>NC_092721.1:66863309-67477552 GCF_047496885.1 Scyliorhinus torazame | reverse complement strand
TGAGGAACAGGTGTTGGAGGTCACTGGGATGGCCAAGGACAGATCTGTCACCAATGTAAGTTTGGCGTGTGGAGCAGAGGTGAGGGTCCACCGTCACACGTGAGTTGATAATGCCATGGAGACCGACCCATCCCTCCCACTGACCACATATCCATTCTCCCGCAGGATCCTTATCTGACGGTACCGGCCCATCAGGGGTGGTGGTGCCACACCCCCCCCCCCCACACACACACACACAACCCACTCCCATGAGAACACCTCGGAGGAGCGCTCCGAGGACACCACAGTATTCGTGGCACAGACCCCAGCTTACCACCCTTCACCAGCGCAGAGACAGACCTCGGTGGGCGAAAGTAATGGACAGGCACCTGGGGCACATTCCGGTGAGCACCAAAACAGTTGCTGATGCACATCAGGTCGAGGCAGAAACGCTCAGGTGAGACAGCAGTCAGATGTCTTCTAGATCCCAGGACACTGCTGGGTCCCAGTTAGTTGACCAGGTTTGCCCGGAGCTGATGCAGACACTAGGGTGTGGATTCAGAGGGGGATCTCAGCGACACACCTGCAGGTCCATAGCCAATTGGAGGGGTCCCAAAGGCTATGGGAACAGGAGATGAAGCTGGAAATGCGTGGCACCACAACCAACAATGCTAGGGTGGCGACCACAGTGGAGGGCCTGATGCCCGATGTTGGCAGCATGAGTGGAGGTGTCTGAGACACGGCTCAGTCAATGATGGCCATGGCTGAGCACCTCAGCAGCATGTACCAGTCACTGGCACACGTGACCCAGTACTAGGTGGACCTTGATGAGGTACTGCAGGACATGTCCCAGTCTCAGGTGGGTATAGCCAAGACGCTGCGGAGCATCACTGAGGAGCATCGCCGAGGGCATCAACACTGTACTGCAGACATTGGGGAGCCGCCAGGGCTGGCATCGCCAGATGACGCAGGAACGCTAGGGCTCAAACCCCAGGGTTCTATATGCTCCGACTAGGAGGAGGAGGCACTGGTGCCAAACTGAGCCGCCCTATGGAGTGGCGACGGGGCTTACCAGCTCCCCGGAGACCCATCCCCCACTAACATCGGTGCGTCACGGAGGCAGCACCCGGAACAGGGTGGTACAGTCAGACATGTGCTGCCGGCAAGTGGCCTGGGGCCTTCCAGCCCTAGGGACCCCAGAGGATACCAGCCAGCATCATCGAAGGCCATGGGACATGGTAAGCCCCAGGCTGCCTCCACCGGGGAAACACCGAGGCGCAGTGGTAGAGCATGGAAGGCTAAGCGGGTCGAGGATCACTGAGAGGGCACTGTGGGGGAGGGGATAAGGGGTGAGGTTACGTTGAAGGGGGAAGGGGTGGGAGGGAGAGTAAGGCGGCACCATTGAGGGATTGGGGCAGTTGGGGACAAGTGCATTAAAATAAGTTGACCTCGATCAATATGACATCTCTGGCACTTTCTTCCCCAATGCAGGCCGAGCACCAATCCCATGCCCCCCCTCCATGGCACACCATGTGCAGGTGCTGGGTGTGAGCAAGCACTCAGCAGACAGGCAGAGGAGCACCAGTGCTCGGCTCTCAGCGGGCTATCATCAACCCCCTGCCCTCAACAGTGACCCACTGACAGCTCTAACACACTCCAATCACACTGAAGCGCAGTTACACAGACTTTATGAGGGTGGGACAGGGTGGGGTGGCGGGGGAGGAAGGGGAAGGGGGGTCGGGAATGGAGGGAGGAGAAGAGAATGGCCGAGGGATGGGGGTGGGATGGGGGAATGGTGGAGAGGGGGGGAATGACAGACGGAGGCTACGTCGTATGTGAAGCAGGTGAAGATGAGGGCCGCCCTGGTCCTCCGGCTTGCCAGACCCTCGCTGCTGCCGCCTGTCCTCCATCCACTGGCTGGCCCTGTGGGTCCTCCTCGGGCTCATCCTCCAGCCCCTCCTGATCCGGTGCCTCCTCAGAGGTGGCCACATATTCTTTCTGGAGGACACAACAGACCACCACAAAGCAGTACCCTCTGGGAGGTGTACTGCAGTGCACCACCAGAGCAATCGAGGCATTGGAACCACATCGCGGAGTCTGATGCACCGCTCAGTGACAGCCCGGGTGGGCGCATAGGCCTTTCTGTATTGGATCTCTACATCAATCACCGGCCCCCGTACTGTCCAACTGCCCCAGGATGTAGCTGTCGTGCACACTCCCTGGGAAGCGTGCACGATCTTCATGTGGTGTACGCACACGAGCTGGATGTTCAGGGAGTGGAACCCCTTCATCCCATTGATGGCAGAGAATCCTGCTGCCTGGGCATCATATTGGGCCTGGTCCATGTCAAAGTTTATATAGTTAGCTGCCCGGGCAAACAAGACATCCGTGACTTCACGGATGCACTTGTGGGCTGGATCTTGTGAGATCCCACTCGAAACCTGGACTGATTCAGAGCTGTGGTGACCGAGACGGTCACTGGGAGCACATATCCTCCTCCTCCACGTGGTGTCACATCCGCAAGGACATGGCACAAGTGCTGCCCTGTCCCCTTGTTGAGGGGGAGCCTCCTGCGGCACACGCTGTCCATCATGTCACTTTGCGTCGGTGGTGGAAGGAGTGATGTTTGGAGGTGATGGGAGGGCTGCCAAACATATGGGCTGAATTGTCCTGGATGGTGCCCAGCTCCTTGAGTGCCATTGGAGCTTCAGTCATCCAGGCAAGTAATGATTATTCCATCACACTGACTTGTGCTTTGTAGATGGTGGACAGGCTTTGTGGAGTCAGGAGGTAAGTTTGAAGCAGAACTACCAGACTCTGACTTGCTCTTGTAGCTCTTGCCCATGTTTGACATGATACCATGAGACTTCATGGGGTCCAGGGTCGATGTTGAGGGATCCCAGGGCAACTCGCTCCTATCTGGAAACCATTATACTGCCACCTCTGGTAATGGTAGTGTCTGGGATATGATCCGTAAGGTGTGATTCTGTGAGTGTGACTGTGTAGCCTATTGCTTAGCTGGTCTGTGGGCCAACTGTCCAAATTTTGGCACAAGCCCCAAGATCCCAGTAAGGAACGTTTACTGGGTCAACAGAGCAAGATTTGCCATTGTCATTTCCATTGCCTATGTCAATGCTGGATGATTTGTCTGGTTTAATTTGTTTTAGGCTTTGCAGTGGTTTGTTATAACTCAATAGTTTGCTCGGCCATTTCCAAGTCAATCTCATTGATGTGGATCTGGAGTCACATGGAGGCCAGACCAGGTAAGGACAGTAGATTTCCTTCCCTAAAATGCATTAGTGAACCAAATGGGCTTTTATGACAATCGATGCATGGTCACTGTTACTGAGATATTCCAGATTTATTAATTGAATTTAGATTCCACCAGCTGCCGTGGTGGGATTCAAGCCCCTACTCCCAGTGCATTGGCCTGGCCTTCTGCATTACTTATCCAGTGACATTACCACTACGCCACTATCTCTCCAGTGGGACATCAGATAGCAGTATCAGGGTGCCCTTATTAATGCAAGATCCACTGCACCAGTGGGTTGACGTCAGAGGCAATTGCATTGGCTGCCCTTCCTGTCCTTCAAGGTCACAAACAGAAAACAATTCAACAAAACAACCAAATACCCCTTGAACATCCTTGTTTTGTTCACGTCTTTTTCATATTCCAACAGGTAAAAAATTGCTGGCCACATTGCAACCAAGAATGAACAAGATTGAGAACAGATCTGTGAGTGACAGAAATCACCATCATTGGCTGTCCCTCGATTTAAGGATGATATCCATTCAGCACCACAGGTTTCTGCCATGGGTCTTCATGTGATGGAACAGGCTGATTCTCAACCTGCTTATCTTTAGGCAGATGGGAAATGATGTCCTACAAGGTAGTGGGATCCGGAGTGCTGGATTTCCTTTCTTTTCTTTCGTTCTCAGCTGCCATTCTGCCTCATCATTAACTCATTGGGACTCAAAGAGTAGCGCAGCTTGAAGGGCTGGTTGACCCCATTCTGGTCGATTGGCAGCAAACTCTTCCCGATCAGTGTGGTCAATGCCTTTGTGCTTCAAGGAGAGCTTCAAAGTGTATTTTCAGGATTTTTTTTGTCTGTCCCGGAACGTTATCTATTTGAGATTTGACGGTACAGGACATGGCAGGGCAGAGGCTTTTTAGCTAATGTATAGGTATATGTTCACCCAGTGGATGAGGTGCATTTGGTGGAGGGCGTCTATCAGAGAGAGATAAAAATATGCATAATTTTGCATTGCGAGTGTCACTAGTCGATGGATAGATGTGGTGGAACACTATTTGTACAATTAATTTCTCAACTCCGGCCCTGCTATTCCGTCGTTTAAAATGAATGGTTGGAAAATCAAGGGATTGGAATGCGCAATTCACCAGTATGTGCCTCTAGCCCTCAGCACAGTAGTGGGAAGGTTATCTTTTAATGTCCTATTTCAGAGCTTCTCCAAATCATTGTGGTCAATTTTGATTTGTAAAAATCAAATTGCTGGACAGAAAATGTCTGAAAAATGTGATTCGTTCCTTATTGCCCTGTTATCCCTGATAATTTATTGTAATTATTGTTACAGAAGCCTGTCTACAATGGTAGGCCCTCTTTCGTAGATAATTTGGGATTTTATTTACATAGTTAGAACCTAGCCTATAATTTTCAGAGAAAACCTTGCATTCCAAATCTCTGCCAATGTGTATTGGTTTTCCAGTCAAGGAGAGGCCAGAATTATTTTGGTTTTAATTGAAGTTTTATGGAGTCAGCTGTATTGCCTCTACGCCATTCCACACAAACATTATGGACTTCTTCTGACCTATGGCTGTCCTCTTTTTTTTTTGTCTCCTTTTCCACAGAGGAGTCAGCATGGTGTAGGTCTGAACCGACAAACTGCATTGGGAAGATCTTTAGATGGGCAGAGCTCACAGATTCAGTTCAAATGAGGCCTGATGCTGTCATTGGGCCTAGTTTCTAACTGGCATGATCTGGCGCCAATTGCAATCACTCCAGTGACTTGTGGCAAATCTGCCTGTTATGGGCACAAGTCAACTTTTTCTCCCACTCTTTTTGATTTGTTTTATATTCTTTTGTAAAGGCCAGAAGAAAGTTCACCTGGAAGAATGACATTAATTGAAATGCATAATAAACTCTTGCAAAATGATTTGGCAAAGATCAGAGATGACTTCTCCATGATGTCAATGACCTTTAAGTCAGGTTGAGTCCCAATTGAGTTTTGATTGACAACCATTTGCTTGAAAGTTTGCATTTATTCAGAAAAATAAGAATCTTCGACCCTATGTTGGTGACCAACTATGCTCAGAATAGTGAAGAGAAGTAGATTTAGGACTGAGTTTAGGAGATCCTTCTTCACCCAACGGGTTGTGAATCTATGGAATTCCCTGCCCAGTGAAGCAGTTGAGGCTCTTTCATTAAATGTTTTCAAGATAAAGATAGATAGTTTTTTAAAGAATAAAGGAATAAAGGGTTATGGTGTTCGGGCGGGAAAATGGAGCTGAGTCCGCAAAAGATCAGCCATGATCTCAATGTATGTCGGAGCAGGCTCGAAGTGCCTCTCCTGCTCCAAGTTCTTATGTTCTTATGTTAATAATAGGATACTGAAGGTAATCAACTATTTTAGATAGGTAAAAAGGCTATTTTAAAGTAAATATTAAAGCGCAGTTTTTAATACCCATTTTAAAATTAGGATTTCAGTGTTCATAACCTTAGGTCATGACAAAACACATAACTTAAACAGAAGCACAAAAGCCTGACACATCACAAACTAATTGGAGATTAAAACAATATTTTTGCTGACAATATGAACGACCTATTGTTCTAATGGACAGATTTCAAAGTTAGTTTCATATTAAGAAATGAACTGTACCAGTAATCAAGATCAAGGTCGAAATAAGCACCATTGCAATATTGAAGACACCATTGTTCAGATTATGGATAAAGTAAAGTCAGCAGAAAAATCAGTAAAAACCAGTCTTGATAACAGAACAAAATCGCATTCCATAGCATACACAAATATTCAAACATGAAACATTCAGAACTTATGTTGCACATTGAGGATTGACAGTTAACCATTGAATCAAATGTGTTTGATTCTCACCCAAACCAATTAGGACGACATAGAGGTGTAGACAGATTGCTTCAGACTGACAACATTCTCCTTAAAACATGAGGGTCCATACAGCCATTTTATTCCGGGATCACTCTTTACTTTGATCTAACTATTCGCTATCTCTATTTTCATATTTTCACTTTTCCACTCTAACTCTTGAAGTTCAAGCAAGCTGTTTTGCCGTAAGCAAGAAACCATTTCTGTATTATTTTGAAAGTTAAATTGTTTATAAGTTATTTCTCTTTAAGTCCTTTTGCTAGCCGGACTTTATTGAGAATAGATTTAAGTTTCTCTCAATTGTAATCAAGTAGAGGCAATAAAAGATTCTTATTTGCATTCTAGAAGTTTAACTCAAATTTCTACTGAGTTGCGAGACTTCACTAGATCCGCATGGTAGATCTCTACAGATACAATGGAATAATAGACTGAGGGGGAGAAAAATAGCCCAATCAAAATCAACCCATTTATGAAGTTGTGTGCTCAAAAACGCTTATCTATACATTTGTTCGGGGTAACCAATGAATCCCTACAGTGCAGAAGGCAGCCATTCAGCCCATCGAGGCTGCAGCACCCCTCTGAAAGAGCACTCCCACCCAGGCCCACTCCCCCGCCCTATCCCCGTAAACCCACCTAATCTTTGGGCCATAAGCGGCAATTTAGCATGGCCCACCACCTAACCTGCAGATCTTTGGACTCTGGGAGGAAACACAGGTAGACACAGGGAGAACGGGCAAATTCCATACAGCCAATCACCCAAGGTGAGAATTGAACACTGGTCCCTAGTGTTGTGAGGCAGCAGTGCTAACCACTGTGCTGTCCTCTGTTAAATGTTATTCAGAATGTAATGGAATATAGAAAAACATCTCTTTGTACGCAATTACATTCTCAGGGACCTTCTTGTCTTGCTTTGAATTTACGACCTTTAGTCTTAAATTCTCTTGAGTTGTCTCTTATAATTCACTACAATATTCTCCCATTATAGATGTCATGTTGATAGGTCTATAATTCTTCAAATCATAAATCGGCCCCTTGTTTAAGGATTGTAAACACAATGGCTATTTATAGCAGTCATACCAAATGATAGGGAAGATTTCCTCAGTGTGCTGTGTGCCAACTTTGCAAACACATTCTTTATGAACAGGATTACATTTTCATTACATGCAAATGCTCATTTTCCTTCAGTTTTTCAGAATTTATCAGATGAATACAATTCCATGGGCCCTGATATTTATGGACAGGGAGCGAGCGCGAGATGGAATTTACGTTGAATTTAATGGAACAAATCAATATGTTATTCAACTGTTGCCAGCCAGGCAAATGCTCAGTCTGGCAGGCTGCTGGACTGGAAAGCCAGGGGCAGGAGGCTGCAATTCGGATCCTTGGGGATGTTCCCTGATAATTGGAAAGAGATGAGAGATCAGCTGCACGATTTAGCGGACCAAAGTTAAAGTCCGGTTTTGGGCACGTTTGGTGGGGGTTTCGTGACGGCCGCATTGGCAAGATGCTGGCCTATATTTAATGACACATAGTGCCAGAAATGGGCCCCCACGAGAATCTCAACATTCCTGGCTACCTCGTCATCTGATTTGACAGACCTGCGCGCTGCTCGCCACGATCAAGGGAGAGCTGCTTTTAAGAGCGCCCCCACCACTCACTCCCAGTCAGCACACAAGCATGGCAACGCGCAGGCCTGCTCCTCGCTTTTGGATGGCGACCTCACAAAGTTCTCAATGTTGTGATTAAGTGACGGGACACCTTGTTCCCATGGGGAGGACGGAAGACCAGTGATAGGGTGAGCAATGCTGCTTGGGAGGTAGCGGCTTTCAATATGAGCATTATGACGAGGAGGACCGTCGTCCAATGTCAGAAGAAGACCAATGATCTCCAATGAGCTGCAAGGGTAAGTTACCACCTTTCTCCTGGCATTAGTTTCACCTGCCACACTTGAATTCCAAAATCCGCCACCCTCCCGCATTTCCCCCCCCCCCAATTCATTGGCTGACACCTGGCAGCCTCCCTGTGCTATTATCATTGATTAAGAACTGCAAGGGTTAATGAAATGTCTGGATCAGCCACTAGAGGTAGCTAGAGATAAAAGTATATAAGACATTGATGCTGAGCCTTGTTGGGGGGGGGGGGGGGGAGGAGAAATTAAGTAGATAGCTAGGGTACAGACTGAAGGAAAGATAGTGTGAATGAGAGCAGATCATAGTTTATAATAGTGTAGAGATTAGTTGTAGTTGAGTGTAGATTATATGTTAATTATCAACTGTGTATTATTTAGGAGTTCATGTCGAATCCAAATTTGTAGTGTCAATAAATGTTTTGCTTTGTTCAAGTTAAAGCTATTTTGTGGTCTTTGTGAACACTACGCCCACCATCCTGAATTTAGCAACACAAAGAACACCACACTCCCGACATCCAATCTTCAAGCTTGTTCCTCAGAACCTCCTGTCACCTTCCTCAGAACCCCCTGGCAGCCACCAGCACTCGGCCAAGACGGGGGAGGAATCCCAGAGATTCGAGTCCTCACCCATTATGGGGAATGGTTCCCTGAAATCATGGGGTTGCCTGAAGAGAGAGCGTTCAGCAACAGCGAGGTTGGTCTGCGCCAGAAAGGTTGGTCCTTGATGCAGATGACCTGTCTCAAGTAAATTGCTCATGTCAGGCAGAAAAATCTTTCCCTCTCACTGACCACGGGCTGAATTCTCCCCCCCCCCCCCCCCACGCCGGGGGGGAGAATCGCCGGGGCGCCGCGCGTGTCCCGCCATGCCGCCCGCACACGATTCCCCCCCCCCCCCGCAAACCGGCGCGGTGAAAATCACGGCTGGCCGCTGGGAGAATCGGCTGGCAAACGGCGAGCGGCGATTCTCCGGCCCGGATGGGTGAGCGGCCTGCCCAATACGACGGGTTCCCACCGGCACCGTCCACGCCTGGTCGCTGCCGACGGGAACAGCGTGGGAATGCTGGGGGGGCAGCATGTTGGGGGGGGGGGAAGGAGGGTTCCTGCACCGGGGGGGGGCCTCAAATGTCGTCTGGCCCGCGATTGGTGCCCACCGATCGGCGGGCCGGCCTCTCTGAAGGAGGACGTCCTTTCCCCCGCCGCCCCACAAGATCCATCCAACATCTTCTTGCGGGGCGGCCTCGGGGAGGACGGCAACCGCGCATGCGCGGGTGACATCATTTACGCGGCATCGCTTTCCGCAGATCCAAGGCCTGGCGCGCGTAAATGATGCGACTCTGCTCCTAGCCCGCCAGGGGGGGGGGGAGAATAGGGAGCTGGGAACGGCCTCCGACGCCAGAGTGAAACACTCCGGTTTTCACTCCGGCGTCGGCACTTAGACTCGCGATGGGAGAATTGCGCCCCCCATGTCCATTGTCTCGCAGAATCTCTATCTGAAGAGGCCGAGCCCTCCAGAGATGTGCCCCCCCCCCTCTCCATAAGAGAACACCTTAGAGGAGAGCTCCGAGGAGACCACCTGCTAGACGTCACAGCTATCACCCCTACCTTCCACCAGTACAGAGATACAGACCTTGGTGGGCGACATTAGTGGACAGGCAGCTGGGGCAAAATCTGGTGAGCATTAAACAGTTGCTGGTGCACATCAGATGGAGGCAGGAACATCCAACTGTGAGAGTAGTGAGAGGTGTGCTGGATCCCAGGACACAGCTCTGTCCCAGCCAGATGCCGATCCGCTGGACAATGTCTCCCAGAGCTTATGCTGATGGTATGACACAGCCGTGAGATTCAGGAGGGAATGTCAGCGACACTCCAGCAACTGCAAAGCTGATTGGAGGAGTCCCAAAGGCTTCGGCACAGGAGATGATGCCATCAATGCATGGCACTGACGCCAACACTGCTGGAGTAGCAACTGCAGTGGGAAACCTGGAGCACAACATCTGCGTCTTGAGTAGTGGTGTCCAAGGGATGGCTCAGTCTGTGATGGCAATGGCTGAGACTCTCAACATCATGTCCCAGCCACTGAGGGGCGTGTCCCACACGCAGGTGGACAATGACAAGCCACTGCCGAGCATGGCTTAGTCACTGATGACCATCACTGAGAACATCAGCATCGTGGTGCAGACAATGGGAAGCCTCCAGGACTGGCAGCGTCAGAAGACTCAGAGGCCTCTGAAGCTCACTACAGTTATCCCTCCATCCGACGGAGTCCCATGGGGTCCTATGGGTACCTTCAGGGAAGAGGAAACGCCGGACGTCAATCAAGGAGACTATTGCGGTCTCCAGTTCTTTAGAACCTCTTCTCCTGACACCGGCGCATCTCAAGGGCAGTGGGCAGTAATGGGTGGCACAGCGATGCCAGCAACACCAGTATGTCGGCCAAGGGCATCAAAGTCCACAGGGAACGGTTGTAGCAGGCTGCCTCCACTTGTGATGTTCATCCTAGGGACACACCTTGGCGTAACACAAGACCACGAGCGATTAAGAAGAGTGAGGAGGTGGAGTCACTATCTGTAGCAAGGGGAAATGGAAATCTTTCACAATAAAATGTTCACTACTAAAACATGTCACACCTCAGACATCTGAAGCCGCAGTCATGTAAATCTTCACAGTGGGCCTGCCCGCGCTGCCAACCCCTGTTCCCCTCTGCTCCCCCCATCTCTGACTCCTGGGTAATTTGTTTTGTGTGTCGCAGTAGCGGCTTTAATTTCAGTTTGAAATAAACCAATTTTGTCCTTCACTCCGGGCCTCCTGGAATTATTACACCATCCCAGACCCACCTCACCACATTCTGTCGTGTTGGGTGTTCTGGTCTACAAACAGGTCAACACGGCTGGAGATGGTGTAACTCTATTTTATTAACAACTCAACTGTAATAACATACTGTAAGCTTGGGTACGTGCATTACCAGCTTATCTGTGGACCCTGTCCTATCACTATCTAGGTGAGGCACTCAGCACATGGTGAATGTCTGAGAGGCAGGCTGTGAGCTCTGTGCTCTGAGCTGGCTGCTGCTAGAATGAGCGGGAACTCTGGTGTCCGCTGTCTTTATAGTGCGTGTGCTCTCACTGGTGATTGGCTGCGATGTTGTGTATGCTGGTTGGTCCTACTGTATGTCCATCAGTGTGTCAGTGTGTGTGTGATTGCACCATGGTATGCTGATGTATATCATGACGCTGATAAGGCGAGGTCAGTGGGGTTTGAATCTCCAGCTGATAAGGCAAGGTCAGTGGGGTTCGTCCCCGGCTGATTGATCAAAGTTAACTTGAATGCTGGCTGGCAAGGTAATATCTGAACTCTTAGCATAGGAAGTACGCCGACCAAGAGTCCCCCTCCTAATGGGACTCCTATTGCACATATGTATGTACATTACGAGGCTGAGATCACCGAAAAGGTCCCAAGATGGGTAAAGTGGACACAGGGTAAGGAAAAGGCTTTTCCTTCTGATGGTACAGGAGTGGCTCTTGTGCCTTTTGGCAACCAGAACAAAAGCTTATCGATAATATGATCAAATCCGATTTGAACTTTACTGAGTGGTGAGGTTTCCTAAGAAGAGGGAGTCCCGAATTCATGCAAAGTTTATCGCTGCAATCACCATTTAGATAAAAGAAATATGTAAAAAAGAAGAAAAATCAAATAAACTAACTCCAAACACACAGACCTCAGGTGCATTGAGGAACGGGGAGGGGAAGGTGTATGTCCCTTCTCCTCACCCAGATGTATTGCAACATAATTGATAAAATGTGAAAGCAGGGTGGATTTCAAGAGATACTCTGTTGCACATTAAAGAGGGCTGGAAAAGCTCAATGAGCTTTCTCAGGAATATATGGGGAGGATAGCTCTTCCCCCGCCGTGTGCTGGACACTGCAGCTGACTTGAAGGAAAGAAAAGAATAAAATTAGAAGTTAAGGGTTAAAATGTAACAAATGGGTTCATGTCAAAAAGAAATTCAGATTGTTTCAAATTTGCAAGATTGGATTTGGGTTTGAGATTAAGCCATTCAAGTCACATAGGCCAGTCCCTCTGAGGTAAACTTGGTAGCGATCCAATTTGAACTTTTCAAACATTTGGGTACGTGCATTACCAGCTTATCTGTGGACCCTGTCCTATCACTATCTAGGCAAGGCACTCAGCACACGGTGAATGTCCGAGAGGCAGGCTGTGAGCTCTGTGCTCTGAGCTGGCTGCTGCTAGAATGAGCGGGAACTCTGGTGTCCACTGTCTTTATAGTGCGTGTGCTCTCACTGGTGATTGGCTGCGATGTTGTGTATGCTGGTTGGTCCTACTGTATGTCCATCAGAGTGTCAGTGTGTGTGTGATTGCACCATGATATGCTGGTGTATATCAACCTCCACTCAATCCCACCTTAATCACTATCATGATCACTCTTCAAATCCCTGGGGTGCGATTCAGTGACCGCATAGCGCCTGACTTCGAGGCTTGAGAGATTTGAGGATCCTGGGATGTCCTAAAGGATTGTTGGCCTGCCTCCTTCTACAATTTCTTCCAGATAAAACTATATTTGCTGGTGTGGATCCCGCAGAGCTGCCCTCACTGAATTTGGGCAAACGAGGCAGGCGGATGTCACAGAAGGCAGCAGCGACTACGCAGGCTGAAGACAGCACCCCAAGTGCAGGAGGCCACTGAAAACCCTGCCACCCATCAGGCTGAGGATAGATCCAGAGGGGGAGGCCAGCAACGGCTCAATGTGTACAGACAGTGTTGGTCATTCACTGATGGACACCATACCGCAGAAGACTTGTCTTAGCAGAGAGACAGTGCGGCACCTGTGCCATGCCCTCACGGACATGGCATACCATGGAGGTGTAGGACTCCTGCTCCCAGTGGCCGTTAAGGTCACTACAGCCATCAACATCTATGCCACCGGGTCATTCCAGGGCTCAAGTGGGGACGTGTGTTGCATATCCCAATCTTTTGCCTACAGGTACCTCAGGGAGGTGATGAAAGCTTTGTATGCCCAGACATCCAACTATATCAACTTCCAGCTGGACCAGGCCCACCAAGATGCCCGGACTGCAGGGTTTGCCGCTATCGCCGGAATTTCCTAGGTCAATTGCAAGCATGCGGCCCTGCAGGTATGGGCCATCATGGAATGCCCTATAATAATTTTTTCCTTTTTAAAATTAATTTAAAGGACTCAATTCCTTTTTCCAATTAAGGGGCAATTTAGCGTGGCCAATCCACCTACTCTGTGCATCTTTGGGTTGTGGGGATGAGGCCCACGCAGACAAGGTTTCATGTCTGGGAGCTATACTTAAAGGTCCCATTAACGTGCCCCAGCTGGATGAGCCTCCGCCTGCTCATCATGGGAACACGTATTTTGCAAAGCCAATGAGGAGATCAATCAGCGATTTCCCCCATGGTTCCTCATGAGGGTTATCACATTCCTCCCCCCTTAAATCTGAACCATGCCCCTCACTCGCATGAGGATGAGGCCTCTTTCGTCACTTGACGCAAGGCCTCGAGTCAGCGGCAGGTGGAGCCAGATTGGGGGCGCTCGGTGGAGTGGGGATTGTCACTTCCGTGCTGAATGCTGAAGGGCCACAGACAAACTCGTCTTTGATGCCGACCTCCAGCGGAGGATCAATCTCGTCAGCCTCTATTGTGACCTCCAAATCATTATCGTTAACGGAAACAACTCTTGGGTGCCCCATAGGCTGAATCCTCTTGCCAGAGCTGGCTGCAACAGGCGTCAAGGACGTTGTCTCTGCTGAAACTGTCTCCGCTGGAGTGGGTTCCCTGCCTCTCAGGTGGGACAGGTGTTTTTTCACAGCTTTCCCTTGGACTTTGACTTTGTAAGAAACCGGACAAGTCTTTTCCAGCACGATTCCTGGGATCCATTGGGAGCCATCTCGAATGTTGCGCACATTGACGGCATCTCCTGTTCTGAAGGTCTTTTTGGGTCTTCTGATGTTGTAGCTTCATTTTGGATCTCCTGCTTTGACTCCACCTTCCCCCAAGCTGGTAAACAGCAGGCTGAGGCTGGTGCCCAGCTATCGTTCCATTAACAATTTTGTTGATGTGTCTCCCATTGTTGGGTGTGGTGTGGTTCTATAATCAGAGAGAAACCGGGCCAATTTCATATCCAGGAATCAGCAGACGGTTTCTTCATTACAGTTTTGAATGTTTGAACTGCCCGTTCTGTCAGGCCATTAGATGATGGATGTTGCGGCGCTGTTCAGATGTATTTAATATCGTTCAACTTCATGAATGCCTGAAATTCTCCACTGGTAAAGGGGGTACAATTATAGAGATAAGAGGACCTCTGGAATGCATGGGTGCAGAAACTTTGCTGGAATTCTTCTTTGTTGCATGAAAAGTCTTAGAGTACGTACAATGTATTTCTAACCGTTTTGATTGGGTGTCTACCATAATGAGGAATGTTGATCCCAAGAATGGGACAGCTAAGTCCATGTGTAGCTGCACCCTTTGCCTTCCTGGTTATTCCCATGGGTGCAAAGAGGCAGAAGGTGGGAGCTTCTGGTTCTCCTGGAACAAGGAGCAGATGTCTTCATCAGATTCTCGATGTATGTATCGAGCACGGGCCACCAGATGTAGCTTCTTTCGAGCATTTCCATCCTGGATACCCTGGGATGTCCATTGTGTAATTCCATCAGGTTTGGGTGCTGATCTGGGCACGGTTGACTACTCGGGCTCCCCACAGGTTGATGCTATCTTCTATATTCAGCTCTTGTCATTTAGGGAAAAAGGGCTTCATGTCACAGAATCATTAAATCATAGAATTTACAGTGCAGAAGGAGGCCATTCGGCCCATCGAGTCTGCACCGACCCTTGGAAAGAGCACCATACTTAAGCCCACACCTCCATGAGCAGCATGGTCGTACAGTGGTTAGCACTATGGCTTCACAGCAGCAGAGTCCCAGGTTCGATTCCCAGCTTGGGTCACAGACTGTGCGGAGTCTGCAAGTTCTCCCTGTGTCGGCGTGGGTTTCCTCCAGGTGCTCTGGTTTCCTCCCACAAGTCCCAAAAGATGTGCTGTTAGATAATTTGGACATTCTGAATTCTCTCTCTCTGTACCTGAACAGGCGCAGGAATGTGGCAGCTAGTGGCTTTTCACAGTAACTTCTTTGCAGCGTTAATGTAAGCCTACTTGTGACAATAAAGATTATTATATTATGTCCCCGTACCCGACTTTGTGTTTTTGGACACAAAGGGAAATTTTGCATGACCAATCCACCTAACCTGCACATCTTTGGACTGTGGGAGGAAACTGGAGCAGCCGGAGGAAACCCACACAAACAGATCACCCGAGGCCGGAATTTATCCCGGGTCCATGGAGCTGTGAGGCAAGTTTCAAAAAGGCTGCTCAGAATCCGGTGGTTGTTCCTCGAGGCCAATGTAATAATTCCAGGAGTATTGAAGTGAAAGGCCCAGCTGGTCTATTTCATACTGAAAATAAAGGCGCTATCACGACACACAAAACAAACGTCCCAGCCCAGGACTATCGGGAACCGCCGGTCTGGCTCTGGGAGCTACATTTAAAGGTCCCGCTAATGAGTCCCTGTGGCAGGCCTGCGCCCACTCACTACGGGAACTGATACTCTACGAAGTCAATGGGGAGGTCAATCAGTGATCCCCTATGGTCCTCGTGAGGGTTATCACCAGTGGAAAGTCTCCAGGGACTGCTGTAGGTTGTGCTCCAGATCTAACAGCTCCCTTTTACTGCCAGGTTAAACCTGGAAAATGTGTCCAACAATTGTTAACGTTAAATCAGGTTCAAAATTGCACTGTGGAAGATGAAGTTAAATATGTTAATGAAGTCACAGCTTGGGGACTCTGGACACTTACATTGCATGCTACGCAGGTTGGCAACATAAAATATAGAAGCGTAATTAGGCCATGTGGCCCATCAAGTCTGCTCCGCCATTCGATCATGGCTAATATCATGGCCTAAAATCCACCGTCCTGCCTGTTCTCCGTAACCCTTCAACCCATTACCAATTTACTCACTGTCCCAGCATCCACCGCACTCTGGGGTAGCGAATTCCACAGATTCACAACCCTTTGGGAGAAGTATTTTTTCCTCACCTCCATTTTAAATTTGCTACCTCTTTTCCTAAGACTATGAGTTCTCATTCTAGAATGCCCCACAAGAGGAAGCATCTGCTCCCTGTCTACCTAATCAATACCTTTTATCATCTTATATACCTCAATTTGATCTCCCCTCAGTCTTCTAAACTCTAGACAGTATAGGCCTAAAATGTTCAATCTCTCTTCATACGACAAACCCTCATCTCTGGAATCAATCTAGTGAACCTCCTCTGAACTGCCTCCAATGCCGCTACATCTTTCCTCAAATAAGGGGAACAAAACTGTGCATAATACTCCAGGTGCGGTCTCACCAATGCTTTGTATTGTGGCAACAACACTTCCTTACCTTTATACTCTATTCCTTTAGCTATAAATGCCAACATTCCATTTCTTTAATATCTGCTGCACTTGCATGCTAGTTTTTTGTGATGCAAGAACGAGGACCCGCAGATCCCTCTGCATTAGAGCACCCCAAAGTGTCTCCCCATTTAGATAATAAATTGCCTTCCCATTTTTCTGACCAAAATGCATGACCTCACACTTATCCATGTTAAACTCCATCTGCCACATTTTGGCCCACTCCCCCAGCCTATCTATATCCATTTGTAAGGTTCTTAATTTCTCATTGCAACTTACTGTCCCACCTATTTTTGTGTTGTCTGCAAATTTGGCTACAGAACATTCTACCTCTGTATCCAAGTCGTTTATATAGATTGTAAATAGCTGGGGTTCGAGGACTGAACCCTGTGGCACCGCACTAGCTACATCTTGCTATATTCCCCATTTTATAATTTCTAACACCCAAATTCCTCCTTCTCAGAAAGCACAATGACATGGCCAACAGGTTTATACTCCATATGAACATTGTCCCACGGTCTTCACATCCTGCATAGATATCCCTTTATTGCTGTCTCTCTCATGATTCGATAAAATGCACCAATACTATTCGCTTCAACTGATCTGCATCACACCAAATTCCTGCCACTCTCGGTGTAATGAAATATTTCCAAAGTTCTTCCATTCCCCAAGCCTGGCCTCTCCCTCTTTATACAGTAAGTTATTGTGAATGTGCCTGGATTTATTTCATTTTCCCCACATGTGCTGTGATTTAATTCTCAGTTTTTCTTTGTTTTGTAATTCTAGTTTATGTTTTTACAATTTTTACTTCAGTTTTATATTAACGGGTCTCTCATGGTACCATTTACCGGTAGTTTGGGATTCTGAGCAAATTGTTGCAATGCTTAGCTGTTAATCTCAGCAACCTCGCTACAAACACCATATCATCTGTCCCAAAGTTAGCCATAAAACTGCACTGTGATTCTGGCAGCACATCATCTGTGAGACTGTCTGTGAGATGATTTAGCAGAATCCTTCTAAGGGCCATTCTTGCAATTGAGAGAAGACTTAATCCTCAGTCGTTGGCACTACATTGTTTTCATTTCCAGAGGCTGATCCTGTTGGCATCCTTGAGATCCTGTGGAACACTTTTCTGATCCCAGATTTCTTTTTTTTATTCATTTCTAGAATTACAAGGCCAATGCACAGAGTGAACAAGGAAAACACCAAATCCATCAGCTTGCTCCAAAAACCAATTCGAATAGGATCCAATTCATGGTCCCCATAAAAGGGACATACTCGATCGGAGCTGACAAGAACAGGCATTACTCGTAATGATGGCTATAAGTTTGTTAACAAGCTCGTTACTAGTGCATTTCCAAATCTCTGCTGGAATACAGGGGATTTGCCTTGTTAGTTTGATTTGACTGCCTTCATCACCTCTTCAGGGAAGGAGGAAGAAGCAGGCCTTCTTTCACAGACAGCGACTCAATTTTAGAAAAAATAATCTTCTGAGGTGTAAGAATCCCGGTTAAGGAGCTCACGCCTCCTTTCCCTAACAGCCAACATTTCAATCATTAGTTCATTACCATCAGTTAGGATAGTGTGATGTTGCAGTCCCTTTAAGGGAAGTTTATCAGGAAGGAGCCTGCTGGTCCATTTGGGAGCAGAGTTGGAGATTTGACTGGACATGTTTTGGGCCTGGGAGTTAAGACTTAAGTTTCCTTGCTGTGTAATATCCACAGTTTTGTTCAAAAACATTTGTTAGTTCACCATCCCAAATTTGAGGTTTACCTCAATACATTGCAGATAGGAGCAAAGGTTGTGGTGGATGGGCCATATAGACTTCAGAACATCGCAAAAACCCAGATCAAATCTCTCAGCTAGATGTTGCAGCTCATCAGCTTTTCATTCCAACAGTCATTCTATGTGTAGTGATCTCTATGTGCATGTACATAAGGGGTTAATGTGTAATCAGCAGCACCAGATGATCACTGGAGGGCTGGACCAACAGGCATATAAAAGCAACCGCATTGTGCCACTCTCTCTCTCTCTCTCTTTCGGGTGTACTGTGACCAGGCCAGGAATATATGATTAGTTCAGATGGTTAGTGTAGTTGAGCATAGTTACTGTAGTTAGATCTTGTTGACCTTATCACTAGTATTAATATTAAAGTAAAGAACTCACGCAATTATTGTCATAGTTACTCAACAAACCTTTTGTTACTACTGGACGAGTTCAAGTCTTCTTCATCGAGATTCAGAAAACCTCAGGAGTAACCAAGGTTTGAGTAACACATATTACGCTCTGTAGTATATCAAAACACACAAAGAAGTGTAATAAAAGATGATACAGGAGTGTAATAAAAGACTATGGGCGAAATTCTCCCCCAACGGCGGGATGCCCGCCGACTGGCGCCAAAGCCGGCGCAAATCAGACGGGCATCGCGCCGGCAAAAAGGTGCGGAAGTCTCCGCATCTTTGGCGGCCTAGCCCCAACATTGAGGGGCTAGGCCGACGCCGGAGGGATTTCCGCCCCGCCAGCTGGCGGAAATGGCGTTTGTTGCCCCGCCAGCTGGCGCGGAAATGCGGCGCATGCGCGGGAGCGTCAGCGGCCGCTGTCAGTTTCCCCGCGCATGCGCGGGAGCGTCAGCGGCCGCCGAAAGTTTCCCGCGCATGCGCAGTGGGGAGAGTCTCTTCTGCCTCCGCCATGGTGGAGGCCGTAGCGGAGGCGGAAGGGAAAGAGTGCCCCCACGGCACAGGCCCGCCCGCGGATCGGTGGGCCCCGATCGCGGGCCAGGCCACCGTGGGGGCACCCCCCGGGGTCAGATCGCCCCGCGCCCCCCCCCAGGACCCCGGAGCCCGCCCACGCTGCCTGGTCCCACCGGTAAATACCAGGTTTGATTTACGTCGGCGGGACAGGCAATTCCTGGGCGGGACTTCGGCCCATCCGGGCCGGAGAATCCAGCGGGGGGTCCCGCCAACCGGCGCGGCTGGATTCCCGCCCCCGCCCAATCTCCGAGAGCGGAGACTTCGGCGGGGGCGGGGGCGGGATTCACGGCGGCCAACGGCCATTCTCCGACCCGGCGGGGGGTCGGAGAATGACGCCCTATGTCTCTCTTAAAGCATTCTGGATTTTCTGTTTCACATTTTTATAGGCTTAATGCTTGGTTGTTCACTGTGGGGCTGCGAGAAGACTTGCATGTTTCTGTTTGAGAAGATGGGAAATGTTTCCTTTCCATTCATCTGTGTAGTTTCCATTCATCTTCCACCTCACTCATGGCAGAAGATCAAACTGTAAAGTGGTGCTAATTTGTGTTCAGGCAATAGATCCTTGAGGAGTTTGACATTAAGGTGGGGGTGTATCTGAGAAATGGATTTGTGACCTTTAGACTTGGTTTGCTGCTGATCAGGCTGTGGCCTCTTGCTTTCCAAACAAGAAACCTGCTCTCCAAGCCAGGATGTCTGAACAAGTTTGTAAGAATCCAGCAACTACTGCATGACTCTGTATTGGTGTGTACTTTTTAAATATTAATTTACGGGATGTGGGCGTCGTTGGTTAGGCCAGCATTTATTGCCCATCCCTAGTTGCCCTTCAGAAGGTGGTCTTGAACCACTGCAGTCCCTGATGTATATGTGCTGTTAGGGAGGGAGCTCCAGGATTTTGACTCAGCGACAGTGAAGGAACGGCAGTATATTTCCAAGTCAGGATTTTGACTGACTTGGAGGGAAACCTCCTGATGTTGAGGTTCCCACGTAATTGTCCCTCTTGTCCGACTAGATGGTAGTGGTCAAGGGTTTGGAAAGTGTTGTCTCAGGAACCTTGACGAGTTCCTGTATTGCATCTTCTAGATGGTACACATGGCTGCCACTGTTCATTGGCGGTAGAGAGTTTAAATGTTTGTGGAAGGGGGAGAAATCAAATAGGCTGCTTTGTCCTGTTCAGTTTCTGATCAATGGTAGATTGATGTAAACAATTACATTCTGGCGGATTCAGCTATGGTAATGCCATTGAATGTCAAGAAGCGATGGTTAGATCCTCTATTGTCGAAGATGATCATTACCTGTAACTTGTATGGCGCGAATGTAACTTGATACTTGTCAGCCCAAGCCTGGATATTGTCCAGGTCCTGCTGCATATGAACTGCTTCATTATCTGCTGAACATTATGCAGCCATCTGTGAACAACCCCACTTCTGACCTTAACGATGGAAGGGAGGTCATAGATTAAGCAGCTGAAGATGGTAGGGCCTAGGACACTACCCTGAGGAACACCTGCAGTGATGTCCTGGAGCTGAGGTGATTGACTTCCAACCACCACAACCATCTTCCTTTGTGCCAGGTATGATTCCAACCAGCAGTGAGTATTCCCCCTGATTCCCATTGGATCCAGTATAGCTAGGGCTCCTTGATGCCATACTCAGTCAAATGCTGACTTGGTGTCAAGGGCAATCACTCTCATTCACCTCTGCCATTCAGCTCTTTTGTCCATGTTTGAACCAAGGCTGCAATGAAGACAGGAGATGAATGACCCTGGTGGAATCCAAACTGAGCATCTGTGAGCAGGCTATTGCTGAGTATCTGTCGCTTGATGGGGCAGCAGCGTGATTAAGACTGCTTCCTTACAGCTCCAGGCTCCCGGGTTCAATTCCGGCCTCGGGTGACTGTGTGGTGTTTACACTTTCTCCCCATGTCTGCGTGGGTTTCCACCATGTGCTCCCACTGTCCATAGCTCATAGAATCATAGATCATAGAATTTACAGTCCAGAAGGAGGCCATTCAGCCCATCAAGTCTGCACCGGCTCTTGGAAAGAGCACCCTATCCAAGCCCACACCTCCACCCCATCCCCATAACCCAGTAACCCCACCAACACTAAGGGCAATTTTGGACACTAAGGGCAATTTAGCATGGCCAAGCCACCTAACCTGCACATCTTCGGACTGTGGGAGGAAACCGGAGCACTCGGAGGAAACCCACGCACACACGGGGAGAACGTGCAGACTCCGCACATACAGTGAACCAAGCCGGAAATCGAACCTAGGACCCTGGAGCTGTGAAGCAATTGTACTAACCGTTATGCTACTGTGCTGCCCAATGTGCAGGTTAGGTAGATTGACCATGCTAAATTGCCCCTTATTGTCCAAAAGGATAGGTGGGGTTACTGTGTGACGGGGATAGGGTGGAGGTGTGGGTTTAAGTAGGGTGCTCTTTCAAAGGGCCGGTGTAGACTCGATGGGCCAAATGGCCTCCTTCTGCGATGTAAATTCTCTGAAAGTTCTATGACAGATAGCACTGTTGATGACATCTTCCATCACTTTGTTGATGATGATGGAGAGCAGACTGATAGGACTGTAATTGGCTGGATTAGATTTGTCCTGTTTCTTGTGTTCAGGAAACAATTGTACAATGATATTACAATTGTATTGAAAAACTATTCTGAGTGTCACATTCAAAAAAAAATCCTTGGGCTGAGTTTAAAGACTGCTCTGAAAATTGCTCCAGGCTACCAGACAGAAGTGTGCATTGTAAGGATCTCTCTTTTTCCTCCTGGAGAGACCAGGATGAATTATTTAGACATATTCATTTGAAATTCAAGGTGTGTTCCATTGACTAGATGGCTTTTCATCCAAATATAAAGACACTAACTGATAAACCATTGTAAAGGGTGAAAAGGTCAGAAGCTAGGAATCCTGCAGCGAGTAAATCACCTCCTGACCCTTCAAAGCCTGCCCACCATCTGCAAGGCACAAGTCAGGAGTGTGATGGAATACTCTCCCCTTGCCTGGATGAGTGCAGCTCCAACAATACTGAAGATGCTCAACACCATCCAAAGAAAGCAACCCGCTCGATTGGTACCCCTTTCACAAACATTTAATTCCTCCACCACCAAAGAACAGTAGCAGCAATGTGTACCATCTGTGAGATGCACTGCAGGACCTCACCAAGGATCCTTCGGCAGAACCTTCCAAACCCCACAACTGCTACCATCTGGAAGGAAAAGGGCAGCAGATACCTGGGAACACCACTACTTGGTAATTTCCCTCCAAATCACTCTATACCCTCACTTGGAAATATATCATCATTCCTTCACTGTCGCTGAGTAAACCTGGAACTCCCTAACAGCACTGTGGGTGTACCTACACTCTAAGGACTGCAGCAGTTAAAGATGGCAGCTCACCACCACCTTTTCAAGGGTAACTAGAGATGGGCAATAAATGCTGGCCTAACCAGTGATGCCCACACCCCGTAAATGAAACCTTGACCCTTTTGATCACTGGGGTTGTGGAAACTCTGGTTAATTGTAATGGAATTACCACTTGCCTTTTATGGGAAGTGACTTAACCTTGTTGTGCAGTTCACAAGGTAAAGGTGACCAACATCTTCAGGTAATGTAATTTTCACAGTAAATCCATTGCAGTGTTAATGTAAGCCTACTTGTGACAATAATTAAGATTGTTTCCTTACTTGGATAAAGTTTCCAAAAGAGCAGGTAAATGGCTGATCCACAGAGAACCTTTTTGAAAAAGCTTCAACCCAAAGAACAACAAGGAAAGGCATCTTAAAAAGAGCTACTTGTCTGCCATAAAGTAATGAGGGCAGCTAAAAACGTCACATCTGCAGAGCAGAAGTAATGAACTTTTTCTCCTTCCTGTAAAGCCTGATTCTACCAACCAAGCACATCTGTGAAGGTAACTTCCAGCAATTTGTACGTGGACTTTGTCACAGCTGCAGAGATAATTCTATAACTTCAGACAACATAATGGGGAGAATTCGCTGCCAGCAGGGTTCTCCATTCTGCCGGCAGCGAGGGGTGGCTACAATGGGAAATCCCATTGGCCAGCGTCGGAAATGGCGAATCCCGCTGCCAGTGACGGCGCGTCACTGAGAATCATGCAGTTGGGAGGTGGAGAATTCACCCCAATACCTCAACTTCAAAACATGTCAGGTCTGCACCATGTATGGGCTAATTTTGATTTACATTCATTATCATTCTATCTTCATATTTAACTCGTATTTCTATGTATCTGAGTTAGTAACTTTACCTTTTCCTCGGTAACTTCTAGTTCCAGAGAGTGAAATAAACTAACCTTTATTTAAATAAACACATGAACATACAAACAAGGATCAGGAGTCGGCCATTCGGCTCCTCGAGCCAGCTCCGCTATTTAATAAAATCACGGCTGATCTGATAGTGACCTCCAATCTGCATCCCAGCTATCCCTGAATACGAACACATGAACTAAGGAAGCCACCAGAGCCATGCCTACAGGCATTGACATTAGGTTCTATTGAGTGAAGTTCTTTTGTCAAAACTGTATGCCTGCAACAAGTTCACAGAAGCATTAATCAGAGAGCTATCGGTCGGAGGTGACAGCACCCTAGCTGCCCACAACAAGGAAGACATCCACACTATAGCAAACAAATTCTTGAGTGTTACCAAAAACTTTGGTCTGCAAATCACTGTCAACTAGCACTGGACACATGCTATAAAGTACCAGACATAACTGTTGATAGCATTGGTCTCAAAGTTGTAGAAAAATTCTCACACTTTGGCAGTGTGCTCCGTAGAGATGCCACCATTGATGAAGACATCTGTACATGGATCCAGAAAGCAATATCTGCCTACGGCCAATTTAATTGCTCAGCAGCATAGCATTAAGCTGGAAACTAAAATCAAACGCCGCCTGGTTAGAGTCCATACAGCAGGGGCGCAAAATGCTTTGTCTGCCATAGGCGTCATATCAAAGCTCTGGACGGCTTCCTCCAATAACATCCAAGGTTCATTGCGAAAAATTCAATGGCAGGACAAAATCATAAACAACAAGGTTCTTCATCGTGCTGGACTCCACAGCATGGAGTGAATGATCAACACCAAGGAGGACTGCAACACATTACAGCAAGACATTATTAATCTTGCAGAATGGTTACATAATTGGCAAATCAATTTTAACATGGTTAACTGTGAGCTATTACATTTTGATAAGAAAATTAAGGAGGTCAGAGATTATTGAGAAAATAAAAATCCATATCAGGTAGAGGAGCAAAGATAGCTTGGAGAACATAAATCAGTAAAAGCAGCAACACAAGTCAATAAGGCCATAACAAGCAAATCAAACACGATGGTTTATTTCGAGAAGGTTAGAGTGGAAGTTAGAAGTTTTGCTAAACTTGTATCAAACTCTGGTTGGTCAAATCAGGAAACGTGTGCTGTTCTGATCACCAAATGATGCAGAGACAGTGCAACAATAATTTACAAGGTTGGTACCGGAGAGTGAGAACAGAATGAACAGGCTGGATCTATTTTATTATAACGAGAAAACCCAGGAACGATGTGGAAAACATCTTGAAAATTATGGAAGTTATGATAGAATTGACATGGAAACATGTGTGGGGAAGACCAAAACTAAAGAATAAGAATACATGGGTCATCACCAAGAAATTAAATCAGTTATTCAGAAGAAGCTTTGTTACCCAGGGAGCAGTGCGAATATGAAACTCGCTAACACAGGGAGCCATTGAGATGAACAGAAGTTTACGAGAAAACTGGACAAACAATGCAGGTATAAGTGAATTGAGTTCAATGAGGAAGGATGGGAGGAGGCTTGAGTCAATCATAAATGCTCATGTGACTGGTTGCTCTGAATTGTCTGTTTCTGTTCTGTAAATTCAATGTAATACTATAAGGTACCTGGTACATTATTTTCCTTTGTGCTAATTAACTCATCTAAAATATTCCTTTAATTCTTGATAATATCTTCAGTTAACTACATCATGATTTTTTTTTTGGCCATGCAATTAACTGACCAGCTTGTGCATGATTACATTCACAAGTGGGTAGAGCATCTGCTTCCACCCTTGGATGTTTTCCACTCCTGCCCATTCCCGAATGCAATCATGCTCCAGTTAGCCAGTAAATCGTCAGCTATCAGGAAGGATGCCATCAAAGTGGCCCAGGGTATGGAGGCAATGACCAAGGTAGATTCAAGGCCAGAAGACACCCATACAAGGAACACAAAAAATTAGCATGCAAGTACAATAAGAGACACCATGTAAAACTGAGGGGATGTTGCACTGTCCTTCAGTTGATATCTTAAACCCTGACCCTATCTGCATGTTCCACTGATTCAAATATATGTTAAAGATATTGTGGTACTGTTCAAAGATTTATGAATTTCCCATGTCTACTGACAAGCTCTTACATGTGGCATTCAAGTTCCCGATTCAGGTTCTATGAGTTGATTGGTTAGTTGTATGAGTGGAGTCTCCAGTGAGTCAGCTGTAAAGTATAGTTGACAGCATCTGGAAACAGACCTGGATTGAGATCATGAATGGGAAACACTTAAAGGTGAATTAAAACTAATGAATGATTAAATAAGGAACTGCAACAAATAATGCCAAACTTACATGTGCCTTTTTCTGTCAATGTTTAAACATGTTGGGGGTTTCTAATAATGAAGCAGTTCATGCCGACATGTAGCAAGACATACATAACAAATATCAGGCACTTTCCATTCCATAGGTTTCTGATAAAGACCATCTTAAACAAAAGAATACACAGCCATCTTCCTGTGGCCTTCAGTTCAGATGCGAGGTTACACAGCATTCGAATCTTGGAGCTGGTTGTCAAGAATTTGACCAGCCTTATAAACACTACGATATAGGGTAAAGACTGGATACTCCGCGATGAATAGCTTGTGTCCTCAAAGATTTTCCACCATCTCCAAGGTTCACATCAGGAGTCCAATAATGTACAAAAATCTTGTCTGGATGGATGCAACTGTAACAGCATTCAAGAAGCTCAACCATCCATTATCCATTGTGGATGCAGTGCGTAGAATCCACAAGATGCAATGTAGCATGTCACTATAGTTACTTTGGCTCCACCTCCCTTTACTGTGACCTCCATCACCGAGAAGTTCAATGGCAACATCTCCAAGTTCCATCCCAAATATCACATCATCTTGACTTGGACACAGAGTGCTATTCTTTTATAATTGCTACAACAATATCCTGATCCTTCTCTACTACAATTGTGGGAACACAATCACAACAGGGGCTGTAACATTTCCTACCACGTTCTCAAAGCAACTACACATGGTCAATAAATGGAACTTTGTCAGCACTATCCACATAACGCTTGCTATTCATTTGTATCTGCCAGGATACTCCGATGCTTAATGATTAAGCCAGCTTCTGAGGCCATGAGGAGGTAAGTTTGACATTCTATAATAGCGTAAAATGTATGATTTTCATTTCTCTTGGAGCTGAGCTGCAATCACTGGTGTTAAACCATCATCTAATCAAAATGGCCCCCTTCCAGTTTAAATGTGATTTGAAAACTATCGTGACTGGTACAACTCCACTGTTGCAGAGATACTGATGCGAAAAGACATTTGACAGTGTTTTATTTCTTTTGACCTTTAAATTGTTCAAGCAAAGTCAATCATAAGCACAGTTTATTTATAGTATGTCATTGCTGGTTGAGTCACAGTTTTACTGGTCTCATCCGGTACACCCCAGTGCTGTTATGGAGAGGGATCCAGGGTTTTGCCCCAGTGACAGTGAAGGAATGGGTTCCAAGTCAGGATGGTGCATTCCAAAGAGTCATATTTAACTTAAAATGTTAATTTTGTTTCTCTTTCTCAATAAATACTGCCAGACTTGCTGAGTTTTTCCAACACTTTCTGTTTATATTTCAGGTTTATGTGCAACTTGGAGGGGACCTTGCAGGTGGTGGTGTTCCCATGCATGTGCTGGCTTTGTGCATCTAATGGTGGAGGATGGGAGCATTAGAAGGTCCTGTTGAAGGTGGCTTTGTGAGTTGCTGTCCTTGTTCATCTCGTTAATGGTACATACATCTGCCAACATGCACCCATGATGGAGTGCTGCCCTATTCTGGCTAGTGTTG
Source organism: Scyliorhinus torazame (assembly GCF_047496885.1). Lineage (NCBI taxonomy): Eukaryota > Metazoa > Chordata > Chondrichthyes > Carcharhiniformes > Scyliorhinidae > Scyliorhinus > Scyliorhinus torazame. The sequence continues at coordinate 67,450,157 of NC_092721.1, read as the reverse complement.
AGTCTCTTGAGTGTTTTTGGTGCTGCACTCATCCAAACAAGTAGCGAGTGTTCCATCACATTCCTGACTTGTGCCTTGTGGATAGTGGACAGGCTTTGGAGGATCAAGATGTGAGTTACTCAATGCAGAATTCTCAACTTCTGACCAGCTCTTGAAGCCACAGTATTTACATGGCTGGTCCCATTAAGTTTCTGCTTAATGGTAATCCGCAGGACATTGATAGTGGAGATTCAGTGTGATGGTCATGCCTTTGCATGTCAAGGTGAGGTGATTACATGTCCAAGCCTGAAAGTTGTCCAGGTCTTGCTTTATGAGAGCATGTCCTGCTTTATTACCTGAGGAGTTGCGAATGGTACTGAATACAGTGAACACTTCTGACCTGGTGTTGGAGGGAAGGTGATTGATGAAGCAGCTGTAGATGGTTAGGCCTAAGACCACTGGCAGGAGGATTTACAGTCAGTGGGGCTGTGGACTCAGCTAAATTCCACCCCCCCCCCCCCCACCCCGCTCCAACCCCGAGACCCCTCCCCACCTCAGGACCCTCTTTGGTTATGTTGACGTTTGACTAGTCAGTGAGGAAGATGAAACAGGAATGTAACATCTGATACAATCACTCTCAAATAAACTTGTCTCAATATTGTGTACAATGAACGTGGACTTCAAATTTACTTCAGAAAATGTACACGCGAGTTTATACAATAGGGTGGTTACATTTGTGACCAAATGAACCACTCTGAAATGCCCAGATCACACTCCCACACAGCTTCCTCACAGCTCTTTCAGTAACAATGCCAGCATTTCTACACAAGTCATTTTTACTTCTTCATCTCGCAGACTGTCACAAATCCTGGTCCACAAAATTAAACTGAAAGGTTTTTCTGACTGGCTGTGTTCCTTACGTTTCAGTTAAAAAGCATGTATGAGAAAACATGTGGGTGAAAGAACTCAAACTCAGTAATGAAGGTTAAATGGGCCACAAGAGATTGACCCCATCCCACTAGATGCAGAAATGGTTGTGACAATGATTGCAGAATAGTGAAGAGATAAGTATTTCACTTAGTTGCATGATTTTTCAAAGGTGGTTAAAGAAAGCAAAACATATCCTTTTAGGTCAATCATCCCAACTAAAATTTTCTTTTGTGAAATATGAAATTGAACTTTTTAAATAAAAGCCAAAGAAGTTCCCAGAGGTGCAGAAGCTATTGGCCATGCTGCTGTCTGTAGTAACCATAGAAAGCTTTAAGTCTTATTCACTTTGAGTCCGATCTCATTGTTTTTAACTCATTGATCTCCATTCGGTCAATTAATCGATTCCTCTCTCTCTTCAGGGTCGGAATTCTCCCCTACCTGGCGGGGCAGGGGTTCCCGGCGGGTTGGAGTGGCGGGAACCACTCCGGCGTTGGGCCGCCCCAAAGGTGCGGAAGTCTCCACCCTTTAGGGGCCAAACTCACCTTGAGGGGCTAGGCCCGCGGCGGAGTGGTTTGCGCTCCGCCGGCTGGCGGGAAAGGCCTTGGCACCGCGCCAGCCAGGGCTGAAAGTTCTTCGCCGGGCGACGCGGTTCCACGAATGCGCGGGAGCGTCAGCGGCTGCTGACGTCATCCCCGCGCATGCGCAGGGGAAGGGGTCTCTTCCGCCTCTGCCATAGTGAAGACAACGGCGAAGGCGGAAGAAAAAGAGTGCCCCCACGGCACAGACCCGCCCGCAGATCGGTGGGCCCCGATCACGCGCCAGCCCACCATGGGGGCACCCTCCGGGGCCAGATCGCCCCGCGCCCCCGCTAGGACCCTGGAGCCCACCCTCGCCGCCTTGTCCCACCGTTCAAAAGGTGGTTTAATACACGCTGGCGGGACAGGCATTCCAGCAGCGGGACTTTGGCCCATCGCGGGCCAGAGAATCGGTAGGGGTGGGCCCGCCGACCGGCTCGGCGCGATTCCTGCCGACCGGCGCGGCGCGATTCCCGCCCCCGCCGAATCTCTGGTGGCGGAGACTTCGGGACACGGCGGAGGCGGGATTCAGGTCGGGGGGGTCGGAGAATCCCGTCCCAGATCTCCATTCACTCCTCTGTGTGGGCACTATCATTTTCCCTCAACAACCCCACTCATTAAAATCAAAATTCACTTCATCCTTTCCTACTTGGGGAATTCCGTCTCAGATTTGAAAACTGTAGAATGGGTTTCCTTCCTCCTGCTTCCTGCGTTTTCAAACTCCAGGGTTGGAGTGATGTAACCATTCCTGTATCAACTCTCCTCTCTGTGGCGTCCTGCACTATGTATGTGTTTTGATTTCTCAGTATCCCAAGTCAAGGTGACAATGGATCATCCCTTAGATGCAAGGACCAAAATGTTCCAGCTGTTCCCACCAGTGAGAACTTCTGGTTCCACTGACAGCGAAATTCCCACCGTGAGGGTGTGGACAATAGGAAATCTGTTGAATACGTCGGGAGCAGCAAAACCAGAGTGGGGGGGGGGGGGTCAGGCGGAAATCGCCCCCCTCCCCCCCAAGTGTCTAAATGATCTTCAAAATAACATTTCAGGACAGCACGGTGGCGCAGTGGTAGCAGTGCTGCCTCACGGCGCCGAGTTCCCGGGTTCGATTCCGGCTCTGGGTCACTGTCCGTGTGGAGTTTGTACATTTGTCCCGTGTCTGCGTGGGTTTCGTCTCCACAACCCAAAGATGTGCAGGATAGGTGGATTGGCCACGTTAAATTGCCCCTTGATTGGAAAAAATGAATTGGGTGCTCTATATTTAGAGAAAAAAAAATTTCACAAACCTTTCACAGATTTGTAAAGAAAAAAATATCTTCACATGAAATTCAATCAAGGAGGATATACCAGATGGATTTTCTTTTTGTAGATATATGGGCTGGGTGAAAGCCATGAGGTACTCATATCCTCTGAATTCCCCTTCCTTTACAATAGTCTTTCCTTTAGTCAGATTTAACATGAAAAGGTCGCTCAGGTTTTTATTTTCCCTGAAGTGAGGGGGGATGCGGTTGGGGAAACTGATGATTACAAGAACATAGGAATCAGGAAGATTTCAGACAGGCTTTGAAGATTTGAATTGTGAAGGAAATTGCTTTCTTCTTGCAAAAGATCCTAATGAACAACACACACTGGACAGTTTATGGACATCTGCAGAAATCAAGGACCTGGGGAAAAAAACACACAGCCTTGATTTATAGACTTGTAATCTCAGATGTAAAAAAAATACTTCCTGGAAATTCAATAACCATCTCCAAATCTGTCAGTTTACTCTCTTCTGTTTTCAGGCCTTCTACAACACGCTGTGTCTTGTATTTGACCAGTACAGTGCAGGAATGAATTACTGATATTAAAAGGTCACGTGTAATGATTATTTTATATGAAGAAAATAAAGATACTGAACACTCCCTAACATCTTCGGCTGGATTCTCCATTCCAGAGACTAAGTTTGATGTCGGGACAGGATTCATGGACTTGCATGACAGCAAAACTGGTGCCGCACCTGGACCGATTCAGTGATTGTGGATGGGTTAGTACCGGCGCCACGTGGAACATAATCAAATCCAATGAAAAATGGTGCGGGATTCGCCGGGTCCGTGATTGACACTCGGGAGGCTGGCAAGCTGCAGCTGCATATACAAATTACACTCCCTGCACACACTCATCCCAGCTAACAAGATGGCATGCTGATGGGTCGGCTTGGGCCAGAGAGCACCTTGGGGGGGGGGGGGGGGGGGGGGGGGTGCCCGGGGGGGTGCCCTTGGGGAGTGGGCGAGGGGGGGGGGCACCCATATGACCTGCGGCCAAAAGTTCACAGTGGGCAGTCAGCGGCGTGCACAGCTGCATCGCTTCCTTGCAGGCCATGGCAATGGTTTTCCATGCCCGTCCACCCTGACCCCACAGCCCATCTCCTGGCCACCCCATTGCTACTATCCCCAACCCTGACAGAAGCCCCCCCGGCCAGCGGCACAACTGTTAGCAAGCCATCGTGATGTTGGACGCTTTCTGTTCTCCCTCTCTCTCCCTCAACAGCCACGGCGCCTGTTTCACGATTTTTAAAAGCACAAGTGAACCTCGCCATCGGGAATTCGCCCCAGGATAGTGTAGGTGGAAAATCGCGGCGAATACCAGGTCACACACGCGAATGATATGCCAACAGTGTTTACTGTATATGTGTTCTGGAATGCATTGATGCACTGTCGAGGCGACAGAGAATTGCGATTTGCCGTGAAACCAGTACCCACACTGATTTAGGCGTCGGAACCAATTCTCCGCCCAATCATATTCCCCGATTCCGCCATTGGCCAACGGAGAATCCCACCCCTTAATTTTATAGCAATGCATATGAGATGGTCTATTTTAGTTCCTTTTTTATTTGTTCAAGCATGTGGGTATCGCTAGCCGGGACAGCATTCGTTGCCTATCCCTGAGGACACGCAAGAGTCAACATATTGCTGTGGGTCTGGAATCATACCAGGTAAGGATGACAGATTTCTTTCCCTGAAAGACATTAGTGAACCAGATGGGTTTTTACAAGAATTGACAATAGCTGTCAAACAGGAGAAACACATGCGATCTCAGGTAGTAAGTAAAGTGTCAAGTCCAAAAATGCACGCAGTTGCAGAGCTCTATTCAATTATGCATTTATTGACCCTACTTCGGTGATCTAATTATCCACACCCTTGACCTGCTGCAAGTGTTTTAAACATTCATTGGAGAGAATTGATGCGGAACGCTGGAGGTAATGTGAATTGTTCAAACAACTGGGAACTTTTCCTCTCCAAGGTATTCAAGAGGGCCTCATGTCGACACATAAAGCAAACTCTCCATAAGACCATAAGATATATGAGCAGAACTAGGTCACTTGACCCATTGAGCTTGCTCTGCTATTCAATCATGACTGATATGTTCCTTATCCCCATTCTCCTGCCTTCTCCCCATAGCCCCTGATCCCATTATTAATCAAGAAATCCCCTTATTAATCAAGAACACCAGATTTCTGCTTGAGGTGCTGTCACCGACAGGGCCACAGACCAAGTTCTGGAAGGCGGAATTCGAATAGTTCTTTCCGGGAAGCCTTCCTCGGATCCTCGGATGGCATACTTAATCTTCTCCAGGTGGGGAAATTCCGAGAGGTCAGCAACCCAGTCTGCAGTTGTGGGTGGTGCTGTTGATCGCCAGCCGAGCAGGGTTCTCCAGCGTGCGATTAGGGAAGTGAAAGCAAGGGCATTAGCCTCCTTCCCAATGTGTAGTTCCGGTTGCTCTGAAACCCTGAAGATTGACACTATTGGGCTTGGCTTCACCCTCACCCCCACAATCTTGGACATTGCCTCGGAGAAGGCTGTCCAGAACCCAGCAAGCTTGGGACAAGCCCAGAACATGTGGGTGTGGTTGGCCGGGCCCCTCTGGCACCATTCAAATTTATCCTCCACGTCCGGGAAGAACCTACTCATTCGGGTTCTGGTCAGATGCGTTCTGTGCATCACCTTGAGCTGCATTAGGCTTAGCCTTGCACAGGAGGAGGTGGAGTTAGCTCTGCTCAGTGTTTTGCTCCAGAGTACCCATCCTACCTCTGTCCCCAGTTTGTCGTCCCATTTTTGGTCTCGTCCAGTGGTGTTCGAGCTCTGTCCAGTAACTGTCCATATATTTTTCCACATAGCCCCCCCTCCTTGCTGCCTGTGCCTTTCAGGTCCTCTAATAGTGTGGTTTCTGGGGCCCCGCGGTGCCCTCCTGTCTCTTTGCAGAGAAAGTGATTTATTTGGAGGTGTCCGAATTCCTGTCTTTTTGCTCGTTTCCATTTCCTCGTCAGTTCGTCTAGTGTCGCCAGTGTGTGCCCCATGTAAAAGTCCATGACCGTCAGTGTGCCCCCATCCTGCCTCCATCTTTTGAAGGTGGTATCAAGCATGGCTGGGGGGAATCTGTGATGGGGGCCATGGGGGACATTTTAGTTACCCTGAAATGTTGTCTCAGCCGGGCCCATGTTCTCAGCGTGGCCGCTACCACTGGCTTCCTAGATATTTGGGGGCAGTTTGTCGACCTGTTCCAAAACCTGTTCGAGGGCAGCAACGAGGAGTAAGTTTAAGAATGAAAAAACAAGATAGATGAGGAACCAAAGGACTGCGCAATCTCGGGGAGGGGGGGGGAAGATGAAAGGAAGGTGGAGAGACCACAAAAAGAAGAGAAGCGGAGAGGGCGTTACCCCAGTGAAAATAAAAACAAAGCACAGCTGAAACCGAGGGCGGGGGGGGGGGGGGGAGGGACAGGGGGAGTGTGCAAGGGAGGGGGGGGAGGGGAGAGGGACCATAGACCGACCCAGAGGGCAGAGAAATGTAGATAGGACCATCTTTTAAAGAAAAACAAAATAAATCTCTTCTGTACAATAAAGTTAATTAACGCGGGTAAGAAAAATGTGATGTGTATATATACAATTGTTTATAAATATGATAAATGCCAGTAAAAAGATTTAAAAAAATAGAATAATTCTTTCTGAGAACAGAAGAACTCGGAGCAGGAGTAGGTAATTTGGCCTCTTGAGCCTGCTCCACCTTCAATACGATCATGGCCTCAAATCCACCACCCTGCCATTATCCGTAACCCTTCAACCCATTACTAATTAAAAACGTGTCTAACTCCTCCTCAAATTTACTTACTCAGTGGGAACATCCATAATATCCACACAAAAACATTATTGTGCCCTCATTGCCAGGCACAAGCTTTCTTTAAAACAGGTGGCCTGCCTACTGCGATTGGCAGTCCCGTCCCCAGCTTTTGTGCCCCCACAATGCCAGGAACCTGTTCAGTGCCCCAGTGCTGAGTGCCGACTCTCCCCATCACCTTGTACACCTCCTTTCCAAATGCCAGGTCTATCTCTCTCCCTCTACTCCTCTTATGAGCCTGGTGTGATTCTCTGGGACACCGATGATTGACACCCCAGTGAGCAACCTCATCCATCAGCTGAACAGATGTATGCAAACACGCATCCACTTCAGAATTCCAATTTCCTTCTCCAACAAGTTCTTAATGAGCTGTTTAAGAACTGTAAGTGACCTCAATCAGGTTCGCTGCCCCACCATGCAGTCTCATCTTCCTACCCTGATGTTTACTAATGCTAGAGTCCAGAAGGATATCTCTGTAGCCACCTGGGTTGGCCACTTCCCGATGTAAAATGGAGAACAGCAAAGGCTGAAGGGAAATTCAGCCAACACAGGCAGAAACTAGCAGGTGCACGTTTACTGTGTGTTAGACTCTGCAAAAGCCCAGACAGCATCGATACAAGCAGCCAGCGGCATAGTAATGTAGCAGCCATCTACATAGTAATGAGCGATCCCCGGGAACAATCGAAACATTTGAGGTAAACAAGGCCAAGCCAGACTCCTCGGCGCCAGCAGGAGCCAACACAAAAGAGGTTAACGGACACTTAAAGACCGCCCAACGATCAGGGAACAGCTCCAGTATTGGGGAAATCGAACCAAGTGATTGGAACGAAGTCCAAGCACTTGAAACCAGGTACGGGGTCCGCCCCGAAAGACGGGAAGCCCCTGGGGAGTATAAAGTAAAGCCCCCAAGTTCAAATCATCCTTCTTGACAGGGTCACTCAGCAATGCGAACCAACCCTTGACAGTGACCTGTCCAGCTGCCTCCAAAGAACGTAAGTTTCAAGTCAATGCTCGCTACGAGATAGGTGCTACTAGCTACCAGTCCATACCAGTTTTTGAATCCCGCAGACTCAGAACCCGAACGAAAGGCCATTTGTTCCCCTGACCTGGTGGGCCAGTCCGAAGCTAAGTATTGGCCTGTTAGTGATAGAAATAGCTTAGAAAGTAGAGTTTATGCATGAGTAGCGATTTACTGTGTATAATAAATGTGCTTTGAATTGAATCTTACTAATTGGTGTATTGAGTTATTGATCATTACTCGAACTTGAATCTCATGGCGGTATCATAAAGATACCTGGCGACTCTAGAACAAAGGTTATAAAACAGAGCCAATTGAACCACCCAAAAGTTAGCAACATATTACTGGCGACATCCTGACGGGACCCGATCTAGAAGTGGCTTAACCACTCCGGGAGAACCCAAAATTTGAATTAGAGATCCAATTGGGAACAGATAAACCACAAGTGTTCAAGCAGCTCTGATCAATTCTCATAATTCGGAAGTGTGTTAAATGCATGCGTAACTAACAGGGCAATAAGGTAACACTGATAGATTTTTTGTTGCGACAAAACTGTCGGGAGTTTGTATTCCGGAAAATAGCGAAAGCCGTACCCGTAATTACAGCACCGCCTTAATACCCCTTGTTCCAAATTTTGAAAGAGTATTTAGAGAGGAAATACGGCAATGCAGGCAATGCAACGCCTCATGAACCCTGAAGAATTCGTGGTCGCAGCCACCACCAGCAGCAGAGGAGGACAGTGTCCCATTTGGGAAGAAGAAATCAGAAAGTACCTCAAAGGGAAAGGATGGCCCCTTTGGAGCGAATTCTGTGAAAATGAGCAAACAGGTCCCGGGGGTATAGGATATACTTGGTGGGAGAACCTGAGCAAGATTCACAAGAAGAGCATAGGAAAAGCTCGCAAGCCAATGGCAATCGTGTCCTGTTTGGCACAATTGCAAGGCACAGAGGAGGTCGTTAGGACGCTCCGAAAAGAGATAGAAGGCATACATCGAATGAGCAAGGTCGATGTCAGTGAGGTAGAGAAAGAGAACATAGAGTTAAGGAGGAAGTTGGCAGCAAAAGACGGAGAGGTGGATGATGCCAAGTGGGCACACCAGTCTTGTCTGGCGCACTTAAGCAGCTTCCAATCCCAGTACAAAAAGGCCTATCAGGACACGCAACGTGCCGTCCTGGTACAAGAGGAAACCGAGAAGCAGGTAGAGCATTGCAGAGGCAGTGTAGTGACCTGAAGAGCACTCCATGCTGCCACCATGGAACAAAGACAAAGCTCATTAGACCACGCAAAGTGCCGGGAGCAGATTGCAGAACTGCAATCTCTGCTTTCAGTTCAAAAAGGATTCCAGGAAACCTTTGGATCACAGCTAGATGAGGAAGACGGCCCTGATTGGGAAGAATTGAATGAGACAGCGCAGAGATATGTTCAGGGAACATGTGCGCAGGGAAAGCCCCAGAAGTGAAAAGCGCCCCAATCCCCCACAGTGCAGATAGTTCAGGCTCCAATGAACCCAGTCACCACCCACCGCACAGCCACATCGGACGATACAGAATTTCTGTACACCACCCCCTTAACAGTGACCCAATTACGGGACGCGTGTAACAAAATCAAACCGTTCCTCCCCACCTCAGACCCCCACCACTTCTTTGCCAGAGTAAAACAGCAGGCGACCATGTACGGCCTGGATGAGTGAGAGCAAGTAAAGCTCACAGTTTTGAGTTTAGACCCTTCGGTCATAACAGCCCTTCCCGACCCACAGAATGTAGGAGGAGTCACCCTTGCAGAAATGCATACCACAATCCTAGACGCGATCGGGTGTAACAGAGGTGACCCCATAGATGGCCTCAATAAGTGCAGGCAAAAGAAAACCAAGCACCCCACAACATTTGCTGGACACTTGTGGATCCATTTCGCAGCAGTTTTCGGAGACTTAGACCGCGCCCATTTGTCCCCAGACAACATGGCCAAATGGACCTGCACCCTTATCTCCCATGCCACAGAAACAGGATAAAAAGCTTGTGCCAATTATAATCCCTCAGAGGAGGCTCATAATGAGAAATGGGTTGTAAAAAGATTGTCCCGTGCCTGGGAGCAATCTGTTCAAAACAAACCCACAAATAAAAATTCTGAAGAACAGCAGGCAGAAACAGACATACATGCAGTTAAGGCACATCAGAACGCCGCATGAGTAAATGAAGGCAAGAACAGCCGCCCACAAAAGTCACAGGAATGTTACAACTCTGGACAGTTTGCAAGAGAATGCAATGCCCCACAAAAACAGAGAGCCCAGCAGACAGGCACTCTAAATAAGAACAGGACAAAGCCAATACATAGCATTAGCACCCGTTCAGATCAGACGGACCTGACCGGAACGGACTGACGGTGTTCGGGCTCCCCCAGTTGGGTCTGCGACACCCTTTGCGATAGGTCCGGCCGACCGGTAGTTGCAGCAAAAATAGGGGGACAGCCCATTGAGTTTCTCTGGGACACAGGAGGGTCCCGCACCACAATCAATTCCTACACCATGTTTCAAAAGGACACGTGGCCCACTACAGCCACCATCACCCTCAGCGGCTTTACAGGCCACTCACAGCAGTGACACATCACAGCCCCTGAACCCATTCAAATCGGCAACATCACCACCAAGCATGTTGTATGTAAAACCGGAAACATTTTTTTTCCACAGCCCCATGCCACCACCCTTCTGACGCCCACTGGCAGTCAGAGAAACTAGTTTGTCCCGGACGCTAGTTCAGAGGAACTAGTTTGTCCACAGAGACTTGTTAATGTCCCAGACGCCAGTTCAGAGGAACATGTCTGTCCACTGAAACACAGACCCCTGTTCGTAACTGCCCTTCTGTTTCGAAGGAAGAACCAATACGGCAACCTCCCACGATGACTACATTTATTGCCCATTCTTATCGGTTGCTCAGGCAGTGGAGAAACGGCATTGGGACCAGCCCTGCCTGGGAACCCCCCCTCTGGTCAGCTACACTTGGGTAGAGCACACATGGCATTGGTCGCCGTCCTACCCGGGGATTCCATCCAAATCTTACCCGTCGCGGCCCATACGCACCTCATTTTGGCAATTTTCGTTCAAAAAGTTTTGTTTTGTTTTCAGGTAACCCTTAGGTTGCCACCCTATGCTATTTACATCCTCAAACATTTGGATGGTAAATCGCACAGCCTGCGAGACGGCTATCACTGTTTCAGTATCTTTAAGTGTGTCTTGTCCGAAGATACGGTTTAAAAAAATTTAAGAAATGAGGCAGTCACACATAGTGACCAATTATAAAGGGAGTAATTGGCACTAAAGGACAGACAGGCTATCATACGAGATATTAAAACAAGGTAGTGACAGACACTATACTTGATCCCACAGAACTCCAGAAGCTCCAGCGAAGAGAAGAGAAGAGAAAGAAGAAGAACCATGAGGACATCCTCCGTGTTGCTCATCACCCTAATGAACATTTGGTTGCGCGCGAACCCAAACCCCCTGACCCCAACCCCCACCCCCAGCCGTTAATGATTCACTCCCCCATAGTACCCAGAGCCCAGTCACATGTTGCTAACTTTTGGTTGGTTCAATTGGCTCTGTTTTATAACCTTTGCTCTAGAGTCGCCAGGCATCTTTATGATACTGCCACGAGGTTCAAATTCGAGTAATGATCAATAACTCAATACACCAATTAGTAAGATTCAAATCAAAGCACATTTATTATACACAGTAAATCGCTACTCATGCATAAACTCTACTTTCTAAGCTATTTCTATAATTAACAGGCCAATACGTAGCTTCGGACTGGCCCACCAGGTCAGGGGAACAAATGGCCTTTCGTTCGGGTTCGGAGTCTGCGGGAATCAAAGCTGGTATGGACTGGTAGCTAGTAGCACCTATCTCATAGCGAGCGGTGACTTGAAACTTACGTTCTTTGGAGGCAGCTGGACAGGTCACTGTCAAGGGTTGGTTCGCGTTGCTGAGTGACCCTGTCAAGAAGGACGATTTGAACTTGGGGGCTTTACTTTATAGTCCCCAGGGGCTTCCCGCCTTTTGGGGCGGACTCCGTACCTGGTTTCAAGTGCTTGGACTTTGTTCCAATCGCTTGGTTCGATTTCTCCAATACTGGAGCTGTTCCCTGATCGTTGGGCGGTCTTTAAGTGTCCGTTAACCTCTTTTGTGTTGGCTCCTGCTGGCGCCGAGGAGTCTGGCTTGGCCTTGTTTACCTCAAATGTTTTGATTGTTCCCAGGGATCGCTCATTACTATGTAGATGGCTGCTACATTACTATGCAGATGGCTGCTTGTATCGATGCTGTCTGGGCTTTTGCAGAGTCTAATACACAGTAAACGTGCACCTGCTAGTTTCTGCCTGTGTTGGCTGAATTTCCCTTTAGCCTTTGCTGTTCTCCATTTTACAGCGGGAAGTGGCCAACCCAGGTGGCTACATCTCAAAACTGACACACCAGTTGAGGATGATATTGTCAGATTACCCCAACTTTCCAGGTGGTGGGTGGGGGTATTAGGGTAAAGGTACAAACAGCACCAACAGGGTTTTGCTTTTTTGTCAGTTATTAGTGTTCGTGAGAAGTCCCTAAAATCTCCCGAAACATCCACAACAAAGGTTATAGACTGCTGTGAGTCAGAGATTAATAGCCTCATTTAGACAAGGATTCCTCATTTGTGTAAACTCGACACCATAAGCAGGCCAATCTTTCAGAGAATGCTGTCATTATCCAATTGTCAAATTTCTTTATTGCTCAATGTCTGTAAATCATCCAGTGATTCAAATGTACTATAATTACAGCTCTCTGGACTGCAAAGAATGGCATACCTACCAAAGTATCTTCAGAGAAAGTCATACCAGTTTATCCAACCTGCTGTTCTTTGTTTACTGACATCAGTTTCCCATGACAAATATAATCCATTTAATGATACTGATGGAAACTGGATCATCATTTTTAATGCAACAGAAGCTGGCTTCAGGACTTGTGGAAAGTGCATTGGCCCTAATATCACCTGAGTTTGTTTGGTCCTTGACTCAGCTTCCCACGGTGATAAATCTCCATTCTGAGCTGTGCAGCTTCAGCATTAAACACAATAAATATCTCAGCTCTTCGAATAATGAGAAGTTATTGTACTCCACCTTAATTGCCCTGCTGAGTTCCAGGCTTTTTTTCTTTTTGGGTTAAATGTGAGGAATTCTAAATGCCTAAGATGTAGATAATATTCCATTGAGGCCGGCAGTGACAGAAATATTACCGTATAGTTGCAACAGCTCTTTTCATCAGGTTTATTGAAGGCGAGCATATATTATGGTCCTTTATATAAACCATGAATCATCTGTTGATAATGAAGTCATCAGAGCTCACTTAAATGACTAGTCAGGTCTGAACCACTGGGCCTTAGGCTTCAGCTCCAATCAATCACACTGCAGATTTCTTTCTCCAAGGGCACATTTCTTGGAATGATGCTTCGAGTGGTTATTCTATTTGAGCAGAGATCACACTCTCTTTGCCTTTGGTCACACATCACTGGGGAGAAACTAATGCAGAAACTATTTGCATGTAAAATTAATTTAAAAGAATACTGCCATATTTCATTGAGTAAGGCTATAAACCAGCAAATCGCCAGCCATTAGTGATGCTTGAGCTGAAATGATTTAAATGACAACTCGGCTACAAAATTATTAATTACATTCTGTACAGTCTTATGCTCAGCCATATCACAAGCTCGCAGGATGTCTTCCCCAATTACCTTAGCAGATGCATTTATTCTACAGCGTATTATGTGGTTGAATCTTCTGATAACCTATGCTGCAAAGCTGTATAGTATTTTTAAAATTGGGTCTTTGGAATACTCTTTTATCCTATCAACCTTTATGAATTCCCATATTTCTCCCATCAGTAAAATCTAAAAATGTCCCGTAGAGTTTTGAATTACTAATATTTTTGCACGTTGATGCTTTATTGGCTTTTTAGGTAGCACTCACATCCTTTAAATCAGAAACTTGTGGGTTTGAGTCTTAATATAAGCTTATGAATCAAGCTAACATTGCAGTGTAGTACTAAGGGTGTGCTACATTGTCGCTCATGCTGGTCTCCAGATGAGAGGTTAAAGCTATGACGAGTCCATCTATTCCATTGGTTGTAAAGGAACGTCACAACCTATTTGAAAAGCAGTGAGATGCACCAATTAGTACCATCAGGATAGTTTAACTGGTGGTTTATCTCATTGCTATTTGTGGGATCCAGATGGGGCTGGCATAATTGTGAAGATACTACAAATGTAATGAAATGTTTATGACATGCTTAAGACATCCTGAGGATATAGAAAATGCTGTGACCTTCTAACTCTCTTTGAATTCCGAGGACTTTAGAAATGAAGCATCTCTCAGCATTTCCTAATAGCTTAATGCATTTCAGATGTTGAATGGACATCATTCCAAGAAATGTGCCCTTTAGTCCTCCTTCAGGGACTAAAGAGTCTCTGAAGTGCCTATGAGGGGGTCTTTGGCTAAATGCTGGTTTAGCCCATGTTTAATACAAGAAAACAACTTGATCAAGGAATTAAAGCCCACTAGAAATGATAGCACAAAGGGCTGGTAAGAGGCTGATTGCCACTTAAATTTCCTGGGGGACAAACATAAACAAAGCCTTTTGGTAGCTAGCACGGGACCTTCTGCCCTCTTCTAACAGGGACCAGCTATTTAGGAAGAAACATGTTGGGGGAAATATCCGGGTCTGGATGGGATACCCAACAGCCCATTGAAATGTGCGTCAGGCAAAAAACAGGTTTCATGCTGGGCGCCAAACCTGTTGAGAGTCTCCCGGCCCATCCTGCCGGACCCGACAGGTTTCCCGCCCAGATCCAGTGGGAAAATGCAAAGTCCTTATTTACATTCATTTCAATGCCCTTATTGGATTGAAAACTCATTTCACTGGCCTCCTATGATGCTCCCACAGACCCCTCCCATCCCAACAGCTGGGAGTCTCACTGGAGTGAATTGGTCTTGAGGGTGTCCGGGGTGGTGGGGTTCTTCATGGGATATGGGAGTCAGGAGGACTTGAGTTGGGCTGGAGGGTCTCAGGTGGGTGGTCTTTCCTGGGATGGGGGTCACTTGACTGATCTTCCCACATGCAACCTTTAAACACTTTCAACTGTCTGTCAGCATGTTAAGATGAAAGATCCCTGAGAGGAGAATAAAAGTCTTCCCATCTGTTGACTTAAATCCTTTAAGCTGCCTCCCAGCATGTTAATAATAAAGATGTGTGAGTCTAAAGTCAAAGTCTTCCCATTTGCAGCCTTAAAACCTTAAAACTGTTTGTCAGCATGTCAAGACGATGGGCGGGATCTGCTGGCCATGCTGCGCCTGAAAGGCAGCATGGCACGGCCAGTGGATGCCGGGAGATCCTACTTCCGTGATCTACCTGGCTCGCCACGCCGAGGGAGATCTAATGCGATCGTGCGAGACGTTGCAATGTAAATTCCGCCCATTGTGGGCAGGATCACTTTCTGGAAAATCTGCATATTAGAGAGAGATAGCTAGTCTCATTCTAATATGTGTTCCTGAGATCTAACCCCCTTGCCTGGGACTCTGGGAGAGTGCTATTTAGTGCGGGTCTCCACAAACAGGGACCAGGTGTAACAGGACTTGTGGGGATCTCGCAGGAGTTGGAGGTCCCCAGGTTCATGCCCTCTTGGTAGGATGGCACCCTGGCACTGCTGATGCCACCAGGGCATCTTGGTATTGCAAACCTGGCATCCTGGTACTGCCAAGGTGGCCAGGTAGTACTGCCAACTAGTAGGGGAACAACTTGAGTGCAAGGCTGGCACTGCCAAGCTTGCATTATCCATGCAGTGGGTACGAGGACAGGGTATGCCCTGCATGGGTGTCCCCCCGATGATCCTTTATAGTGAGTTGGGTCTTTTTGCGGGGGGGGGGGTGAAGTTGCATCCGGGGCTCCTCAGCGCAGAGAATAGGGCTATGTGCGGCCACGGCTGCAGATTCCCCGCTGAGGCCACTGATCTACCTGGATGGGTGTTAGATAGCGGGGTGTTTCTCAGCACTCCGCGCGGCGGAGACACCTGGCTAATCGCGCTCTGTGGGACTCTGTCCCCATTTACGATGATTGTGCCAAATAGATCTGTGTTTGAAGGGAAAAGTTGTCCCTTTAATGTGGTGGAAACATTTGAAGTGATTTGTCACAGTCAATTTCATTGTTTTTTAATCTTTATCAAGTCTGTGTGCATGTCGAGAAACCTAAAAACTTTAAACTTGATTGTTCACATTCAATTTCATGGAACACTGCCTTTCCAAAACAGCTTGATTGACAGGTCCAGAAAGTTTCAAAGGAGGGTTCACCATTTTTTATTTGTATAGCTCTACAGGGGTCCATTAACTCTGAAGTACTTCCACCACATTAAAGGGAAGACTTTTACATTCCTCTCACAGATCTTTCAGTTTATCATGCTGGGAATCCGGTTAAAGGGTTTGAGGCTGCAAATGTGCTTACTTTCACTTTATTCTTGGAGATCATTCATCAGCTTAAAATGTTGCAAAAAGCTAATGACCCCCATCCCGGGAAACACACCCCATCTGTGCCCTTCGAGCCTAGCCCAGGCCATTCGACCTCCCATGGTGGACTCTCCCTTGGCACCTCGGAGGCAAGTGTAGGAGGTTACTCACCCCCTTGCACCCTCTCAGAGTGCAAGGTGTCAGGTTGGCATTGCCAAATGGTGGGACCTGGAAGAGGGGACTGAGTAGGGGAATGGGGGCGGGAGAGACTGAGGGGGGCTGAAGGAGGATCTGAAGCCGGGCTCACGTCCTGCACTAACTAATTCTGCTCGCCAGAGCAGGAAGATATTGGAGCGCCATTTTAAAATGATGCCCAGATCTCTAGATCCCCCACCGGGGTCTGCGGAGCCCCCCAACTCACCAATTAGGGTGTCGTAGAACGATCCGCACTGTGTCAGTTTGCATGATAGCTCAGTCGGTAACCTCGGTTGTGTTAAAAGCGCATTTTCCCCTGTAGAGGCAAGACCCTGCTTCCTCAAAAGCCGGAGGACCGCGGTAAAATTTTCCAAATGCTCCTGGTCCGATGTACCAGTGATTAGGACGTCATTGAGGTACACCGCCACTCTCAGGAGTCCGCGCAGAATGTTTTCCACTACCCGTTGGAAGATTGCGCAAGTGGTGGTAACCCCTAAGGGAAGCCAAATGTACTCAAAGAACAAAGAACAAAGAACAAAGAAATGTACAGCACAGGAATAGGCCCTTCGGCCCTCCAAGCCCGTGCCGACCATACTGCCCGACTAAACTACAATCTTCTACACTTCCTGGGCCCGTATCCTTCTATTCCCATCCTATTCCTATATTTGTCAAGATGCCCCTTAAATGTCCCTATCGTCCCTGCTTCCACTACCTCCTCTGGTAGTGAGTTCCAGGCACCCACTACCCTCTGCGTAAAAAACTTGCCTCGTACATCTACTCTAAACTTTGCCCCTCTCACCTTAAACCTATGCCCCCTAGTAATTGACCCCTCTACCCTGGGGAAAAGCCTCTGACTATCCACTCTGTCTATGCCCCTCATAATTTTGTATACCTCTATCAGGTCGCCCCTCAACCTCCTTCGTTCCAGTGAGAACAAACCGAGTTTATTCAATCGCTCCTCATAGCTTATGCCCTCCATACCAGGCAACATTCTGGTAAATCTCTTCTGCACCCTCTCTAAAGCCTCCACATCCTTCTGGTAGTGTGGCGACCAGAATTGAACACTATACTCCAAGTGTGGCCTTACTAAGGTTCTATACAGCTGCAACATGACTTGCCAATTCTTATACTCAATGCCCCGGCCAATGAAGGCAAGCATGCCGTATGCCTTCTTGACTACCTTCTCCACCTGTGTTGCCCCTTTCAATGACCTGTGGACCTGTACTCCTAGATCTCTTTGACTTTCAATACTCTTGAGGGTTCTACCATTCACTGTATATTCCCTACCTGCATTAGCCCTTCCAAAATGCATTACCTCACATTTGTCCGGATTAAACTCCATCTGCCATCTCTCCGCCCAAGTCTCCAGACAATCTAAATCCTGCTGTATCCTCAGACAGCCCTCATCGCTATCCGCAATTCCACCAACCTTTGTGTCGTCTGCAAACTTACTAATCAGACCAGTTACATTTTCCTCCAAATCATTTATATATACTATAAAGAGCAAAGGTCCCAGCACTGATCCCTGTGGAACACCACTGGTCACAGCCCTCCAAATGGAAAAGCATCCCTCCATTGCAACCCTCTGCCTTCTATGGCCTAGCCAGTTCTGTATCCACCTTGCCAGTTCACCCCTGATCCCGTGTGACTTCACCTTTTGTACTAGTCTACCATGAGGGACCTTGTCAAAGGCCTTACTGAAGTCCATATAGACAACATCTGCTGCCCTACCTGCATCAATCATCTTAGTGACCTCCTCGAAAAACTCTATCAAGTTAGTGAGACACGACCTCCCCTTCACAAAACCGTGCTGCCTCTCACTAATACGTCCATTTGCTTCCAAATGGGAGTAGATCCTGTCTCAAAGAATTCTCTCCAGTAATTTCCCTACCACTGAAGTAAGGCTCACCGGCCTGTAGTTCCCGGGATTATCCTTGCTACCCTTCTTAAACAGAGGAACAACATTGGCTATTCTCCAGTCCTCCGGGACATCCCCTGAAGACAGCGAAGATCCAAAGATTTCTGTCAAGGCCTCAGCAATTTCCTCTCCAGCCTCCTTCAGTATTCTGGGGTAGATCCCATCAGGCCCTGGGGACTTATCTACCTTAATATTTTTTAAGACACCCAACACCTCGTCTTTTTGGATCACAATGTGACCCAGGCTATCTACACCCCCTTCTCCAGACTCAACATCTACCAATTCCTTCTCTTTGGTGAATACTGATGCAAAGTATTCATTTAGTACCTCGCCCATTTCCTCTGGCTCCACACATAGATTCCCTTGCCTATCCTTCAGTGGGCCAACCCTTTCCCTGGCTACCCTCTTGCTTTTTATGTACGTGTAAAAAGCCTTGGGATTTTCCTTAACCCTATTTGCCAATGACTTTTCATGGCCCCTTCTAGCCCTCCTGACTCCTTGCTTATGTTCCTTCCTACTTTCCTTATATGCCACACAGGCTTCGTCTGTTCCCAGCCTTTTAGCCCTGACAAATGCCTCCTTTTTCTTTTTGACGAGGCCTACAATATCACTCGTCATCCAAGGTTCCCGAAAATTGCTGTATTTATCTTTCTTCCTCACAGGAACATGCCTGTCCTGTATTCCTTTCAACTGACACTTGAAAGCCTCCCACATGTCAGATGTTGATTTGCCCTCAAACATCCGCCCCCAATCTATGTTCTTCAGGTCCCGCCTAATATTGTTATAATTAGCCTTCCCCCAATTTAGCACATTCATCCTCGGACCACTCTTATCCTTGTCCACCAGTACTTTCAAACTTACTGAATTGTGGTCACTGTTACCGAAATGCTCCCCTACTGAAACATCTACCACCTGGCCGGGCTCATTGCCCAATACCAGGTCCAGTACCGCCCCTTCCCTAGTTGGACTGTTTACATATTGTTTTAAGAAGCCCTCCTGGATGCTCCTTACAAACTCCGCCCCGTCTAAGCCCCTGGCACGAAGTGAGTCCCAGTCAATATTGGGGAAGTTGAAGTCTCCCATCACCACAACCCTGTTGTTTTTACTCTTTTCCAAAATCTGTCTACCTATCTGCTCCTCTATCTCCCGCTGGCTGTTGGGAGGCCTGTAGTATACCCCCAACATTGTGACTGCACCCTTCTTATTCCTGATCTCTACCCATATAGCCTCACTGCCCTCTGAGGTGTCCTCTCGCAGTATAGCTGTGATATTCTCCCGAACAAGTAGCGCAACTCCGCCTCCCCTTTTACATCCCCCTCTATCCCGCCTGAAACATCTAAATCCTGGAACGTTTAGCTGCCAATCCTGCCCTTCCCTCAACCAGGTCTCTGTAATGGCAACAACATCATAGTTCCAAGTAGTAATCCAAGCTCTAAGTTCATCTGCCTTACCCGTAATGCTCCTTGCATTAAAACATATGCACTTCAGGCCACCAGACCCGCTGTGTTCAGCAACTTCTCCCCGTCTGCTCTGCCTCAGAGCCACACTGTCCCTATTCCCTAGTTCTCCTTCAATGCTCTCACCTTCTGACCTATTGCTCCCGTGCCCACCCCCCTGCCATACTAGTTTAAACCCTCCCGTGTGACACTAGCAAACCTCGCGGCCAGGATATTTATGCCTCTCCGGTTTAGATGCAACCCGTCCATCTTATACAGGTCACACCTGCCCCGGAAGAGCTCCCAGTGGTCCAGATAACGGAAACCCTCCCTCCTACACCAGCTGTTTAGCCACGTGTTTGTCTGCTCTATCTTCCTATTTCTAGCCTCACTGGCACGTGGCACAGGGAGTAATCCTGAGATTACAACCCTCTATGTCCTGTCTTTTAACTTTCTGCCTAGCTCCCTGAACTCCTGCTGCAGGACCTCATGCCCCTTCCTGCCTATGTCGTTAGTACCAATATGTACAACGACCTCTGCCTGTTTGCCCTCCCCCTTCAGGATTCCCTCTACCCGTTCGGAGACATCCTGGACCCTGGCACCAGGGAGGCAACATACCATCCTGGAGTCTCTTTCACATCCACAGAAGCGCCTATCTGTGCCCCTGACTATAGAGTCCCCTATTACTATTACTCTTCTGCGCTTTGACCCTCCCTTCTGAACATCAGAGCCAGCCGTGGTGCCACTGCTCTGGCTGCTGCTGTTTTCCCCTGATAGGCTATCCCCCCCGGCAGTATCCAAAGGGGTATATCTGTTCGAGAGGGGGACAACCACAGGGGATTCCTGCACTGACTGCCTGCCCTTTCTGGTGGTCACCCATTTCTCTGCCTGCACCTTGGGTGTGACCACATTTACATAACTGCGATCTATGACGCTTTCCGCCACCTGCATGCTCCTAAGTGCATCCAATTGCTGCTCCAACCGAACCATGCGGTCTGTGAGGAGCTGCAGTTGGGTGCACTTTCTGCAGATGAAGCCATCCGGGACGCTGGAAGCCTCCCGGACCTGCCACATCTCACAGTCAGAGCACAGCACCCCTCTAACTGACATTGCGTCAATTAATTAAAATTAAAATTTGTCTTTTTTTTAAATACTTTTTTTTTAAATTGCAAAGCTACTGTCAACTATCTGTTTCCGAGCACTAGATTTCTAATAGAAATGCGATAGCTAACTATAATACTCTCCGATCTCTGGCTTAGATATCCTCTAAATTATAATTAAGTTATTATGTTTAATTAGTTCCCAAATACTCAAATTTTTTTTAAAATTTAGGTTAGAATCCCAACCAGCCACTCTGGCCACAGCTTTTCTGTGATGTCACTTCAGTTTCCCCCCGACACACACAATTTGAAAAAAGGTATAAAAGTAAAAATCACTTACTTACCTTCTTACCTTCTGAGTGTCTGAGAAGTTCTCAGGTTCTCTCGCTGACAGAGACTGCTCCTCCACCTCCGATCCTTGACCTGCACAATGCTAATAATATAATATGGCACTTACCTTACACCAATGGGTCTTATTATTAGGTTAGAGGAGGAGGGCGGGTGGGAGGCACTACACGTGTAGTGTCTCGGGTTTCCTCTCCACCAGAATTTATTGGTTGGGGGGGGGGGACTTGCCAGAGGTCGAACTTCCGGTTCCCGCCTTATATAAAAACAAATAAAACAGAAAAGAAGAACAGACACGGGACCAGGCAAGGCTTTTTAAACTCACTACTCACCTCCCAGAAGGCCCCTGCGCACCGCTGCCGCCGAAATCCAAAGGGCTGCTCCTGTAAAGGTAAGGTTTTTAAATACACTACTCACCTCCAAGAAGGCCCCTGCGCACCGCTGCCGCCGAAATCCAAAGGGCTGCTCCTGTAAAGGTAAGGTTTTTAAATACACTACTCACCTCCAAGAAGGCCCCTGCGCACCGCTGCCGCCGAAATCCAAAGGGCTGCTCCTGTAAAGGTAAGGTTTTTAAATACACTACTCACCTCCAAGAAGGCCCCTGCGCACCGCTGCCGCCGAAATCCAAAGGGCTGCTCATGTAAAGGTAAGGTTTTTAAATACACTACTCACCTCCAAGAAGGCCCCTGCGCACCGCTGCCGCCGAAATCGAAATACTCGTACAGTCCTCGGTGTGTATTGATGGGAACAAAAGACCTCAGCTCCGGGACCAAAGGCAGCTGCAGGTACGCATGGCTCATATCAAATTTGTAAAACATGCGGCCACTGCTGAGCTTTGCATATAGTTCCTCTATGCAAGGGACAGGGTAGCGATCCAGATGGGAAACGCAGTTTTTTAAAATAAATTTAGAGTACCCAATTATTTTTTTTTCCAATTAAGGCTTGAATTAACGTGGCCAATCCACCTGCCCTGCACATCTTTGGGTTGTGGTGGTGAAACCCGCGCAGACACGGGGAGAATCCACACAGACAGTGACCCAGGGCCGGGATCGAACCGGGTCCTCGGCACCATAGGCAGCAGTGCTAACCGCTGCACCACCATGCTGCTCTAGGTGGGAGATACACTTGACCGTTATTTTGTAATCTCCGCAGAAACAGATGGAGCCGTCGGGTTTCAGCACCAGCACGACTGGGTTCGCCCAGTTAGAGAACTGGACAGGGTGTATTATTTTTAACCCTTCAAGTCAGTCTAACTCTGCGGCCACTTTGGAATCTGATGCGTAAAGGACAGGGCGGGAATGGAAATATCTTGGCTGGGCATTTGGATCAATGCTGATGAGGGCCATCGCCCCTCCGATGATGTCTAACCTCTCATGGAACACGGTGGAGAATCTGGCCAGGTGACGCTCAAGCCCATGCTGTTGCATTCAGAAAGCACTATGCCAGTCCAATCGAAGGTGGCACAGCCAGTCATGGCCCAGCAGACACAGGCCACTGCCATTTATGACCACTGACAGGAGGTTCTCCGTCTGTTGACCGTACTCCACTGGGGCCATACACCTATCCGATATTACCAGCGGTTCATCAGTGTAGGTAACAAGACTGGAGTTGGCGTCCTGAAGGTTCCGCGTCTCGAGGCCAGAACAAATACTTTTGAAAGTCTGGCAGCTGATCAGGGGTAATGCCGCGTGCGCCCGTGTCTAATTCCATTTGGATGGAATGTCCATTCACTTGTAACAAAAGCTGGAATGGGGCAAGCCGAGACGAAGACAGGCAATGCAGCCTACGATAGGCCTCTTCTTCGTTGTGGGTCTGGTTCCTTAGGCGGCGGTCACATATGGCATGGTGCCTGGGCAAAAGGGCCCTCAGAACTTTTTTGGCAGAAACTTTTTTGGCAAAAGTTGCCATCAGCAAAATCAGTGTAAAGTTGGGAGCAAATTTAGGCAAAGTTTCTGCGTAAGCGCGATCTGAGAAATTCTAGCCCCATCTCTGGGTATTGTTGTGCAATCTGCCCCTCTGAGGAAATGAGACTCCACACCAGAAGTGTTGCCTTGTAAAATCCATCCCATCATTATCTCAAGAAATGTTCCAACTTTCTGTTTTATGTTATTTTCACCTTTGGTACAAAGATAAATAGTTATCTTTAAATTATTTACTGCTGCAAGTAAGACATTTTCTGCCTTGCTGCCTGCTGATATTTCTCAGTGTTTTGTTTGTCATTGCTGTATGTGTGGGAGGTACAATACAGGGCATAGTTTACAAAAGTGGTATGTGAAAGTTCAGTCTTGTTGCCAATCGTGAAATGAATCCTTCGCAGCTGATAAATATATATTCATAGACTTTTTTTTAGCTTGCTGAAGGTTTCCTTCATACACTGTTTGCACATTGTAATAATTGTGCATTTTGAAGACTGAAGTCTTTCACTTTGTATGGGAATTCTCGGCACTTTCAGAGTGACAAATCTCACCATCCCTGTGAACGTGAGCCTCGGGCATCAGGACATGCCCTTTACTGGAGATATTGCTGGAGACTATTCAAAACCAAATGAGGCAATGGGGTGTTTCTTCTGTTCCTGCACCTGCACATATTGGATCACCCAGGCACGGAGTACAGAAGAAAATTAGCACATCTATAATGGAGTCCATCCAATTTTCAATCTATTTACTTAAAGGGGCTGCGTAAATTGTGTGGGTTTTCCAGCAGATTTTCTTTGGTCCACTGTATCTAGAAGATCCAATAGCCCTAAGTATAATCGTATACAACACTGTCGCAATATATTAGTGGCTTGAACAATGTTTGTAATCTTTGTAATTTTGGTGCCCTTATTACAAACTGTATCTCAATGTTAAGTTGCTAAAATCAGTGGAAAACAACAAGAGCAGCTAAAAGGATATTCAAAAAGATATTTTGAACAATTTGATTGGTTCACTTTATCCTCTTTTTTGCTAAGTCTTGCTAACATCACATTCTAGTTGGGTGTCTTCGCATATTCAATTGGAAACTTATCTTTTTTCTATTGGATCGAGTCAGTATGTTTCCTGACTTCAATGCTATTTATTGTTGTTGGAATATGTGACCGCCAAAGTTTCATGTACAAAATACAAGCTAACTGCACACCTTGCATAATAATAGATTATAGATTATTGAATTCATTCAGTTGGAAAGGGAAAACCTGTGACAGTTGTTTAAATTAGGGAAAGGGAATAATTATTATGTAGCTAATAGTTGTTGGGATTGATTAATCAGTGGAATCATTTTTCACTCAGTGCACTCTCAGCTGGCATTATACCACTCTAATTCTGTATAAATAACAGTAGGGAATAATAGTTGGTATGGAGGTACCCTGCTTTGCATTGTTTGAAGTAAAGCTAATCTTGCACTGCTGTTCATGGTTCATGATGAATGTTTTGCAATAGCGTTTACTGCATAGAGAACAGCCATTCTGCTCTTTTCTTCAAATGAAATTCCAACAGTTTCGGAAGACAAGTACTTTTCTCATCTGCTATCAAAGCAAGGATAGTTTATGGGTGTCTGCAAGGGTCTCTACTTTAATAAGCCAAACAGACCCCAGGACATCACAGCACAATGTTTTCCTGAAAAGCTGGTTGTTACTGTGAGGGCGATACATTCCCATGCTACATGGTGCCAACTGATTAGATATATGGTCCCATTAAGTCACTGAATTATCTCATTTATGTTGACTTTTCATGCATATATTTCACTAACTTCAGCCTGTTTAAATGTTTTGTGCTCCACTTGAATATAACACCGTTGTTCAGGCTAACTGATCTTGAGCTTTGCTTTTACAAACTTACTCTTCTAAAAAAAAGGTCTGAGATTTGCAGTGGATTTCTTCTTTACTACCAAAATGGCAGCTTAACAGTCAGAACTGTAAAAGTGTACACATGTACATGTGCAATCATTACCCAATTATTGATTTGCTCTTAGGTTAATTGCCTAATTCTAAAGAAGCACTAATGGGCCTTTGATGGTCCCATGAAAGGCAGAAAGGGAAATTAAACTAAAAGGAGCTTGCTCTGAGAAATTGTGTTCTCATTCTTGTTTAATTCTGCTTTGGGCTTTACTTAAATATAGTTTATTAGGGTTGTAGCAAATAGTCATTTTAAAAATTTATTGTCATTAGAATAACCCTGTCAACTGAGGCAATTTGTATTTTTGTTTTATCCAAGCACATGATGTGGGCATTTCTGGCAAGACCAGCATTTATTGCCCACGCTAATTGTCCTTAACTCAAAGATTTGCTAGGCTATTGCATAGGGCAGTTAAGAATCAGCCATTTACTGCGGGATTGGAATAATATATAGATCAGATGGGGAAGGATGGTTGATTTCTTTGCCGAAGTAGCAATGGCAAACCAGATCAGCTTTTGCAAGAATCCAGAAGTTGCATGGTCGCATTACTGCTACCAGCTTATTATTCCCGATTTACACATGAAATGAATTCAAATTACCCAATTACTGTGGTAGGAACTAAGCTTGTGTCTCTTTGTTATTAGTCTTGACCTCTGGATTATTAGTATCTATTATTATCCCTTTTTAAAAAATTCATTTACGGGATGTGGGTGTCGATGGTTAGACCAGCATTATTGCCCATCCCCAGTTGCCCATCAGAGGGTGGTGGTAAGTTGCCTTCTTGAACCGCTGCAGTACTTGAGGTGTAGGTACACCCACTGTGCTGTTAGAGAGGGAGTTCCAGGATGTTGCCCCAGCGATAATGAAGGAACGGCGATATATTTTCAAGTCATGGTGGTGAGTGACTTGGAGGGGAACCTCGAGGTGGTGGGGTTCCCAGGTATCTGCTGCTCTTATACTTCGAGATGGTAATGGTCGTGGGTTTGGAAGGTGCTGCCTGCAGAACATTGGTAAGTTACTGCAGTGCATCTTGTAGATGGTACAAACGGTTGCCACTGTTCGTCGGTGGTGGAGGGTTTGAACATTTATGGAAGGGGGAGCAATCAAGCGGAGTGCTTTGTCCTGGATATGTTGAGCTTCTTGAGTGTTGTTAGAGCTGCACTCATCCAGGCAAGTGGTGAGTATTCCATTACATTCCTGACTTGTGCCTTGTAAATGGTGGACAGGCTTTGCGAGAGTCAGGAGATGAGTTACTCACTGTAGGATTCCTAGCCTTTGACCTGCCCTGGTAGCCACAGTATTAATATGGCTAGTCCAGTACAGTTTCTGATCAATGGTTACCCCTAGGATGTTGATTGTGGGGGATTCAGTGATGGTAATGCCATTGAATATCAAGGGCGGTGGTTAGATCCTCTCTTGTAGGAGATGGTCATTGCCTGGTACTTCTGTGGTGCAAATGTAAATAGCCACTTGTAGTCCAAGCCTGGATATTATCTAGGTCTTGCTGCGTTTGGACATGGACTGCTTCATTATGTGAGCATACACGAATGGTGCTGAACATTGCGCAGTCATCTGCAAGCATCCCCACTTCTGACCTTATAATGAAAGAAAGGTCATTGATGAAGCACTTGAAGATGGTTGGGCCTAAGACACACTAGTATCTCCAGTATCTCCATGTCAGCATTTTATACGTATCCTTGGCATTTGGACACAAGGCCAGAATTTAATGCCAATCCATCATCGCTCTGAGAAAGTGGTGATGGGCTGCCTTTTTGGAACAGTTTGATACAACTGGCTGGCTTGCTTGGCCACTTTGGTAAACAATGAAGAATTACCCATGTTAGTGTGATATTGATGTCACAAATAAGCCAGAATGAGTAAAGGTGGCAAGTTCCTTTCTCTAAGGGATCATTTTACATTTTCCAACATTCTGGCACCTTCATCAACAATGTTTTCTTCAACTATTGTGGTGAAATTTGTACTTAAATTGGTGGATTATCTTTGTGGAGCAGGTGTTACTGAGAGCCGCAGGCTGGGTTGGATGTGCAGGTAAAATAAGTTCCTCAGCTGCTCTCCTCCAGTTCCTTTATCATTCATGAACCACCCATCCCATTGTTTCCATTAGACACAGAACCCATTCACTGTCCCAGTATTCTCTACCCTATCTGCCACCCCCTTCATTTCCATCACTTCCTCCATATCCTCCCCTCCTATTTTCACTCATTTCAAAAGTTATTCACCCTCTTACTCAGTCCTCCAAACCGTTGTAGAGACCAGACATTCCCCCAACAACAACATATTGGGGGCAGTTTTCTGGCCACGTTGCACCTAGTGCCGTTCCTGCTATTTCTGGTGAATAGGAGAGCTCAAAAATGGATTCCTGCTGGGCGCCGAACCGATCGTGGTGCTCCTGACCCCACTGCCCGTTGCGATATTCAAATGAGTCTTAAAACTCATTTAAACATGTGCAGCCTGTTCGAGGTCGGAGTGTCCTGGCTCCCAGCATTCACCGGCCCCAGCGGTGCAGAGTGATGTTAGCGCCATTCAGGAATGGTTTTCAAAAATGGAAACCAGACGCGATGGCCATGCCGGGGGGGCTCGGGGACCTTGGAGTCCCCAGGTAGACGGTGACAGGGCAGGACAATGCCCTCATACCCGGGATGGGCCAACCTGGCACCATGACAGTGCCAACCTGGCATCCTGATAGTGCCAGGTTGGTACTGCCCACGTGCCAGGAGCAGTAATTGGGTGTCAGGGGCAGTGCTAGGGTGCCAAGGGGTGGGAAGTGAGAGCAACCATGACCATGAAAGGGGGGCGGGGGTGAAGTGGGTGCATAAAGATGGGGCCAGAAGTGGCGAGGCCTGAAGGATGGGGGCATGAAATGGGGGAATGAAGGGTGGGGGCGTATGAAGTTTGGTATGAAAGGAGGGTGAAGGGGAATATGAAGGGTGGGAAGGCCCGAAGCGGGAGAATGGGGGAGCCTGAAAGGAGGGTACCGAGGGGGGGTGTCTGGCCTTAATGGTGGGGGGCCGTCAGTGACCCCGGAGCGGGATATGCTCTCTTGGAAGGGAGAGGGGGGGCGATGTCCCAATGCTGAGGTGGATGGATGGGGGTGGGGTTGGATCATCCTACTGCCTGCATGGGGAGGTGTTGCGGACATTTGGTGATGTGGAGGTCATCCCCTGAGGGTCAAGAGCTGGAGGTGATGCCCATATCTGCTGATTCACGATGCCAAAGATGGGGAGTACTTAACTTTGAGATCTAGGCACCCTTTAAAAAGGACATCCCGATCTCTGAGGAGCCAGTTTTGCAAGCATCTTTAGTTACCCATTTCGAAAAAGTTTAAGGGCGAGATTCAGTGACTCCATTGTGCCCATCGCAGATCTAGGGGCAGAATTGTGCACAAGCCCCAAATCGAAATCGTTGCCAGGCTGATTGCAAGTCACTGGACTCATTCCGCCTGGCGTGATCTGGATCTCGCCCTCACTGCATATTTAAATAAGCCCAACAGTTCATTTAAATACCCGAACGCCAAATTCACCTGGCGCCCAATACTCAACAGCCAAGCCTGGGAGACCAAGCCAGAACGCCGCTTGGTACTGGCCCACACAATCGTGGACCATAAAAAGCAAGAGGGTAGCCAGAGAAAGGGTTAGCCCACTGAAGGACAGGCGAGGGAATGTATGTGTGCAGCCAGAGGAAATGGGCAAGGTACTAAATTAATACTTTGCATCAGTATTCACCAAAGAGAAGGAATTGGTGGATGTTGGAGAAGGGTGTGTAGATAGCCTGGGTGACATTGAGATCCAAAAAGACGAGGTGTTGGCGTCTTCAAAAGTATTAAGGTAGATAAGTCCCAGGGCCTGATGGGATCTGCCCCAGAATACTGAAGGAGGCTAGAGAGGAAATTGCCGAGGCCTTGACAGAAATCTTTGGATCCTCACTGTCTTCAGGTGATGTCCTGGAGGACTGGAGAATAGCCAATGTTGTTCCTTTGTTTAAGAAGGGTAACAAGGATAATCCAGGGAACTACAGGCCAGTGAGCCTTATATCAGTGGTAGGGAAATTACTGGAGAGAATTCTTCAAGACAGGATCTACTCCCATTTGGAAGCAAATGGATGTATTAGCGAGAGGCAACACGGTTTTGTGAAGGGGAGGTTGTGTCTCATTAACTTGATAGAGTTTTTCGAGGAGGTCATAAAGATGCTTGATGCAGGTAGGGCAGTGGATGTTGCCTATATGGACTTCAGTAAGGCCTTTGTCAAGGTCCCTCATGGCAGACTGGTACAAAAGGTGAAGTCACATGGGATCGGGGTGAGCTGGCAAGATGGATACAGAACTGGCTAGGTCATGGAAGGCAGAGAGTAGCAATGGAAGGGTGCTTTTCTGATTGGAGGGCTGTGACTAGTGGTGTTCCACAGGGATCAGTGCTGTTCGTAGTATATATAAATGATTTGGAGGAAAATGTAACTGGTCTGATTAGTAAGTTTGCAGACGACACAAAGGTTGTTGGAATTGCGGATAGCGATGAGGACTGTTAGAGGTTACAGCAGGATTTAGATCGTTTGGAGACTTGGGCGGAGAGATGGCCGATGGAGTTTAATCCGGACAAATGTGAGGTAATGCGTTTTGGAAGGTCTAATACAGGTAGGCAATATGCAGTGAATGGTAGAACCCTCAAGAGGATTGATAGTCAGAGAGATCTTGGTGTACAGGTCCACAGGTCACTGAAAGGGGCAACACAGGTGGAGAAAGTAGTCAAGAAGGCATACAGCATGCTTGCCTTCATTGGCCGGTGCATTGAGTATAAAAATTGGCAAGTCATGTTGCAGCTGTATAGATCCTCAGTTAGGCCACACTTGGAGTACAGTGTTCAATTCTGGTCGCCACACTACCAGAAGGATGTGGAGGCTTTAGAGAGGGTGCAGAAGAGATTTATCAGGTTGTTGCCTGGTATGGAGGGCATTAGCTATGAGGAGAGGTTGAATAAACTTGGTTTGTTCTCACTGGAACGACAGAGGTTGAGGGCGACTGATAGAGGTCTACAAAATTATGAGGGGCATAGACAGAGTGGATAGTCAGAGACTTTTTCCTAGGGTAGAGGAGTCAATTACTAGAGGGCATAGGTTTAAGGTGCCAGGGGTTGGGCCCTGGGGCTCGTACCAGGTAGAGGGGGTAAGGGGAGGGCCCCGGGGACCTCCACAGGTTGGAAATGTGAAGGGGCTAAAAAATACAAGGGGGGCCTGAACTCTGGGGGGAAATCAGGGTAGCCAGTCAAAATGGCACCCCAAAATGCGAGGAGCCTTTCCTGCTGGTGAGCTTCGGAGAGAATCTCCTCGAAGGCAAAAAAAAAACCTGCCATTGAATAGCACATTGTTACTCTGTGTGCAGGCACAGAGAAACACCCCGCTATACACACCACTCAGCAGGCATTAACTCAAGACTGCTGAATCACACCTGAAGTGTGATTTTGGACAGGAATTCTGAGGTGATTCCCACCGGGTGAATGGACGCGATCCAGATTGCAATTCACCCACATTTTAGGAGCATGGAGAGATTCTCACTGAAATATTCTACACTTCGGGCTGGATTCCTGCAACGCACTGTCCCAATGGAACGGAGAATCGGGCATTGGGGGATAATCAGGATCGGCACCAGGCACCGATCCGAACATGATGCTCCAACACCCCGCTGGTGGCGGGATGGAGTTCACGACTGCGCGCCAACAGGAGGATGTAAATGAATCTTAACGATCAATTTTAATCCATTCAGCGGGTCCGGCACCCTATTCTCCGGCCCTCGCTGATTGGCCGGTCCCCTTGGCCGAGAATCACGTGGGCAAAGGTCACATCTGGTATGTACCAGAGTGGCCCTGACATGGTGGACGTTGCTGTGGGCCAAGGGGGAAACTTTCGTGAGGGTATTGCTCCCAGATCCACCTGAGGATACCCCTCCCCAACAATGCACTACCTGCCAAACCTCCTCGACAAGACTCTGGCCTTATGCCCCCCCCCTCCCCCCCTCCACTGCCCGGGACCCCATTAATAGAGAGGCCCCCCAGGGACCCCATGAATAGGGAGACATCGTAACTGAAGAAACCCCCCACAGGGATGCCCAGAATGAAGGTACGCTCCACAGAGGTCTCCTAACTTCAGTCTAGTAACTTCAGTCTAGTGTCTGGAAGCTAGACAGGAGGCGTTGGTTCAATACGATTTATTGAACATCTGTAACAATGCACACAGCTGACTGTGGGTTGACACACTACTACTCTAAGTGTACTAATTCTAAGTTACTAGACCAGGCTAGCTCTGATCCACGTGTAGAAAGTGCTGACTGATATATACACCCTGATTGTCACTACAGTTGTCAACAGTGGAAAGAGGCGGAGTGCTGATGCCTTATGTGTTTTATAGTTGGAAGCCCCCATCTGGTGTTCTGTCTGGTGATTGGTTGTGTTCTGTCCTGTATGTTGATTGGCTAACCTGGGTGTCTGTCACTGCCTGTTTTTACCTCATGATGTGCAGGGGTGCATATTATGACACCTCCCTTTTTAAAAAAAAAATTGTCGGTTGCTTCGAGCATATACAACATATTTACAGATATAACTATTTACAGAAAATACCGAGTGAATGCATATGTGCATGTAAGGTATCTAGCGTGCAGATACAGAACAATATGTACAAAGGAAATATTTATAAGTCCAATCACTGGGGCTGGCATCGGATTCTTGTCGATCGCCTGAGAGGTGGAGGTGGGGACGATGGCGCCTTGACAGGCGGGATTGCAGCCAAATTGGTGGTCTCATGGAGCGAGGTGTCCAGAAAAGGCATAATGACAGCTCGGAACGTGAGATCCGGTGGTGGGCAGGCAAGTTTGCGTAGTGCCCTTCTGTTGCGCCTGACAATGGATCCATTAGCCATGCGAACCACGAACGACCTGGGAGCAGCCTGTCGAACAACAACAGCTGGAGCTGACCAGCCTCCACCAGGCAACTTGATGTGAACAGCATCTTCCGGAGAGAGCACAGGCAAATCAGTAGCATGAGGATCGTATGTCAGCTTTTACCGGTTTCTGAGTTGCTGCACCTTTTGCAGCACTGGGAGGTGATCCAGGTCAGGGAAATGAATGGCCAGAACAGTCGTCCGCAGGTCACGATTCCTAAGGAGTTGTGCCGGAGACATACCGGTGGACAGAGGGGTTGCCCTGTACGCCAGGAGCGCAAGGTTAAAGTCAGAAGCTGAGTCCGCAGTCTTGCAGAGCAGTTGCTTCACGATATGGACCCCTTTTTCGACCTTCCCGTTAGATTGCAGGTAATGCACACTCGAGGTAATGTGCCTGAACTGATATAGCTTTGCGAAGTTGGACCACTCTTGGCTGTAGAAGCAGGAACCGTTGTCGCTCATGACCGTGAGCGGAATACCATGCCTGGCAAATGTCTCCTTGCAGGCCTTGATGACAGTCCTTGATGTGAGGTCAGACAGTTTCACCACTTCGGGGTAACTCGAGAAGTAGTCAATTATAAGCATGTAGTCATGCCCATTGGCGTGAAAAAGGTCGATTCTTTTTGTGCTTTAAAAATCGTGAAACTGGCGTCATAGCTGATGAGGGGGAGGGAGGAGGTAGGACACAGAGACGAGCGACTGCCGGGCCGGAAACTGGCCGGGCTGGCTCGGGTGGGGGGAGGCCATTGCCAGGGCCGAGGGAGTGGGGGGGTGGGGGTGATGGGGGAATGGCCATGTGGCCGGGGTGACCCCTCACAGGACTGGGGCAGTGTACAGTCAGGGACCACCATTGCTGCAGCCTGCAAGGCAGCCATCTGACTGCGCACCCAATTGACCACCCATCTTGGCCCTTGATTCTGAAGAGTGACACCGGATGTATGGGTGCCCCCACCCCTGCACTCCACTCTCTGCCATTCACCCCCCATCCGACCGCCACCCACTGGCGGGGCATCAGGCGGCCCACCCAAGGGCAGCTCCTATGTGGCGCCGTGCGGGGGCTCTGGAGCATACCACTGGCAAGAGCAGCACCAGCCGACAATACCCCTGGCAGCAGGGACAGGAGCCAGGGCCAGAGGCCCCCATGGTGCCAGGCAATGACAATGATGTGGAAATAGGGAGGGGACATGCAGGGTTGAGACTGCAGCACCAACTGGGGCCACCTTGTAGCCCGTTGGACCTGGTTGGCCTTGGGGGTACGCACTATGCTGGCCTCTCACCCCATGCAGATAATGGATATTGGAATTCACCCGACAATGGTAGCCTTCCTGCTAGTCACCACAGCCCTGTGGGATGCACTGCGGCTGTACGAGTTGGCGCTGCTCGAGGAGGATGAAGCTGCATCGAGGAGGATGAAGCAAAGCATGCAGCAGTGGAGCATGCCATAGAGGGACAGGAGGCAGCCACACAGGATGGAGAGCCGGCCGCTCAACAGACCGAGAAGAAGGAGGTGCCAAGGAGGCGCTGCATGAATTCTCATGTGTACCGGTAGTGCCTGTCATTCAAGGACCTGCCAGACCGGGCATGCTGTCGAAAACTCCAGCTGAGCAGGGAGACAGTGCGACATATCTGCCAGATCATGGCACACCGGGCACAGCGGGAGTATGGG
Organism: Scyliorhinus torazame; assembly: GCF_047496885.1. Lineage (NCBI taxonomy): Eukaryota > Metazoa > Chordata > Chondrichthyes > Carcharhiniformes > Scyliorhinidae > Scyliorhinus > Scyliorhinus torazame. The sequence goes on along the minus strand of NC_092721.1, from coordinate 67,416,516 downwards.
GAAGGACACCCGCTCCCGGTGGCCATCAAGGTGACTGTAAACCTGAACCTTTATGCCACGAGCATCTCACAGGCGCCGATTGGGGACGTGTCTGGGATCTCAAAGACCTCGGTGCATAGGTGCATCTGCGCATTCATGGAGGCCCTATATGCCCAGCCGAACTCCATCTTGGCGACCTACCTTTCCTCCAGGGCTCGGCACCATCGACAGGATGCCTTGGGTCCAGGGGGTGATCAACGGGATGCATGTCCCCCTACGAGCGCCTGCAGATGACAGGCCGCTCTACACAAACTGAAATGGGTTCCACTCGATGAACATACAGCTGATTTGTGACTAGCAGCTGTGCATCATTCACGTCTGCGCCCGATACCCGGGCAGTGTGCATGACACATTCATCCTGGCACACTCGACAATTCCTGACATGTTCAAGATGCCCCTCCAACCTAGGGGGCTGGTTCCTGGGTGACAGGGGTTATCCACTGTGGTCTGGGTGATGGCACCTATCCGGAGGCCACAGACTGACACGGAGACCCGTTATAACGAAGCCCATGCAATAAGAGGGGTGTGATCGAGCGGTGCTTCAGCCTCCTGAAGATGCGGTTCAGGTGTCTGGACCACTCTGGAGGGGCCCTCCAGTAAGACGCTGAGGGTGTCGCCCGCATTGTGGCGGCCTGCTGCACCCTCCACAACATCCTGCAGCAGAGGGGCGATGTGCTTGAGGAAGAGGATGAACACCACCCCATCTCCAGCTGCTCCTGCATGACACAAGACCAGATGCATGATTAGACCGTCTCACTTCCTCGCCCGCTGTCAAACTCCACCCCGGCCACTTCCCTTTCCTCTGTGCCGCCAAACACGTCCAGGGCCCTCTGCTCTGCCGTGGTTAGGGCCCGCCGATCCAGCAACCCCCATCCTGTCTTCTCCCGCACCCGGCGGTTGTGGGTGGACTTTTCATGGAGGGGAAACAGAAAACGACAGTGTTAGACAGTCCGACACATGCAGCACAAGGTAGCTGGTGGCCTCAGTGGCCAGGGCACCCAGCCATGTCAGCCGGTATGGGTACTCGCAAGTGGTGCAGGGTGGGGGTTCGGCTGCCCTTCTGATGGAGGAGGGGGTCGCGTTACGGGTGTGTACGATGGCATTAGTGCCAGGGGTACAGTGCTGCCTACACACCCTGGCTGCCCTGAGGAGGTCGTGAAGTTTTTCCTGGCACTGCTGGGCAGTCGGATGGTGTTGCGCACAGTGCTCTTGGCCACTACCACCTGCGCCCAGACACGGTGAATGGTGGTGGCTGGCAGCCTCCTTCCCGGCTGGGTTACAGGGTCAACCGCCTCGCCTCCATGGTGTCCAGCAGTGTCTTGAGCTCTGCGTCCGTGAAACGTGACACCTCGTGTCTTACTGCCATCATGTTGGCTGGGCTGGTGTTTGTGGGGGGTGACGTGTGTATATGTGGCTGCAGCTTGTCAGCCTCCTGAGTGTCAATCGCGAAACCGGCGAATCCCGCACCATTTCTCATTGGAATCGATTGTGTTCCACGTGGCGTCGGTGCTAGCCCATCGGCAGTCGCTGAATCGGTGCAGGTGCGGCGCTGATTTTGCTGTTGTGAAAGTCCACAAATTCTGCGTCAGCGTCAACACTTTGTCTCAGAAACTGAGAATCCCGCCCAAAGTGTAGTGCCTGCTATCCAAAGGCACATCGCCATTTGTTTTGTATTGGAGAGTTTCTCTCCGCTTAGGCAGGTTTTCTTGCTAGATTGCTCGCAGATTTGGGTCCCCAACCCAGTCTGATCCCTAGCAGTGACAACCTGGTACCCTGGCACTGGCACCCTGGCATTGTGGGCATTCCGTGGAATCCCATGAGATGTTTCGAGCATGGCAAATCTTGTGAGAGACCTCTTTTTTTTAAACAAGGCTCTGAAAAAATATAGTAATCTGGTTGTTTTTCTGTTTCTGTCTCCATGGGGACTTTCCACTGTTGTCCATTTCTCTAATCTGCTTGTGCTGACTAACAATGCCCCCTTCATCATGTGACAATCCAACCACCTATCTAGATGTCCCTACTGAGGTGTACAAAGCTGAGTGGTGGGTGCATGTGAACCTTGTGATGGTACATCCTCAGAGTGAGTGACATCTTCTGAGGAGTTGTCCTCTTCTTCCAGCACCAGATCCTGAGTGACCCACTTGTAGGACCTGTGGAAATGAAGGACATGGAACTGGTAAGGTTCTGTGCAGTCTTCATACAAATTGCACTGGCTGTTAACATCCATTCAACAAGAACGAGTGCTGTGTGTTATCTGACTGTTATATTTAATTTTGTCTCCAGCTTTATCTCCAGCTAGTGTAAGGGTCCTTCCTGCTAATTTCCTTATTTCCCATTTATTTTATTTTACTGTTTTATTTTTTATGCATGGATGATTGATGGACATGTGTCTTTAAGTCAAGCAGCAGAATACAGAAGACACCAGAGAGAAGCTAGTTCCTGCTAGCTTGAACAAGGCGTGTCTGACTTGTCGGCACCAGAGAGAGAGGTAGGGTGGGACTTGGTTTGATTGATTGACTGGTGGCTAATGAATGGGCCAAAAAGGTTGTACTCTGTCTGGTAAAAGGTTGTGGTTGTTTCCTATCCCAGTCGAATGTTTTTAAGAGTCCCAAGGAGTTTCAGTTTGACTCCTAGCAGCTTGGAGAGAAGATCCTAGCCTCGTACCTCTATGTTTCTCTCCAGAAAGCCTGAAAATGACATATTTCTGAACCGAATGAATCTATTCGCGAGAAAGCCTCTACAGGCTGCAAACAAAGATCAGAACCTGTTACTCTCTCCCTCTGGAAATACTGTGGTTGTTGTACTTCCGAAGTTGGAGAGCACCTGGATGAATGAAACTACAGAGAAGACCATTACAGGTTGTGAACAGAGACTTTAACTTGCAAACTTGCTGTGAATGAAGCTGTGCTAAAAACCATCATCTGAAACAAAGACTCTTTTCCTTTTGATTATTATTTTACTCCTTTCCACCCCTCTGTGTTTGTCTGTCATGTGTGTGTGTGTGTGTGTGTGTGTGTGTGTGTTACAGAGGGTGTAGGGCAATTTAAAGTGGGGAGTTAGGAATTCATTAATAGTTAACCGGTTGAATTTGCTGCATAGTTTATTCTAGTTCCTGTTATAAAGAAAGAGTAATTGGATTTAAACTTACAAACCCGGTGACTACAAGTATTGGCCAGCCAAGGGCCAAAGTCTTTGGGTATTTTTTAAAGAATTATTGGTTAATTCACTTGTGTTGTGACAAGTTGGGCTGGAATTGACAGAGCACTTGCCCAGGGTGTCGTAACACTGCGTGTCAGACATGCTGAGACCATATTCATCTCCAGCACCTAAGGACTGTATCTCAGAGCATGGGATTGCATTCCTACTGCTGACTTACTCAACAAGTTCCAACCATGTTTTCTGAGGGTGTCTTTTCTCCCTCACGTTCACAGAGAAATGTTGTTTCACTCTGGGTCCTTACAACCCACAACATGATGCCCTGGGCCACCTCAGAAAACTGGTCAACAGCACTTCAATTCACACCCCTGCAGAGTGTCTTTAAACATTGGAGCTGGAAGAGAATTATGCAGATCATAATCACATCCACCCTCTCTTATTGATTGGGAAAATCAGATGCAAATACAATGACTGGGTTAAAAACACACTGACAAATGTGCTGCAGAGACTTTCTGATTCTCAATGCACTGCCAACCTGCCCCACTGTCAGTGGTCTGCAAGTAAAAATTCACCCGAACCTCTCACAATTCTAAGCAATTACAACATTTAACTATCGACAAATCAGCAGGTCTTGTAGTGCAGTTGGTTAACATTCCAGCCTCTGAGATTTAAATTCCAGGTTCAAGTCCCACTCCAGGCCTTGATGGCGGTGAAAGATGCATTCACAATATGGCCCACCAGATTGAGGGCTGACCAATAAATCTTTTCAACTTAAAACAATGACAGGCAGTAAGAGTTGGTGATATTCTTGGAAATAAAATTGGAACCTCTACTATCCAGAGCTCCACAACATACATATAACATTTTATGTTACCACAGCAATTCGGATTCCTAGGTGGGGCCACTTGGGAGGATGGCTGGCGTGGATCAGATTGGCAACGGGGTGGGATTTGATTTCTGTTCTGCCGGAGTGGATTTGAGACCTCCTCTTTGCCCTACTCATGGTGGAGATTGTGGCTCTGTGGGTCGGGCCTGCCTCCATGAAGAGAACTGAAGAAATTACTATCAACAAAGCATAGGTAACGTTGATTGGTGCCTTCAAAATTTAATGTTTTTATTTAAAAAATCAAACATTGAACCTTATTTAGGCTTCTTTAGGCTTTTTCGCTCTCTCAGCTTATTTTTCTTAAAGGTAATGGAACATCAAAGAAAAACTTCAAGAGTATAATCAATACATGAGTATTACTTACTTATTTTCTTTGTCACTTGAGGGACATGAGGCTATTGTTGCTAACTTTTGCCTCAGTTTAATTGCTCTGTTTCTTTTTTTTTCCACTCTTGAGTCGCCAGGTATCCTTATGATACCGCCACGTGGTTCAAGTCCAAGTAATGATCAATAACCCAATACACCGCTTAGTAAGATTTAAATCAAAGCACATTTATTATACACAGTAATCACCACTCATGTACAAATTCTACGTCTAAGCTACTTCTGCGACTAACAGGCCAATACTTAACTTGGAACTGGCCCACCAGTTCAGGGAAACGAATGGCCTTTCATTTGGGTTCTGAGCCTGCGGGATTCGAAGTTGGTACAGATTGATAGCTAGAAGCACCTATCTCATAGCGAGTGTTGAAGTAAGACTTGCTGGATATCAGCGGCGGCTGGACCGGTCACTGTCAAGGGTTGCATCGCGTTGCTGAGTGATCCGGTCAAGAAGAGAAGCAGAGGGCGATTTGAACTTGGGCTTGGTTCTTATAGTCCCCAGGGGCTTCCCGCCTTTCGGGGCGGACCCTGTACCTGGTTCCAAGTGATTGGACTTTGTCCCAATCGCTTGGTTCGATTTTCTCCAATGCTCGAGCGGTTCCCTGATCGATGGGCGATCTTGAGGTGGTCGTCCGCCTCTCATTGTGTAGGCTTCTGCTGGCGCCAAAGAGTCTGGTTTGGCTTGATGTGTCTAAATGTTGCTCATTGTTCCTGGGGATTGCTCATTAATATGCAGATGGCTGGTGTTTTGTTATGCTGATGGTTGCTGGTATCGGTCTTGTCTGGCCTTTCCAGAGGTAAATGCACACTCAACCTGCAGCTGCTCGTTTGTGTCCTGTTGGCTGACTTCCCCATTAGCCTTTGCTGTTCGCCATTTTAAATCGGGAGTTAGCCATTCTAAATCGGGAGTTAGCCATTTTGACTGGCGACAATCCCTCCTTGTGATCCTAACGCGAAGCGTGAAGGGTCACATTACTATGTTGCTTTCCATTCCCTGACCTGGGGTGGGACACTTCCTTCATGGCCTCTGCACTGACCATAGCTATGCAAAAAATTTTTAACTAACAATCCTAAGGGTGCTATGTCAAACAGGGACATGCATTACAAAACAATAAACTGGGAACCTCTAACTATTCTTAATACACTACACTCACTTAAACATTTCGTCATCCTAACTTCCTCAACCATGCAAACAAAATCATAGCATTTAGGTACATCAGTCTTCCTGGCTTGGCAGTCAAGCTCAGGATCGTACAATTTACTCATGAACAGTTCTTTACATTTCTTTATTTACAATAAACGCAAGTGAATGCTCTTTATTATAGATTGCGGGGGTCGGGGGTCTGGTTGTATCCGAACATAGGGGATCTGATCCTATAAACCGGGGTTCGAGCGCGGTCGGCTCTCCTTCTCCATTTCCGTAGACGCATAATCTGCACAATGCAGCAGAGTATCGCTAATACCAGTAATGTTTTGATTACATAGGACAGAGAGTACCAGGTTATAAACCTAGTACACCAAGAGGGTGTGGTGTCGCTGGTGACTGGGCTCTGGGTACTGCGGGGAAGTGAAACATTAACGACTGGGGGGCTTGAAGTCATGGGGTTCGCGTTCACGCGCAACCAAATGTCCATAATCATTGTGCTGATCCATATGAAGGAAGTCCTCATGGCTCTTCTCTTTCCTTTTCTTTCTTCTCTTCTCCGGTCCTGGAGCTTCTGGAGTTCTGTGGAAACAAGCATAGTGTCTGTAACTATCTTTGTTTAATATCTCGTATGATAGTGTGTCTGTCCTGTAGTGCCAATTATTCCCTTTATTAATTGGTGACGATGTGTGACTCCCTCATTTCTTTTTCAAAAATCGAATTTTAGGACACGACACACTTCCCAATAATGAACCAGTGCGAGCTGTCTCGCAGACTGTGCAATTTACCATCCAAATGTTTCAGGGTGTAAATAGCATGTGGTTGGCAACCTACAGGTTACCTAAACAAAACAAAACTTTTTGAACTGAAAGTGCCAAAATGAGGTGTGTATGGGCCGCGACGGGTAAGAGTTGGATGGAGTCCCCGGGTAGGATGGCTACCAATGTCGTGTCTCTCCGACCCAAGCGTTGTTGACCAGAGGGGGTTCCCAGGCAGGGTGGGTCCCAAGCCGCTTCTCCACTACCTGAGCAACCGACAAGAATGGGCAAAAAATGTAGTCATCGTGGTGGGGCTGCCGTAGTGGTTCTACCTTCGAACCAGAAGGGCAGTTATGAACGGGCGTCTGGTTCCTTAACCAGTCTCTGCAGACAAGTCCTCAGAGGTTTCTGCTGAACTAGTGTCTGGCAATGGTGAGTCTCTGTAGGCAAGTCCTCAGAGGTTTCAGCCGAATAGGCGTGGGGCAGTGAGAAAAAAAATTCTCCTGTCGGACATACAACATTTAACAAACTTACAAACAACATAAAACATTCTGCAGGTTCCATCAGAAAGGACAACACTTCTCCCAAGCGGTTCCTTTTAAACATCATCTGGACACCTCAGTTCTCGGTTGCGAACAGGGTCGCAAAGGGGTTCTCGGTTTGGGAGTCAGACCCAAGGTTGTCCTCTTCTCCCGGGTGCCAAACTCTTGAGTGTATGAGGGCTGAAAGGGCTGCATGGTGTGAGGTGGGGTTGCTCTCGTCGTTGCGGACAAGTCTGAACGAGTTATCTCGGTGCCAGCAATTGGTGTCTAGTTGTGTGGGGACAAAATCTGGGTCGTCAGTGTGGTTCGGTGGTCAGTAGTGGGGTTTATTTAGGAAAGTGATCGTGAAGGGATCACTTGGATCGTAGTCAGAATCGCTGGGTGTGGGTCCGGTTGCATGGGGATAGTAGGGAGGCGTGCTGTGGCTATTGTCCGAGTCACAGTCGCTGTCTCTGCTGCTGCAATCTGTGGGCGTTCTGGGGCGGAGTGTATATTTTGGGGGTGGAGCCGAGGTCGAGTCCGTGGCTGGGCTGGACGTGGTGGGGGTTGGTAGGGTTACGTTGGCTGTGGGCGGGGTGTGGTGTGCTGCGTCGAGCATGACGTGGTGTGCGTGGTTCGACTGTGTTCCATATGCCTTCAGCTGGTTTACATGAAACCAATCAGTCTTACCGTTGGGGTACTTTATTTTATATACAGAAGGGCTTACTTTGTCCGCAATGGAATACGGACCCGAGTATTTTGGTGACAGGAATGTGCTGGGGTTATATACAGAAAGCATCACTTGCTGTCCGATACTGTACTCAGTCGCATGCACTGTCTTGTCGAAACAAGCCTTGCTCTGTTTCTTTCTGGTGCCCAGTTTTACTGCGGCTGCTAGCTGAGCCGTTTTAACATTTTCCACTAATTGTTCCACTGCTTTCTCGTGTGTGAGGGCCGTCACTTCGTGGCTGATCAGGGTAGTGGGTACCTGGAACTCGCTACCGGAGGAGGTAGTGGAAGCAGGGACGATAGGGACATTTAAGGGGCATCTTGACAAATATATGAATAGGATGGGAATAGAAGGATACGGACCCAGGAAGTGTAGAAGATTGTAGTTTAGTCGGGCAGTATGGTCGGCACGGGCTTGGAGGGCCGAAGGGCCTGTTCCTGTGCTGTACATTTCTTTGTTCTTTGTTCTTTGTTCTTTGATCAAGTCCAAACCTAACAAATATTCTGTGCCTTTCATGGGGCGTCCGGTCATGAGGTTGTGTGGGGTGTAACCTGTGGAAGTAGAAATTGTGTTACGCAAAAACATCAGTGCAAAAGGGAGGACTGAGTCCCAAGTGGTGTTGTTCTGCTGGACCATTTTTCTGAGGGCGGATTTTAGGGTCCGATTCATGCGCTCCACGATACCACTTGACTGTGGGTGGTATGCTATGTGGAATTTTTGGGTGATGTCAAATATCGTGAGGACGTTCTGCATGACACGTCCCGTAAAATGGGAGCCTTGGTCAGATTCAATGCTGCGGGGGAGTCCCCACCTTGTAAAGATGTGGTTCGAATCTTGGCTGTGGTTTTTGCAGTGTTTGTGCGGGCTGGAAATGCTTCCACCCATTCTGTAAATGTGTCAATAACCACAAGTACATATTTATAGCCATTCCTGCAAGGGGGCAATGGTCCTATAAAATCAATCTGGAGGTTAGTCCAGGGGCCATTAACGGGTCGGGTGTGGCTGAGTTGAGCCTTTTTGGCATATCTGTCCGGATTATTCTGGGCACAGATAAGACAATTCTCTATGTAATGGTTTACATCTTCCTTTAAATTCGGCCACCAACAAAGCTGCTTGAGATGGGCTGTAGTGGGATCGATTCCCTGATGTCCATGACCGTCATGGAGCAAACAAATCAGTCGATTCCTGTCCTGTTCAGGAACCACATAAAGGATGTCTTTTAACACCACACCGTCATATGTGCTCAGTGCATTTCTAAATCTCTCATAGGGTGCTGGATAGTTTCCTTTTACAATCTCCCTGAGATTGCTGTCCTCATAGAATTTACAGTGCAGAAGGAGGCCATTCGGCCCATCGAGTCTGCACCTGCTCTTGGAAAGAGCACCCTACCCAAGGTCAACACCACCACCCTATCCCCATAACCCAGTAACTCCACCCAACACTAAGGGCAATTTTGGACACTAAGGGCAATTTATCATGGCCAATCCACCTAACCTGCACATCTTTGGACTGTGGGAGGAAACCGGAGCACCCGGAGGAAACCCACGCACACACGGGGAGGATGTGCAGACTCCGCACAGACAGTGACCCAAGCTGGAATCGAACCTGGGACCCTGGAGCTGTGAAGCAATTGTGCTATCCACAAGGCTACCGTGCTGCCCTGCTTCTGGGCCTCCACTAGATCCTTGATCTTTGTCTGTGAGACCTGAACTGCACTCACTGGTGTGCTTTCGGTGGGTGTCCAAAAGTATCCATGCCTAGAACCTGCTTTAGCCAGTGCGTCGGCATTCACATTTCCAGGGGGGGAGGAATGATGGTGACTGCGGACTTTGATTATCCCAAACGTCCTGTTCTGGGCTCGCTCTAAAATGTGACGGAGCAATGGGGCTGAGGGGAGGGGTTTTCCGTCTGCGGAAACAAATCCTCTTGCTTTCCACAGGGGCAGAAATTCCGTGAGGCTGTTGCAGACATAGAGGCTGTCCGAGTATATGTCTGCTGGGCTGGGGAAGGAATCTGGGTGTTCAACTATATATGCGATGGCTGCGAGCTCTGCTGCCTGCGTGCCTAAGTGTCCGGGTAGTTTCAACGATATTTCCTCGAGGGCACGTCCCTGCGCATCCTCGACATAGATACCGCAACCTGTTATGCGCTTCCCATCCAAGATTGTGGAAGATCCATCCACATAGATCTTTATAGGGTCACACGTGTCCGTGTGCTGGGGGCTCTGGGTTGAACTATCTATCTTTCTGGGGGGTGTTTTAGCGATAAAGGGACCTGTGTTGTGGTGTGGAGAGATAATCTCACATTCATGGGGGGTTCCGGGGTACTGTAAATTGTCGGCTAAATAGGTGTGTGTCTTCATCCTTTTCACAGTGATGTCCCATCCCTACAAGAGAAGGGTCCATCTAGCTGCTCGTATTTGACTGACGGTACCGTCCTTGAGTCGTCCGTCCAGTAAAAGTTGGGTGGGGGTGTGTTCGGTGAGAATTGTAATGGGGTTCAGTCCGGTAATATATGAGAAATACTGGACTGCCCAAAATACTGCGAGCAGGTGCCTCTCACAGGCTGAAAATCCCTGCTCCACAGCATCTAAAAGTCTGGAGGCATAAGCTACGGGTCTTAACTGGTCGTGCCGTTCCTGGAGGAGCACTGCCGAAAGGGTGCGGTCTGTTGTCGCTACCTCTATGGCGTAAGGGGAAAGCGGGTCTGGAACTTGTAGTGCAGGGGCTGCTATGAGTGCCTGTTTTAAAGAGTCCACAGCATCCGTATACTGTGGAAGCCATTCCCAGGGGGCTCCTTTCTTTAGGAGGTCTGAGAGGGGTGCTGCCTTGCTGGCGAAACTGTCAATGTGGTCTCGGCAGTAGCCAACCAGTCCTAAAAATGACCGGAGGGCTGAAACCTTCTGGGGAAGGGGCAATTTAGCAATCGAGTCAATCCTTTTATGCTCGATCTCGCGATTACCGTGCGTGATAATTGTTCCCAAATATATCACCTTTTCTTCCAAAATCTGGGCCTTTTTGGAGTTGACTTTACAACCGATTGAGTGTAATAGTTCCAGGAGTTCAGACAGAAGCTCAATGTGCTCTTCCTTGGTGTCTGTCTGCAGTATTAGGTCGTCTACATACTGTACCAGACATTCGGGGCGAGAAAATTTGGCGAAAACATTTTCCAGCTGTCGGTGGAAAATGGAGGGGGAGTTGTGGAATCCTTGTGGCAGGCATGTTCATGTGTACTGCTCTGCTTTAAAGGTGAAGGCAAATTTGTACTGGCACGCCTTTGCCAATGGAATGGACCAGAATCCATTACTGACGTCCGAAACCGCAAAGAATCGGGAATTGAATCCCTGCTTGAGCATGGTCTCGGGACGTGTTGCTACTGTGGGGGCTGCTGCGGGGGTGACCCTCCTGTGTCCCAGAGAAATTCGCTGGGTTGTCCCCGAATTTTTGCTGCAACTACCGGTCGTCCGACCTATCCCAAAGGGTGTCGCAGACCCAACTTGGGGAGCCCGTACACCGTCAGTCCGTTCCGGTCAAGTCCGTCTGATCTGAACGGGCGCTAACGCTATGAATGGGCTCTGTCTTTTTCTTACTCAGAGTGCCTGTCTGCTGGGCTCTCTGTGGCTTTTTAGGGGCATTGCACTCTCTTGCGAAGTGTCCCAACTGTCCGCAGTTGTAACACTCCTGTGACTTTGGTGGGGGGCTGTTCTTTCCTTCATTCACCCATGCGGGGTTCTGGTGGGTTTTTACTGCCTGCATATCTGCGCCGGCCTGCTTTTCCTCGGTATTCTTAACTGCGGGTTTACTTTGAACAGATTGCTCTCAAGCGCGGGACAATCTTTTCACTACCCACTTCTCGTTATGGGACTCCTCTGAGGGATCATAACATTTGCAGGCTTTCTGCCCTGTTTTGGTGGCTTGGGCACGGTCTAAGCCTCCAAAGACTGCTGCAAAGTGGATCCACAGGCGTCCAGCAAACGCTGGGGAGTGCTCGGATTTCCTTTGCCTACATTTGTTGAGGCCATCTACGGGGTCACCCCGGCTCTACCCGATCGCATCCAGGATCGCGGTACGCATTTCTGCAAGGGTGCCTCGTCCTACATTCTGTGGGTCGGGAAGGGCTGCTGCTACTGAAGGATCGAAACTTAAAACTGTGAGCTTTACCTGCTCTCTCTCATCCAGGCCGTACATGGTCGCCTGATGTTTAACTGTGGCAAAGAAATGGTGGGGGTCTAAGGTGGGGAGGAACGGTGTGATCTTATCGCACGTGTCCCGTAATTGGGTCACTGTTAAGGGGGTGGAATATAGAAACTCTGCATCGCCTGATGTGGCTGTGCGGTGGGTGGTTACAGGGTTCATTGGAGCTTGAACTATCTGCTGTGTGGGGGGTTGGGGCGCTTTTCGCTTTTGTGGCTTTCCCTGCGCACATGTTCCCTGAACATATCTCTGCGCTGTTTCATTCAATTCTTCCCAATCAGGGCCATCTTCCTGATCTAATATTTCTCCAAATGTTTCCTGAAAACCTTTTTGAACAGAAAGCAGTGATTGCAGCTCTGCAATCTGCTTCCGGCACTTTGCGTGGTCTAATGTGCTTTGTCTTTGTTCTGTGGTGGCAGCATGGAGTGCTCTTAATGCTGCCTTGAGGTCACTACACTGTTTCTGTACTGCCTCTACCTGTTTTTCCATTTCTTCTCGTACCAGGACTGCAAGTTGCGTGTCATGATAGGCCTTTTTGTATTGTGACTGGAAGCTGCTTAAGTGCGCCAGACAAGACTGGTGAGCCCTTTTGGCGTCATCCACCTCTCCATCTTTTGCTGCCAATTTCCTTCTCAATTCTAAATTCTCCTTTTCTACCTCGCTTACATCGACCTTACTCATTCGATGTATGCCCTCAACTTCTTTCCGGAGCATCCTAATGACCTCCTCTGTGCCTCGCAATTGTGCCAAGCAGGACACGATTGCCATCGGCTTGTGAGCTTTCCCTAAGCTCTTTTTATGGATCTCGCTCAGGGTCTCCCACCAAGTATGTCCTATACTCCCGGGACCTGATTCCTCGTTGTCACAGAATTCATTCCAAAGGGTCCATCCTTTCCCTTTGAGATATTTCCTGATCTCTTCCTCCCAAATGGGACATTGTTCCACCCTACTGCTGTTGGTTGCTGCGACCGCAAATTCCGGTTCCCTGATCGATGGGCGGTCTTGAGGTGGTCATTCACCTCCCATTGTGTAGGCTTCTGCTGGCGCCAAAGAGTCTGGTTTTGCTTTATGTGTCTAAATGTTGCTCATTGTTCCCGGGGATTGTTCATTAATATGCAGATGGCTGGTGTTTTGTTATGCTGATGGTTGCTGGTATCGATCTTGTCTGGCCTTTCCAGAGGTAAATACACACTCAACCTGCAGCTGCTCGTTTGTGTCCTGTTGGCTGACTTTCCCATCAGCCTTTGCCATTCGCCATTTTAAATCGGGAGTTAGCCATTCTAAATCGGGAGTTAGCCATTTTAACTGGCTACACTATGTTGCAATTTCTGTAACTTGACGTTATTTCTACAGGGTTGGGTAGTTGACCCCACACAGAACCCCCAACCTGGAGGACCAGTTTGCCGTTCTGTGTCGAGCCTTTCCCCTGAGATCTGTCTGGTTTGGTTAGACCTACTAGGAGCCGAAGCCTCCGCCGACATAGCTCCCCGGGTCTATAAGGCATTCAAGACTCCCCACCATGTCAAGGTGACAGGGAGGAGTACATGAGTCTACTTGCATTTAATTTTTACTGTTTCTGTTGAGCAAATAAAGGGTTTCTTCTTTGCTACTGGGGATTGGAAAGAATAGCAGTGGTGATCATTGTTGTGGTCCCACATGGTCCTTCTAAGCTTTGGTATGTCAGGGAATGTATGGGGAAAAATGCTTCAACCTTGAGCAGCAAATAAATTGTTTGAAACAGAGAGATCAGTGGCTGCACAACAGTCTGTGATACTGATTAATTTTATACAGCTGCCATCTTACCTGTCTGAATATAGAATTCTGGATATTGTGAAGTGCTAAGTAGGAATATGTAAAAAATCAAGCTACAGGAGACATTTGGGAATAAATTGTGTTTTAAATCCATTCATGGTCGATTTAGTATCTCTTAATTTTTTCACTTATAGCCTCCCAGGGCAAACTGTGATCCCATGGCCTGACTCCTGGTGTTATGGCACTAGCATGGCAACCGTGGGAGCTTCTGTGAGTAGTGAACCTCACAGGTGGTCCCAGAGGGAGAAATGCAAAGAGGAGCTTTTAATAAATGAGCGTTGTAACCTTCTACAGTAATACATGGCATTGAGTAGACTGGAAAATGGAGACAATGAGGCTAATGTCTTCATCCTGCCAAAAGACAAGAAGTGCAACAGTCAGAGTGAAATGGGGCAGAAATTAACAAGCAGCACAGCTTGTTTGCCAGATAATAATATTAATTAAAGGGTTTCCAATCATTTGGCTCTGACTCCCTAATGTGCCAGTTGTAAGGAGACTCCTTCCAGTGAGTATAGAGCCATATTTCACTTCGAGTGCACTTGTCTGCCTTCTGTAGAGAGAGAAAACAGCTCATATTAATCTGAGCTGTTTTGTACATTAAAGGCATTTTGTTTCTGTGCAACCTTGACCCACAACTCTTGACATTCGTTCTGCAGAATGTGACAGATTTCCTATCCTCATTCAACATTGACCTGCTGCAGTCGGGATACCTGCAACCCTTTTCATCCAGACATACAAGCATATCTCTATTCCTCTAAATCTGCAGGATTACAAAGGGTGCTTTGTAGCAGGGGGATATTGTCCTTCTCGGCATGCTCTCTTTACTTGAATCCTTCTCCATCCCCTCCCCTCAAAGTCTATTCACAGTACTGCATCGTGTATGTGTTACAGTGATGTGAATGATGCCGGCATTCATGAGTATTACACAATACTTTTTCCTTTCTGAGGCTTGACAAGCTATGCCTACCAGAGGGAAGCAAAGTTAACATTTCAGAACACTGAAGGCGCCTTTGTTAACACCAGAGTAATTTTCTAATCCACATTCCTTTTACTTTTGGAGACCATGTAATCCCCAAGTAGAGTAAGAGTTGCAATTTGTGTTTTAATTAGGATTTCCTCCCTTTACTGCTGATGATGAACAAAAGGTGAACAGAATAAAAACCTTTAACACTCATGTGGGAAAAAAGTAACCCTGCAACATAATTCTTCATTTCGCCACGATGCAAATTGATTTATAAGCATAATAGTGAAATGGATAAACAAGTGTGCTTTAACCCTCATGGATCTGAATATAATTAAAACCTTGACATCTTTGGGTTAAAATTTCTCCATGACCTTGCCCCCTCTCTCTCTATCACCACCTCCACCTCTTTAATGCTCTGAGAACTCTGTGTTTATAGAATTCTAACCCCCACTTACTGCCCCCCGCCCCGACATTGGCGTCTGTGCCTTCAGCAATTAAGCCCTCAGTTCTGCAATTCCCTAGCTAAACCTCCCTGTCTCTTTTTATTTGTTTAAGATGCTCCTTAAACCTTAACTCTTAGTTCAATTTGTCCTGATGCTACCTTCTTTGGCCCCGTGCCGATATTTATTTTGTCTTATTACACTGCAATGAAGCCCAATGAGAGTTTTTAAGTACTTTAAAGTCGTAACATAAAAGCAAGTTATTGTTGTTGAATACGGCCCTGAAGAACCATTTTAGCAAGCCAGACATTCTCACTTGTTGGCTTCTTACCCCATACGGCCAAAAGTAATAATATTGCTGATGACTTTCTTCAATGTGGTCCATCTTGAGATTTAAGATTTAGGGCAAATCCTGTGAAAACAAAATTGTTTCCGATGTCAGGTGACAAGAGGCGATGTAGCGACATGTTTACCTCAGGATTTCAAAGCATTGCAGAGTTGTGTCATTATGTCGTGGCATCATTTTTTCCTGACAGCACACTTTACGACTGATGTTGTACTGAGATGATGTGGGTGATTTCACATAGTCCCTCTTTTGCCTACTTCAGTGGCTCACCCTATCAAACCCATCCCAGAGTTTCTGCTGTTGCTTGAAACTTGAACTGAACAGAAAATCAAAGAAAACCTTGTAAACCTGTCATCATACTAACAGATATTATTAGAGCTGTAAAGTGTTGATTAGAATTTATAGACCTTATTTTCACATTTTCTGTGATTCTGCTAGATCCCAGTCACACTTTATATTATGCTTATGCTTGAGCATTCTCACTTTAACTGTGCAATATTTTCAAAGCCTTTCAGTTGCATGAGCATTTAAATGTTGAAATGATGCACAGAATTCATCAAAAGCCCTTCAGTTATTGAAGACCTGTAAAACAGCAGTAATTCCCGAACTCAGTAAACTGTACAAAGTAGCACAGAGTTGAGGAAATGCTTTTCAATATTTTCAATGTTAAAAAAAATGGAAGAAGCTCGGAAAATCTTTTTTTTCTAAGAAATCTACATTTGCAGAAGAGATTCAATGAAAGTCCAATGGAATCCCGATTTGCATATGTAAACGAGGTTGCAGCAAAGTCATGGAGGTCAAGCATGAGGAGCTTTGAGGAAATTCACCTTATCATCTTTTCTATTTGAATATTAATATTTCCATGTTTCACTGAGAATTTTAATAAGGAAAGATCTTTCACTCATGTCTATGTGTTAATCATTTTGCAAAAGTGCCAAATAAATTCAAGTTCTTCCTTTAATGAAGCAGAAAGTGGTTCTTCTAGTTTTATTCTTGTGTCTATCTTTTTTAAAATAAAGGGAGATAAACTCCAAAGAGAGTTTTTAAAAAAATAAGTTATTGGATGTGGGCAACGCCGGTTAGGCCAGCATTTATTACCCATCCCTAGTTGCCCTTCAGAAGGTGGTGGTGGGCTGCCTTCTTGAATCACTGCATTCCCACAGCGCTGTCAGGGAGGAAGTTCCAGGATTTTGGCCCAGCGACAGTGAAGGAACTGCGATATATTTCCAAGGTGTGGTGAGTGATTTAGAGGCGAACCTGGTCGTGGTGGGGTTCGCAGGTATCTGCTGCTCTTGTCATTCTAGATGATATTGGTCATGGGTCTGGAAGGTGCTGCAGTGCACCTTGTAGATGGTACACACATTGTTCATCGGTGATGGAGGGATTAAATGTTTCTGGAAGGGGTAGCAAACAAGCGGGCTACTTTGTCCTGGATGGTGTCGAGCTTCCTGAGTGTTGTTGGATCTGGACTCATCCAGGCAAGTGGAGTGTATTCCATTACACTTCTGACTTGTGCCTTGTAGATGGTGAGCAGGCTTTGGTCAAGTTCAGTCTCTGATCAATGATAACCCCCAGGATGTTGATTGTGGGGGATTCAGCAATGGTAATGTCATTAAATATTAAGGAGCGAAGGTTAAATCCTCTCTTGTAGGAGATCGTCATTGCCTGGCACGAATGTAACTTGACACTTGTCATCCTAAGCCTGGATATTGTCCAGGTGTTGCCGCATTTGGACATGGCCTGCTTCATTATCTGAGGAGTCGCAAATGATGCTGAACATTGTGCAGTCATCCGCAAACATCCCCACTTCTGGCCTTATGATGGAAGGGAGGCCATTGATGAAATTATTTCCGGAATATTGTCGGGGTCCTTAGCCTTTGCATATCCAGTGTCTTCAGCTGTTTCTTGATATCTCATGGAGTGAATTGTATTGGCTGAAGACTGACATCTGTGATGCTGGGGTCCTCTGAAAGAGACCGAGAGAGATTATACACTTGGCACTTCTGGCTGAAGATTGTTGCAAATTCTTCAGCCTTGTCTTTTGCACATATGTGCAATACCCATTATTGAGGATGGGTATATTTGTGGAGCCTCCTCCTCCAGTGAGTTGTTGAATTGTCCACCACCATTCATGGCTGGATGTGGCAGGACTGCAGAGAATTGTTTGTTGTGGAATCTATTAGCTCTGTCTATTACTTGCAGCTTATGCTGTTTCGCACACAGGTAGTCCTGTGTTGTAGCTTCACCAGGTTGACACCTCATTTTTGTGTAATTAGTAAGGCTACAGGAAATCACATTGCCCAGATTTTGTGATCTGCTGTTGACCTTGAAGCAAGGTACACATGGCAATCTAGCAATCTCCGTAGTGTGGTTTCACTTTTCCTGATGTTAAATTGAATCCTGCCAAATCAAGGAGATAATACCGTATCCAGCAGCAATTAGGTAATCAAGCAGGGAAAATGGCCAATCCCAATGAAGTATTCCCACAGACAGAAAACCAGAAAGTAAAATGCTTTGATCTTCTTCACCTTTTACAAATTTTACCAAAAGTAACATAAAGATTAGAACATGCACATTAGTAGGTGAAATATGATAAACTTGTAAACCAGTTTTACATTAGCAGTCATACAGTTTTTATCATAAAGAAAATAAATGAGGTTACACAAGTGTAAAATTAGTTTTCCAGGCCACAATGTTCAACAACAGTTATAACTTAGTACACTGCTAATCTCATTAAAAATATTTTTTGGGGGGTGTTCACAGTGATGTTGCAGAGTAAAAGGAGATATTTTCATCAGTTCCATGATTTCTAACGATGGCCATTTTATATTGTTACATTATTACAAAATGATTTAAGAACTATATAATAATGCGTGGGTCTACATGTATATCCAGCATGCCACATCATTCGCTATTGCATGTCAATGTACCAAAACAACAATGTGTCATTCCATAGCACATGGAGAGATGAAAAAATGCATTCAATGAAAGGTCCGGTATTTAAGTGATTATTTCAAACTTCTGGAAACCAATCGGCATAAGAACCATTCGCAGGGATTTTTAATGCATTTTCTGCTGAAAAGCAATGAATGATTGACAACAACTTCTGAATTTCCTTGTTGAATTGCACATGTGCAGATGTCAGAAATTGTTATCAAGTTTTCCAGGATAATACCAATGAAAACTGACAATTTTGCTGTAATTGTAAGTGCAAAGTTCAGACCATTGTGGTAAAGTCCTCTAATCCTAATAAGGTAGACAAATCTCAGACAGCTCTAGACATGGGCCAGGTTTTTATGTTTGGAGTGTGGGCGCGCAGCGTTCCCAAACATTCATGAGATGGGGCACGATGACATTGGGAGGGCGCCTCAACATCATTGCGCTGCTTCACGATATTTCAGTCAGTGGGGTGCGCATGCAAAAGTTGGAAGCACATCCACCAATAGTTAACAGGCCAAGTAAGGTCATTTAAAGGGCAATTGATCGTGATTTTAAGTGGCCCATGCAATCTTACACAGGCCAGTCGGTTAGGAATCGCGTTTTTAATGGATTCCATTTCCAGGACAGGGTAAAAGGCCCACAGGCAGATGTAAAGGTGAATAGTTAGTAGTTTGGCTATGAATGGTTTGGAGCTGGTTTGTAGACAGTTTCTGGCATTCCTATGTTGTTCTGGAAAACTCTGATTTCTTTGCATTTGCTAATAAGCAGAATACCTAACAAGCAGAAACATCAACACCAAAATCGGGATTGTGTACTCTGCTGGAAGTACCTCCTTCTCAGAAGAGTAGAGGACTAGAAAGGAAAGGAGACCAGTTTCTCACAGGCAGCATCCCAGAGTGGGAACCATGGATTGAAAAGTGCAGCCAGAAGAGGTGCAGGGCCACAAGAATTGTTAGGCACAAGGCTCTGGAGAAGGTGCCATTATCCAGCAGGCAGAATCTTCAGGCAGCGTTCCTACTATCTGGGCACGTTTAAGGTTCTGTGCTGAAATAAGGCTCTGCCTCTCCAGGGAGATGCCACATCCCTGTGTGAGATGATTGGTTCAGAGATAGCTTTTTGTCCCAACCCAATGGTTATCAGGGCAGCAACTGTTTTTGGGGGGAAACCTGCCCCTTTGCAGCCCCCATCCTGTCCAATCTTTCTTCTGGCAGAGTTGAGAGATGTTCTGCCATGGGGTTCTTTCTCCAACTGCTAACAAATTCAGCTAAACTAAGAACAAAAGAAACCCCTACCTTCTGGAAAGTGGCGTCTTGTTTTTTTTACATTTGTTCATGGGATGTTGGCATCGCTCGGTCAGCATTGATTGCCCATCCGTAATTGCCCTTTAGGGGGCAGTTAAGAGTCACCTACATTGCTGTGGGCCCGGTGTTACATGTAGGCCAGACAAGGACAGCAGATTTCCTTCCTTCAAGGACATTAGTGAGCCAGATCAGCAATGGTTACATGGTAATCATTAGACTTTTAAGTTAGACTTTTATTGAATTCAAATTCCACCATCTGCCATGGTGGGATTTGAACCTGGGCCCCAGAGCATTACCCTGGGTTTCTGGTTTACTAGTCCAGTGACAATACCAATACTCCCCCGCCTCCCCACGACTAATCCTTCTCTTATTTACTCTTCATTCTTTACTGCAGAGAGCTGTAGAAGCTAGGCCGTTAAGTATGTTCAAGGCTGAGTTAGACAGATTTTTAATCAGTAACAGATCAAGGGTTATGTGGATAAGAGAGGAAAGTGGAGTTGGGGATTATATCTGATCAGCCTTGAACTCATTGAATGGTGGAGCAGACTTGATGGGTTGAATGGCTTACTTCTGCTCTTTTAGCTTCTGGTCTTTTGATCCTATGGCCTTCACACTGCAATTAAGCATCATAGGATCAGAGTTGGAAGTTAACCAACCCCCAGACATACAAACACCTTCTTCCAACATGAATCTAACTGGAGGTTTTACCTTTCCTTCCACAGAAACAGTAAATTAAATCCAGTTCAAATTATAACTTATTTCTAATCGTGTCTGCATGGATTTCCTCCGGGTGCTCCGGTTTCCTCCGACAATTCCTTTGTTAGGTGAATTGGACATTCTGAATTCTCCCTCGGGTGTACCCGGACAGGTGCCGGAGTGTGGCAACTAGATTTCACAGTAAAAAATGTAAGTCTACTTGTGACACTAATAAAGATTATTATTATTACAAATATAAATCCCTTAAACTACCTTTGTTTTCCTAACCAGTACCCCTGAACCTATATACCCCAAATTCTTTCTAAGGGGCAGTGGGAGATGTTTGCAGTGTCAACTAATCAGCTTTCCAAGAGGCATCAAGTTGGTCACTAACTCTCTGTTCTGAAGGTCATGATCATTCACTTCCGGACCGATGAAACCAGCCAGGTTGAGCGGGCCACACGTTCTGCTACAATTCTAGGATGTTCCCCACATCCTGGAAGCCATTGAATGCAAGCATGTGCCCATCAAGTTGGGGAGTCAGTTGCCTTTTTCAATGGAAAAAGCTTCCTCTCCCTTAACGTCCAGATTATGTGTGACCATAATGGTCAGATTTTGTAGGTTTGCTCCGGGTATCCTGATATCCACATCCTCTGTCACTCCCAGGTGCCATAGCTTCAGCTCGCTTGGATGGTTGGCTCCTGGGGGACAAAGGCCATCTACTGAAAAGGTACCCCATGATGTATCTGAGACACCGAAGGACAAATGCGTAGGAGAGCTATAATTGCAGTCATGCCTCCACAAGACAATAATTTCGAGGACTATTGGCCTACTGCAGATAGTCTTTGCTGCCTGGACTGCTAAGGGGATCACTTACCTGTCCTCTTGAGCATGTTTCCCTTGTTGTTGTGTGCTGCACTCAGCACAATTGGCTTTGTCAAAGGAGGGCCCATTGGAGGATGAAGACAGCGAATCTGCTCAACACGGTGCAGAGGACAACAAGTGCAAGAGCTGAGGAGGAACTGGAAGATTCCCATGGTGAGGAGCAGGAAGTCAATATAATGGCAAGAGATCTTTCCTGATCAGTAACCCTGTTACCCGTAAGTCAAGGTCCAACCTCTGCGGCATTTCCTCTTGTGTCACATGTGACTCACAGGCTTCTTTGCTGTCAAATACATGAAGCACACTTGCCCATTGAACAAAGAAATATTTTTATAATTAAGGCAAATATTAAAATGAGCCCATATCCCTTAATATCTACTTAACAAAATTCTATCTATCTAAGATTTAAAATTAACACCTGTTCTAGCTTCAACTGCTGTTTTGGGAGAGAGTTCCATACCTCTACCACCCTTTGAGTGAAGAAGTGCTTCCTAACATCTCTCCTGAACCGTCTTTGACAAGCTGCCGTGCAGGATGCTGCTAAATAAGAGCCCATAGAGTTAGGGGCAAGATACTGGCATGGATAGAGGATTGGCTGACTGGAAAAAGACAGAGGGGGGATAAAGGGTTCTTTTTCAGGATGACAGCCACTGACTAATGGGGTTCCGCAGGAGTCAGTGTTGGGACCACAACTATTCACAATATACATTAACAATCTGGAAGAAGGAACTGAGAGCATTGTTGCTAAGTTTGCAGATGATACAAAGATATGTAGAGGGACAGGTAGTGTTGAGGAAGTGCAGAAGGACTTGGACAGGCTAGGAGAGTGGGCAAAGGAGTGGCAGATGGGATACAATTTGCAAAAGTGTAAGGTTATGCACTTTGGTAGGAAGAATAGAGGCACAGACTATTTTCTAAATGGGGAAAGGCTTCAGAAATCTTGAGCACAAAGGGACTTAGGAATCCTAGTTCAGGATTCTCTTAAGGTTAACATGTAGGTTCAGTTGACACTAAGGAAGGCAAATGCAATGTTAGCTTTCATGTCGAGAGAGCTAGAATACAAGAGGAGAGGTGTACTGCTGAGGCTGTAGAAGGCTCTGGTCAGACCCTATTTTGAATATTGTGAACGTTTTTGGGCCCCTTATCTAAGGAAGGATGTGCTGGCATTGGAAAGAATCCAGAGGAGGTTCACAAGAATGATCCCCGGAATGAAGGGCTTGTCATGTGAGGAGCAGTTGAGGACTCTGGGTCTGTATTCAATGGAGTTTAGAAGGATGAGGGAGAATCTTATTGAAACTTACAGAATGCTGAGAGGCCTAGATAGAATGGATGTGGAGAAAATGTTTCCATTAGTTGGAGAGTAGAACCTGAGGGCACAGCCTCAAACTGAAGGGACTATCCTTTAAAACTGAGATGAGGAGGAATTTCTTCAGCCAGAGCGTGGTGAATCGGTGGAACTCTTTGCTGCAGAAGGCTGTGGAGGCCAAATCACTGAGTGCCTTTAAGACAGAGATAGATAGGTTCTTCATTAATAAGGGGATCAGTGGTTATGGAAAGAAGGCAGGAGAATAGGGAAGAGAAACATTTCAGCCATGATTGAATGGAAGAGCAGACTAGTTGGGCGAATGGCGTAAATCTGTCCCCATATCTTCCAAAGCCAGGACCACTACCATCTGGAAGGACATGAGCAGCTGATGCCTGGGAACCCCACCACCTGCAGGTTCCCCACCAAGCCACTCACCACCCTGACTTGGAAATATATCGCCGTTCCTTCACTGTCGCTGAGGCAACATCCTGGAACCACCTCCCTAACAGCACAGTGGGTGTACCTGCACCTGAAGAACTGCAGAGGTTCAAGAAGGCAACTCACCACCACCCTCTGAAGGACAACTAGGGATGGGCAATAAATGCTGGCCTAACCAGCGATGCCCACATCCCGTAAATTAATTTAAAAAATTAAAAGATGGACTTTTGGTCTTCTGGCCTGGACCTAATATTTAACTATGCCTCCTCATTGTAGAATCTCCAAGCAGTGGAAATAGTTTATCTTTATCTACCCTGTCTTTTCCTGTTAATATCTTGAAGATTTTGATCAGGTCACCTCTTAGCCTCCTAAATTCGAGTGAAAATAGGCCTAATTTGAGTAATTCCTCTTCAAAACTTAACCCCTGTAGCCCAGGTATCATTTTTGTAAATCTACGTTGCCAATCGTGTCTGCCTGGGTTTCCAGGGAAGGCATGCATTGATGAGTGGTCAGTGGGAGGGAGGGGGGGGTGGAGAGCGGAGATTGAGGTTGGGGTTGTTTGCCAGTGATGAATGTCGAGGGGAGGAAGCCCCCGAGACCTCCATGATGTGGGTAGGGGCTGTTCGCCTACAGCGCTGGTTGGGGCGCCATTTAAAGATGGTGCTCTGATCAGTTTGGAGACATTTCCAAGTTCCAATGTGCCCCAACCCGAAGAGTGATGGCATAAACCAGGCCCACTCATTTGATTTTAAACAAAGAGGTTCAAGGTTCCGTGAGTAAACTGGTGTGTGCAACTGAAAAATTTCACGCCAGTTTTCTGTCTGAGCCTGTCACTTCACCAAATTCATGTAACGTCCCGCCAAGGAGGGCACGATTTAACCACCACATTGCACCCGGCGCGGATCTGGGCGTGGCGGTTAAATAGCAGGAAAGGCCAAAATTGAGATTCGAGCCAAGAACAAATCAGTTTGCTATCTAAACAGCCTACTCTCAATGGCGGGTTCCGGATCACAACCAAATATGGCGAGCATATCATTAATCCTTATTTGCATTCACTTCCATTGTTGCCAATCGGCACCGGAGACGCCAATAATGTTGCTCTTTTTAATGAGTGGAATACTACCCCACTAGTATTCGGCAGCAGAGACACCAAGAATGTTGCCAAATTAACTCAATATGGCAGTTATTAATGATAATATTGCATTTCAGACTCGCCAGGTATCAAATGATACCAGCACAAGGCTTTACCGGATATCGATCAAAGACCAAACAACCAGTTAGTCGGTTCAAGTCCAAAGATAGTTTATTTACACACAAGGATTACTTTGACATGCAACATAAACCACGACAAGTTAAACTGCACCTAACAACTACAATAACCTATACTTAACTTAAGGGCACCCGGCTTTTTGAAGATGAACCAGGCCTTTGTTTGCATCTTGCGTGGCTGGGTAGAAGCAGGGCTTTGTTTCTGTTGGGCTCATCCGTCTGATAGCGATCGTTGGTCTTGAACTTGTCTTCTGGTTGTAATGCTACACTTGGTTTTAGGTGTAGGCACATGGCTGTGTCTCTTTTTATCCCTCTGGGATTTCGCGCTGTTTGGGGCGGTCCTCAGCTTTGGACCCAATAATTCGACAGGCTTCCATCACTGCCTTTGATTTTGGCCAATAAAGGGGCGGGTGCCTTGATGTTTGGGCGTGGCCTGAGCGGTCATTGACCTTGGCTGTTTGGGCTTTCTTAGCAAAGGGAGTGGCGTCGGTTAGTCTGCATCTGTATCAGTTACCTGAGTACAGTCCTTTTGTTCTGGGGAAATGGGCCATTAGAATGCAAATGAACTGAGGTTTCGATTGCGTCTAGCTATCTGGGTTGCAAATACACACACAAACTCTGAGTGTGTCTGAGTCCTGGGTTGGCCATAATTCCCATGGTCCTTTGCAGGTGGCCAACTGAGATGGCTACACCATCTCATTAGCGAGATTGAATTCAAATGTAATGGCTCCCAGGAATTAACCGGTTTATCAGCGAAAATAATCCGGTTGTCGGTTAGTGCTCCTTTTTAAAAGGTGAAGCTGTCACAATGGCTGCTGAGGGAACTGAGGAGGTGATTAGCAATTTCCATTATTGGGCATGCAGCTCAAGGGTACCGGAGCTGCTGTCCCAGTGCTCTGGGGGTTGGGGTGGGTGGGGAACCCCTCAGGGAGGTTGGGCTTGGGCGGGGTTGCTGAACTGTTCCAGGTCTGGGGGGTGTCTTGAGGGGCTTTTTGTCCGTGAGGCCTTCAAACCACCTTTAAACGGGCAGTATGTTGGTGCAGTGGTTAACTCAACTGCCTCACGACGCCGAGGTCCTAGGTTTGATCCCAGCTCTGGGTCACTGTCTGTGTGGAGTTTGCACATTCTCCCCATGATTGCGTGGTGTTTGCCCCGCAAACCAAAGATGAGCAGGGTAGGTGGATTGGCCCCTTAATTGGAAAAAATTAATTGGGTACTCTAAATTTATTTTTAAAAGTTCTTTAAACATTGTGGAGACCCATAACATGGGCATCTACAGCTGCTGCTTGTCTGTCCCACCAAACACTTCCAAGACAGAGCTCTTTTCTTGGTTATGCTGAGGGTCACTTTAACTCCCTTTGACTGTGAGCAGCCTTATGTTCACAGCTGAAGACTATCGTTAATAAGGAATTGGCTTTGTTCGTTGTGAGAGCACTTCCCAGCAACAGGTTGTGTTTACTGCATGCTCCTGCTGGTGGCTGTAGATGCCTGGAGGCTGCTGTAACTGTCCATCCTTTTTTCTAGCTGGAAAGAAGGACAATTTTTTCTGAGATACCTGGGTCCTGGAACACTGGGCTCGGGAGGACATATGAGTCCAGAAGGCAATCCAGTTTGAATCAAGAAGACTTTGCGGGACCTGGTGCGGGGCATTGTTCCAAATAGGCCACCTGTTCACGCCGTTGAAGAAATGCTTTCGCAGTTTGCTGATGCTTTTGTTGCTGGTGTGGTGAGTGCTGCATGTAACTGGCATGTCACCCCAGGTTAAACATGCTGGAAGTCAAGGATGTTCAACAGCATCTTGAGTGGCAGTGGAAAATGCAGAAGCCAGGATTTTGTTCCGATGTGACTGGGCCGTGTAGGCCTGCAAAGCTGCGGCTCCTGGATGAAAAATGGCACTGATACATGGAACAAGTCACACATTGATGGACAGATAATTTCTACTACAAAGCTTTGGACATGATAACAGGCTTATTCACCATTTCTTTGAGGAACCTGTGAGTATCGACACCGTGTGTTTTTGTTTTGTGAAAATGAGCTGTTATAGCTTTGAATTGGTACCAATATGGAACGGTGATGTTTCCTTGTTGTTTAATGGTTAGATTGATATGTGGAATGTTACGTAGTTGATTTTCAAATCTTTGTGACTGTTGATGTTAAATGAAAATATTCTCAGGTGGCTTCTCATGTGTATACGTGTCATGCCTCAGATGATGGTTATTGCATTGCAATTCAATCAAACTTTGAAATCTGAACAGTTTGCCTGACCTCCAGAAGCATCAGTACCATAGAGGCAGCAGCCAACAATCAAACACTCGAGAGCTGGGTTTCAGCACTGGAGATATCCTCGCGACCAAAGGATGAGTGTGTGGATCAGGGGAGGGCACCGGAACACGGTCTCCCTAATGTTCCCGGCAGGGGACTGGCGTCTAGAGTTTAGGGGCTCCTGATGTGGCCAGGGGTGAGTTTGCAGAGCGAGGTACCCCAGCAAAACTGGCTTAGTCGATGGCACTCTGAGAGAAGGCGGACCATGTAAGGGTAGGGAGGCTTGGGGGATTTGAGGGCCCCCAGGCGGAACCCCAACTGATTGTCGGTTTCTCTCCTTCTCCAATTGTTTAGAGATATCACAATGAATGGTGGTGTCAGTCCCACAGAGGATACTCTCACTGTGCTGATGACAGACCAGACAGCCAGATGCCAGAGAAGGAAGCAACACAATGCAGGCTGGAGGCAGCACCCCATGTGCAAGGGACTGCTGCACACCCTGAAGACCCGGCCGTCCATTAGGCCGAGGAGGAACCCAGATAGTGATGCCTGTGGTGTTGGGTGCTCTGGTGCACAGATGAGCCAACACAGTTGTATGTGGTACAACTCTATTTTATTATAACTCTTATAATACAGTTCGTTCTGGATACTCTGCACGTGCTGTCTCCCTGAGTGTCTTTGGCATTAGCTGTGTCCTGGTTCTCCTCTGCAGCTCTTACTGACCACCAGGGGTCGTGTCTGTGCTTTTATATCTTTCTGTCATTGGTTGTGGTGTTGTGTGTTCTGATTTGTCTGTTGGTGTGTCTATCATGATGTGTGTGTTTGAATATCATGACATCCCCCCTTTTTACAAAGACAAGTGCCTACGTGGTTATAAATATAATTGTGTCGTGAGTGCATCTAAGAGTGTGCGTTTGTATTGTGTACAGCGTGTGTTTATGACGTAACTATTTACATGGGGCGATGTCGGGTGCGTCACACTAACAAGGTTGTACCATAACAAAACTTGGATGCGAGAGAAAAAAAAAAACTTGAACATTGGTCCGGTCAGACGATATCTGGAACAATAAACAACAACAGGTTATAATACAGAAGTGTTTGACTTTTTGAACGTATTAACAGCGTTATAAGTCCAGTCTAATGGGTGACCGCCTCAAGAATGGGCTGGTCCTCAAGCCGGTTCAGCTGTGGAGATTTGGGGTCACACTGGTTCACCTTGGACTGTTGGAGGTAATGCTGTTGCCGAAGTCTCTACTTTACCATTTGTTGTACTTCATGCAGTGCTTGGTTTTTTTCATTCTTGCAAATATAACATTCAACATCTTTGTTAGTGGTGCCCTGGCTGTGGTTTGGTTCTGGTGGCGATGGAAGGGGCATGATCCGTGGCATCTCCACGAAGTCATCCTTGGGAACCAGTGGAGGATCCGGCGTGTGCGTACGGTGCAGTTGCGAGCGTGGAAGGCGGCACAAAGCCCGCTGATTGCGCCTACGCACCAATCCATCCGCCCTGCATGCCAGGAACAAGGTGGAGTCTGTTTTCTTTTTATGTTTGTGGTGGACGGCATCTTGTAGCCGATGGGTCGTTGCCATCGAAGTAGCACCATCACTAATATCATGCAAGGCGATGACTGTGCCAGATGTGGAAGTTGGCCAAGACCGTGTACGCTGGTTCCGGCCACCTGCTGTGCCGGAAGGGCGACTCCGCAGAGAAACGCCGAAGCATGTCGCCTTGGAGAGAGAATTGTTGCTCGCATCAACGTCTGGCGATGGCGCGAGTTGGTGTGTCCATCTTGGACCGCCGGTGCTGGTTGCCACTGCCGACCCAGTGGGACTGCCACGCGATCCATTCCCTGTCGCCGTGGCATCTGCCGTCACCCTGAGCGTGCCATCACCGAGGCCGCGACACCGCCCGTCCGGAGCAAGGTCTGGCGTGCGCAGATCAGAGTCGGCGCTTGGCTGCTCCCCATCTGGAGTCCGGTCTGCCTTCCGTCGATGCCCCCCGTCCGGAGTCCCAACAGGTTCACTGGAGGCAGCCGAGATTCCCTGAAGCTGCACTTCTGGAGTCGGAACATGCAGGAATGCACCAACCAGTGGAGAGGCTCGAGCCATCGAGGGTAGAAGCGGTGCGCCGCCACCGCAGTCGTCAGTGGTCCCACCGTGATCGTTGAGTGCCTCGGTACGCACTAGGCGAGGTCTGTCACCTTGCACCTTTTGCATGGGAAGTGGGATGCTGTCGTCACTCGTCTCACATCCCGTGGATAGATCGTCATTAGCAGCTTGCTGTTCACTAGGGTTGGGTAAATTGTCAGAGTTTTCATCTGGTGGTGCACACCATGTCGGTGGACTGTCATTGTCTTGCCATTGTCCTTCATTTGGGCTTTTCTTCTTTGGAACTTTAAATCTTCCCCCAGACATTGCAGAACCTTGTTTATTACCCCCAAATTCTCCCATATGTATGGTCTCGAATATAGGATCCACTGTTTCTATCGACATTGTACCATTTTCCAAAGAACATTCCGTTTCACTTTTCTTCTCAGGTACCTCATATGTAACTTTGTTTAATGTACATGCCTTCATGGTCTCTGGGTCTGATTTTGCTGGGACTGGCATGGTCACAGTCTCTCTTTTACTGTTCTCAATTGCCCACATTATACTCCCCATACATAACTGCTTAATCACTGGGGTTAGTGTGGTACAATGGATAATCGGGTCGACCTTATCTGCAGCTTCACCATTAGTGGAAAGCACACTTGGTTCACTTGAAACTGCTGTGGGTTTTAAATTCGTTATCTGGCTACTCGATGTCGGTGTCCTCAGGATTCTTGCTCCAATGTTCTGCTCAATAATCAGTGGAGTGTGTATAGGTTCAATGCAATTAATGTTCCCCTCCAGGTTTGAAGAGTCATTACTGACGAACTGCTGGTCTCCGAAGTTGGGATTTTGCGGCATTGTGTTCAAGGGAGACATTTGTCCCTGCTGTAGATATGATTCAGGTTGTGTTATTTCCATTACCTGAGGATCAATGTCTTGTCCATTTTTTCGATCCGTACTAAAACACTGGCAATTCTCAGTCTGCTCCTTGCAAGTTAAACATTCAATTAATTTCGTTAGCAAATCCTCAGCATCCTTCTGTGGCCGTGCTGCATTATTAATCTCTGTTCGGCTACAATGATCCTGAAGGTCAGCGCATAAACCTTTTTTCTTCGGGCTTGGACGAGGCGATTCCTTTGGCTTGTCTTCAGTTGGGCTTGAACAGTCTTCAGCGCTGTGCCCTTTATTGTAGCATGAGAGACCGTCATGGTCATGCTGCTGTGTAGTGGAGCATGGTAGGCTGTTATAGCCTTCTTGCTGTTCACGGGAGCATGGCAGACTTGCATCGTCTGCCGCTGGTTGGTCAGGAGAGGTTGCTAGACCCTCATGGTCTTGTTCCTGCAAGGACTGCGCTCTGGAGTCTTGCGTTCCTTCCATCGTGGAGTCCGTCCACGAGCTCTCTGTGGAGGCTTGTGACACTGGAGTCACTTCTTGTTCGTGCAAGGACTGCGCTCTGGAGTCTTGCGTTGCTTCTATCGTGGAGGCTGTCCACGAGCTCTCTGTGGAGACTTGTGACACTGGAGTCACTTCTTGTTCGTGCAAGGACTGCGCTCTGGAGTCTTGCGTTGCTTCTATCGTGGAGGCTGTCCACGAGCTTGCTGTGGAAGCTTGTGACACTGGAGTCACTTCTGGTTCATGCGAGGACTGCACTCTGGAGTCTTGCATGTCGTCTTTCATAGAGTCGGGAACGTTGAGCGGGACGTGGACCACGCTCTGTGTGGCAGCAGGGCACTCTCCGTGTGCTTGCACCGCTCCCTGTCTGTTAATGTCAGGCTGCAGCATCATCCGGTACTGATAAGTTGGAACGTCATATCTGCTGGGTTGAAGATCCTCAAATCCGAAAAATGAATCCGCATCTGCGTCGGATTCAATGTGGGGGCCGCCAATGTGCAACACGAAAGGTTCGTCCGAGTCATAGTCATATAGGACCACGGAGCTATCATTGGGCTCGCGAGGTCCGGAAACACTGTAAAAATCGTCATCGAAGTATTCAAGGTCGGAATCATCGGCTTGTGCGTAGGTAACTGCTTGTCGGAGGGTTCTTCGGAGGTAAAATTCATCTCCTGGGTCAATTTGCGGCACTGTGCTGTCATTCCAGGTGAAGGAAGGTTGTTTTACAGCTTTAACAGATTTTTGTTTTTTTGATTTGGGACGTTTCCCTTTTAAATTGGATTTGGGACATTTCCTTTTTAAATTGATCCAGTCTTGGGCCTCTGACATCCTGACGCTCGGTATGTAGCACGTAGGAAGCGACTGCACATGCTCAGATCGCTGTTCTTTTACCGATGGCCGTTTTCTTGACTGCGCATGCGCACCATCTCGCGCATGCGCAAACGAAACTTCCGGTTCTGCGCACTTCTCGCGCAACTGTGCTAGCGTTATACCTTTAGCAAGATGGCCGCCGACCTCGACCCAGCCTTTTTTCAGGCCCGGGATTTCGGGCTCCGGGATCCCAGCCACGAGGTGAGTACTGCAGCTTTTCTTACCTTTAAGTCCCCATTGGATTGCGTATTCTTCACAGTACTTGGCGAATTTGCCCATGACTGCCTGGTAATCGTGCCTTTGCTGCCTCCTGAAAAACCTGAACCTTCTGAACATTGCTCTTGCCCTTGCACCGGCGACGACGAGGAGAAATTCAATTTTTTCCTTATCATCCAGGTCCTTGAGTTCAGCTGCCGCCAGGAACAACTCGAACATTTGCCGGAATCGCCGCCAGTTTTCGTGGAGGTCGCCGTCGCACTGGAGCGCCTGCGGAACCGGGAGCTCGTACATCATGCCTGGGCACTGCTGGTTGTCTGTGTACACTGAGGTATGCCGGCAGGTATCGATCCACTCCTGTACCATGTGGTGTTGGGTGCTCTGGTGCACAGATGAGCCAACACAGTTGTATGTGGTACAACTCTATTTTATTATAACTCTTATAATACAGTTCGTTCTGGATACTCTGCACGTGCTGTCTCCCTGAGTGTCTTTGGCATTAGCTGTGTCCTGGTTCTCCTCTGCAGCTCTTACTGACCACCAGGGGTCGTGTCTGTGCTTTTATATCTTTCTGTCATTGGTTGTGGTGTTGTGTGTTCTGATTTGTCTGTTGGTGTGTCTATCATGATGTGTGTGTTTGAATATCATGACAATGCCAACCTAGGGTGTACAGCTGTCATTGGTCTTTCGAGGAGATGCTGGGCAGCATGTGCTGCAGGAGACTCCGTCTCAACAACGTGACAGTGCGGCACCTGTGCCACATTCTGGCGGAATTGGCACCCCGTGAAGGAGGAGGACACCTGCTCTCGGTGGCCATGAAGGTTGCTGCAGCCCTGGACCTCTATGTAACCAGTTCATTCCAGGGCTTGAGTAGGCAATCGTGTGGCATATCACCTGATACAGCCTACAAGTGCATCTGTGAGTTCACAGATGCCCTGATGCCCAGGCATCAGACTTTATCAACCAAGTCCTCCAAGGTGGCTGCAGGATTCTCTGCCATCGCCAGGATGCCCCAGAACCAGAGAGTAATTGATAGCACACATGTCGCCTTGCACGCAGCGGGGAATCAGGGCGTGCCCTTCATTCACAGGAGGGGGTTTCACCCCTAAATGTTCAGCTCATGTGCGGCCACCACCTCCGGATCATGCATGTTTGTGCACTCTTACCAGGGAGCATGCAAAACAGCTACATCCTGGGACATTCGGAGATACCTGGCTTCTTCGACGACCAGCCCAGGATGACAGGCTGGTTCTAGGGAGATAAGGGATACTCGCTGAAGCCCTGGCTATTGATGCCAGTGCGGAAGCCGGAGGCCGAGGCGGAGGCCCGATGTAATGAGATCTTGTCAATGCGGCCATCAAGAAACACCCAGCCACAGGTTCGATCCTGGCCCCAGGTCACTGTCTGTCTGGAGTTTGCACCTTCCCCCCATGTCTGCGTGGGACTCACCCCACAACCCAAAAAGATGTGCAGGGTAGGTGGATTGGCCACGCTAAATTGCCCATTAATTGAAGAAAATATTATTGGGAATTCTAAATGGATAAAAAGAAACATTTTTTAAAATTTTAAAAATAAAGAAACACCCAGCCAATTGCACCCAAACTGACACATCAAAATTTTCTGTTGAATCGCGCCCTAAATCTGTTGATTCCTGAAACCAGTTTGGAGGACTGCCAAGCTAAACTATTCATTATTAAAGAGCGTATAAAAATTGTTATCTGTATGGATTAGTATTTTCCCCATGGAAGCAGAATCCTGGCGTCAAAACCAATTTTGGGCGCTGAACCCACTACCAATGTGAAACTGATTAAAGTGAAGATTTTCCCATGGGTGAACCCTTAATTGACATTGAGACAGACTCTCTGCCTAATGTCAGGCAGCAGGTGAGCTGAGGCCGAGGTGGGCGTGTAAAATGCAGTGAGCCACTCAAAAGGCTTCGCTGGTTGGGAAAATCCCACCAAGGTAAAATTCCGCTCTTTATGTTGAAGAACTAATGAGAAGAAATCCAACTTCAGAGAGGCATCCAGCTGCAGTACAAGTAACTAACTGGGAAACTAGAAGGAAAATCCCAGCCGGCCCCCATGACCCGCATTTAACAAGGCTCTCAGTGGGCCTAATTGTTTGCTTATCTCATGGGATGCCTTCCTGGGCCCGGAATTCACACCCACCATAGTGGACGACATTGGGAATGAAGTTGAGACACCATCTAGCCTCATCATTTTTTGGGCCCTTTCCGCCTCGGTGCCCACTGTCAGCGGGGCCAGAAAATTCCACATGTCAGTTTCATTGTTCCATAGTTTTACTTTCAGATCAATGAATGATTTAACAATGAATATTTCATACTGAACTGGTTGTTCTCCCTTGAGTAACTGAAACTCTCCACTCTTCTCCAGCTCATGAGATCAAAGAGATCAATGTCACCTTTGTCATCATCTGCGCTACTTATGTTGATATTGTATGGTTGAAAGTTTTTGCGATTGCATTTGTAAAAAGGATATATAATGCCCAGAAGACTGGTCTTCGTGCTTTATAGGACCGGCTGTTGTTGTACTACCACAGTTTATGCTGAATGTCAGCTGAATGGGGGCAACCAAGAGCATTAATCAAACCTATAGTAACTTGAGGGTGTAACTCCTGCTTGCCAGGTAGTTGCTTCAAGCAAGAGGTTCATTTTATGTCCCCATGTTTCATGATCGTGTGGGTTAGAATTTAAGATGAAAATTTCTGTCCTGTAGCTGCTCAATCCACATTTTGCCCTCTGGCATTTGATGGAGCTGGTTTTGTGCAAGACCTCTGCTGTTCTGATGGTGAGAGAGTGAGAGAATTTAAACAGCCAAATATCTCTTATACCTGCTGATATTTTGAAGGTGGCAAGGCTAGCTATGAAGACAATATAAGAGGGCAGCACGGTGGCGTAGTGGTTAGCACTGCTGACTCACGGTGCCAAGGTCCCAGGTTCGATCCCGGCCCCGGGTCACTGTCCATGTGGTGTTTGCACATTCTCTCCGTGTTTGTGTGGGTCTCACTCCCACAACCCAAAGATGTGCAGGGTAGGTGGATTGGCCACGTTAAATTGCCCCTTAAACGACAAAAAAATAATTGGGTACTCTCAATTTATTTTTTAATAGGAAGACAATATGAGGTGTTTCTGTCCACTTGGGTGATTCATGATTCTGTTATTGTGGGTTTATCCCGGGATTCATTGCTGTTTTTCTCAAAAAGAGACATTGCCAGTGGCAGTAGTTTTTTGTACATCATGCTAACTATTTACAAAGGTCAAATAAGACCAAGACATAGCTGGAGCTGCTCTCTGAGATGCTTCACACTCATCTCTCCTCAGTAACTACCTACTCTACTATTGCTCCTTATGTGGATGCTTAGTAGCTACCATTAGAGTTACCTTTTTACAGCAATCATGCTCGTAGGGAAAATCATTGGTAATACCATGTATGGGAAGCAAGTAATGAGAGCTGGTTGCTGCAGCATTAGTATTTGAGGAGCAGTTTATTGTGAAGGGTTTGCCTTGAGCTGTTTACCTCGCTTCTGTTATTAGTTAGGAATAGTCATGGTAAAACAAATTATACAAGACTGTTGTAAGAAACAGGCCCAAAAGGCAAGATTGCCTTTCCTCATGAAATAGAATCAAATAATTTTACAGCCCAGAAACTTACCATTCAGTATATCATGCCTTTGTTGGATTACCTCATGTTCATTTGACTTTATTTTTCCAGAACTAGCTTCAAGGCCTGACAGTGTAAGACTACTCACCTAATGTTTGCAGGAACTGTTATTATCTCTTTTTCACCATTGAATGTATAATTTGAACCATGTATTTGGAAGTACAGGAATGAGAAGAATGTTCAGCCCATCTAATTTGCTTTCTTACATAGCTTCCGTTTCAACAGATTTTTCCTCCTTTTTCTGGAACGATTTTGCTATCAGTTTTAATGTTTGCTAAATCAGTTTATTTAACTCCCTTTTGAATGTTTGAGTGGAGGCCAGATTTACTGTAGACATTATTCATGAATGATTGACTCTAATTATGAAAAGTTTGTCCGGAAATTAAAAAGCCATAATGTATGTTGTACTTCCTGAGTGCACTTCAAAGTGGCTAACAACCAGTTGATTACTTTTGAAGTGAGTCACTGTCATACCAGTGAATGAGGCAACCAAACCTTGCACAATGATGGTGTACAAACAGGAAATGAATGAATGATCAGATTATCGCTTTTTGATTGTGTCTGAGGTTGAGAGAAAATCTTTGACCAGGACAATACCATGCACTTCTTCGAATCGTCAAAAATAAGATTGAAAAATGTAAATGAGCTATCAGGCAAGATGGTCATTTTTGTTTTTCTTCAACTGTTATACAGTTTAACATAATTGCAGAGGAGAGAAGTGTTCCAAATTGTGGCCAATTTACACAAATATGGTCTTGGTTCTTCTTTGATTTTGGACCAAGACGAAGCAAAAGGAGGAACTGGCGACCTCGAGTGTGTGCTTGTATTTTCTTTTAATTCCCGTCATTTGATTATTTTTTCTTCTTGGCCCCTCCCCTCCCCCGTTCAACCAAACTACTGTCCATTGGGTAAGATATTTCAAAGGTAGCTGAGTCAGTGCGTGAGGGTAGCTTGTCCATTTAGACTGAAAGCGGCTAACAGTTTAACCAAAAGAAAACCATTTTGGGAATTGGAACAGCTTTTTTTTACCAGTAATCTATGGCAGCCACCATGACAGCTTCAGCAGACCATGCAGCTCGTCAGCTCCTAGATTTCACTCAGAAGTTTGATATAAATGGGGTGACAATGTGGTGAATTGCCTGGAATGTGGAGAAGATGCAAAATGAAAATTGGTATAGGAGGTCTTAAATTATAAGGGAATATCCTGAAGCATGGACAAGAGTTTTACAAAACATGGACACCAAACAATATTATGCTGCAAATCTTGAAAAATGTTATAATCAGATAGAAGATTCTCCCCAGAAATCTATGGGAAGGAATTTAAAAATATGTTGTCAAATTGTGTTGTATCTTTTAGACTAACAGCACAAAACAAATAGAACGTTGGTTTAATGCAAGATCAACAGAGGGTTATTGAATAGGTCTTCACTGTACAAGGTTTGGCACTGGACTCCCCAAAAGCCTGCGAAGTAGCTGATGACATCATGCAAGTCACGTGACTCCATTCTTAAAGAGACACTTCACATAACAACAATAATAACCCACATATATAACAGAAACTTTATGTGGTCCTGTTAACATTAAGAAGGAAAAGGGTTACATTGGAAAACTAAACATGATTTCAGGTCAGATACTCAAACAGGAATGGCCAAGACTCTAGGTCACATTCATCAGTGATATTGTAAA
The DNA here is from genome assembly GCF_047496885.1 of Scyliorhinus torazame. Classification (NCBI taxonomy): domain Eukaryota; kingdom Metazoa; phylum Chordata; class Chondrichthyes; order Carcharhiniformes; family Scyliorhinidae; genus Scyliorhinus; species Scyliorhinus torazame. The sequence continues at coordinate 67,380,117 of NC_092721.1, read as the reverse complement.
TGCAAGCAAAGCAGTGAGAGCTTGTGTCAGAACAACTTGGTTATTCTTAAATTACTCAATGAGCAGTTGTTTTTTTTCTCCAGTCGACAGGTGACTAAAGTTAAATCAAAACATCTGAAGGACAGCATGCGCAATGAATCCTCTCAAATATTCCAGCTATGTTAGTTTGTGAAGGAAAACTCTCAGATTGTGCCTCTTGTTCAAGCAATCTTGGAAACATTGTTGAAATTCTTAAACTGGATTCCTCGTGGAGATATCTGTGAATCATGCTACTTGATCCTTTACAGCAGGTAGACAAGTCTTTCATTTTACACCACAGCTGAAAGATTTGAGGAACTCAATTTATGTATTTTTTTATCATGTCACATGTTCTGGTTTTTCTATCCTTGACTCGCTCAACATTTAAATAATTACATTTTTCTTCATATTAAAATCTCTGATCATAACTCTTTAATCAATCTTTTTGCCACAGGGCTTAGATTCCTGAGTCATTCTTCACACATCTTTCTCAATCTTCTCTAACTTTTTTCCAATTCTTTGCAGGCACAATAGAGTAACCGGATGGAAGAGGGCTGATATCTCTGGTCTCTGCAATGCTTTATAAAGTATCAGTGACATTTGGATCACAGTCCATGGATCTATTTTTACAGCTAGCACTTTATACAGGCCCGCATGATGGTGTTTTGTCAATTATTCAACACTTCCTTTTCCTGAGTCATCATATTGAAAAATATATTTTAAATATTTAATCAGTTCTATTTTTGTACTGGATGGCATTGTGTTACATTTCTTTATTAAATTCTACTTATGATTCTTCCGGCCCATTTCACTTATGTCAATAGACCAAGCATCTGCTCTTTTAATTAGATGGCTCAATTTTTACAGGGGCTCAATCTCCTTCAGCTCCACTTCTCAAAATGATATTTGCAACTCCACCATTAAGTAAAAATATAAGGGAAGATACAAAAACAATGGGCTGGATTCTCTGGTTCCTACCCCGGGCCGGATTCTCCAATCCCGTGGCCAAGTTCTGACGTCGGCGTGAAAAGCCAACCACTCCGGCATCAATGGTCCCCGATAATCAGGAATGCTCCCCTTCCTAGGGGGCTAGGACGGCGCTGGAGTGGTCCCTGCAACTACAGCTGGCGTGATTCCGCGCATGCGCGTGGGTTCCCGTCTCCTAGCCGGTTCCCTGGCAATATGGCGGAGCCCTACAGGGGCCCAGCGTGGAGGAACATAGACCCCCAAGGAACCAGCCCACCCACCGATCTGTAGGCCCTGATCGCGGGCCAGGCCACTGTGGAGGCCCCCCCGGGATCGGATCCCACCCCCCTTAGGACGACCCTCCAGACATGCCTTCCAGGTCCCGCAGTGTGTGACCTGAGTAACCCACGCTGGCGGGACTCGGCTGAACTCGGCGGGGCACTCAGCCCGTCTAGGCCCGCAGAATCGCCGGGGGGCACTTTCAATGGTCCCGACCGGTGCGGCGGCGATGCCGCAGATGCCCAAAAATCGGCGCCGGAGAATCAGCGAGCCAGCTTCGGGGCGGGGCGGTGCGATTCTCACGCTCCGCCCGGGATTCTCCGACCCGGCGCCGGGTCACAGAATCCTGGCCCCCGTGTTTCTCGACGGCATGTCTTTCGCTGGCGGAGGGATTCTATTTTCCCACCACTTGTTAATGAGATTTGCCATTATAACCACCCCCACGCCGCTGGAAATCTACTGGCGGAAATGCACTTCCGGCGGGAAAAGTGAATCGCAATGACCGGGAATTTCCGGCCAATGTTTATATTTCCAGTGCATCCAGGTGCACCTGTATTTGTTAACTGGAAAGCTCATTCTATTGGATTCTGTAGGGGTGACTAATTAGGGAAGGCAGTGGTGTAGTGTTATTGTCACTGCACTAGTAAACCACAAACCCAGGAGGATGCTCTGGTTTCGAATCCCACCATGGCAGATGTTGAAGCTTGGATTCAATAAATATCTGGAATTAAAAGTCTAATGATGACCAGGGAACCATTGTGAATCATCGTAAAAAGCCATCTGGTTCACTAATGTCCTTTAGGAACAATAAGATGTCTTACAACACCAGGTTAAAGTCCAACAGATTTGTTTCAAACACTAGCTTTCAGAACACTGCTCCTTCCTCAGGTAAATGAAGAGATATGTTCCAGAAACAAATCTATAGACAAAGTGGGCAGCACGGTAGCATTGTGGATAGCACAATTGCTTCACAGCTCCAGGGTCCCAGGTTCTATTCCGGCTTGGGTCACTATCTGTGCGGAGTCTGCACATCCTCCCCGTGTGTGCGTGGGTTTCCTCCGGGCGCTCCGGTTTCCTCCCACAGTCCAAAGATGTGCAGGTTAGGTGGATTGGCCATGATAAATTGCCCTTAGTGTCCAAAATTGCCCTTAGGGTTGGGTGGGGTTACTGGGTTGTGGGGACAGGTTGGAGGTGTTGACCTTGGGTAGGGTGCTCTTTCCAAGAGCCGGTGCAGACTTGATGGGCCAAATGGCCTCCGTCTGCACTGTAAATTCTATGAAATTCTATGAAATTCTATGAAAGTCAAAGATGCAAGACAATGCTTTGAATGTGAGCATTTGCAGGTAATTAAGTCTTTACAGATCCAGAGAAGGGGTAACCCCATGTTAAAGAGGTGTGAATTGTCTCAAGCAAGAACAGTTGGTAGAATTTCGCAAGCCCAGGCCAGATGGTGGGGGATGAATGTAATGCGACCTGAATCCAAGGTTCTGGTTGAGGCCATTCTCATATGTGTGGAACTTGGCTATAAGTTTCTGCTCGGCGATTTTGCGTTGTCGCGCGTCCTGGAGGCCGCCATAGAGAACGCTTACCCGGAGATCAGAAGCTGAATGCCCTTGACTGCTGAAATGTTCCCCGACTGGAAGGGAACATTCCTGCCTGGCGATTGTCGCGCAATGTCCGTTCATCCATTGTTGCAGTGTCTGCATGGTCTCGCCAGTGTACCACGCTTCAGGACATCCTTTCCTGCAGTGTATGAGGTAGACAACGTTATGTGGTGTCATGGTCACTGTTCTGAAGGCTGGGCAGTTTGCTGCAAACAATGGTTTGTTTGAGGTTGCGCGGTTGTTTGAAGGCATGTAGTGCGGGTGTGGGGATGACCTTGGCAAGATGTTCATCTTCATCGATGACGTGTTGAAGGCTGCGAAGAAGATGTAGTTTCTCCGCTCTGGGGAAGTACTGGACGACGAAGGGTACTCTATCGGTTGTGTCCCATGTTTGTCTTCTGACGAGGTCGGTGCGGTTTTTTGCTGTGGAGCATTGGAACTGTGCTCACCGGCATCTCCACATCACGTCCTTTAGGAAAGAAAATCTGTTGTCCTTATTGGGTCTGGCCAAAATGTGACTCCAGATCTACAGCAATATGGATGACATATAAATACTGTCAGCAATAAATGCAGGCCTTGCGATACCCACATCCCATGAATGGATAAAACAAACAATTTCCAAGCATAGTTTTCCTGTGTGCTAAACATGCAGCAGGTTACATGGAAAATCCCAACCTGAGTTAATGTTTCGAGTCCGTTTGACTTTTCACCAAAATTAAAAGAGAGGGAGAAATTGTTGGATATTCTGTTGTAACATGGTAAAAGAGAAAGACAGAAATCCCGTCAGAGAGAAGAGCAGTACTTCTTTAAGGTAAGCACTCCTGAAAGGAAATGGCAGTGAATTAAATGCTAAATAGCCAAAGTACTACTGATGTTGGAACCTGAAATTGAATCCAACATCCACAGTATTTTGCTTATTTTACATTTTTGGAGGCTGACCAACAAGATGTAACCAGCTCCCAGATTTCCTCGGCTTTATACTTTAATTGGGGATTCTCTGCTCCGAATACCCAGTCGTTGCATACATTTGAGACAAATATCAATAGATCTTTGGATTTGAAGGGAATCAAGAGATGAGGATAATGCAAGAATGTGCTGTTGAGATAGAACAGTGTTTTTCAAACTCTTTTTCCCAGATCCACTTTTACCAACCGGCGGACCTTCGGGACCCACACTGGCCGACGTGCGTGACCCATGCCAGCCGACCTTAGCGATCTATGCCGGCCGACTTTCATGATACACCATTGCTGCTTACCTTTATTGCGGCAGGTGAGCCTGCTTACTCCTCACGATCTCTATTGCTTTGTCATTCAATTTAACATTCATGCTAAGGACTTCAGCTGACGATTTAAGTTCTCGCTGTATCCTTTGAAAACAAATCAAGAGGTTTGTCCTTGAAGGCACCATGCTAAGTCTTCAAATGCCTTTTAAGATTTGAGAGTTTTAAACTTTCATTTGCCAGTACTTCCCTGAGATAATACACATGGGCTTTGCATCCTGATTTGCATTGGCACATTTAACAATGCCATGCCTCAAGAAATCATCTTTCTATTGCTTTGTTTCTGATTTTAGTTTCTTCCTAATTGTTTGTTCACTAGAGGCACTGGAGCTCTGCATATAGCTCACACCAGCATTGCTTTGTCCTGCCCTGGACAAGCTCTCTCCAGCAGATTCAATTGTGAGATGCTGGCTTGTTTGTGTCTCTGGCCCTCTTGCGATCGGGAATGCTGCAACCAATCGCTCTGCGACCCTCCCGACACCCGCCTGTGAACCACCTGTGAGTTGGGACCCTGAATTTGAAAAATGCTGAGGTAGAGGACATGATTTTATTGTATGGTGGAGCAGGCTCGAAGAGCTGTATGGCCGACACTTACTTTTATTTTCTATGTTTTTTGTTACATTTTCAAATGGATAGATCATCTTTATTCTCCTAGGATCATTTAGGTGCTCTGTATGTACTTTGTTGAGTTTAACTTTACAGCGGCATGTGGCGTAGTTGTTAGCGCTGCTGCCTCACAGCACCGAGGACCCAGGTTTGATCCCGACCCTGGGTCACTGTCCGTGTGCAGTTTGCACATTCTCCCCATATCTGCGAAGGTCTCACCCCCACAACCCAAAGATGTGCAGGGTAGGTGGATTGGCCACGATAAATTGCCCCTTAATTGAAAACTGTTTTTAAAAGAGTTTCACTTTACACATCTTTTCTCAAGTATAATTAGGGATCGGCAGAAAATGCTGGCTTTGTTGCCGTTGCCATGATCCCGAAAAGAACAAATTAAAAAAGGAAACCTTTATATTGCCAGTCGAGAAACTAAGCAGAGAAATGGGTAGAATGAATCACTGGCTGCCATTTTTCTTTGCTTCAGGTGAATTATGTTAAGCTTTGAATTATTACATTGTCCTGTCCAAATTCTGCTTTTTCTTGTCATGTGAAATTTCAGACATTGATTGCTGCCAATGGACATTCCCCTTCATCTCTGTTTCCAAGCTCTGTGACTTAAAAAAGAACTGAAAAGATGGCTTTAGATAATTTGACTGTCTGTAATCTTCATGTTTTACTGATGCAGAAATATGATAAAAATAAATTATTATTGGAAACAAGTTGCTTGTACTTCTCGGTAGTTACGAGTCAAATAACACTTTTTTAAGTGCACTTACTATCCTGATGTTTCAAAATTCACAACCGCAATAGTAACTCCTGGGCATGATTGGTGCTGAGGTTGGGGCTGATGGCATCTGATTTTTGATGTAAAAAGTGGAACCGTTGTATGATGATATGATTTGGCATCGAGTGTGCAGCAGATATAGTGCAGACCCACATGATGTGGCTTGAACTGGAGTATTCAAAGGGCCAATGCAAAGATGGAATTCAAAGAATTCCAGAGTTTACACTAAGAGAATGAAAAGTTTCATCATGGATTCAGGCTGGGCTCCGAGTTAAGAACTGTGAAGCTGGGGGAAGTTAGGATTCAGAGAGATACACTTCCTCAGCAGTGGGAGGACAGAACATGTTGCTGTGATAACAAAAATATGGCTGGAGGTAATCGAGGAAGTCAGCAGCATGAACTCCTGATTTCAGTGCAAGAAGTGCTTAATGACCTGACCAGGATAGGAAAGGTGTGAATAAAAGCAAATTACTGCGGATTCTGGAATCTGAAACATAAACAGAAAATACTGGACAATCTCAGCAGGTCTGACAGCAACTGTAAAGAGATAAGTGAGCTAACGTTTCAAGTCTGGATTAGTCTTTGTCAAAGCTCTGGGGACCTGGATTCAAATCCCACCACGGCAGATGGTGGAATAAAATTTGATTTTTTTTTAAAAAACCACACCTGCATTAAAAGACTAATGATGACAATGAAACTATAGTCATTTGTTGTAAAAGCTCACCTGCTTTATAAAGTCCCAGAGAGAAGGAAATCTGCTGTCTTTGCCTGGTCTGGCTTACATTTGATTCCAAACCCACAGCTATGTGGTTGACTTTTATATGCCCTCTGAAATGGCCTAGGAAGTCATTCAGTTGTAAACAAAAAGGAACATAACTGGACGGACCACCTGGCATTGGCCTTGGCAACAGAAACAATAATGTAAAACCAGCCCTACCAACACTGTAAAATACACCTTACAAACATTTGGAGACTTGTGCCAGAATTCGGAGAGCTGTCCCACAGCCTAGTCAAACAACAGCCTGACATACTTATACTCACAAACTCATACCTGAAAGATAATGTACCAGACACCAGCATTCCATCCCACCTTCCCAGCAGAGGTGGGGGCACAGTAGTATACAGTCGGGAAGGAGTTGCCTCAACATCGACTCTGGATCCCATGAAGTCTCATGGCACAAGGTCAACATGGGCAAGGAACCCTCCTGCTGATTAACATGTACCATCTTCTCTCAGCTGATGAATCAGTGCTCCTCTTAAATACTACTTGGGTAGCAAGGGCACAGAATGTACTCTGGATGGGGTACTTCAATGTCCGTCACAAAGAGTGGTGTGGTAGCACCACTCCTGATCGAGCTGACCGAGTCCTAAAGGGTAGACCTGCTAGACGGGTCTGTGGCAGATGGTCAGGGAATCAAAAAGAGACAAAAATATACTTGACCTCATTCTCACCAACCTGCCTGCTGCAGATGCATCTGTCAATTACAGTATTGATTGGAGTAACCACTGCAAAATCCTTGTGGAGATAAAGTTCCATCTTAATATGGAGCATAAATACCATCATGCTGTGTGGTCCCACTACCATGCTAAATGGGATTGACATTAAACAGGCCTAGCAACTCAGGGCATCCATGACGCGCTGTGGGCCTTCAACTGCAGCAGAATTGCACTCAACCACAATCTGTGACCTCATAGCTTGGCATATCCCCCACTCTATCATCACCACCATGCCAGGGGATCAAACTGGTTGAATCAACACTGCAGGAGGCCTCCTATGACAACACGAGGCATATGTAAAAATGAGGTCTCAACTTGATGAAGCTGCAACACAGGACTATTTGTCTGCCAAACATCAAAAGCAGCAAGTAATAGACAGAGTTAAGCATATCCACAACCAATGGATCAGATCTTCAGTCCTGCCACATCCAGCCATGAATGATGATAGACAATTAAATAACCCGCTGAAGGAAGAAGCTCCAGAAAAAACCTCATCCTCAATGATGGAGGAGCCTACTACATCTGTGCAAAGGATAAAGCTGAAGCATTTGCAACAATCCTCAGCCAGATGTGCAGAGTTGATGGTCTATCTTGGCCTCCTTCAGAGGCCCCCAGAATCACAGATGTCAGTCTTCAGTCAATTTGATTTACTCCACGTGATACCAAGAAGTGACTGAAAACAGAGGATACTGCAAAGGCTGTGAGCCCTGAGCCCTGACAGTATTCCAGCTATAGTCCTGAAGAACTGTGCTCTAGAACTTGCCATGCCACTAGCCAAGCTGTTCCAGTACAACTGCAACACTGGCTGGGGCTCAGTTAGCTCAGTTGGCTAGATGGTTCATTCGTGATGTGGAATGTTGCCAACAGTCCGGGTTCAATTCCCGTACTGGCTGAGATTATCCATGAAGGCTGCCTTCTCAACTTGGCTCCTCGCCTGAGGTCTGGTGACCCTCACAATAATGGCACTTACCTGGCAATGTGGAAAACTGCACAGGTATGTCCTGTACACAAGGAACAGGACAAATCCAACCCAGCCAATTATCGCCGCATGTCTACATTTGATCATCATTAAAGTGATGGAAGGGGTCAGCAACAGTGCTACCAAAAACGGCACTTGCTCAGCAATAACCTCAGTTTGGGTTCTGCCAGGTTCACTCAGCTTCTGATCTCAATACAGCCTTGGTTCAAACATGGACAAAAGAGTGGAATTCTAGAGGTAAGGTGAGAATAAGTACCCATGACATGAAGGTAGCATTTAGCCGAGTATGGCATCAAGGAGGCCCAGCAAAACTGAAGTCAATGGCAATCAGGGGGAAAAATCTCCGCTGGTTGGAGTCATACCTGGCACAAAGGAAGGTGGTTGTGGTGGTTTGTGCTCAATCATCTTAATTCCAGGACATCACTGCATGAGCTCCTCAGAATAGTGTCCTAGGCCAACCTCTTCAGCTATTTCACAATGACTTTCCTTCTAAAATAAGGTCAGAAGTGGGGATTTTCTCTGATGACTGCAGAATGTTCAGCACCATTCGTGATTCCTCATAAAATGAAGCAATCGATGTCCAAATGCAGCAAAAGCTGGACAATATCCAGGCTTGGGCTGACAAGATGCAAGTAACATTCGTGCTACACAAGTGCCAGACAATGACCATCTCTAATAAGAGAGAATCTAACCATCACCCCTTGAAATTCAATAGCATTACTCTCTTTGCTACTGTTGCTCCCCTTTCTGCTGAACACTTGCATGTCTCTCCACAGTAGGTCCTTATCCAAAGTCCATTTCAAGACAGTCATGGTGCCACCACTCCTGATCTTCAGTCCCAATAATTCCACAGTCCGCAATACTTGTACACCACAAATACTTTGTCACACAAGTACCCTCAACTAACCCTTTCCCAGTGGAAGCTCTGAGCGCACTGAATTTTATTGCTGTTTTTAGCTAACCTTTAATGAGGCCCTTGGATTGCCATTCAATCGTCTCCCCTTCTCAATGGCGAGTGTAAGGAAGCTCGGAAAACCCAATAATGTTCGATGGAATTCTCTCATTTAAATATTCATATTGTTAATGCCCTTTCCAGAGGGAATAACGGATGTGGAGTCAAATATGCCTGAAACTTGAAAATCTGCACATTGCAGCTGGCACGTGCTGTCACTTTTGACAAATTCAACCACCTACCCACATCTAAACGCATACTCTCCGCAGTATCAAAATTCCCCCTCTGCAGGCTAAAAATCCAGGAATTATTCAAACCTGTAGCAAAACCTAACGAGGGAAAATCAATTTTTCATGCATTTTACTAAATCCTCTTATGCTAATTCATTAATGCTTATCAAAAATATTTTTGATCCCAATTTTAACGTATCATCTTACATTCCAAGCATTAGTGAGTTCATGCATGGCCTCATAGATGCCATTATTTTTGGGAATTAATTATGAGTGTTCCCTTGACTGCTTTTAGGCAGTCTGGCTGTTGTAATACTAAATTAATCTTCATTCTGTTAATAGATAGGATTACCATTTGAAAATACGTACTGTTGATACTGCTTCTTAATTATACTCCATTTCTTTGGTGCTTTGTCTCATGGTAGTTTATTTTCATCGTTTCAAATTTGGAAGTTATTTAACTGATTTCAATTGTATTTTAAAATACAATTTTGAAAGGTATGGAAAGCACAGTTACACAAGGGGGGAGTTGTCCCGTTGTTTGATGGTGCCAGCGAAGAATATAGGTGCTGAGGGGGTATTGGCAAAATCAGGACATGCTCTGTCGCGCAGACTGGGCAGATTTTTAGTTGATGTAGTGATCTGCACATCTGCACATACACCAGGGACTACAGCACAGATGTAACAGCCACAGCATCACTGGAGAACAGCACCAGAGGCAGGTATAAAGGGTCCGAACCAAGGGAGGATCCGCCTCTTTTAGCAGCAGAGGGCTGGTGAGCAGCAGTACACAGAGACAGCTCAGCATAGGCAGCTTACCTTAGCTTCTCTTGTTTTGCCTCTTGGCTGTATAATGTCTGGTTGAGCTCTGGAGTCAGAACACACCTACTGGATAAAGTATTTGTGTTAACTGGAAGTCTACAATATTTATTCAGACTTAGAGAATAATATATGGTACCAGGAGTGATTTCAGAAAAGCTAGCTACACACCAACAAGAAGAAGAAAAACTTGCACCGGACATTCAACTAAAGAAGGCTTCGCAGTATTCGGACCCTTCGGAGACCAATCGATGGACCCAATTCAAGCTCCATGCCTGCTCAAAACCACCGGTCATTCCAATTGGAAACTTTTCATACAACAGTTTAATATCTATCTGGAAGCTAAGAATCTGACCACTGTGTCTGATGCTTGAAAAATAGCCTTGCTTGTATCCCTGGCAGGGCCGCAGGCATTAGAAATATATAATTCCTTCATTTACTCGGGAAGGGAGGACAAGGGCAAGCTGGAAATAAAAGTAAAAACATTTGAAGACCACTGCCAATCTGAAGTAAATGAAATCTTTGAAAGATTCAAGTTTACCAGGCATCTGCAAAAACCTGGAGAATCTTTCAATAGTTTTGTAACAGATTTAAAGTTGCTGGCTCAGACCTGCAACTATGAAAACTTGCGTGATTCCCTCATCAGAGACCAAATAGTAAATGTCATATCTGATGAAGGACTCAGAAAATCGTTGTTAAAACTCAAAGACCTCACCCTAGAAGTGGCTATGCAAAAATGCTCTATACATGAGAAAAGTAAAGAAGAGTATGAAGAATTTGCTTACCGGAAACAAGGCCTTCACCACGAGGTTGAACCAGTCAAGATGGTGGCCCAGGCATCCAGAGAGCACTCCTACCTCGGTAATCCCGCACGCGCGCACCAGGATGCGAGGCACGCGCATGCGCAGTTCACCCGAAACTTTGAAACGGATTAAATGCCTGCTGCGCATGCGCAAGCGTGGAGAGACAGCATCATGACGTGTCACCGCTGCAGCCACGCCCACTTAAAAGGGCAATGTCTGGCTTCAGGCAAACAGTGTTTAAAATGTGGAAAACACAACCACTTTGCCTCACAATGCAGAGCTGCACTGCAAATGAGAACCACAAGACAAAATTACATGAACTTCAATGTAAGAAACGTAGAACCAACGGAGCACAAAAAAAGCAACGGTGACTATTCATCAGACGAGGACAACCTCGCCTGCGACAACACGCTTGTCGTGAACACGATTGAAAAAATTGAGGAACCTTGCACAACGATCACCACGCCTCAACCGGTCAACAGCATTGACTCCAGCAGTGAGTGGACTGAAACTGTGCAAGTCAATTACTTTCCATTAGTGTTCATGCTTGACACGGAGGCCTCAGCCAACCTCCTCACTAGCAAGGATCTCCACTCGATTCCAGGAGACCATGAAATGATACCCGCTGCATGTAGGCTGAAGGACTACAATGGCAATCAGATCACCTCAAAGGGATCATGCCATCTCCAAGTGGACAAGCAGACGATATGCAGACAAGCAACTACGATTTGAGATCTTGGACAACGATAAATCCTCACTGCTAGGAGCTCAGGCCTGCAAAGATTTGCAGCTGGTACAACACATCTACAGGCACACTCAGGATCCATCAAGCCTGGAAGATGAAATCCACCGCATGCTGCAAGAATACCCCGTTGTATTTATAGGCATGGGCACCCTACCCTGCCAATACAAGATTCTGCTGAAAACAGACGCCAAACCCGTCATTCAGCCGCCCAGGAGGGTTCCAGCTCCACTACGAGAGAAGTTGAAATCAGAACTCGAAAGACTGGAGTCACAAGGCGTAATATCGCGAGTCACGCAGCCAACGGACTGGGTCAGTTCTATTGTCTGTGTCAAGAAATCTTCTGGAGATCTTCGCATATGCACAGACCCAAAGGCCCGAAACCAGAACATTCGCAGGGAGCACTACCCCATCCCCAAGCGTGAAGAGATCACATCCGAGATGGCGAATGCTTGCATCTTCACCAAACTCGACGCCCCGCAGGGATTTTGGCAGATACAGCTCGATGACTCAAGCAGATTGCTGTGCATGTTCAATACGCCACTTGGACATTTCTGTTTCAATCGCATGCCCTTTGGCATAATCTCTGCGTCAGAGGTATTCCACAGGATAATGGAACAAATGACATCAATGGTGTCGGAGTCTATGTGGACGACATAATCATATGGTCCACCGCAGAAGAAGACCACATCTGTCGCTTGAAGAACGTGTTTCAAAGAATTCATCAATACGGTCTGAAACTGAACCAAGCAAAGTGCACATTTGCATAGAAGTCTGTAACCTTTTTGGGCAACCCCATATCATCTCAGGGTGTCAGCCTAGATGAGGCGAAGATCGCTGCAATACAAACCATGAAGACGCCAAACGACAAGAAGGCAGTACTACGATTTCTGGGCTTCGTCAATTTCCTGGGCAAGTTCATCCCAAATCTGTCCACAAGGACAGCAGCAACCTTACACAACCTCATACGAAAGACCACTGATTTTGAGTAGACGCAACGTCACCAGAATGAATGGATGTATCTCAAACAGCAACTTACGAAGGCACCGACCCTCGCCTTCTTCGACACAACCAGGCCCACCAAGATTTTCAGTGATGCCAGTCAGGGACTGGCACCATTCTTCTCCAACAGTACGACCAATCTGACTGGGTCCCGGTGGCAGACGCATCCAGGACCGTGACTGCAACAGAGTGCAGATATGCAGAAATCGAGAAAGAATGTCTCGGACTCCTCACGGAGATTCTGAAGTTCCACGACTATGTATACGGCCTTCCCACATTCATAGTGGAAACAGACCACAGACCGTTAGTCCACATCATAGACAAGGATCTGAATGACATGACACCTCGTCTGCAACGCATCATGATGAAGCTGCAAAGGTATGACTTTACCCTAGTATACACCCCGGGAAAAAATCTCGCCATTGCCGACGCACTGTCCAGATCAATCGACACAGACAGCTCACCACCAGCATTCATCAGAGAAATCGAGGCCCAAACACAGCTATGCACAGAAAATCTTCCTGCTTCTGATGAGAAACTCCGACTAATTCAACAGAAGACGCAGAAAGACGCAACCTTACGGAGAGTGCTGCACCTACTCCAGCATGGTTGGACGAGGGGGCAATGTCCACAATATCAAAATGTCAAGTCAGAGCTGACTGAGGTTGATGGCCTCCTGCTACGCAATGAACAGATTGTCATTCCGTCCACTCTACGCGCCTAAATGCTGCGCAAGATTCACGAAGGCCATCTCGGAATCGAAAAATGCAAAAGGCGAGCACGACAGGCTGTGTACTGGCCCGGCATGAACCAAGACATCACTGACATGGTTATGACTTGTGACACCTGTCAAAGACATCAATCCGCGCAGTGCAAAGAATCACAGCAGCAACACAAACTCACAACATCGCAATGGACAAAAGTGGGCATTGACCTATTTCATGCCACAGGTCATGATTACGTCCTGATCATGGATTATTGCTCAAACTATACGGAGGTAATGAAACTCCCTGATCTCACGTCCTCATCTGTAATTAAAGCCTGCAAGGAGACATTCTCGCGACATCGAATCTCGCACACGGTGAGCTGGGAATGGAAAGAGTTCTCAGACAGCTACAACTTTTGGCATGTGACATCCAGTCCACGCTACCCACAATCAAATGAGAAAGTGGAAAAAGGTGTCCATATCATTAAACGACTCATCTGCAAGGCAACCGATTCACGCTCCGATATCAACCAAGCTCTGTTATCGTACCAAGCAACCCCATTGAGCTCAGGACTGTCGCCAGTGCAAATGCTCTTCGGCAGAGACATCCGGACAACCCTACCGGCAATGCAATTCCGAGACCCCGGCAACACACTTGTTCTCGACAAAATGCGGGAACTAATCTCCAAACAAAAACGATACTACGATCAACATGCGATCCCACTCAAGCCACTGACAATAGGTGACACCATCAGACTCAGGGACCCAGAAGGAGGATAGTCTGCACCAGCCACGGTGATCAGACATTGTCAAGTCGGCAGCGGGAATACTCTTTTCTGGCGCAACTGCCGGGATCTATTAAAGATTCAACCCCAAACACCGGTATTTCCTACATTGACCTGAACGAGTCCATTCATCAACAGGACGTCCCTCACCACACAACGCCAGACAACACTCTCAACGACATCAAACCACCATCACCACTCCAACTGTTAAGGTGCTCCAACAGAAGCCGCAAGGTACCTGACCGACTAGATTTATAAAGAAAATGCAAAACAACAACAAGACAGCAAGGACATTTCTCACAATGGACTCATAACACAGTTAATTGGCTCTGTATAACCATTATTATTTTCAAAGTGGGCAGATATGCATATTCCCATTCAACCACTTGACATGTACAGTTTTCTTGAGACCAGCACAGAAAACATGTCAAATAAAAAGGGGGGGATGTAGTGATCTGTACATCTGCACATACACCAGGGACTACAGCACAGATGTAACAGCCACAGCACCACTAGAGGGCAGCACCAGAGGCGAGTATAAAGGGTCTGACCCAAGAGAGGATCCGCCTCTTTTAGAAGCACAGGGCTAGTGAGCAGCAGCCCACAGAGACAGCTCAGCACAGGCAGCTTACCTTAGCTTCTCTTGTTTTGCCTCCTGACTGTATAAAGTCTGGTTGAGTCCTGGAGACAGAACAAACCTACTGAATGAAATATTTGTGTTAACTGGAAGCCTACAATCTTTATTCCGACTGAGAGAATAACATTGTTGACATCATTGAAATGATCGTGACACAAGCAATAATTAACCTAACTGTAGAACCCACTAAAGGAGGCACACATTGAACCAAACAGGTAGAAAACAAAGGTTACATTTATTTACGATATACAAGATATCTACTCCCCAAAGGGTTTCCCTCCTCGACCTGCACCCAGGTCAGGGTTTTTATACCAGTGATCTAATCCCCTGTTAAGGGGAAGTCCGTCCCCTCGATACAGGGGAAGCTTATATTCAGCGGAGGTCAAGGGGGAATCTGATAGTCCTGATAGAGTGACCTCCACGAGGGTTATAACACAAACTAAACTCAGTTCTCTTGATCCGAGATCCAAAGCTACATATTGTGCAAAATTAGCAATATGTTCAAAGCTTATGGGCTGGTTTAGTTCACTTGGCTAGACAATTGGTTTGTGATGCAGAGCAAGGCCAGCAGTGGAGGTTCAATCCCTGTGCCGGCTGGGATTATTCATTAAGGCTCTGCCTTCTCAACCTTGAACCTCACTTGAAGAGTGATGATCCTCAGGTTCAATCATCACCAGTCAGCTCTCTCCTCAAAGGGGAAAGCAGCCTATGGTCAACTGGGACTATGGTGACTGTATCGTACCTTACAGTTTTTTGAAACCCAGTGACTGAAAATGGAACAGGTTTGTATGGGTGGGAGAAGAAGTGGCACTTGCTTAAAGATTAAACCAGTTTAACTCAGAACATGAGACATTGTCCATTGCTCTTAAGAAAAATGAGTGTAAATGACAAACAGACAAGCCGTATGAAGGAGAATTATGTGGGTAGTAATATGAATTTGTGATCGCAGCAGGGGCTTTGCATGCCAGGAATTTTTATTGGGAAATCAGGCAGATCAGGATACACTGTAGTATTATCCATGTGCTTAATTTAATCTTGTAGGAAATTGTACACTTTGATGCTATAGAGGGATGAATTTTCCAATGTGTATGTTTCCTTATCTACCAGCAGCCAATAATTTAACAAGTGCTGCACCACATGACCAGCTAACATTCCCGAGCATCATTTGCATTTCAGGTTAATCGATTAGTCAATTATATGTTTTTTAAGGGAGGCTGAGTTACTTTGGATTTGAAGTTTGTTCTTAAGGTTGGGTGGGTACAGAGAATAGTGCAAATCCAAACACTGTTATATGCTTGTCTTCTCCTAAATTGAATTTACAATGTGACAGTATTATACTCATTATTAAAATTATGTTTAAGCCGCGTAGCTAAACAGACAGATATTCCTTTGCAAAAATTCTGAAAGCTGCAGCATCTACAAGTGACTGAAACTGAAACTCAGATTTTTACTGTGTACTCTGTCTTTAAAATGTATTTGCAATGGCAGGCCTAATGAGAGAGGACCAATCAGCATTGAGGGATAAAGCAGAGGAAGCACTTGGAATGGGTGAGGGTAGAGTGATTGGAGGCAGAGGAGAAATGGGGGAGATGGGGAGGGAGAAGTGATCAAGTGGAAGGGAGGGAAGAGATTATTGGAAGGGCGAAGAACAGCGATTATGGCTCGGCAAACAGGCAGAGAGTGAAAATGGTGTATGGCACTGCAGTGGATGTAAGAGGAACACTCTTGCTTCTCGCAGCTCCATTTTCAGTTAACTATTCTACATTAGTCCCCATGAGAGCAAAAGAAAGGTGCATCGGCCCAAAGTACGTCACCTATTTTTGACAGTGGCCTCCTTTCAAGGGCTGCTGGTTAAGCTTCGGATATTTTTCCTGCCTGCATTTAGGGCAATGCAATCTTGCAAAGAAAGTGTCAAAGGGGCAATAGGTGCAATTGCAAAAGATATTTACCTATTTCAGATGCAGGACCTGGAAGCATCTGTTGTTTCCTTCACTAATATGGTGGGTGACACACTTCTGGCACATAATGAGATGTGAGCTTTGTCCACCATATTTGATGTTTCATACCATTTTTGCACCTAATAAAAACCAGTGCAGTGCTATCAAATTTTTATAATGTTATAAAAAGAGGCGGCTTGACAAATTCTGGAACTAATGTCAGTTAATTTACTCTAGTGCTTTGCAAGTAATTCCATTTATGGAGCAAATGGTGCTTAGCGCAAGATGCAATGATTGTTTAATTGTCAGAAAATTGGTAGAAGTATTAGTTAAGCAATCACTACTTTTTCACAATGGCAGAGGTTTTTTTTGTTCTTTCAAAACCATGAACCAGTTCTGCCTCTCAAAGACAATCTGAAAACAATGTTTAAAACCCCTAACATCTGGAAATGGTTCTCCCATCCCAAATTTTACCTCTGCTTTTACTAATTTGATGCAGAAAGCTGCCAAGGGGTTGAAATAGAGAAGATTTCACGTTGCCAGCCTGTCTAAACTGTTATGATCCCCACAGATATCAGTAACTTTAAAAAATAAATTCAATGAATTTTGAGTTCGGAACTCAGAAGAGTAAGTGGCATAACTTTATATGTGATCTTCACAGAGGTGACCAATTAAACCCTGCCTCCAATTAGGGACGGTAGCTGGGCTCTTTCAACGGGAGGACCAAGGAGTGTAGCCTGTGAATAGGCCTTCCTGCCACACTTTCAGTATGGGTGAAGCCTGACCATCAGCAGGAGTAGCACTGGTGCCATGAAGGTGCATTCAGTGGGAGGGAAGCGACTGCCATTGAACCAGGGCAAGCATTAAGGGAGACATTAGTTTTTATGAAGTGGCTGTAAGGACATGCCTGCTGCCTAGGGATAGAAGCCCTGAATGAATTTTGCAGGCAATTAAATCCCTCAAAAGATTCCAAGCGCAGATCTCTCATTGAGAATGCTGTCTCCAAACCATTGCTGAGTTCTTGACAGAACGAGGGTCTTTGTTTCCGAAGGAAAATCTCTTGTGGCTTGGAAAATTGCAGAAAATTTGGATTATTACCTGAATTAATTAGCCTCCTGGTAAGCTGCTATCGAACCTGCCTGGGAAAGCGCAAAGGCAGGAAGGAGTACATCTTGGAACTAATCCCATGTGCAAATCGCCAAATTCCCTGCACTACCATCTCCAAAGTTGTCTCCACAGGCCTGAAAAAAATTGCAGTCAATTTGACAAATATTGAGAACCTAGGGAGGATGCAAAGGAGGCCATTAGAATGGAACCATAGGACTGGCTTCAAATTGCATATTCCGATTCACCAGAAATGCACTATGGATAAAACCCCTGCAATTTTCCATGTATTTAAATGGAAAATTGTGGGAAGTTTGCTCACAGGTTCCTGGCAAGGCTTCATTCATGTCAGGGAAAATGCATCCATTAAGATTAACTTTAAACCTTAGAGCTTCAGTTTATGAGAGAGTAAAAACCACTAAAGCAGCACATTTTGACCAGGCAGGGAGAAAATAAAGATTATATTTATTTATGATTTTACAATCTCCACTCCCCAAAGAGGTTCCCTCCTCGACCTGGGATCAGGAAGTGGCAGCAGAGATAGTGGATCCATTAGTTATCCAAAATTCCATGGATGCAGGAAAGGTTCCAATGGATTGGAAGAGTGCTAAGTGCACTTATTCAAAAAGGGAGGGAGAGAATAGGAAACTATAGACCAGTTAGTTTAACATCTGTCATTGGGAAATTGTTTGAATCCATTATTAAGGACATTTAGAACATCATAATGCAATTCATCCTATTGAGCATGGTTTTATGAAGGGTAAATCATGCTTGACTAATTTGCTAGTCTTTTGAAGATGTAACAAGCCAAGTGATAATGGGGATTCTGTAAATGTAGTATATCTGGACCTCCAGAAGGAATTTGATAAGGTGCCGCAAAAAAAGGTTAATTAGGGATCATTTATTAGTTTGGATAAAAGACTGGCTAACCAACAGAAGGCAGAGAATCGGGATAACTGGGTCTGTTACTGGTTGGCAGGATATTACAAGTGGAGTGCCACAGGGTTCGGTCCTCAGGCCCCAAATATATACAATATATATTAATGACTTGAAATCAGGGATAGCGGGCTCCAACCAAATTTGCAGATGACAACAAAATAGGTGGGATAGTAAGTTGCAATGAGGAAATAAGGAATTTACAAGTGGATATAGATGAGTTAGGTGAGTAGGCCAAAATGTGGCCGATGGAGTTCAACAAGGATAAGTGTGAGATTATCCATTTTGTTTGGAAAAATGGACAGGCAATTTATTATCTAAATGGAGAGAACCTTCAAAGTGCTTCAGTGCAGAGATATCTGGGTGTCCTTGTTCATGAATTGCAGAAAACTTGTATGCAGGTACGGCTGGTAATAAGGAAGGCAAATGCAATTTTGGCCGTTCAAGCTGGAGGAATAGAGATTAGAAGTAGGGAAGTGTTGCTGCAACTGTACAGGCATTAGTGAGATGGCACCTGGAGTACTGTGTACAGTTTTGAGGGTTCGGAAGAGTTTCACTGGATTGTTTCCAGAGATGGCTTGTCTTATGAAGAGAGATTGAGTAGTTTAGGCCTATTCTCTCTCAAGTTTATAAAAATGAAAGAAGGTCCAATTGAGTTATTTAAGATGATAGATGGTATTGACAAAATAGATGTAGAGTGAATGCTTCCTCTTGTGGGACAATCCAGAATGAGAGGTCATAGTTTTAGGATAAGGGGTAGCAGATTTAAAACAGAGATGAGGAGAAATTACTTCTCTCAACAGGTCATGAATCTGTGGAATTCAGTACCCCAGAATACAGTGGATGTGGGGGCATTGCATAAATTCAAGGAGGAGATAGATATATTTTTAATTATTAATGGGTTGAAGGGTTGTGGAGAATGGGCAGGAAAGTGGAGTTGAGGTCGAGATGAGATCAGCCATGATCGTATTGAATGGCAGAGCGGCTTGAGGAGCTGAATTGCCTACTCCTGCTCCTATGTTCTTATGGTACACAGATGTGTCCAGGAAGCTTAACCTCTACCTGTAAACCTTGTGAGTCTGCTGCCTCCTGCAAGCTGAAACTCTGTGGAAATGCAGGTGGTTGAGGACAATGTTATTGCTGCTGTTGCTGCTCATCTTGTTCTCCATCTGCGGTGCAAGGTAGAGCTTCATAAGCTGCTTTCAAGCTGATCCGAAGGTGAACAACTGTCGAAAAAGAAGTGCAGGCTCTAAAGCAGTAGAAATGACCTTGATAATAGTGGAAATCACCTCCAGTGCAGTGAAAGCACATTCTCAGAACCTTCCCTATGTGTGAAAGCCTTTCACCTGGAAAAGGGTGCAACTTGACATCCCAGCATTTGAAGCATTTCCTGCCTATCCAGTTGCTCAATCGCTTCAACTTTCCCTATCCTCTCGGTTTTATTTAAATGAACATGAGATTTAAGTCAGAACTCGGGAGGTTCCCGTACACTGCAAATTGCACTCAGGTTAAAAGCAGAAGTTGATGGGACCTTGTCGACTTCTCAACGTGTCATAAATTTCTGCTCTTTTAACCTGCCGGCTGTTTGCCTACCCACTTTGCCGACTTAAACATTTCCCATTATTGTACTCTAATGTTAGCAGTTTAATACCATTGCTGCAAGAGGATGATGGAGAATTTGTGAAATATGCTCTCTGCTGTGAACATTTGGCATGCTTAAATGCATTGGTTCCGAGTAAAGTTGGATCATTTGCTGAGGCTTCCCAAGAATTCTAATTTAAACTGGATGGCATTTGCAGAAAAATATTGGTTTCACAAACCATTTACTTAACTGCATTATGACTCACAGAATCACAGAATTGTTTTGGTGCAGAAGGAGGATTCGGCCCATCGTGTCTGCATCAGCTCTCCCAATGAGCATTAAGACTTATTGCTGTTCTCCTGCCTTTTCCCCGTACCCCTGCACACTGTTTTCATTCAAATAATCATCCAATGCCCTCATGAAAGACAGAGCAGGAGTGATACAGGGGCGACAGCTCACCCTTCCGGGGAACACCAAAGGCCATCAGGGCGCTGAGTGCACTGTGCTTGTATCCACGTATCCTGCTTGGAACGCAGAGCAATAGACTGTAAATGAATAAATCAACAGTGGGAGTAACAGACAGAGTAAGGGTGGCAGCCTGATAACAGAGGGAAAGCAAAAATGGAGCTGTACAGCCTGCCCATAAACAGCCAATACACCTCTCTTCCATTCAAACTTAATTTTGGGTTCTCCTGTTGGAGGCGAGAAACCATCGGGCCAGGAACCTTGGCCTGGGAACTGTGAGTCATGGAAAGGGTGACATATGGGACTATATTTGGTGGGGTTTGAAAAAAGGATGCAGCAGAGGTTGGTAGGGTGACAGTGACGTGACGCCCTCGGGGTCAACACAAAGGGAGGTGATGGTAAGAACGTAACACTCACCCAAGTGGGCAGGTACATCTCGGTCATATTGAAGATCGGGGCCATCTGCTGAGTAATGGGATGTACAGTGGGGATGGTCATGCCAGTCTTGTAGGGAACCAGAACAGTCTTGAATCCACTCATCAGCCAGTAGATGAAGGAATATATTTTGCAGCACAAAAGGTTGACATTACCAAAGTTCCACCACCACACATGGGGTTGAAAGGACTGTTCGGCGACCTGTAGTAAAGCCCAGAATGTTGGATAAGGTGACTCAGGGACTTCGAGTGGACACTTTCAGAGGAACAAATGAGTGTGCATCCTAGTTTGCAGAGGAGGTCACGACCTAGGAGATTGATAGAAACATCAGAGCCGAGGAGGCATCGGTGTTCACCAGATTGCACTACGAGGGAGAACGGGACATCTTCCGTCAGAGGTAATGACAGTGCTTAGCCCGATACTCCGACAACACCAATGGTTTGCTATGAAAGGCGAACACTAGGAGCCTCATCGCATGACTAGTGGAGTAAGTGGTGCTAGTATCGACATGAAAATTCCATTAACTACCAATGGTATAATAGGTTCTTCAGCAGTAATGATAGGCATTTGATGGCTGTGGCATCCCTATTGGGAGGGTCCTGGTGGACGAAAGGGGCAGTTCCTGGTACAAGGGACAGCCTGAGTGGTCGTAGGGGGGAGCGACATGACAGCGGGAGGTGGCAGCTGCTGTCTCTGAGGGCAATCCCGGGACCAGTGCCCCTGGGGACCGCACATATAACAGGGGCCACTATTCCCTCCCTGGCCTGCTTCCCTACCTCTCCCACGTCTACCATTCTGAGTCCACCACTGTTGCTGTCCACCAGGTCCAGGTGGACAGGCATTATTATGGGCCAGGGTTTAGAAAACTCCAAAGTATATCATGGAGTTCACCTGATCCACGACTTTTAATAGATTTTGGTTGTGGGAGCACAAGGGTCCACTCTCCAGGTGTTATGCAAGAGACCTGAAGTATTTTAAAAACAAAACAATGTTTATTCTATGAACCCAGTTAACATTTTATAAACACACTGTAAACATCTTATCAACCACTAACACACGTATCTCCACAGGTACAATACTCTATAGGTAACCCTTAACACCTTTCCTAGCAGCATCCGTAAGTTAAACCCTTTTTAAACAAAGACAGCAGGTTTAAATTCTCTACAGAAACAGGTATTACTTTGAAATTACCAAGTGATCTGGAGACATTCTTTAGAGAGAGAGAGATATACAGCTTCTTGTTTGAATGCAGCACTCCAACTGAAAACAAAACCAAAAACAAAGCCACAAAGCAGCTTTTCAGCTCAAAACGAAAGTAAAAAGACAGACAGACAGCCAAGCTCCACCCACACACTGACACCACTGCAGTTATTTGATAAACACCCATTTCTTAAAGGTACATCCACCTGACACCTCCCCCCAAGAAAAAAATAAACCATCAACTTTAAGATGGTTTCATTTTTCACCTATCACTTTCCTTTAAGAAATACTGACAGTAAAATACTTTTTCGTTTCACCAAACAAAACATGCAAACAGGTATAATAACATAGTCCATTTTAGTTCTTCTTCATCCACCAAACCTGCTTCTCTTCATCACATTTGTGACAACGCATTGGCTATCACGTTTTCTCGCCCTGCCACATGTATTATTTTTAAATGAAATGGCTGTAACAATAAACTCCATTGAAACAGGCTGGCATTGTTATTCCGGAATCGCTCCAAAAGTGTCAATGGGTTATGATCTGTATATAAATTGTGTCAGACGGATTGCTGGTCACATAAATGTGAGAATGTTGCAAAGCCAGCACCAAGCTCAAAATCTCCTTCTCAATCATTGAATACTTCTTCTGGTGCGTCTTCTTGTGTCAACTGTGTCAGGAATTATCCATTTTTTTAACCTGACAAGAAGTTTTAACTAAAGATCAATCCAACACCGGATTGGTCATTTGTATTTCAACTATCCCAACTTCCAATCAACCAATTAATATGATCTTATCCTTCCATGCGTGGATTTTTTCCGGATTAAAATTCCTCATGTTTATCACAAATATCCAGGAAATCATCAGTAAACATGGATCTAAGCTGATAACTTTTGAAAAGAAAGATTTGTTAATTAAATTTCAGTTTGTTAGCTGTTTGACTCAAACCACTTAAACTATGATCTCGAAATCACAATTTCATACGACACACAAATATCATCTCACTCACAGAGGAACCTAGAACTTCAGTGCTTTGACCAAAATTAATTACATAAACATGCTTGTGGTTTCTGTCCTGAACTTCCAAATTATAAACTCAAGGTTACTTCCCAGGAAGATTAAACTTAGCAGATGTATGAACATCCACATAAAACAAACGAAACACACAAACTCCGCAGCTTGCAAATACAACAGTTAACCGTTAGTCTTCCCTCAAGGCTACGAAAGCAATTTCACAATCGCTTGATTAAAATACTAAACAAGATCCTCCATTCTCCTTCATTGTAAAAGTTTTATTTATTTTATTCCTTGAAGTCAATTATCAATGATTGATTTTATAGGCATTAGCTATTCTTCGTGGATTTAAAACCATTCTCACGTTTGTACCAATCTCATCCAGACTATATTTAAAATTTCCACATTAACTGGTCTTGTTAAGCTCCCAGAAATTCATAATTAAACCTACATAAATGAATTAAAGACGTATTTTTTATTGGACAATTTAGAACAAATCATCTGTCTGCTGAAATGGTTAATTTTCCTACAAAACCTAAAGGGCCACAGAGTGCACGGAGAAACTTGGAACGCCATTGCGTCCCTTTACGTAACCTAAATTTATATTGTTCCATCACTTTTATTCTGCTCGAATTTCTTTCGTTTAAACTGATTTCAATTTCTGATATTTCAGTACTTGAGATAAATCTTACTGTTTTTAAAAAAAATCAAATGTTTGAAAAGTTCAAATTGGATCGCTACCAAGTTTACCTCAGAGGGACTGGCCTATGTGACTTGAATGGCTTAATCTCAAACCCAAATCCAATCTTGCAAATTTGAAACAATCTGAATTTCTTTTGGACATGAACCCATTTGTTACATTTTAACCCTTAACTTCTAATTTTATTCTTTTCTTTCCTTCAGGTCAGCTGCAGTGTCCAGCACACGGCGGGGGAAGAGCTATCCTCCCCATATATTCCTGAGAAAGCTCATTGAGCTTTTCCAGCCCTCTTTAATGTGTAACAGAGTATCTCTTGAAATCCACCCTGCTTTCACATTTTATCAATTATGTTGCAATACATCTGGATGAGGAGAAGAGACATACACCTTCCCCTCCCCGTTCCTCAATGCACCTGAGGTCTGTGTGTTTGGAGTTAGTTTATTTGATTTTTCTTTTTTTTTAACATATTTCTTTTATCTAAATGGTGATTGCAGCGCTAAACATTGCATGAATTCGGGACTCCCTCTTCTTAGGAAACCTCACCACTCAGTAAAGTTCAAATCGGATTTGATCATATTATCGATAAGCTTTTGTTCTGGTTGCCAAAAGGCACAAGAGCCACTCCTGTACCATCAGAAGGAAAAGCCTTTTCCTTTCCCTGTGTCCACTTTACCCACCTTGGGACCTTTTCGGTGATCTCAGCCTCGTAATGTACATACATATGTGTAATAGGAGTCCCATTAGGAGGGGGACTCTTGGTCGGCGTACTTCCTATGCTAAGAGTTCAGATATTACCTTGCCAGCCAGCATTCAAGTTAACTTTGATCAATCAGCCGGGGACGAACCCCACTGACCTTGCCTTATCAGCTGGAGATTCAAACCCCGCCTTATCAGTGTCATGATATACATCAGCATACCATGGTGCAATCACACACACACTGACACTCTGATGGACATACAGTAGGACCAACCAGCATACACAACATCGCAGCCAATCACCAGTGAGAGCACACGCACTATAAAGACAGCGGACACCAGAGTTCCCACGGATTCTAGCAGCAGCCAGCTCAGAGCACAGAGCTCACAGCCTGCCTCTCAGACATTCACCATGTGCTGAGTGCCTCACCTAAATAGTGATAGGACAGGGTCCACAGATAAGCTGGTAATGCACGTACCCAAGCTTACAGTATGTTATTACAGTTGAGTTGTTAATAAAATATAATTACACCATCTCCAGCCGTGTTGACCTGTTTGTAGACCAGAACACCCAAGACGACATGGTTCCAGGAGTGGACGCATACTAGCTCCTGTGAGACCTACCTGCAACTTATCAGCAATCCGCCATCCTGCAGCATGGAGAACATCAACCCGCCGCCGCCGCTACGCATCGCTGGCAATCTCGGGGTGAATTGGAAGCTTTCTAAACAGCGTTTCCAGCTCTTCCTAGAGGCAGACAGGGAGAATGCATCGGACACCAGGGAAGATTGCCCTTCTTCCCTGCACGGCAGGGCAACACGCCATCCACATCTTTAACTCCCTGACATTCGTGGACGGCGAGGACAAAACCAAATACAAGACGGTAAAATTTGATGAACACTTCAGCATTGAAGTCAACAAAAGCTTCGAAAGGTACCTGTTCCAGCAGCGCCTGCAGGGTAATAACGAGCCTTTCCAGTCTTATTTAACGCACCTCTGCATCCTCGCGCAGTCCTGCGGCTATGGGCCCACCTCTGACTCCATGATACGCGGCCAGATAGTTTTTGGGGTCATGTCGGACACCCTGCGCCAGCAGCTCCTTAAAATCAAGCAACTCACCCTAGCGACGGCCATCGAGACCTGCGTCCTGCATGAGAACGCCACCAGCCGGTATTCACACATCCAGGCGGCTAAAACGGCGCGGCAGGGGCCCCACGAGGCGGAGTGGGTCCAGACAACCGAGTACCTTCCGGCCCGCGGCCCGGAGGAGGGCGGCCATTTTGAGCGCTTTCCGAGGCCTCCCGTGCTTGTACGGGCCAAAAGAGGGGACGTTGACGCGGAGGAACGCGATGCGCAGGGGCGCATGCCGCACTGACGTCATGACATGCGGCAACTGTGGCTCCGCCCATTTAAAGCGGCAATGTCTGGCCAAAGCGCGACAATGCCTAAGCTGTGGCAGGCTTGGCCATTATGCTGCCTGCTGTCAAGCACCTCAGCCTGCCAACTCGCAACAGTTTAGCCAGCCTCGCAGAAATGTTCGGGCAATTCTACCCACGTTCACCGAGTCTGATCCTGGCATCATACAGACCAGTGCCACTGAGGACAGGGAGCCTTTCCGCATTGCTGTCATCAACAAGAACAAGCTGTCTCCGGGTCGAACGCACCAGCGCTGTCGGTGCACACCGTTGATCCGGACGACGGGTGGTGTGCCACCCTGACGGCCAACCGATCCCAGATCACATTCCGCCTGGACACTGGTGCTTCCGCAAATCTCCTCGCATGGTCAGCATTTCAAACGTTGAGGGTCAAGCCAGCATTTCTTCCATCCATCTGTCAACTGGTTGACTATAATGGCAATGTCATCCCCGCCACGGGGTCGTGCCAACTCGAAGTGACGCACAACTCACGTAAATCCATCCTACCCTTCGAGATCGTGGGCTCTTCAAAGGACTCTCTGCTAGGAGCACAGGCGTGCAAACTCCTCCACCTCGTTCAGCGAGTACACTCTCTCTCTCCAGAAGGCACATCTGACTTCCATGATGCAGAATTCAGGGCGCAACTAAATTCAATCCTCTCTCACAACCAGGATGCTTTCGAGGATGCCCTACACATACAAAATCCTGCACAAACAGGATGCCACCCCAGTAGTTCATGCATCTCGCAGAGTCCCAGCACCCCTCAAGGACCGCCTCAAGCAGCAGCTGCAGGACCTTCAGGACCAAGGAGTGCTTTCCAGGGTGACATGGGTCAGCTCCATGGTGTGCGTCAAGAAGCCTTCCTGCGAGCTCCGGATCTGTATTGACCCGAAAGACTTAAATCGCAATATAATGAGAGAACATTACCCTATACCCAAACGTGAGGAGATCACGTGCGAGATGGCTCGGGCAAAAATATTCACCAAGCTTGATGCCTCAAAGGGCTTCTGGCAGATTAAATTGGATCAGTCCAGCAGGAAGCTGTGTACCTTCAACACTCCATTTGGCAGATACTGCTACAATCGGAATCATATCGGCCTCTGAAGTTTTCCATCGCATCATGGAACAGATGATGGAGGGCATCGAAGGCGTGCGCGTCTATGTGGACGATATCATTATTTGGTCTACCACACCGCAGGAGCGTATCAGTCACCTCCAATGCGTCTTTCAACGGATACGGGACCAGGGCCTGCGCCTTAACAGAGCCAAATGTTCTTTTGGCCAAACTGAGCTCAAGTTCTTGGGGGACCACATCTCCCAGTTGGGTGTGCGGCTAGATGCCGACAAGGTGGCAGCCACCACGGCTATGCAGAAGCCGACAGACAAGAAGGCGGTGCTATGCTTTCAAGGAATGGGCAACTTCCTGGGAAAATTCATCCCTAACCTTGCTTCCCACACTACAGCTCTCCGGCACCTTGTCAGGAATACAACTGAATTCCAGTAACTTCCCACCCACCAGCGTGAATGGGAGCAGCTCAAGGTCAAGCTCACCACCGCCCTGGTACTGGCGTTCTTCGATCCTGCAAGGGAGACGAAAATCTCGACTGACGCCAGCCAATCCGGCATTGGGGTTGTCCCCCTGCAACGAGATGATGCCTCATCATGGGCCCCTGTCGCCTATGTGTCACGTGCCATGACCCCCACAGAACAGCGCTGTGCGCAAATTGAGAAAGAGTGCCTGGGCCTGTTGACTGGCGTTGACAAGTTCCAGGACTATGTGTATGGCCTTCCCCAGTTCACTGTGGAGACCGACCATCGCCCGCTGGTTGGCATCATCCAAAAGGACCAAAATGACTTGACCCCTCGCCTCCAGGGCATTCTGCTCAAACTCCGGAGGTACGACTTCCAACTTGTATACACCCCGGGTAAGGACCTGATCATAGCAGACGGACGCTCTGTCCAGGGCAGTCGACATTCCGTCTGACACAGAGGGGTTCGTTTGCCAAGTTGACGCACATGTAGCCTTCACTTCTGCCAATCTGCCAGCCACTGATGAACGCCTTGCCCACATTCGATGTGGGACTGCGGCTGACCCCCTTCTGCAACGTGTGATGCGCCACATGACGGACGGGTGCCTCAAGGGACAATGCCCACAGTTTTACAACATTCGGGATGACTTGGCAGTCGTGGATGGTGTCCTCCTGAAGCTGGACCGCATCGTGATCCCACACAGCATGCACCGGTTTGTCTTAGAACAGCTGCACGAAGGCCATCTCGGCGTGGAGAAGTGCCGACGGAAGGCCCGAGAGGCTTCATCAATGACAGCCCTTGCATCATAAGGCAGAAGTAAGGATGTTTGCTGATGACACCACAATGTTCAGTATCATTCGGACTTCTCAGAAACAGAAGCAGTTCATGTCCAAATGCAATAAGACCTGGACAATCTCGAGGTTTGGGATGACAAGTGGCTAATAATATTCATGCCGCACATGAGTGAGTCAAAGAACATCTCCAAAAGAGTGGATCTAACCATTGTCCTTTGACATTCAGTGGCATTACCATTGCGGAATCCTACATGATCAACATCCTGGGTGTTACCTTTGATCAAAAAATGAACTGGACTTGCCTTTGGCTGGAATCTCCGTTCTGGAACTAAGTACCTCCACCAACGTAGAATGTGTCAACTTTCACGACAGAAAATTTGGCGCCAACCCCTCACCGATTACGGTACCAGTGAGGGGCTAGCACCGGCACTGACTGAAACACCCGCCACCCACGCCGCAAACGGCCGGAGAATGGCAGGAGCATGGCTGACGACCTGAACCGGTCGTGCCGTACAACATGGTGCCGGCCCTGCGCTAAACCTAACCCACCAACCGCAACCCCACAGCCCGCCCCCTGGCCACCCCCCCCCGGCCACTCGCTCAGGCCCCTCGGCCCTGGCAGATGCCGCCCCCCCGGCCAGCGGCACGGAGCCCGGCCGAGAGTGTGGTGTCGCTGGACAGTCCGCAGCCGGCACGCCGGCACAGACCACGCGTGCCCCGCGCCATCGGGAACTCGGCCCATCAGGGGCGGAGCATTGGGGGTGGGCCAGCCGATGAGGCTCCAAAACTATTGCGACTGTGCGTGGCGCGTGTCACGAAAGCGGCGGTTTGGAGTGGGGCGGAGAATTGCAAACCAGCTTCAAACCGGCGGCAGTGTCGGAATGGATTCTCCACCCGATCGTCGATTACGATTTCTGAGTCGGGCAACAGAGAATCCCAGCCTATGGCTACCAGAGCAGGTCAAAGGCTAAGGGTGCAATTTAATAGAAAATTTTCAAAGTATAGTAGCGAGCGGGAACTGCCACGAGCTTCCCGACACTCGACCGGGCGAGGCCATCACCGGTATCAAACATTAATTGGCCCAATTAACGAGTCCCCTCAGGCTTCACACCACAAACGATGGTCCCGCGCCTTCCAGCTCCCCGCTAACAAGGGGAGAAGCACTTAATCCAATCCTGCAGAGCAAACCCTACGCAGCTCGCAGCCGTGCCACCGAGGAGACCAGTCCCACGATTCGGAGATGTCATTCTGGCCAGATTGTTGCATGCGGTCAACTCCAGGCAAGATGCCCTGTTTCCCCTGAGGGGCTCAGAGGGTCAGCCACAGGGCAGCCAGTGTCACCTTGGAGGAAGTGACAGCGGCCGTCAGCTCGGGAGCATCACCAGGAGACCAGCAACCAGTGCCAGAAGATAACCGACCTACACCTGGCCGCCCAAGTGGCCCCCTGGCACCGGCTTCAACATGCTTCAGGGGCACATTCTTTGGAGCACCATACAGTTGCTGCTGCACTCCAGATGGAGACAGGAGCGCCCAGGTGAGACAGCAGTCGGAGGTCTGCTGGATCCCAGGGTCCAGCTGGGTCCCAGTCAGAAACTGAGTCTCTGGACCAGGTCTACCCAGAGCATGAGATTCAGAGGCGGGTGTCAGCGACACTCCAGCAGGTCCATAGCTGATTGGAGGATTCCACATGTTTTATTGAGTTTGAATGCGACCATCTCCGAGGTGGGATTCGAATCCAGGCCTCCAGAGAATTACCCTAATTCTCAGGATTTTTAGTCTGGCAACAATGGAACTGCGCCACCACATCTCCTTGACATCCTTTGTCTCTTATCCAATTGCCACTCCTTTTGACCTTCTCCCCGTCCCTTTTGTTTTATTTTCACCCTTGCCTCTTTCACTTGTGTAAAATCACTTTTAATTACATTTCTAACATCTCACGGTTCTGCTAAAGGTTCACTGATTTGAAATTAAAACCCTCACAACCCAAAGATGTGCAGGGTAGGTGGATTTGCCATGCTGAATTGCCCCTTAATTGGAACAAATTGAATTGGTTATTTTAGATTTATTTTAAAAATGCACAATTTTTTTCATCGCATGTGTAAACTGTTGTGCCTCACCTAACTTGTCCAGGAAGAGTGACTGAATCTATCCTGACAGTTCTGTAAGTTGCTCTATCTGCACAGAGGTGCAACCGCAAATGATGTTTCTGGGCAAATTTCTAGATGGTGCTTTTGAGGTGTTGTTGAATACCATGAGGAAAAGGGCAGATGGTGTGGTTCATACTCGAAGGCACGTTTGTCAGAGAAAAGTCATTCAAGATGTCTGGCAGGATTTAGCTGACAAGATGATTGCTTTTTGCAATTTGTTGTCAATATTGGAGAAAACAATGACAGATTTGAAGTGCCGTATAGGCACCGAGCAGATTCCTTCAGTCTCGATTCCAAGTGTGAATGGAAGAAAGAAACGTTCATACAATCTTGAAGTGTTTGTTTATTTAGTATAACGGTATGGATATCTATACAGGAATGAAAATGAAAATCGCTTATTGTCACAAGTAGGCTTCAAGGAAGTTACTGTGAAAAGCAAACTGCATTTGACTGCATTTGAAACTGTTCCATTGAAACAATGGGTGTAATTTTACAATCCTCTACAAGGGGGTTTAAAGGCAGGGGATATTAGTAAAATCCAGTGTGAGACCTGGTCCCTGCTATCCACCTGCCCTGACCTGTCTCCCATTTTGCTGGGGTTGGTGGGGGTAGGTATAGGTGTCATCTTGGGTCTATTGACACCCTTAAGCGGCCAATTAAAGTGCCTCATCATCTATTTTATCCTCCACTATTGCACCCATGTCAAAGGGAAGCCCACACCAGGTTGACAGACAGGCAGCAGTTGTTCAGTCAGCTGGTTCCAGGCAAGAGGGTGGGTAACTTGTCGTTCAGGGTCATCTTGTGCCCATTAGAGGCACCTCATTATAAGGTCACACATCCCTTTAACTCTCCTCACCAGTTTCTCAAGCCTGACCCCCAACCCCTTTACCCATCTTCCTGGGTCCTGACAGCCAGCCTTAACAATATCTTGGACTTAACTGGAGCCCGGTTTCCATTAGCTCCTTGTTATAACCTGCCTGCTTACCATTCGCTGGGGACTAATGACAATCCCACAATCCTGTGGGAGTATGAGCTTCCCCAATGAGGGGGCGGAGAAATCATTAGCAGACTCCCTGTATAAATAAAGCTGGCCAGTTTGGAACCAGGAGGAAGGAGTAAGCAGCAAGTGAGGTTGCTGCTGTTGTATATATATGTTATTGGAAATAAATGTTATTTCTTTTGTATCCTTGAAACTCGTGCTGGATTCTTCATGGCCCTCACAACACTGGCGACGAGGGTTAAAGTGAATAGCTGTCTACATTGCTGAAGCCACCTCCCTGGATTTTTGTTGGATACAGGTTGGAAGTTGTTTTCTATTACACCATGCCTCTGCATGGACGTTTGGATATTTTTGACGCTGCGCTGGAAAGCTGGAACCACTATGCACAACGGATGCGTTACTATTTCCGGGCAAACAATATCACCGAAAACGAGTGACAGGTGGTCATATTGCTCACAGCCTGCATACGTTTGGGGTGATTAGGAGCCTTGCATACCCAGCTGCGCCGGACACCAAAACGTTTGATGAACTTGTGAATTTAGTGGGGCAGCGTTTTAACCCAACCCCGTACACGATAGTTCAACGTTACCTGTTTATTACCGCTGAGAGGACCCCAGAAGAATCCCTTGCCGTCTTTCTATCCAGGCTACGCAGGATTGC
Organism: Scyliorhinus torazame; assembly: GCF_047496885.1. Lineage (NCBI taxonomy): Eukaryota > Metazoa > Chordata > Chondrichthyes > Carcharhiniformes > Scyliorhinidae > Scyliorhinus > Scyliorhinus torazame. The sequence goes on along the minus strand of NC_092721.1, from coordinate 67,347,817 downwards.
AGAGTACTGTGACTATGGTGAGACCTTGTCAGAAATGTTACGCGACCGTTTGGTTTGCGGTATTAACAATGCGGCCACCCAGAGAAAGTTGTTAGCTGAGCCAACATTGACTTTTCAACAGGCCATTCAAATAGTATTGTCCCGAGAGAGTGCAGAACAAGGAGTGCAGGAGCTACAGGGAATGGAAGTGCAACCCCTTCTGTCCAAAAACGTCCCCCCGCACTCCTGTGGTACCTTGGGCGAGGCGACATCACGATCAACGGCAGTGCCTGTTGGACATCCCTCCCCAAAGGGAGCCTTCTCCAGAACCAATGGATGAGGAGCCATGTCCATGTCAGACTTGTAGGCGCCGACCCCGTCGCGGACGCCGGTCCTGGGGATGCCAGAGGTGCCGTCGTTCCGACTGAAACTGGGACCAGCCCAGGGGCCGTACCTTCCATGTGGATGAACCTGCGGCGACTACTCCTGAGGACATGGAGACGGAGGACGACTGCCTGCAGCTGCATTGTGTGGCAGCTACCCGTGTGGCCCCCATTAAGGTGACAGTACGGGTCAATGGTCACCCGCTTGAGATGGAGTTGGACACTGGTGCAGCGGTCTCCGTGATCGCCCAGAGGACATTCGACCGCATCAAGCAGGGTATACAGACCCTTACATTAACCGACACACAGGCCAGGTTGGCCACCTACACGGGGGAACCATTGGACATTGCAGGAACTACGATGACCCCTGTTGTTTATGGACGCCAGGAGGGGCTTTTCCCACTTATCGTAGTGCGCGGCCATGGGCCCAGCCTGTTGGGTCGGGACTGGTTGCGCCATTTGCGCTTGCAGTGGCAGCACATCCTCCAAACAGTTTCTGGAGGGTTGACTGAGGTGCTAGGATGATACCCAGATGTATTCCAGCCCGGTTTGGGGAAAATAAAAGGGGCTGTAGCTCGTACCCAAGTCGAACCAGGAGCAACGCCACGCTATTTCCGGGCGCGCCCAGTGCCTTGCGCCTTACTCGAGAAGGTAGAAGGGGAGCTCACTCATTTGGAAACTTTGGGTATGATCAGGCCCGTCCGTTTTGCTGACTGGGCAGCACCAATTGTACCTGTAATGAAGCCAGATGCCACAGTTCGCTTGTGCGGCGACTATAAACTTAACAGTGGATATGGCTTCCCGACTCGACCGATATCCAATGCCTCGCATAGAGGATCTCTACGCAAAGCTTGCAGGTGGACTCTTGTTCACAAAATTAGATATGAGTCACGTCTACCTACAGTTGGAGCTGGACCCTGCCTCCCGACCATATGTAATGATTAATACACACCGGGGCCTGTACGAATATACACATTTTCCCTTTGGAGTATCCTCTGCCTGCGCTATTGGTCAACGCGTTATGGAGGGCATTTTGAGAGGTTTACCGCGTGTCGCTGTCTACTTAGATGACATTTTGATCACAGGGAAGTCGGAGCAGGAACATTTTGAAAATCTGGAGGCTGTCCTTAGATGCTTTTCGGAGGCTGGAGTCCGTTTACGTCGCACAAGTGCGTTTTTCAGGCGAAGGAAGTAGTCTAACTGGGTTATCGGGTGGACCGCAAAGCTTTGCACCCCGTCGCAGAGCAGGTGCGTGCGATCCAACAGGCCCCCGCCTCGACAGACACTTCGCATCTTCGTTCTTTTCTCGGCCTCGTAAACTGTTCCGTGAAATTCCTCCCCAATCTGGCATCTATGCTGGCCCCGTTGCATCTTCTGCTAAAGAAAATCACACCTGGGTTTGGGGTCAGCTGCAAAAAACCACTTTCCGGCGGGTAAAACGACAGTTCTCGTCGTCTGGGTTACTAACCCACTGTGATCCTGGAAAGCCTTTGCTAGTCACATGTGATGCATCCCCGTATGGGGCCGTCCTGTCCCACAAGATGGAGAACGGGGCCGAGCGGCCGATAGCTTTCGCCTCCCGCACATTGACTGCAGCGGAAAAAGAGCACGCGCAGATCAAGAAGGAGGGCCTGGCAGTGGTCTTTGCGGTGAAACGTTTCCACCAGTACGTGTATGGCCGCCACTTCACTATCGTGACTGATCATAAGCCTCTGCTGGGACTTTTCAGAGAGGATAAGCCAATACCGCCCATTGCTTCCACACGGATCCAGCGCTGGGCTTTGTTGCTCGCTGCATTCTCTGGAGCACAAACCAGGAACGCAGATAGCGAATGCCGACGCACTGAGCCGATTGCCTTTATCGACCGGCCCCATGTCGACCCCCACGGCCAGTGAGGTGGTTGCAACCCTAAATTTTGTGGACATGGCATATGGGCCTTGCCTGTCATGGCATCACAGATCCGTGAGTGGACCCAGATGGAGCCAGTCCTGTCAATGATTCGACACATAGTCCTGTATGGTGGGCAGCATAGACAGCTCCCAGGCGAGTTGTGGGCATTTTCCTCCAAGCTGTCAGAATTCAGCGTGGAAGACGGCATTCTCTTGTGGGGGACGTGTGTGATTGTCCCGGAAAAAGGACAGAGACTTGCACAATGGGCATCCAGGTGTGACCAAAATGAAAATGTTGGCCCGGAATTATGTTTGGTGGCCAGGCCTCGACGCCGACATTGAGAAGGTGTCCCAAAACGGCTCCATTTGTCAGGAGCATCAGAAGCTTCCGCCAGCCGCGCCCCTACATCACTGGGAATGGCCAGGGCGGCCTTGGGCGCGCTTGCATGCAGATTTCGCAGGCCCTTTTCAAGGATCCATGTTCCTTTTATTAATCGACACCCAGTCTAAATAGCTAGAGGTGCATAAGATGCTAGGCACAACGTCCTGCGCAACAATTGAGAAGATGCGTTTGTCTTTTAGTACGCATGGCCTCCCCGAGGTGCTGGTCACGGATAACAGCACTCCATTCACCAGTGAGGAGTTTGCGAGGTTCATGAAGATGAATGGCAAACGCCATATCCGCACTGCCCCTTAGCACCCGGCTTCAAATGGGTTGGCGGAGCGCGCAGTGCAGACATTCAAACAAGGCCTAACTAAACAGTCTTCCAGGTCAATGGACACGAGACTGGCTCGCTTTTTGTTTTCATATAGGACCACCCCCATGCGGTGACTGGGGTAGCTCCCACAGAACTCCTAATGGGCCGGAGACTTCGCACCCGCCTTAGTATGGTTTTCCCGGACATTGGCGCAAAAGTACGCCGCACACAAGAGCGGCAGGGACAGGGTTTTTCTCTGCATCGACCGATTCGGCAGTTTGCGCCCGGTGATCCAGTGTTCGTTCGCAATTTTGCTGGTGGTGCCCAGTGGGTCCCTGGCGTAATCTTTCGCCAAACGGGCCCTATATCTTACCAGGTGCAAGCCCAGGGTCGTCTCCAGCGAAAACATGTAGACCACGTTCGTTCCAGAAGACTATCCCTTCCAAAGATTCCCCGCCCCCAGAGCTAATTTCTACAGCCGCAGAGACCAGAGACAATGGAAAGTAATCCCCACAATCTTCCTCTGGTGCCTCACTCAAAGCCTGCTCAGGTCATTACAGAACCGTGTGGAAATAGAGACGCCGAGATGACAGAGGCAGCAGACTCTGACTCCGAGATGGAGACACAGGACGCATCAGAGGGGGAATCCTCGGGTCTACGGGCCGTGGATGTACAACCGTTACGCCGTTCATCACTGAAGCGCCGGTCTCCGTCCGTTACACGCCGCCTGATCCATGCCTCGTGCAAATCGTGTCCGGCCTGCGGCAAAACGAGTCCGACGCCCTCCTTCGGTGGGTTCCTTGGACTTTGGGGGGGAGGGATGTTATAACCTGCCTGCTTACCATTGGCTGGGGACTAATGACAATCCCACAATCCTGTGGGAGTATGAGCTTCCCCAATGAGGGGGGGCGGAGAAATCATTAGCAGACTCCCTGTTTAAATAAAGCTGGCCAATTTGGAACCAGGAGGAAGGAGTAAGCAGCAAGCGAGGTTGCTGCTGTTGTGTGTATATATATGTTATTGTAAATAAATGTTATTTCTTTGTAACCTTGAAACTCGTGCTGGATTCTTCGTGGCCCTCACAAACTCCTTGTTTGGGGACAGCCTGTAGTCTGTGGCTACTGCAACTACAAAACTCTCTAATGCAGGACGTCCTCCAGAGTGAGGGGCTAAAGTCTTATCCCCAGCCAATTATGGCTCCTTGGAGCATTAAATGTAGTGGGACAGCCAGTATTGGTGGGATGCATTCTTTGCCAACTCTTTAGGTGACATGATGGAAAACCCTGCCATCCATAAATCCAGTCCAATCTTTTTACATTGTAAACCCTGGCATAGTTATATGCTGACATTCATGGATAGCCACACTGATGTTATGAATAAACATTGACAGCACCATGGACTTAGTAATTCATAATTATGTGATAATTGGAACTTTGATGTACTCCTGTTGTTATTTACCAGGAAATCTGTCAAACTCTCCTCAAAAACTGTCCACTATCTACAAGAAATAAGTCAGGAGTGTAAGGGAATGCTCACTATGGGCGGCATGTCCGCACAGTGGGTAGCACAGTTGCTTCACAGTTCCAGGGTCCCAGGTTCGATTCCTGGCTCGGGTCACTGTCTGTGCGGAGCATGTTCTCCCCATGTGTCTGCGTGAGTTTCTTCCGGGTGCTCCGGTTTCCTTCCACAGTCCAAAGATGTGCAGGTTAGGTGGACTGGATACTAAAATTGCCCTCAGTGCCCAAAAAGATGGGGTGGGCTTACTGGGTTACAGGAATAGGGTAGAGGTGTTGGCTTAAGTAGGGTGCTCTTTCCAAGGGCTGGTACAGACTCGATGGGCCAAATGGCCTCCTTCTGCACTGTAAAATCTATGATTTTAGATTCTATGTCTGGAGTAATATCACAGATAGTGGGTGTGATCTAATGGCCATGTCATGCCCGAAAGGCAGCGTGACACTAAGCAGCCATTAGATGCTGGGAGATCCCTCTTCTGGGATCTACCCAGCTCGCCAGGCCTCGATCTAACGCGATCTCATGAGACGTCATGATGTGAATCTCGCCTATTGTGGGCGGATTACTTTTTACCAAATCTGCTTATTAGAGTGAGACGGCTAGTCTCCCATGATCTAACTAAGGCGATGGGATCTAACCCCTTCGCTTTGGAGACCTTGGGCGAGCGGCATCCGGTGCTAGTCTCCACAAATGGGGCCAGACGGAACAGCACTCGTGGTGGTCCCCCAGGGCTTCAGAGGCCCCCAGCTGCTTGTCCTCTGGGCAGGGTGGCGCCCTGGCACCAGGGCAACGTGGCACTGTCAGCTGGGCACTGCCAGTAATGTTCCCTGGTGGTGCCACCTGGGTGCCAGCCATGGGGTACCCTGTGCAGGTGCAGGATGGCCTGAGGACCCCTTTATAGGTGAGTTGGGACTGGGGGGGTGGTTATGGCTCACGTCAGGGGGTCAAGAGATCGGAACGCCATTTAAAAATGGCGTCCCAATCTCCTTCTGCATTGAGGCGTTCTGGCGAGCAGAGCTCGTCAGTGCAGAAAATGGGACTTAGTGCGTCCTCGTCAGGGAGTTCCCGAATCTACCCAAATGGGAACAGAGTCCCTTTCGATAGCGTGTGGTTTCTCGGGGCGCTCTGAGCACCAGGAAACACCCGGCTAAACTCACTCGTTATTGGACTGTTCCCATTCAGGTAGATCATGCCAGATGTCTATTCTAGCTTCGAAAGAGATGTTGACATAAATGTTAAATCAGTAAGTTCTTTTGACTGTCAGTGCTATTTATATGAAGGAGATTGGTTGTAAATGCCCTTGTAGCAGAGGGCATACTTCTTTAGTAATTTCTTTCGTCAATCATGCCTGTGCAGTTAAACTTGTGGATTTATCAAAAATGTTCTCTTTGCTTTCAAAGACAAAATAGAAAATGGATAAAATATGCTTTGAAATAAGGTGGGAGTTAAGAGCTCAAGTGACCTCCTTTCTTGTCTGTTAAAGCAGAGTTTATCAAACGTTTTTGTCCGGGACCCATTTTTACCAAGGGCCATCCTTTGGGACTCATGTTGGCTGACCGTCGTGACGCACGCTGGCCGATCTTCACGACCCTTGCCTAACGACCTTTGTGACCCACGCCGGCCGACCCTCACGACCCACACCGGCCAACTTTCACGACCCACCATTTTTGCTTACAGGTGAGCCTGCTTGCTCCTCAGGATCCCACTTGCTTTGTCATTCAATGTTACATTTCTTCTAAGGAGTGACGATTTAAGTTCTCACTGCATCCATTGAAAAAAATCAAGAGGTTTGCCTCGAACACGCCATGCCTTTGAGGTTTTGAGGGTTTTATTTGCCAGTACCTCCCTGTATATAACACACATGGGCCCTGATTTTCATTAGCACAATTAATAAAACATACCTTAAAAAATCATCTTTATCCTGCTTTGTTCTTGATTCCAGCTCCTTCTTAATGGGCTGTTCACCACAGGCTGGATTCTCCGTTTCAGGGACTATGTCCCCACGCCGTCATGAAAACTGGTCTTTTACACCAGAAAAACAGGCATCAAAAGGCCACAGATTCACTGCCTTGCAGGGGGCTTGCAGGCAGCTGTGGTGGAGCTCGCAGCTCCAGCTGCCAATATGGCCCCTCGCACTTCCAGGTCAGAGGTCGCGCATGCGCACAGCGGCGGCCTCCAGCGGCCATGGCGTGCTCCATGGCGGACTCAGACCGCGGACCTGGACGACAGAAATAGTGCCCCCGATCGGCCATATGCCCGACCCGGACCGCCCGCACAATAAGAGCCCAGTCCCGAATGAGCCCCCCCCCCTGCCCTTCGATCAGCCTGCCCCCGACTGTGGTGGCCGCGGACTGAATTTGCAGCCGCATCGCGAGTATCCCGAACGACAGGACCATATTGGAAATACAACGTCAGGAATTTGGCTGTTTGGGGACGAAGAATAGCGGGGCGGGCCACAGGCATTGGCCTCAGGTGGTGGATACTCTGCGTGGCATACTCTCCGAGTACGCCGCTTTTTGGGGCGCGGAGAATCACTGAACAGGCGCTGGTCTCGATTTCAAGCCTGAAACTGGATTCTCTGCTCTGTCGCCGAACGCGATTTCAGCATCGGGGCGCGGAGAATCCAGCCCCAGAGGTCCTGGAGCTCACACCAGCACTGCTTTGTCCTGCTGTGGATTTTCCTGAGCAGCTCACACCAGCACTGCTTTGTCCTGCTGTGGATTTTCCTGAGCAGCTCACAGCAGTACTGCTATGGACTCTCCTGCGCCCCTCTCTACAGCGGGTTTAGTTCTGAAATCCTGGCCTATTTGTGTCTCTGGGCCTCTCTTCCTTTTTACAAAATGATCCATTTTACATTGTTCAGTCATGTTGCTTGCTTGCTGCTCACAGAATGGAGGAATCTCTCTTCAGCCCAGGGCACATGACATCAGCGTATGGGGCACGTGACCTGTTCTCTGCCACTTCTCTAGGCAGGAAGACTGCATAATTTATTTTTTTTAAACTGGGTCAGCATGCTGATGTCAGGAGGAGACAGTCTGCCCCGCTAGGCTCCGGGCCTGCGCACTACTGAGGGGGCACACATGCGTGGCATGGCTGGCATTTTAAAAAGCCGGTCGCGGCCGTTGGGCACTACTTCCTGCGATCGGGAATGCCGTGATGCATGGCTCTTCAACCCTCCCGACACCCACCCGCCACTCACCCGCGGGTCGCGATCCTGGGTTTGAAAATGACTGTGTTAAAGTACATGGAACCACACATGAAAGTTAGCCTGTGTCTGGACAGGGTATCAAAAGTCAAATAATTATTTGGACATTCAATTGAGAAGGCACTAAAATGCAACAGATCTTTCCAGTAGAGTTAATGATGTGCATTATCAAAGTACCTGCTGAAGTTGGGCCACAATAGCCTTGCCAAAGAATGGAATTCCACAAAAAGGGTGTGGGAGAAACCCATTCTATCACAAGGAGATGCCATTAGCTAAATCTCAATCACTATTCTATGTTAACGCTGAAGTCATCAAAGACCATTGGTGTGAACAATAGAAAACAGGTACTATGGTCACCTCGCAGAAATCAGGTTGTGAAAAGAAATATTTATTAACAACTGTGGTAAACCACTGTGTTCCTATATTAAGGGTTGTACGGTAGAACCTGCACTATAGGTTCACCTGGGCCCCTGCATGCCAGCTCTGCCCAGGAGCCGGGTTATAAATATGCGTGGCCTTCAGCTCGCAGCCATTTCGTCAGCTGCTGTAGGAGGCCACACTTCAGATACTAATAAAGCCTCAGTTTGAATTCAACTTCGTCTCCAGCCAAATTGATCGTGCCTCAATTTATTAGTATCTGATTCAGAAGATGGACCTCCGGATTAAACCAAATCGACTGGAGCTGGATCCACACGCAAGCGACGCCAGAAAGGACTTTCAGCACTGGCTAGCTTGTTTTGAAGCGTATATCAACGCGGCGCCAACCCCTGTTCCAGAGGCTCAGAAGATTCAAATCTTGTACTCCAGACTCAACTCTAAAATCTTCCCACTGATCCAGGTTGTGCCCAATTATGCTGACGCTATGACTCGACTCAAAGAGAGTTATGAGCAGAAGACGAACACGCTCTTCGCCAGACACGCGCTCGCAACGCGTACTCAACTACCTGGAGAGTCAATCGAGGACTTCTGGAGGGCCCTGATCCCACTAGTTCGGGACTGTGACTGCCAGGACATTACAGCTAAGGAGCACTCAGATCTCCTTATGAGGGACGCTTTTGTAACTGGGATTGGGTCCGATGTTATCAGGCAGCGGCTCCTAGAAGGGGCCACGCGCGACCTCACAGAGACTAAAACACTAGCGCTTTCTATGACAGTTGCCCTGCGCAATGTACAGTCCTACACCCCAACCGCGCGGCCCACTCCTCCTACGCTTCATAGGCCCCAGAGGCAGCTGCTCCAGCGGGGTGCTACCCACCCAGTATGCCTGTGCTACGCACCAGCCAGTGACCTCCGGGGGGCCCCGATGCTATTTTTGCGGCCAACAAAGATACCCCCGCCAACACTGCCCGGCCCGCGCTGCCCTTTGTAAGGCCTGCGGGAAGAAGGGCCACTACGCAGTGGTGTGCCAGGCCCGCTCAGCGGCAGCGGCCGCCCCCCCCCCCCTCCCCGGTCAAGGACAATTGGCGCCGCTATCCTCCCCTCCTCCCCAGGCCATGTGCGAGCAATGGGTGCCGCCATCTTCTCCCCCGCACAACACGTGCATTTCATGGGCGCCGCCATCTTGCTCCACCCCTGCAACGTGCGTTCCATGGGTGCTGCCATCCTCGGCTACGTAGTCCAGAACGGATCCCGACTGCATGCGCCCCCTCATGGAGCTTCCCCTCCCCCACTGCCCCAAGGCCCTCAAACGCTGCCTGGGGTTCTTCTCGTATTACACTCAGTGGGTCCCAAACTATGCGGACAAGGCCCGCCCACTCATACAGTCCACTCATTTCCCCCTGATGGCAGAGGCCCAACAGGCCTTCGCCCGGATCAGAGCTGATATTGCCAAAGCTGAAATGCATGCTGTAGACTAAACACTTCCTTTCCAAGTAGAAAGCGACGCATTCGACGTCGCCCTTGCTGCCACCCTCAACCAGGCAGGCCCGTGGCATTCTTTTCCCGCACCCTCTATGCCTCCGAAATTCGGCACTCATCCGTCGAAAAGGAGGCCCAGGCTATCGTTGAGGCTGTGCGACATTGGAGGCATTACCTGGCCAGCAGGAGATTCACTCTCCTCACTGACCAACGGTCGATAGCCTTCATGTTCAATAACACACAGCGGGGCAAGATCAAAAATGACAAAATCTTGCGGTGGAGAATCGAGCTCTCCACCTATAACTACGAGATTAAGTATCACCCTGGCAAACTCAACGAGCCCACAGACGCCCTATCCCGAGGTACATGTGCCAGCACACAGGTAGACCGACTCCAGACCCTGCACGACAGCCTTTGTCACCCAGGGGTCACTCGGTTGTACCACTTCATTAAGGCACAAAATTTTCCCTACTCCGTCGAGGAAGTAAGGATGATCACCAAGGACTGCCAGGTCTGTGCGGAGTGCAAGCCGCACTTCTACCGGCCGGACTGCGCGCACCTGGTGAAGGCCTCCCACCCCTTTGAACGCCTCAGCGTGGATTTCAAAGGCCCCTTCCCGTCCTCCAACCGACACATGTATTTCCTCAGTGTGATTGATGAATACTCCCGTTTTCCCTTCGCCATCCCATGCCCCGACATGCCATCTTCCACCGTCATTAAAGCCCTTAATTCTATCTTCACTCTGTTCGGCTTCCCCGCCTACATCCACAGTGACAGGGGATCCTCATTCATGAGTGATGAGATCCGTCAGTTCCTGCTCAGCAGGGATATCGCACCCAGCAGAACGACGAGCTACAACCCCCGGGGAAACGGACAGGTAGAAAGGGAGTATGGGACGGTGTGGAGGGCCGTCCAGCTGGCCCTACGGTCCAGAAATCTCCCGGCCTCCCGCTGGCACGAGGTCGTCCCTGATGCACTACATTACATTCGCTCATTACTTTGCACTGCTACTAACAGTACACCGCATGAACGTCTTTTTGCCTTCCCCAGGAAGTCCACATCCGTGGTATCACTCCCAACTTGGCTCACAGCTCCGGGAACCGTGCTTCTCCGTAAACATGTGCGGCTCCACAAGGCGGACCAGTTGGTGGAAAGGGTGCACCTGCTCCACGCAAACCCACAGTACGCCTACGTTCCCCAATGGCCGCCAGGATACCGTCTCCCTCAGGGACCTGGCATCAGCAGGTTCCACCCCCACACCACCCCCGTCACCCCCGGCGCCACCCTCCCCTCCCCCGCCGCCCCCATCACCCCACCTAAGACTGTCAGTCCCCCGTGCCCACCCCCGTTGATGAAGAGGATTTTGGCATGCTCCCGGAATCAACTTCGACCACGACAGCATCAACATCGCCGGCTCCACTTCGTCCATCCCAGAGGACGATCAAGGCGCCGGACCAGCTGAACCTCTGACCGGCCCACCGGATGACCAGAGACATTTTTTTTCCACTGTTCTGTAAATATTAAAGAGTGCGAATTGTATATAGTTATCCACCACCCCTACAGGTTCACCTGGGCCCCTGCATGCTAGCTCCACCTGTCATGATATTCAAACACACACATCATGATAGACACACCAACAGACAAATCAGAACACACAACACCACAACCAATCACAGACAAAGACAGGAAACATATAAAAGCACAAACACGACACCTGATGGACAGTATTAGCTGGAGACGTGGACAAGGACAGACCTGCTACACGACACACTCAGGGAGACAGCACGTGCAGAGTATCCAGAACGAACTGTATATAAGAGTTAAAATAAAATGGAGTTGTACCACATACAACTGTGTTGGCTCATCTGTGCTCCAGAGCACCCAACACCACATGGTACAGGAGTGGATCGATACCTACCGGCATACCTCAGTGTACACAGACAACCAGCAGTGCCCAGGCAAAATGTTACAGCTCCCGGTTCCGCAGCCGCTCCAGTGCCACGGCGATCTCCGCGAAAACTGGCGGCGATTCCGGCAAGTGTTTGAATTGTTCCTGGTGGCAGCTGAACTCCAAGACCTGGATGATAGCGAAAAAATTGAATTTCTCCTCACCATCGCCGGTGCAAGGGCAAGAGAAATATTCACAAGGTTCAGGTTCTTCAGGAGGCAGCAAAGGTACGATTACCAGACAGTCCTGGACAAATTCTCCAAGTACAGTGAAGAAAACGCAATCCAATCGGCAAGTAAAGGTAAGAAAAGCGGCAGTACTCACCTCGTGGCCGGGATCCCGGAGCCCGAATTCCCAGAGGCCGAAATCCCGGGCCTGAGAGAGGGCTGGGTCGAGGTCGGCGGCCATCTTGCTAAAGGTATCACGCTAGCACAGTTGCGCGAGCAGTGCGCAGAACCGGAAGTTTCGTTTGCGCGTGCGCGAGATGCTGCGCATGCGCAGTCAAGAGAACGGCCATCGGTAAAGGAACAGTGATCTGAGCATGCGCGGTCGCTTCCTACGTGCTACATACCTAGCGTCAGGATGTCAGAGGCCCCAGACCGCACCAATTTAAAGGGGAAACGTCCCAAATCCAATTTAAAAGGGAAACATCCCAAATCAAAGAAACAAAAATCTGTTAAAGCTGTAAAACAACCTTCCCTCACCTAGAATGACAGTACATTGTCGCAAACTGACCCAGGAGATGAATTTGACCTCCGAAGAACCCTCCGACAAGCAGTTACCTACGCACAAGCCGATGATTCCGACCTCGAATACTTCGATGACGATCTTTACAGTGTTTCGGGACCTCGCGTGCCCAATGATAGCTCCGTGGTCCTATACGACTATGACTCGGACAAACTTTTCGTGTTGCACATTGGCGGCCCCCACATTGAATCCGACGCAGATGCGGATTCATTTTTCGGATTTGAGGATCTTCAACCCAGCAGATATGACGTCCCAACTTATCAGTACCGGATGATGCTGCAGCCTGACATTAACAGACAAAGAGTGTCACAAGCCTCCACAGAGAGCTCGTGGACAGCCTCCACGATAGAAGCAACGCAAGACTCCAAAGTGCGGTCTTTGCAGGAACAAGACCATGAGGGTCTAGCAACCTCTCCTGACCAACCAGCGGCAGCCGATGCAAGTCTGCCATGCTCACGTGAACAGCAAGAAGGCTATAACAGCCTACCATGCTCCACTACACAGCAGAATGACCATGACGGTCTCTCATGCTACAATGAAGGGCACAGCGCTGAAGACTGTTCAAGCCCAACTGAAGACAAGCCAAAGGAATCGCCTCTTCCAAGCCCCAAGAAAAAAGGTTTATGCGCTGACCTTCAGGATCATTATAGCCGAACAGAGATTAATAATGCTGCACGGTACAGAAGGATGCTGAGGATTTGCTAAAGAAATTACTTGAATGTTTAACTTGCAAGGAGCAGACTGTGAATTGCCAGTGTTTTAGTACGGATCGAAAAAATGGACAAGACATTGATCCTCAGGTAATGGAAATAACACACCCTGAATCAAATCTACAGCAGGGACAAATGTCCCCCTTCAACACAACACCGCAAAGTCCCAACTTCGGAGACCAGCAGCTAGTCAGTAATGACTCTTCAAACCTTGAGGGGAACATTAATTGCATTGAACCTATACACACTCCACTGATAAATGAGCAGAACATTGGAGCAAGAATCCTGAGGACACCGACATCGAGTAGCCAGATAACGAATTTAAAACCCGCAGCAGTTTCAAGTGAACCAAGTGTGCTTTCCACTAATGGTGAAGATGCAGATAAGGTCGACCCGATTATCCATTGTACCACACTAACCCCAGTGATTAAGCAGTTATGTATGGGGAGTATAATGTGGGCAATTGAGAACAGTAAAAGAGAGACTGTGATCATGCCAGTCCCAGCAAAATCAGACCCAGAGACCATGAAGGCATGTACATTAGACAAAGATACATATGAGGTACCTGAGAAGAAAAGTGAAACGGAATGTTCTTTGGAAAATAGTACAATGTCGATAGAAACATTGGATCCTATATTCGAGACCATACATATGGGAGAATTTGGGGGTAATAAACAAGGTTCTGCAATGTCTGGGGGAAGATTTAAAATTCCAAAGAAGAATAGCCCAAATGAAGGACAACGGCAAGACAATGACAGTCCACCGACATGGTGTGCACCACCAGGTGAAAACTCTGACAATTCACCCAACCCTAGTGAACAGCAAGCTGCTAATGAGGATCTATCCACGGAATGTGAGACGAGTGACGACAGCATCCCACTTCCCATGCAAAAGGTGCAAGGTGACAGACCTCGCCTAGTGCGTACTGAGGCACTCGACGATCACGGTGGGACCACTGACGACTGCGGTGGCGGCGCACCGCTTGCACCCTCGATGGCTCGAGCCTCTCCACTGGTCGGTGCATTCCTGCATGTTCCGACTCCAGAAGTGCAGCTTCAGGGAATCTCGGCTGCCTCCAGTGAACCTGTTGGGACTCCGGACGGGGAACATCGACGGAAGGCAGACCGGACTCCAGATGGGGAGCAGCCAAGCGCCGACTCTGATTCGCGCACGCCAGACCTTGCTCCGGACGGGCGGTGTCGCGGCCTCGGTTATGGCACGCTCAGGGTGACGGTGGATGACACGGCGACAGGGAATGGATCGCGTGGCAGTCCCACTGGGTCGGCAGTGGCGACCAGCACCGGCGGTCCAAGACGGACACACCAATTCGCGCCATCGCCAGACGTTGATGCGAGCAACAATTCTCTCTCCAAGGCGACATGCTTCGACGTTTCTCTGCGGAGTCGCCCTTCCGGCAGAGCAGGTGGCCGGAACCAGCGTGCACGGTCTCGGCCAACTTCCACATCTGGCACAGTCATCGCCTTGCATGACATTAGTGATGGTGCTTCTTCGATGGCAACGACCCATCGGCTACAAGATGCCGTCCACCACAAACATAAAAAGAAAAAATACTCCACCTTGTTCCTGGCATGCAGGGCGGATGGATTGGTGCATAGGCGCAATCAGCGAGCTTTGCGCCGCCTTCCACGCTCGCAATTGAACCGTACGCACACGCCGGATCCTCCACTGGTTCCCAAGGATGACTTTGTGGAGATGCCACGGATCATGCCCCTTCCATCGCCACCCGTGACCAGGCCACAGCAGCTAAAATCCTCCCCATGCAGAAGCTAAGGCTGTTTCTGGGACCTTGCCACCTGTCAAATCCAGGGCAAACTTTATTGAAGCAGACAAGTATTTTCTCCCTTTTGAGTTGGCATGCCAGTCGAAATGTCCCCGCATAGTCAGCACATCATCTGACTGTTTACAGAAGTTAATTGATAGAATTATAGAGACAATATGTGGTTGTTCTCAAGGACCACAAACCGACGAAGGTGTTCAGTTGCGGATAATTAAGGCCTTACTAACTACAGTAACATCTCAGCACATAGAAATACACGAAGGAACTGTGTTACAGGCTGTTAGAACGTGCTACAATATTCACCTGGCCAGCAAAAAACTTAGTAAACCAAACCACAGCCAAGGCAACACTAACAAAGATGTTGAATGTTGTATTTGCACAAATGAAAAACCAAGCACTGCACGAAGTACAACAAATGGAAAAGTAGAGACTTCGGCAACAGCATCACCTCCAACAGTCCAATGTGAACCAGTGTGAACCCAAATCTCCACAGCTGAACCGGCTTGAGGACCAGCCTATTCTTGAGGCGGTCACCCATTAGACTGGACTTATAATGCTGTTCATACGTTCAAAAAGTCAAACACTTCTGTATTATAACCTGTTGTTGTTTATCGTTCCAGATATCGTCTGACCGGACCACTGTTCAAGTTTTTTTTTCTCGCATTCATGTTTTGTTATGGTACAACCTTGTTAGTGTGACGCACCCGACATTGCCCCATGTAAATAGTTACGTCATATACACACGCTGGACACAACACACACACACACTCTTAGATGCACTCACGACACGATTATATTTATAACCACGTAGGCATATATCTTTGTAAAAAGGGGGGATGTCATGATATTCAAACACACACATCATGATAGACACACCAACAGACAAATCAGAACACACAACACCACAACCAATCACAGACAAAGACAGGATACATATAAAAGCACAAACACGACACCTGGTGGACAGTATTAGCTGGAGACGAGGACAAGGACAGACCTGCTACACGACACACTCAGGGAGACAGCACGTGCAGAGTATCCAGAACGAACTGTATATAAGAGTTAAAATAAAATAGAGTTGCACCACATACAACTGTGTTGGCTCATCTGTGCACCAGAGCACCGAACACCACACCACCCAGGTGCCGGTTTATAAATATGCGTGGCCTTTAGCCTCGCAGCCATTTTGTCAACTGCTGTAGGAGGCCACACTTCAGATACTAATAAAGCCTCAGTTTGAATTCATCTTCGTCTCCAGCCAAATTGATCCAGAGTAGTCAATCTGGGACACAAGGAGACTGAGGGATTAGATCCAGCCAAGCAAAGGGAAGACCCTGCCTGAAATTTACTGACAGGTAAAGAAATTTACTGGCAGGCTAGATTTTTAGCCATCAAATCAAATCTTTGCTTTAGAGGTTGACTGCACCTCGACCAGAGTGAACTTTCTCCATTTATTCCATGTACCAAAAAGCGAATCATTGAGCCTGCAATATTTCAGGCTTCCACCTCAAGAGAATCAAGTATCGCTGTGTATTTTTCAACATTTTAAAAACCAAAGTGAATGTTACCACTTTTGTAATCATCTTGTGTGTGTTTGTCTGTTGATGTGTGAGTGGGTGCTGTTGCGAATACATTCCGGTGTTGAGAAGTAAACATTTATTCTTCCTTTGATAAACCTTACATAAAAACCTGCCTTTTGTCTATTCTTGTGAATCACAGCACACAGGGGGTTAAATCACTTCCTTAAAACACACCAATCGGCAGTCAGTAAAAAAGTGGTAAAAGGGAGAACCATCTTACCATCTCTGCGCTAAGTGTAACAATTATCAAATAGGTTCACAAGAGTTTATCAATGTAGTTGGTAACATAATTGTGAGAATTGGCAGAGGAGTTATAATTCCTGTAAGGGTCCTTCCTTTTTATTCCCTTTGTTTACCACTTCTTTTATTTTGCCATTCTTATTTTGATCCAGGGATGATTAATGAAAATGACTTTTTCAGACATTTTGCCTGTATCTTTAATTCAAGCAGAAGATACAGGAGAGATCACTTTGCTAGCCAGTGCTGGTTTTAACAGGAGACCACAAACTTGTCGGCATCAGTGAGAGAGATGGGCTGGGACTTGATTGAATTGTTTGACTGGTGGCCACTGAATTAACCTAAAAGGCCGTTCTCTGCCTGGTAACAGGCGGTGATTGGATTATCTCTCTCTCCAGAAAGACAGTGGCAGAACCAACTATATCTCTCTCCAGAAAACCAGCTGTGTGGCCTCTCTTCCTGAAACGACAGAGGCCTGAAACAAACCAGAAGACCATAAGACGTAGAAGCAGAATTAGGCCACTCAGCCCACCCTGTCTGCTCCGTCATTCAATCATAGCTGAGATTTTTCTCATCCCCATTCTCTTGCCTTCTCCCCATAACCCCTGATCCCTTTATTAATCAAGAACCTATCTATAGTATTTTACAATTTCATAGAATTTACAGTGCAGAAGGAGGCCATTCGGCCCATCGGGTCTGCACCGGCTCTTGGAAAGAGCACCCTACCCAAGGTCAACACCTCCATCCGATCCCCATAACCCAGTAACCCCACCCAACACTAAGGGCAATTTTGGACACTAAGGGCAATTTATCATGGCCAATCCACCTAACCTGCACATCTTTGGACTGTGGGAGGAAACCGGAGCACCCGGAGGAAACCCACGCACACACGGGGAGAATGTGCGGACTCCGCACAGACAGTGACCCAAGCCAGGAATCGAACCTGGGACCTTGGAGCTGTGAAGCAATTGTGCTATCCACAATGCTACCGTGCTGCCCTATCTCAGTCTTAAAGACACTCAGTAATTTGGCCTCCACAGCCTCTGCGGCAAAGAGTTCCACAGATTCACCACCTTCTGGCTGAAGAAATTCCTCCTCATCTCTGTTTTAAAGGATTGTCCCTTCCATTTGAGGTTGTGTCCTCTGCTTCTAGTTTTACCTACAAGTAGAAACATCCTCTCCACATCCAATCTATCCAGGCCTCGCAGTATCCTATAATTTTCAATAAGATCCCCCCTCATCCTTCTAAACTCCAACGAGTACAGACCCAGAGACCTCAACCGTTCCTCATACGACAAGCTCTTCACTCCAGGGATCATTCTTGTGAACCTCTTCTGGACCCTTTCCAAAGCCAGCAAATCTTTCCTTAGATACAGGCCCAAAACTGCTCACAATACTCCAAATGGGGTCTGACCAGAGCCTTGCACAGCCTCAGAAGGACATCCCTGGTCTTGTATTCTCGCCCTCTTGACATGAATGCTAACATTGCATTTGCCTTCCTAACTGCCGACTGAACCTGCACGTTGACTTTAAGAGAATCGTGAACAAGGACTCCCAAATCCCTTTATACTTCTGATTTCCTAAGCATTTCCCCATTTAGAAAATAGTCTATGCCTGTATTCCTCCTTCCAAAGTGCATAACCTCACATTGTATTTCAACTGCCATTTGATTGCCCACTCTCCGAGCCTGTCCAAATTCTTCTGCAGCCCCTTTGCTTCCGAAGTACTACCTGTCCCTCTACACATCTTTGTATCATCTGCATACTTAGCAACAGTTCCTTCAGTTCCTTCTTCCAGATCATTAATGTATATTGTGAAACGTTGTGCCTGAGGCACATCACTAGTCATCGGCTGCCATCCTGAAAAAGTCCCCTTTCTCCCCACTCTTTGCCTTCTGCCAGTCAGCCAATCCTCTATCCATGCCAAGGTCTTACCCTTAACACCATGGGCTCTTAACATATTTATCAATCTCCTATGCGGCACCTTGTCAAAGGCCTTCTGGAAATCTAAATCAATCACGTCTCCTTTGTCTAACTTCCGTGTTACCTCCTCAAAGAACTCTAACTGATTTGTCAGACATGACCTCCCTTTGACAAAGCTGTGCTGACTCAGTCCTATTTTACCATGCACTTCCAAGTACTCCGCGATCTCATCTTTAATAACGGACTCTAAACTCTTACCAATGAACGAAGTCAGGCTAACCGGCCTATAATTCCCCATCTTCTGCCTCCCTCCCTTCTTAAACAGTGATGTTACATTAGCCACTTTGGGACCTCTGGGACCGCTGAAAGTAAAGTTTGAAGAAAAGTAAGGTCCCTCCCCAGAAAATCTGTGAGTACTGCATTTCTAAATTAAAGAGAACCTGAATGAATGAATGATTCTAGAGTAGATTAGGCTGCAAACAGAGACTTTAACCTGCAACCTTGCTGTGAAGAAAGGTGTGCTAAAAACCATCATCTGAAACAAACCCTTTTTCCCTTTGAGTGTTATTTTTACCCCTTTCCACCCCTCATTGTGTGTCTGTAGATGGTGGGGGGGCAAGTTAAAGTGGGGAATTAGGAATGAGTTAATAATTATCCAGTTGCATTTATTGCATAGTTCATTATAGTTTTTGTTATAAATAAACAGTAATTGTGCATAAACTTACAAACCTGGTGACTGTAATTATTGGGCAGCCAAGGGCCAAAGACTTTGGGTATTTTTAGAAGAAATGTTGGTTACTTCACTAGTGTTGCGATTCTGGGACACGTGGGACTGGAATTGACCCCAGAGCGGGTGTCGTAACATTCCCTGGAATGCTGCATCTGATCCTTTCATTTTCAAGAATGAAATACGTTTAAGTTTATTTTTTGAAAGCAATGTTTATGTAGTTTACATGTAAATGGGCATTCAAAACATGGCAGTGTACGTTGATACACACTGTGCAATAGACATTAAGGCCACTAGATCATTTTGAAAGGACTGTCAAAAGAGGTTATCAAACATTCAGAGTAAAAACACACAGCACAAGCAGGGAACTAGGAACAGTCAATAGCAGGTGTACAGTCTGTTGAAACCTGCTCCCAATCCTTGCTCATCGAATTGCAACTGGCAGATCCACTTCTGTCAGTGGAGTTGGTGCCGGACCAACCATGTAATACACAACCTCAATCACCAAGGTACATTATGGATCAGTTACTCTTCAACAAGACAAGCAGTTCATCACTCTCGTGGAACATACCGGTGTTCTTATGAAAATCTGACACTTTTTAAATATCACTGCAAACTCATCTTTGTTAGGCCATTTTGTTGTCATTATTTTGATTATGGCACTCAATATTCAACATTCAGCTTCACAAATGAGGCCTAATTTGCGCAGAAATCTATTTGGATCAGATTATAGCAGAGTGCTCAGCAATTTCTGTTCCTTTTACAAAAAAAAGCAAGCTCATAGAGATATTTGAGTTCAGATTAATGGAAAATATAATGAAAAATATGCAAAAAGCATCAGTTAAATGTTTAAGGATTTTCCATTTGTATGGTCTATCTGGGGTCTTCCACTTTATTCCATTTCATATAAGCGTTGTGAAAGCAACTGAACTTTAAGCAATCATTGACCAACACCCCACTTTTGACCTTGTGATGGAGAAGGTCATTGATGAAACAGTGGAGGACGGTTGGGGTACTGCCCTGAGTGATGTCCTCATGCTGAGCTGATGGTCTCTTAAACCCATGCCACCTTTTATTGTGCTAAGTATGACTCCAACAAATGCAGAGTTTTCCCCCTGGCTGACATTGACCGAGATATTGTGCTGTCAAATGCTGTCCTGATGTCAAGGGCACCACTCTCAATTCACCTCTGGAATTCATCTGTTTTGTCCATATTTGGACCAAAGGCGGTAATGAGGTCAGGAGTTGGACAGTCTGATGGAACGCAAACTGGGTGTCAACGAGCAGGTTATTGTTAAGTAAGTGCCGCTTAATAGAATTGTCAATGACACCTTCCATCACTTTGTTGATGATTAAGGGTAGACTGATGGGAGAGTAATTGGCCAGATTGGATTTGTACTGCTTTTTGTGAACAGGAGGTGCTTGGCAATTTTTCCTTATTGTCAGGTAGATGTCAATGTTTTAAATTGCAATGCACACAAAATAAATGATAAAATCATTCTGGCAAAGCTCATTCATCCATCCTCATCCATCTTTACTGTTCTTTAAAAAATAATCTATACTTTTCCATCACCACAGTCCGAATAGGTAAACTTATGTTCTTCTTTACAAATTATTCTTACTGAAGCTTACAAGTAATGCAATTTTTCATTAAAAATAAAATAAATATTTATACTTTCATTTAGTCTTGACGATTTAATCAATTGCATGCTGTCTCAAAGGATTTAAATATTCATTTACCTCTACTGCTTGGTTTTCTCTCCAAGTCATTTTTAACATTTCTGTCCATGTCATCATTCCTCAATTTCCCATTTTGTATCTTTATGACATGCATTGTCAACATTCACTGTTTTTTCCCCGTGAACTCACTTTTCATGATGGCCGGAGTTCTCCCACCGTTGGGATTCTCTGATCCCGCCGGCAGCGTGCCCCTGTCTGTGGGTTTCCTGGCAGCATAGGGTGGCTTCAATGGGACATCCCATTGACAAGTAGAGAATCCCGCCACCAGTGAACGACACGCTGCCGAGAAACACACTGCTGGGGGATCGAAGAACCCTTCCCGACATGTCCTCTTGGCGTTTTACTTTAGCTTGCACAAAGACCTTTATAAACTGATGTCAACGAGTGACAATTCACTTGTGACAAGTCTGCAGTTTTCAATTCCCTGTAATATTAAGTGCTTGTCTTGGTTTTGTAATGCAATAATGGTTTCTGGCATATTAATATTTCAATTATGAAAATGCATAACAGAAAAGGATGAATGTTTATAAAATTGTATTTAAACATGAGTTCATCAAAAGTCACAGGGCTCTGCACACATTTGTCTAACAAGGCACCTGGCCTTGGATTTTTTTAGTCACACCTGCCACGGGATCGAAAATTTCTATCCAAAGTCAATGGTCCATCATATTTTACGTCCCACCCGCGACGATTCACGCCGGTAGCAGGACCGAAAATATCCGGCCTATGTTTACAAGTATATACTTGTGCACAATATTGTAGGTGTGGGGGAAATGAGAGGTTATGGGTGTCCATTTAATCAAAACTGAAATAAGATATTTTTTAACAAAAATGCCCAAAGGCATTTCACAAAGGCTTAAAAATAGATATGGAGGCCGATCCAAAGAACTATATATTTGGAGATGTGACCAAAGATTGATGAAAGAGGGAGATTTTTAGGAGGACTTTAAAGGTAGAGAAAGAGGTTGAGAGAAAAGAAGATTTAGGAAAAATATTTCAGAGAGTGAAACCTAAGTGGCTTAAAGTGTGGCCATCATATCGGGGTGCAAAATGGAGCCGGGGTGACCCACATGAGCCAGAGTTAGAGTTACAGAGAGTTTGATTGCTGTAATGCTGCAGTAGGTTACAAAATAGGGTGAGCTAAGCTCATGAAGGGATTTAAAGTTAAAATTAGGACGTTTAAATTGGCAGATGTGCAAGATGAGAGGGATTGTTGTGAAATAGCATCAGGACAACTCAGTTGGCTGGACGGCTGGTTCGTGATGTGGAGCAACGCCAACAGTATGGGTTCAATTCATACCGACTGAGGTTATTCATGAAGGTCCCACCTTCTCAACCTTGCCCCTCGCCTGAGTTGTGGTGACCCTCAGGTTCAATCACCACTAATTAACTCTCAAAGGGGAGAGCAGCCTATGGTCCTCTGGGATTGTGGAGATGCTTAGACTTATTGAATGAGCAACGCCTTTATTGAAGTCAATGAGGAGTCCCGAAAAAGAGTCAAAAGTAGTTTATTTCCGACTCACAGATAGGAAATACAGCAACTAATCAACCAAGGTGGTCCCAGCCGGGACCATCCTGAGATGCCGGCTCCTTCCTGGCACTCCATACGTGACCTCTTTGGTGTAGAAATTACATTTTCCTCTCTTAAGGCCAACGCCTGTATCAGACTTCCTCCAAGTTACTCAGGTGCTCCGTTCCTGTGGCAGGAAGTCATCCAAGTAAACTGCCACTCAGGTAGTCTTTGGAGAATGTTCTCCATGACTCTCTGGAAAATAGTGCAAGCTGGTGACACTGTGAATGGCAACCTTGTATATTCATAGAGACCTCTGTGGGTAATAATGGTCACAAATTTTCTGGAAACTGTGTCTAGATCTAAGCGGAGGAACGTGTGACTCATATTGAGTTCAGAAAAATAGTGTCCTCCAGCTAATTTTGCATAGAGATTCTCTATTCGCGACATCGGGTATCTGTCCAAACAAGAAGCTTTATTAACTGTTAGCTTGTAATCCCTGCACAGGTGGGTGGTTTAGTCTGGTTTCAGTACCGGGACTACAGGTGCTGCCCAATCTGCAAATTGTACTGGCTGAATGATTCTTCGCCTTTCCAAGTGGTTGAGTTCAACCTCTACCTTTGTTAGCAAAGCATAGGGAACTGGGCAGGTTCGGTTGGGCCTCAGGGTCTACCTGGATCTTGACGATGGCACCTTTGATTTTACCCAGGCCCTGTTGGAAAACTAGCAGATACTTCACCACGACTTTATATAATCCCCCAGTGCCATCCTGAAAATCTGCTCCCAGTACAAACAGAGCCTCTGTAGCCAATCACAGCCCAGCAGACTTGGGCTAGGGCTCTGTACTATTATCAAGGGCAACCTGATGGATTGTTGTCCATAGGCGACTGGGGTCATTGTTGCATCTGCGATGGCTAGTGGTTCCCTGGTGTATGTTGCAAACCTCGCCTTGGCGTCTCTTAAGTTGAAATACTGGATTCTCATCCTGATCTTGTTGAATGTCTGCCATCCTGTCACTGAGACTGTAGCCCTCACGTCCAACTGCATTTATAGTGGGTGACCATTCAACTGGACATGATTTTGATAAAGGTGAAATGAAAATGAAAATAAAAATCGCTTATTGTCACAAATAGGTTTCAAATGAAGTTACTGTGAAAAAACCCCAGGTGACATGCAATGCGGTGATGCAATTCAATTGCATGCACTCGTCCTTGTCGGGCTTAGGGGGAGGGTGCTAGCTCAAGGAGGGTGCCTCCCATGACATTTTTAAAAAATAATAATCTTTTTTGTCAAAAGTAGGCTTATATTACCACTGCAATGAAGTTACTGTGAAAAGCCCCTAGTGGCCACATTTTGGCGCCTGTTTGGGTACACAGAGGGAGAATTCAGAATGTCCACATTACCTAATAGCACATCTTTTGGGACTTGTGGGAGGAAACCGGAGCACCCGGAGGAAACCCACGCAGACACGGGGAGAACGTACAGACTCCGCACAGACAGTGACCCAAGCCGGGAATTGAACCTGGGACCCTGGCTCTGTGAAGCCATAGTGCTAACCACTATGCTATCGTGCTGACCATTTGGGGACGTACTTGTTGGCTAACCTGTCGTTGCACGTCCCTATGGTTTCTCCATCTGCAGGTGCTGCACCTCTGTGAATCGTCTTTCAGTGGGCCTGGCCCCAATGGTGTTCGGGCAAGGGCGGTGTCCCAGAGGTCGCGCTCCTAAGGGACGCCGCATGTCTGAATGGGACTCATCCTATGCAATGCACTCCATACCCAATGTACCCTGGAGCTCCTGGACTCCCGTTTCCGTGCTCTCCCATGAGAGGGAGATCTAAGTTGCCCTTTTTTGGTCCAATAATTTCGGCCAGCAATTTTCACTGGGTCACCGTGATGTTTACACCACAGATAAGGTGGTCTTGGAGCATCTCGGGTAAGGATGGCTCGTAGTCACAGTGTTCTGCCAGTTTGCGTAATCGTGCCAGAAATTCAGTAATGGACTGCCCCAGGGGTTCTGTATTAAATCAGTATCTTTGGAAAATGACTGATGACTTGGGGTGGTAGTGGTTTGTCACTGGCGTCACCAATTCTTCAAACGTCTTGGAGTTTGGGGCCGCAGAGTAGGTTTTGATGCTGAAAGTGGAGGCCCCAAAGGCAGTCAAAAAAATCACCTTCCGCTGGTCTTCGCCAGTAATTGTGTTCATCCTAAAAAAATAGTGCATAAGCTCTGCATACAGAGCCAAGTGTTCTGCACTCACATCAAATGCATCGAGCCTGCCAAAGAGTGGCAGTTTTGAAACAGTGCAAACCTTGCTCCTTTGCATTGAGAAGCAGCCATAGTCTGAGTGGCCAGCAGCGCAGTCTGAAGTTCTGTTTTATCCTTATCGCCAATATTGTAGTCAATGCGGAGTTCCTGAAAAGGTGAGCCAAAAGTAGTTTATTTCCTACTCACAGCTAGGAAATACAGCAACCAAGCAACAGTCTAAGTCCCAGCCGGGACCATGCTGGGATGCCAACACATTCCTGGGCTGACTTCTATCTCGGGGAATTCAGAGCCCGCTGTTGGACCTCTGCCCCTCAATGAGGGAGCTTGCACTTCCTCATCGCAGGGGAGATCAATCGGGTCATCCATGTGTGCCCCAAGGGTTATTGCAGCCTTCCAAAAGTTGTAGGCTGGCATGATGTAAAAATGGTACTGTGTTATTCAGTAGCTCCCTTCATTGGCTCATAAATCTTATCAGTGACATTCAGTGGGAGTAAAAATTTCCTCGATGTATTATGAAGAAGACCCACATGAAATTAATCTATTTTCCTTGTCAACTCAGCCGCGGGTGTGAAGATATTTACACCAGGACGGGGAAGGTCATTATAAATTTCAAAAAGGAGTGAAGAACATTTTTCAGGATGAAGGGCTAAACAGAGAATGTGGCAGATACGGATCACAATTATCTGAAAGATAAACATATCGATAGACATATATGTGGGATATGAATAAGAAAGTGTTGTGCTTGAAAGGACATTTCGAAGATAGTAGTTTGATAGATTTATATAGATTTGACTGCAAATTATCTTATATTAGTATCAATGGACTGTTGCAATTCAATGCATGGACCACTCTCTGTGGGCTTGTATCGCTCTCTGTCTCTTGGTGTCAGGCCGCAGCATAATCCTGCACTCACGAGTCGGGATGTCGTATATGCTGGGCTGAAGATCCTCAAATCCGAAGAATTCGTCATCGGGGTCGTCAATGTGCAACACGTCTAGTTGCGGTTCGGATTTGGTACTGGGGTAGCCTCCCAAGGTGAAAGCTTCGTCTGAGTCGTTGTCTTCCAAGACCATATCATCTCTTTCGGAGCTGGCATTGGGCTTGCGATGTCCAAAGGAGAATTCAAGGTCTGAGTCATAGTCTTCAAAGACTGTATCATTTCTTTGGGCGGTGCTAACTGCTTGTTGCAGGGTTCTGCGGAGGTTACTTTCAGCTACTGGTCGAATTTCAGGCATTGTGCTGTAATTCCAGGTGAAAGAATCTGGTTTTGAGGCTTTAATTTTTTTTTGTGTGTTTTGGGACATTTCCCCTTTAAGTGGCCATGGTCCGGGGCCTCTGATGTCATGCCGCTTGTGACGTAGCGCGTAGGAAGCGATTGCGCATGCGCAGATCATTGGTCCTTTACTTGGGGCCTTTTTCACAATTGCGCCTGCGCGCCTTCTCGCACATACACAAACGGACCTTCCCGTTCTGTGCGCTCTTCGCGCAACTGCGCATGTGCAGCACCTTTTCCAAGATGGCTGCAATTCAAAACTTCCGTTCGTTGCTGCAAGCCTACCCCGTGATGAGTTTTGGTGCCTCTTTTACCTTTTCTTCTTGTATGTTCATCGCAGAATTCTTGGAATTTGTCCAGGACTGCTTGGAAATCACTCTTGTTTTGCCCCTTAGAGTATTTGAAGATCTGGAAGATTTCAGCTGCTTCTGGACCCGCGATGGTAAGTAGAAGCTTTATTTTCTCTGCTACCGCCACGCCATCTAGGTCGGACGCTACCAGATAGATCTTGAATCTCTGCCTGAATCAATGCCAGTTTTCACTGAGATTGCCTTGGTACCTGAGCTGCTCTGGGACTGGAATCTCGAACATCATCTTGCCTGGCTGCTGTTGCTGGTAGTCACTGTTTGCTGAGTTTTAACTATATGGATTGAAACAGTTCACTCCTGGAACCATGTTTTGTTATGCTCTTGTCATAGCATAAGCTGCTTCCTTGATGTGCACTCTGACAAAGAAAGGTTCAGACTTGGAGATAGCTTTGACACATTTATTACTTTTAACAATTCTCCTAATTGGATTCGACGCTACTGCTAATCCTTCTATAGCTACTCAGACTGACTAACCAGTCTGCTACAATCCATGTGGTGGGAGTGATGTTCAATCAACCCTGTGTCTGTACTCACCGAGAGTCTCCACTGGAAAGAGCAAGATCATGGGTGAAATTCTCCGGTATCGGCGCGATGTCCGCCGACTGGCGCCCAAAGTGGCGCAAATCAGTCGGACATCGCGCCGCGCCAAAGGTGCGGAATGCTCCGCATCTTTGGGGACCGAGCCCCAGCCTTGAGGGGCTAGGCCGGCGCCGGACGAATTTCCGCCCCGCCAGCTGGCGGAAAAGGCCTTTGGTGCCCCGCCAGCTGGCGTGGAAATGACATCTCCGGGTGGCGCAAGCGCGGGAGCGTCAGCGGCCGCTCACGGCATTCCCACGCATGCGCAGTGGAGGGAGTCTCTTCCGCCTCTGCCATGGTGGAGACCGTGGCGAAGGCGGAAGGGAAAGAGTGCCCCCACGGCACAGGCCCACCCGCAGATCGGTGGGCCCCGATCGCGGGCCAGGCCACCGTGGGGGCACCCCCCCGGGGCCAGATCGCCCCGCGCCCCCCCCAGCACCCCGGAGCCCGCCCGCGCTGCCTTGTCCCGCCGGTAAGGTAGGTGGTTTAATTTACGCCGGCGGGACAGGCATTTTAACGGCGGGACTTCGGCCGGAGAATCGCGGGGGTGGGCCCGCCAACTGGCGCGGTGCGTTTCCTGCCCCCGCCGAATATCCGGTGCAGGAGAATTCGGCAACCGGCGGGGGCGGGATTCAAGCCAGGCCCCGGCGATTCTCCGACCCAGCGGGGGGTCGGAGAATCTCGCCCCATGTGTGCAGTGTCCTTATATATGTGTTGGTGTAATGCCCTCCTGTGGTAGTGTCACCTCTGTGTGTATCGTGACTGCCCATTGGTCGTGTCCTATCTTACTGACCTATTGGTTGACTGCCTGTGTGTCATGTCTCTGGTGTTCCCTCTAGTGTCCAGCTAGGTGTAGTGTATGTACATTAACCCTTTGTGTACTTACAGTGATATATGCTTTCTTGCATTTCTCCTTAAAATAGCTACAATAATGTCAGATGTATATCAAGTTTGGTTTGTGAAGCATTGGAAAGTCCTTTGGATTGATGTGGAGTTTTTAGGAATTAAAGATTAATGTCCTCATCAGAGTTTCTGGTAACACAAGAGAATAAAAAAGAATCTTGCTTTTTGTTTTGTTTTCTTTAACACTTTTGTTTATTCGCAATAAAAATATCAGCAGGGGGATAAAAGGCTGTTTGATTAATCAAAACCATTTGAAGTGGAAGGAGTTGTGATGAAATGATGAAATTTTTAGCAGCCTGAGTTGGCAACTCCAGTTGGAACTACTGGGCATTTCACAAACTTCAGAGAAAACGATTGTTCTTCTGAGAATACTGTCATTCTCCAGGTGGACTGCTTTGTCAGGAGACTGATTATGAATCAGGAATAGATGCTACAATTTGATGCCTCTGATTTTGGATCTCAGTCCAGGTAGTCGAATAACAATGCTGGGAATTATTCTGTCATTTTTGCTTTAGAATTTGAACTTAGTTTTTTTTTTGTCTCTTTCTTGTCAGCAGATGGAAATGTTTAAACTATTATTTGAAATGTCTGAAAAGATTTACATTTATATAATTCCTTTCATGTCTTTCAGATGAACAGACGGGGTATGGAAGGATACAGGGGGTTGGTCTAGATGGAACTCGTGATCGGTGCAGGCTTGGAGGACCGAAGGGCCTGTTCCTGTGCTGTATTGTTCTTTGTTCTTTGTCTCAACACAGTTTTAAAGCCAATGAAATAATTTTGAATCATAATCACTGTAGCAATGTTGGAAACGTAACAGCCAACCTGTAATTTGTCCTCTTCCACAAGCAGCAATATGTTAATGACCAGATAATCAATTTTGAGTAGATGTTGAGGAATAAATGTTGCCGTGGACACCAGCCAGAAAACACCTGCTTTAAAAAAAAATAACATGGATCAGATTTTACCGATAGAGTGAAGTCCTGGCACCAAGAATTGAAGTGGGTCCTGATCCCATGCAGGCTGATGATGTAGCTGCATCGGCAATTTTACTGGCGGAGGATAATTAAGTGGCTGCTACCATGACAGTCATCCAATTAAGGGAAGTCTGCCTCTTAGATCAAATGGCCAAATCGGAGCACCGGCAGCTTGGCATCCTCAGGAGTACCACTGATAGACTTGGCCTCTGCTGAGGTTGCAGAGAGATGGAGAGATTGCTTGTATCATGAGGCACCTTGGAAGGCTGGGTCAGGATTTTGTCTTAATGATGAGAGGTTCTGGTGATCTGAAGGGTGAAACTTCCGTGGGCAGGGGTGCAAGGTTGGTCATTGCGAACAGGAAGACTGCTCTGTGGGCCACAGAACATTAATTAACCATCGACCTCCAGTTAATAGATGGCTGTATCACTGCTCTTCCCACTTCTGGGCATATTCCCTGTCCAAAATGTTGGGTTTTCACTCTGAAGCTTTCCCCCATCATGTTATGAGCCCTTCCGCCTCTCAGTCTATCTCCTGAGGGCTGCTAAAATTCAGCATCTGGTATATTTTATATTCATCAAAGAGGTTGATTCTCCATCGGGGATGCCGGGATCACGTTCCCCGTTGGGACGGAGAATCAGGCGTCAGGGCAAAATCGGGATTGAAGCCGGTTGTCAACCCAATCGCAATTCTTCAACGCTCTGCTGGCGGTGGGAACAAGGTCCACGGCGCACACCAGCAGAAGCACGTAAATAAATGCAGATGGGTCTTAATGACCCATTTGCATCCAACCAATGGGCCCGGTACCCGAGGCTCCATCCTCCTGTCATACTCTGGTCCCCACGGCCGGGAATTACATGGGCGCGGGTCACTTGTGTTCTCTACCAGCGTGGCCCTGGCATGGTGGCCCTCAATGCCCTGGCTGTTGAAAGAAAGTATGCCGTATGCCTTCTTGACTAACTTCTCCACCAGTGTTGCCACTTTCAGTGACCTGTGGACCTGTACAACCAGATCCCTCTGCCTGTCAATACTCTTAAGAGGTCTGCCATTTACTGTATATTTCCCACCTGTATTAATTCTTCCAAAATGCATTATCTCACATTTGTCCAGATTAAACTTAATCTGCCATATTTCCTCCCAAGTCTCCAACTGATCTAAATCCTGCTGTATGCTCTGACAGTCCTCATCACTATCTGTAATTACACCAAACTTACTAATCAGACCAGTTACATTTTCCTCTAAATCATTTACATATACACTACAAACAGCAAAGGTCCCAGCACTGATCCCTGCAGAACACCACTAGTCACAGCTCTCCATTCAGAAAAGTACCCTTCCACTCTATTCTCCGTCTTCTGTGACTGAGCCAGTTCTGTATCCACCTTGCCAGCTCACCTCTGATCCCGTATGACTTCATCTTCTGTACCAGTCTGCCATGAGGGACCTTGTCAAAGTCCTTACTGAAGTCCATATAGACAACATCCACTGCCCTACCTTCATCAATCATCTTTGTCACCCCCTCGAAAAACTCAATCAAGTTAGTGAGATATGACCTCTCCTTCACAAAACTATGGTGCCTATCGCTAATACCTCCACTTACTTCCAAATGGGAGTAAATCCTGCCTCAAAGAATCCTCTCCAATAATTTCCACTGACGCAAGGCTCACCGGCCTGTAATTTCCTGGATTATCCTTGCTACCCTTCTTAAACAAAGGAACACCATTAGCTATTCTCCAGTCCTCTGGGACCTCGCCTGTAGCCAGTAAGGATACAAGATTTCTGCTAAGGCCCCAGCAATTTCCTCCCTTGCCTCCCTCAGTATTCTGGGGTAGATCCCATCAGGTCCTGGGGACTTATCTACCTTATGTTTTTCAAGACACCCAGCACCTCCTCCTATTTGACTTCAATGTGACCTAGGCTATCTACACACCGTTCTCCAGACTCATTATCCATCAAGTCCTTCTCTGGTGAATAGTGATGCAAGTTATTCATTCAGTACCTCGCCCATTTCCTCCAGCTCCACCCATATATTCCTTCCCCTGTCCTTGAGTGGGCCAACCCTTGCCCTGGCTACCCTCTTGCTCTTTATATACGTATAAAAAGCCTTGGGATTTTCCTTAACCCTATTTGCCAATGACTTTTTGTGACCCCTTTTAGCTCTCCTGACTTCTTGCTAGGTTCCTTCCTACTTTCCATATATTCCTCACGGGCTTCATCTGTTCCCAGCCTTCTAATCTTCCAGATGCTTCCTTTTTCTTTTGGCCTATGCTCCCAATATCCCTCATTATCCAAAGTTCCCAAAACTTGTTATTCCTACCCATCTTCCTCACAGGAACATGCCTGAATTCTTATCAACTGACATTTGGAAGCCTCCCACATGTCAGATGGTGATTTACCCATAATCATCCGCCCCCAATCTAGATTCTTCAGTTCCTGCCTAATATTGTTATAATTAGCCTTCCCCCAATTAAGCATCTTCATCCGAGGACTATTCTTATCTTTATCCAACATGAATGGATCAATGCTCCAGATGTTTTTTACGAGCTGTCAATCAGAAACCACTACTCTAAAGCCATCAATGGATTGCAGACAGTAAATCTATGGGAACCAGAAGCAGGCACAGCTGTTCTACTTCGAAAAATGGACATGTGGAGCAGCAAGGTAAATATTGCAGCTATAATGCTTCCCACAGCCCTTGTCAGGACTACTCTCTAGCTTCCAGTCAGGGGCCCCCTTTCTCGGGGCGAGGTCTGTGGTCCCTTTAGTTGGGGGTCCTTGTGGAGGTCTCCCTATCTCATGGGTCCTTGTGGGGGGTCGCCCTATCACAGGGGTCCTTATGGGGGTCTCTCTATCATAGAGGTCCCTGTAGGGGTCTCCTTATCACAGTTGCCTGCTTGGTCCACCGTGAGGTCCATCACGTCAGGTTCACGATAGTAGAGACCACAAGTGAACCGTGCCCACATGTTTCCTGGTCGCGGGGACCGTAGAATCCCTGGAGGCTGGAGCATAGGGCACGGGTCCGCTAAATAGATGCAAATGGGTCATTACGACCAATTTGCATTTATTTCCATGCTCCTGCTCCTATGGGCGGGGAACTTGTTCACGCTGCCAGCGAGTGGGCGGAGCATGATGTTTAGGCTAGGGGCCTGGCGCCGATCCCGATTTTGCCCCAACGCCCAATTCTTCGCACCATTGCAGAACACATTCTGGGCATCCCGAGGGCAAAGAATCCTGCCCCATAAATTTCTTCTTTAGGTGTGAAAATGAATGTCATTAAAAAAATGTGCAGGTTAGGTCGATTGACCAAGCTTTATGTCCAAAGATGTGCAGGTTAGGCAGGGTTACAGGGATAGGACAGGGGTGGGCCTAGATAGGGTGCTCTTTCAGAGGGTTGGTGCAGACTCGATGGACTGAATGGCCTCCGTCTGCACTGTAGAGATTCTATAGTTCTATGATTCATTGAACCATCATTCATGCACTTTAGCATGTTTAGGAGCCAGCAATTGAGAATGCTTTTCAAAATTTAATGTGACTTGTATTTGTGTCATGAGATGCATTCAAAGAAGCAGAGGCACAGAACAGGTCTCAGTGAGAAGAAATAAATGAAGATGATCATACAATTGCAATAAAACACGAGATAGATGACTGGTTCTTACTGTACCTGGAAACCTTGTCACAGTTTGAAAAGAGACTCTGAGCACACACAATTAGAGGAACCTCACCAGTATGGCTGGTGGTAACCTTGAGGCAATAACATATTTGTGACTGGAACTACATTCATCCAGAGACATCAATAGACGCTCAAAAAAGACAGATGAAGTTTATGGGTATTATTCCTCTGCATGCCTGAAAGTATGCAATTTCTGACCCCGTTATGCATTTCTCTGGGTATAAATATGCAGAAAAATCAAGATCCTGATGTTAGCCGCCATGTTGGAAGCTGAATTCATAGAATCATAGAATCACTACTGTGCAGAAGGAGGCCATTTGGCCCATTGAGACTGCACCGACCCTCTGAAAGAGCATCTTACCTATCCCCATAACCCAGTAACCCCACCAAACTTTGGGATAATAAGGGGCAATTTAGCATGACAAATCCACCGAGCCTACACATCTATGGACTGTGGGAGGAAATGAGAGTGCCCAGAGGAAATCCGCACAGATATGGGGAGAATGTGGAAACTCCACACAGGCATCCGAGGCTGGAATTGAACCCGGGTCCCTGGCGGTGTGAGGCAGCACTGCTAACCAGTGCCGCGCCACAAATTAGCTTCGACTAAATGTTGAAAATAGATCTGCACTCAAGTCTACATACTTCCACTCATATATTACCCCAATAATTATGGAATTCAATAGTTAATGCTTGGTTTCAAAAACAACTCTGTAATCGCACAATGCATATCTGTTTATGTGACAGTTGTTGGGCTCTGGGTTTCAAGACAGTAGTTTGCAAATGTTTTTGAACTGTCTTCACAACATTTGCATCACCATATCCTGGACGATTTTTTATGTGTGTTTCTACCCCGGCAGTTATAGGAGAAAGAGCAGCATTCCCCATGGCTATTCATTACAATTGTTTATGATTACTGGCTTTCTGAAGACAACGTGCTTCATGAGTTACACTTGGATTTTGTTTTCATCTGTTAAAAATTCTGATTAAAATGGGCAGGTGCATAATGCACCCTCCTACATGTAGGCAGATGTGCCTTTAGTTTCCTAGGCACTAAGCTCTGTAATTTCCTCCTTACCTCTCTCTGCATCTCTCCCTCTTTTTAGTTAAGACACACCTTAAAATCTATGTTTTTCCCAAAGGTTTGGTCACCTGCAATTATGTGAGTGATCTAATGGCCGCATCGAGCCCGGCTCGGGATGTGGCACAGCCGGCAGATATTGGGAGAGACCTCTCGCTAGATCCACCCGGCTCGCCACGCCTCGGGAGGTCGAATGGGATCTCGCAAGACGTCATAATCTGGATTCTGCCTAAATTGGATGGGACAGAAATTTGCATATTTAAGTGTGCAGTTAAGCACATTTAAACATGTCTCCGCCAAAGCTAACCAGCCCCCGGGATCTAATGGCCTCGCTGAGGAGATCCCAGCCTGGTGCCGTTTAGCACTGGTCTCCATTAAGGCGGGGTGCCACCCAGGTGATCGGAGATCCCTGGGTGGTTGGCTTCTGGACAAGGTGATACCCTGGCACTGATGATGTCACTTGGACACTGTGGCACTAGCAGCCTTTCACCCTGGCCGTGCCACCTGGGCACCTTTACAATGCCACCTGGATGTCAGGCTGGCGCTTACAGCGTACCCAGGTGGCAATTTCAGGTTGGCAGGCTATGACAGTGTGACAGGCTGGCAGTGCCAAGGTGGCATTTTTTCCATGGCAGGGATCCAGCCCCGAGGTGTTATGCCCTTATGAGATGGGGTGCTGGCGATCTGAGGATATCCCAACAGGTAAGTGCAGTCTCGGCAGGGCCTTCCCCATTGAGGCCCGAAAAAGTAATAGCGGGGTATTTCCTTATGCTACAGATACCAGGAAACACCCCGCCACACCCGCCCACTACGGGGCTTTTTTTTGTTAAATCCGCCCTCAATCTCCTTATGTGGATTGGTGTCAAACTTTGTTTGATAATGCTCTTCTGACGCCTTGGGATGTTTTGCTCGATTAAATAAAATTGGTTGTTGAGGTATTATGATGTTGTGCAAATGAGAGGAGTCTACCTGGTGATACATGTCCTCCTATTTTCTCCTGAGCAACACAGGGCTTAAGGAGCGCCTGCGCAACCCTGATATTTGTTGCCATGTCTTTGGGGTGATAAAGCTTAAAAGGTAGCATGGTAGTTAGCACTGTGGTTAGCACTGCTGCCTCACAGCTCCAGGGACCCGAGTTCGATTCTGACCTTGGGTAACTGTCTGTGTGGAGTTTGTACATTCTCCCAGTGTCTACGTGGGTTTCCTCCGGGTGCTCCGGTTTCCTCTCGCAGTCCAAAGATGTGCAGGTTAGGTGGATTGGCCATGTTAAATTGCCCCTTAAGGTGGAGTTGCAGGAATAGGGTGGGGATTGATTGGGCCTGGGTAGGATGATCTTAGGAAGGGCCAGTGCAGACTCGATGGGTCGAATGGCCTCCTTCTACTGTCGAGATTCTATGATATATGATCTATGAACAACTGGAGATTGCATTCATGAAAATTGAGCTCTCAGCTTCCTTTATATTTCTAGCTCTTTGACTTTCACTCCTGTAGTATGCAAAGATGCCTCAGTGAATTTCACTTCTCCACCACCCTTGCCAGCTTGATGTGAATGTCCCATCAGCACAATAAATGAAAAGAACACACACTCAACATGCATGGCCCTGGGAAATGGATGGGGTGAGAAAATCTGGCAAGGACAGATGGAGGTTGCACTCCACGCTATATCCACCTCAGGGCTACGAGCAAAGATTTGTGATTGAATGTTAGGGAACAGCTGCCAATCTAAACCTGAACAACACGTACTTTCTTTTTGTTTAAGTCTTGCTACTATTGTGTATACATGACTTCTGAAAGAGGGATATTTATTTATTAACATGAGTTTGATTCATGTTAAAGTTCAATGTAAATCGACTGGCAAGTTCTGGATTTCACATTTCTGCATCCTCTGTGCAGTTAAGGATATCAACAGCAGAAAAAAGGTCCAAGTGTATGTATGCAATCCTCAGCTCATTGTGCAAAGAGCTTCTAAAAGAAAAGAGAAAATCAATTACAGAATAGAAGACAGTTTAATAGGTCACACTGATATCCTATCCAAGTGTGTATATGTGCTGTGGACAATTCTAGGTACTGAGATTGTATAGAAGATGAATTAACAGACATTGGCTTGCAGACAATTGATGCTCATAGTATGACTCTGGGTCCATTTTTAGCTCATTTCCCTCTCACGTCTCTTGCTTGGGAGACATGCTGCTGATTTTCTATTCACAACCTAACATGATAAAGAAAAAGAGCTCATAGCCCACAAAAAGTGTGCACTATTCTGAATTAGTCATTTCCTATGCATTTGAGGGCTGCTGTCCGATGTTTCAAAATTATCGGGAAGAATGTGTGCTCCCAATTCGGATTCCCAGTCGACAAGACTTCCCACTCGAATGCATCGTTGGAAAATTAACCCTTCAGTGACCATGAGGGACATGGCTACGGGTACAGGTTAGGTGGATTGGCCATGCTGAATTGCCCTTTAGCGTCCAAAGATGTACAGGTTCAGTGGATTGGCCATGATCAATGTGTGGGGTTATGGGTATAGGGCAGGGGGGGGGCCTAGGTGGAGTTCTCTTTCAGAGGGTTGGTGCAGGACTGATGGAATGAATGGCCTCCTTCCACACTGTAGGGATTCTATGTATTCCTCCATGGATTTTAAATGTCAGAGATTACAGACAAAGAACTGGAGATATATTTTCCCAGAGGTTTGTGAGGCAGAGGATTGGACGTCCAATGATACTGGGGCTAATGTTCAACTTCACCACCTGTGAAGTAATTTGGTGGAGGCAGTGCCTGCTCTTCATAGAACGTGCTGCCTGATCTGTGTCCCATGAACTTAAATCGGTTCTATAGTGTACAATCTACTCTGCTACGATATCACCCAGATGACAATGTTGAAAGATAACAAGATTCAAGAAAAGGTCTGATTGATGCCAGAAAAGAAGCAGGCAAAGGGATACGGAACATGGTGAGCACATGTTATTAGGAATGCTGCTTGTGTGTGTGTGTGAGGGGGTGGGGGGGGGGGGGGTAATAAAGCCAATGCAGATCAATTGAATCAACAGCCTGTTTCTGGGTTGTATTTAGTATGTAATATGTACTCTTCAGCAGTACTCCAGCCTTTGGATTTTCAGTATGCTGAATAATAAATGAAGGAAACAGCATATAAAAAGTAACTACACTTCAGAAATTCACTCCAGTTTCTGAGATGTGTTGTGTGTGATTGCATTGATTTTTGTAATTGAACAATACTAATGTTAAGATGGCTCGAATTACTAAAAGGTTTTTGAATAATGTGCAGTTTGGAACCGAGGATGCATTGCAAACTTAAGTCAAAGATACAACCCAAGTCCAAAATTGACTTCTTGGTTAAAGTTTTCAGGAGACAAGCTGTCAAAGGTTTTTGATGGTGCTGTGGGTGTTCCAGTTCCAAAATGTATGCAGAAGCCTGTCAGAAGTACACAAGTATCACTTGTCATTGATGGATGTTGTCAGAGTTTGCAAGGTGCCCTCATTTCTGTTCACTCCTTTATGGGTTAGAAATGTGCATTGGAAAGGAAATCGGAAGCAGCAGCTGATTTAAAGTGGCTTAAAGGGACAGATGTAATTTCAACTGCAGTAAAGCAGCAGGAAGAAAAATCAGCTGATGACTGTGAAAGAATCTTGGGAAGGAGGAGCACTTTCCCATTCTTGATGGAAGCTTTTGAGGTGAGGCTCAGCCAGATGCAGCATCTCAAAAAGACAAAAACATCATCTGTTCATAATTGAGCCAAATGCAACATTAAGGGCTGTAACTTCTGAGCTCCCTAATTTTGGATTTGATGCCCTGGGGAAATCCCTCTTGGAACTTTACAGGTAAGGATTTGCAGGACAATTGTCCAGAAGAGCTAACTTCCTGTGAGCAATTGCCCTGCTCTGGGACCCATCTGAAAATGGGATGTAAGTTGCAAACTTTGGATGATTCCGCCTGTAGTGTTAACTGCGTGGTCGAAAACACGTGTTACTCAATCCTTGGCTGATGGTGAGGTCCTCTGAATCTTGTTGAAGAAGACTCGAACTCGTCCAGTAACAACAAAGGTTTATTGAGCAACTATAACTATTAATGCGTGAGTTCTTTACCTTAACATGGGAACTTGGAATTGGATAACAAGATTCAACAATTGTAACTAAATGTAACTCCACTAACCATCTATGTGATTCTGATGTTTCCCTGTGCACAGCACACCCGAGAGAGAGACAGAGACCCCGTGTGGCTGCCCTTTATACCCCTGCTGGTCCAGCCCTCTGATGATCATGTGGTGCTGCTATCTACCCATTAACCCCTTGTGTGCATGCACCTACAGAGATCACCACACCGCCAGGGTTACTCAAATAGTTACGCAGAAACGGTTAGAAGAATTAAAGCCTCTTCTAACTCCTTGGTATCTAAGTAAAGACACAGACGGATGCACCCATGGGACTCTTCCCCACACCACAGCTAACCACCATTGCCCCTCATCCCCCCACCTTCTCTCCTTGGTTTTCCCTGACCCGTAGATCCATCCCGTCCTCCCAACCCGCAGATTAACCCAACCCTAACAACCCATGAACCCGACACAACTCCCCAGATCTGTGGACCTGACGTAACCACCACCCCTGACCTGACCAACCTGACCCCTGACAAGAGGACCTGACACAACCCCCACTACCGCCACCAACCCCCCCCCCCCCCACCCTCGCGACCCGACTTGAAACCTCGCAAAGTCTGGACCTCCGAACCCCCAACTCCTACCAAACTCTGGGCCCCACCCCACCCCGACCTCAAGTCCAATTAAGTGTGCATTAAAGTCTTCTAATTCATGTGAACCGTCGATTTGCCATGCCAGTCGAACTTAGGGCCCCAAGACACTTAATTCTGGATTCTAACCCAGCCAGGGTGGGCAGGAGCTAAAATAGTAAAGGTTTTGTTCTTCATTTCCAGTCATTCCTGCCTGATTTCATGTTAACCAGTTACATTTCAGACAGCAGATAGCGGCCCCTCTCTCGCAAGTAGGTGCCTATGTAACATGTTAAAATGTTATCATTCTAACTTAGGAAACAACACTCACACAGCGTCAAACCAACTTGTGAGACCTGATGGGAACTTCCAAAGTGGACATGGTCAATAATGTATTGAACTTATGTGAGTGTTTTTGTAGGGCAGGATGAGCAGGAGTGCTCCCTGTGGTCTTGTGTCACATTAAGTATCTTTTGCCTCCTCAACCTCATACTGTACTATCCTTTCGATCACCTGCCTCCTAGCTGGAGCCTGTTCCATCGGGACTCTGGGCATGTCAGACTCCTGACAAAATACTTACTCTTTCCTCACTAGTCCTGATATCCCTCTCATTGGTTTAAGCACTACCAGATTCAAATTAAAAATTAAATGGCAGGGTTCTAGCGTTCAATACCTTCTGGGGTTCTCCCATGGTTGGCAGCTAACCTGCTCTGTGTACGGCCCGAGCTAAAATTGGGGCTTTACTCTCAAATCCAGGAAGTGGATTTGAAAGGGTGTCCAACTTTTGTGGACCTTCTGGCCAATCACATGTTAGGGAATTTATTAATCTGCACATATTCATGTTCACTGCAATGTGAACCCCCTGGAGACAAAATGGGCAAAGCCATCTTGGAACGATTGTAAAGACTTCTCCCAGAATTTATAGATTTTCCCTCTTTGCCAGACAAATGCATGCACAACCAACACATGCCATTGGAAGAGTCTTCCTTGGATATGTCATTTAACTGGAACAAAAATATGGTCAGGATACCAGAAAACCCCCCAATTTATATTCGGATACAAGATGAAAAACCCCAGCAATTTGCAATTTGTACATCTGTGAGGAGAAGGGAGTGAGGCAGAAGAAGAAAAATTATAGGCCGGTTAGCCTGACTTTGGTCATTGGTAATATTTTAGAGTCCATTATTAAAGATGAAATTGTGGAGTACTTGGAAGTGCATGATGAAATAGGACTGAGTCAGCACGGCTTCATCAAGGGGAGGTCATGTCTGACAAATTTGTTACAGTTCTTTGAGGAAGTAACAAGGAAGTTAGACAAAGGAGAACAGTGGATGTGATTTATTTAGATTTCCAGAAGGCCTTTGACAAGGTGCCACATAGGAGACTAGAACATAGAACATAGAAAATTACAGCGCAGTACAAGCCCTTCGGCCCTCGCTGTTGCGCCGACCTGTGAAACCACTCTAAAGCCCATCTACACTATTCCCTTATCATCCATATGTTTATCCAATGACCATTTAAATGCCCTTAATGTTGTCGAGTCCACTACTGTTGCAGGCAGGGTATTCCACGTCCCTACTACTCTCTGAGTAAAGAACCTACCTCTGACATTTGTCCTATATCTATCTCCCCTCAATTTAAAGCTTTGTCCCCTCATGCTAGCCATCACCATCCGAGGAAAAAGACTCTCACTGTCCACCCTATCTAATCCTCTGATCATCTTGTATGCCTCAATCAAATCACCTCTTAACCTTCTTCTCTCTAACGAAAACAGCCTTAAGTCCCTCAGCCTTTCCTCATAAGATCTTCCCTCCATACCAGGCAATGTCCTGGTAAATCTCCTCTGCACCCTTTCCAATGCTTCCACATCCTTCCTATAATACGGCGACCAGAACTGTACACAATATTCCAAATGTGGCCACACCAGAGTTTTGTACAGCTGCAACATGACCTCATGGCTCCGAAACTCAATCCCTCTACTAATAAAAGCTAACACACCGTATGCCTTCTTAACAACCCTATCAACCTGGGTGGCAACTTTCAGGGATCTATGTACATGGACACCGAGATCTCTCTGCTCATCCACACTACCAATAATCTTACCATTAGCCCAGTAATCTGTATTCCTGTTATTCCTTCCAAAATGAATCACCTCACACTTTTCTCCATTTGCCACCTCTCAGCCCAGCTCTGCAGCTTATCTATGTCGCTCTGTAACCTGCAACATCCTTCCGCACTGTCCACAACTGCACCGACTTTAGTGTCATCTGCAAATTTACTCACCATCCTTCTACGCCCTCCTCCAGGTCATTTATAAAAATGACAAAGAGCAGTGGCCCCAAAACAGATCCTTGTGGGACACCACTAGTAACTGAACTCCAGGCTGAAAACATTTCCCATCAACCACCACCCTCTGTTTTCTTACAGCTCGCCAATTTCTGATCCAAACTGCTAAATTCCCCTGAATCCCATGCCTCCATATTTTCTGCAATAGCCTACCGTGGGGAACCTTATCAAATGCTTTATTGAAATCCATATACACCACATCAACTGCTTTACCCTCGTCCACCTGTTTGGTCACCTTCTCAAAGAACTCAAGAAGTTTTGCGAGGCACGACCTGCCCTTCACAAAACCGTGTTGACTATCCCTAATCAAATTATTCCTTTCTGGATGATTATAAATCCTATCTCTTATAAACCTTTCCAAGACTTTGCCCACAACAGAAGTAAGGCTCACTGGTCTATAGTTACCGGGGTTGTCTCTACTCCCCTTCTTGAACAAGGGGATGACATTTGCTATCCTCCAGTACTCTGGCACTATTCCTGTTGACAATGACGACATAAAGATCAAAGCCAAAGGCTCAGCAATCTCCCTACCTTCCCAGAGAATCCTAGGATAAATCCCATCCGGCCCAGGGGACTTATCTATTTTCACACATTCCAGAATTGCTAACACCTCCTCCTCATGAACCTCAAGCTGTTCTAACTATTAAATAAGTTAAGAGCCCAAAGTGTTAAGGGTAAGATCCTGGCATGTATAGAGGATTGGCTGACTGGCAGAAGGCAGTGAGTGGGGATAAAGGGGTCTTTTTCAGGATGGCAACCGGTGACTAGTTGTATGCCTCAGGAGTCTGTGCTGGGACCACAGCTTTTCACAATATACATTAATGATCTGGAATAAGAAACTGAAGGCACTGTTGCTAAGTTTGCAGATGATACAAAGATCTATAGAGGGACAGGTGGTATTGAGGAAGCAAGGGGGCTGCAGAAGGACTTGGACAGGCTAGGAGAGTGGGCAAAGAAGTGGCAGATGGAATACAATGTGGAAAATTGTGTGGCTGTGCACTTTGGAAAGAGAAATGGTGGCATAGAATATTTTCTAAATGGGGTGATGCTTAGGAATTCAGAAGCACAAAGGGACTTGGGAGTCCTTGTTCACGATTCTCTTAAGGTTAACGTGCAAGTTCAGTGGCCGAGTTAGAAGGCAAATGCAATGTTAGCATTCCTGTCGAGAGGTCTAGAATACAAGACCAGGGATGTACTTCTGAGGCTATATCACGCTCTGGTCAGACCCCATGTGGAGAATTGTGCAGTTTTGGCCCTGAATCTAAGGAAGGATGTGCTGGCCTTGGAAAGGGTCCAGAGGAGATTCACAAGAATGATCCCTGGAATGAAGAGCTTGTCGTATGAGGAACGGTTGAGGACTCTGGGCCTGTACTCATTGAAGTTTAGAAGGATGAGGGGGGGGAACTTATTGAAACTTACAGGATATTGCGAGGCCAGGATAGAGTGGATGAGGAGAGGATGTTTCCAATTGCTGGAAAACTAGAAGCAGAGGACACCATCTCAGACTAAAGGGACGATCCTTTAAAACAGAGATGATGAGGAATTTCTTCAGCCAGAGGGTGGTGAATCTATGGAACTCTTTGCTGCAGAAGGCTGTGGAGGCCAAATCACCGAGTGTCCTTAAGACAGAGATAGTTAGGTTCTTGATTAATACAGGGATCAGGGGTTATGGGGAGAAAGCAAAAGAATACGGATGAGAAAAATAACAGCCATGATTGAATGGCAGAGCAGACTCGATGGGCCGAGTGGCCTAATTCTGCTCCTATGTCTTATGGTCTTATGAAAGGATGTTTCACACCAGGAGTGATTCCACTGACAAATCGGGCTATTTTAGGAGAAATTAAACTTTAATTTTAACTCAGTATTAACCACACAAATACCCCAGAAATAGCTCTACAATTAATGGTTAAATGGTTCTTAAAATAAAAAGAAAAACTATAACCTATGCCCTACACCTTCACTATAAATATTCCAATCAAGCAACCCTAATAACCCAGAAAACTGGTGTAACGGGATGGAGGATCCCGCCCAATATATATCACAATATCATTCACACAAGAATACACAAGAACTTACAACATAGGAATCGTCTATAAAATAATGAGGAGCATAGATAAGGTTGCCATAAGTCAACACCTTTTCCCAAAGGTAGAGGAGTCTGGACATAGAGGTCATAAGTATAAGGGGCGGGATTTTTCGGAAACCGGCGGGGTGGGTAACTCCGGCGCGAAGGGGTGGCGTGAACCACTCCGGCATCGGGCCGCGCCGAAGGTGCGGAATCCTCCGCACCTTCAGGGGCCAGGCCAGCGCCGGAGTGGTTTGCGCCACGCCAGTCGGCGCGGAAGGGGCTTGGCGCCACGCCAACCGGTGCCAAAGGGCCTCCGCTGGCCGGCGCGAGCTGGCACATGCGCGGGAGCGCCAACGTGTGCTGGCATCATCCCAGCGCATATGCAAGGGGGGTTCATCTCCCCGCTAGCCATCACAGACCAGCAGGCGCGGAGAAATAGAGTGCCCCCACAGCACAGGCCCGGCCGCGGATTGATGGGCTCCAATCGCGGGCCAGACCACCAGGGCCAGGACGCCCGCGGAGCCAGGTCCCACCAGTAAGTACCTGTCGTAACATATGCCGGCGGGACCGGCCGAAAATGGGAGGCCACTCGGCCCATCGCAGGCTGGAGAATCACCGGGTGGGCCGCTACTCACGGCCACTGACCGGCGTGGTGCGATTCCTGCCCCCGCCAAATCCCCAGCGCCGGAGAATTCAGCAGCCAGCGGAGCCGGGATTCAAGTCGCCACCCGGCGATTCTCTGACCCGGCAACGGGTCGGAGAATCCCGCCCACGGTGAGAGGGGAGAGATGAAATGAAAAATGAAATGAAAATAGCTTATTGTCACAAGTAGGCTTCAATGACGTTACTGTGGAAAGCCCCTAGTTGCCACATTCTGGCACCTGTTCGGGGAGGCTGGTACGGGAATTGAACCATGCTGCTGGCCTGCCTTGGTCTGCTTTCAAAGCTAGCGATTTAGCCCTGTGCTAAACAGTCCGAACGGGCTGCCAGAGGCAGTGGTCGTGGCGGGTACAATTTTGTCCTGTAAAAAGCAGTTTGACAGTTACATGGGCAAGGTGGGTACAGAGGGATATGGGCCAAATGCAGGCAAGTGGGACTAGCTTAGAAACTGGGTGGCATGGACAAGCTAGGCCGACTCTATGAGGAATAGACCAAATGACCAATTGAGCCTGTTCTGATATTTAATATGACCATAGCTGCTTTTGAGCTTCAACTCCACTTTCCTGCCCACTCCCCTGATTCCCTGCGAGACCAAGTCTATCCCAGCCATATATGTATTCAATAATTGAGCA
Organism: Scyliorhinus torazame; assembly: GCF_047496885.1. NCBI lineage: Eukaryota > Metazoa > Chordata > Chondrichthyes > Carcharhiniformes > Scyliorhinidae > Scyliorhinus > Scyliorhinus torazame. Next base: position 67,303,815 of record NC_092721.1, on the reverse strand, counting down.
ACCATAACCCTTTGGGGTACAGAATTCAAAAGATTCACAACGCTTTTAGTGAATCAATTTCTTCTCACCTCAGCCCTAAATGATTGACCTCTTATCTTGAGACTATACCTTGAGGTTTTAAATTTCCGATCAGCAGAAACTGTATCTGAGTATCTACCCTGTCAAGCCTCTTCAGAATCTTGTACTTTTCAATGAAATTGCCTCTTATTCTTCAAAATCCCAGAGAATGTAAACACAGTTTGCTCAGCCTCACAGCTTAGGAAAACCTCTTTGTCCCAAGGGAAGAATTTAGTGAACCTTTGCTATATTGCTGTTAGTGCAAGTATATCCTTCTGTAAATATGGGAACCAAAAATGCGCATAAGTGTGGTCTCACAATGTGTAACAATTACAGCGCAACTTCTTTATCTTGTCCTTCAATTGCCTTTCAATGAAGGCTAACATGCCATTTGTCTTCCTAATTTCTTGTACCTACATGCAAACTTTCTGTGGGGTGAACTCTCCATCTCCCCAACTGTGTGTTAACAAACGAACAAAGAACAAAGAAATGTACAGCACAGGAACAGGCCCTTCGGCCCTCCAAGCCCGTGCCGACCATGCTGCCCGACTAAACTACAATCTTCTACACTTCCTGGGTCCGTATCCTTCTATTCCCATCCTATTCATATATTTGTCAAGATGCCCCTTAAATGTCCCTATCGTCCCTGCTTCCACTACCTCCTCCGGTAGCGAGTTCCAGGCACCCACTACCCTCTGCGTAAAAAACTTGCCTTGTACATCTACTCTAAACCTTGCCCCTCTCACCTTAAACCTATGCCCCCTAGTAATTGACCCCTCTACCCTGGGGAAAAGCCTCTGACTATCCACTCTGTCTATGCCCCTCATAATTTTGTATACCTCTATCAGGTCGCCCCTCAACCTCCTTCGTTCCAGTGAGAACAAACCGAGTTTATTCAATCGCTCCTCATAGCTTATGCCCTCCATACCAGGCAACATTCTGGAAAATCTCTTCTGCACCCTCTCTAAAGCCTCCACATCCTTCTGGTAGTGTGGCGACCAGAATTGAACACTATACTCCAAGTGTGGCCTAACTAAGGTTCTATACAGCTGCAACATGACTTGCCAATTCTTATACTCAATGCCCCGGCCAATGAAGGCAAGCATGCCGTATGCCTTCTTGACTACCTTCTCCACCTGTGCTGCCCCTTTCAATGACCTGTGGACCTGTACTCCTAGATCTCTTTGACTTTCAATACTCTTGAGGGTTCTACCATTCACTGTATATTCCCTACCTGCATTAGACCTTCCAAAATGCATGTTCCTCAGCGGTGCGCCATCGCCAGCAGCGGGATTCTCCGTTCCCACTGCCGGCCAATGGGATTTCCCTTTGTGGCCGCCCCATACCGCTGGGAAGCCAGGGAGGGGGGTGCGGGGACTGGGGAGCGTGTACTGCCGGTGGAACGGAGAATCTTGCCTGTGGAGAATTCACCCGTTTTCTTGTACAAGCACACCAAAGTCTCTTTCAACATCAACATTTATAAGTTTCAGAACTTAAAAAAAAAAATCCCACTTCTGACTTTATGTTGGAAGGAAGATCATTGATGAAGAAGCTAAAAATCTTGGGCCTACGACACGTCCTGAAGAATTCCTGCCAAAAAAACAGTCTGCTTTCTATTCTCATGACCAAAGGGAATAACTTCACACTTACTCATATTATATTCCATCTGCCATCTTGTTGCCCACCACTTAACCTGCCTCGAATCGCCTTACAGCCTCTACATGTTCTCCTTATGATTTATCTTTCCACCTAGCTTTGTATCATCAGCCAACTTTGATACATTACTCTCTAATTCATCTAATTCGTTAATAGGGATTTTAATTACCTGAGTCCACAGCATGGATTTTTGTGATACTTCGCGAGTAACAGCTTGCAAACTTGAAAATGTCCTGTTTCTGATTTTCTGTTTCAGGTCGGATGACCAATCCTCTCTCCATGCCAATATAGTACTTCAAATCCATGAGTCCTTATCTTGCCCACCGATCTTTGTGTGGTGCCTCATTGGATGTAATTGAGAAATCCAGGTATGCTGGGCGGGATTCTCCCAGCCCTGGGACGGGCCGGAGAATCCCCGCGACCGGGCTATGCCGCTCCGACACCGGCATGTGGTTGGCGTGGCGCCGGTCGCGGCTGTACATGGCCACCCCGTGAATCTCTGGCCTGGATGGGCCGAGCAGCCGTGAAAAAAAAAAGTCCCACCCGCGCTGTTCTAACCTGCTCTGAGCAGGCAGGACCTCGGCGTTGAGGGGTCGTGTGGCGGCCTGTTGGGGGGTGGGGGGAGGGGGGGGGGGGAGAGGGATCCGACCCGGGGGTGGGGGAGGGACTCCAATGTGGCCTGGCCCGCGATCGGGGCCCAACGATCGGCAGGCTGGCCTCTCTAGCTGGGGGCCTCCTTTCCTACGTGCCGGCCCCTGTAGTCCTGCGCCATGTTGCGTCGGGGCCGGTGCGTTGAAGGAGACCACTGTGCATGTGCGCATTGGCGCCGGCGCCACTGTGCATGCGTGGATCCCGCGGCGCACAGTTCACGCCGGGATCGGCAGCTGGAGCGGAGCGAACCGCTCCAGCGCCGTGCTGGCCCCCTGTAGGGGCCAGAATTACTCCTGGCAGTGGCCGTTCACGCCATCATAAAACGCGATGGCGTTTACGACAATGTGGACACTTTGCCGCCGGATGGGAGAATCCCGCCAACTGTGTCCCTTTTAGCCAACCTACAAGCTTCATCAGCATAAAACTTAAATAAATTTATCAAATAGGATTTCTCTTCTATAAAAAAACTTGTTGACTTGATCTAATAATGCTATATTAAATGCACTGTTAAGACTTTCGTACTGAAAAAGTTCAGGATTTTTCAGTTAGGCTAATTGCCTGTGGTTCCTTGTTTCTGTCTCCCTCCTTTCTCGAAATGTGATGTTACATTTGGTAACTTCCGATCTAATGGGATCATTCCTCAATCTAAGGCATTTTGGAAAATCATAGGCACATAACCACACTACCTCAGCAGCTATCTCTTTTAGAATCATAAATTGTAGACCAACAGATACTGGGGATTCCAATTCACTCCACATGATTTCAAGAAATGGCTGAAGGCACTGGATACAGCAAAAGCTCTGGGCCCTGACAATATTCGGCAATAGTCTTGAAGACCTGTGCTCCTAACCAAGCTGTTCCAATATAGCTACAACACTGGCATCTACATGCTAATGTAGGTGCGCCCTGTACACAAAAAACAGGACAAATCCAACCTAACCAATTACCACCCCATGAGTCTACTCTCTATCATCAGCAAAGCGATGGAAGCAGTCATCAACAATGCTATCAAGCAGCACTTACTCAGCAATAACCTGCCGTTTGTGGAGTGCCAGGGTCACTCAGCTCCTTACCTTATTATAGCCTTGGCTCAAACATGAACAAAAGAGCTGAATGCATGAGGTGAGAGTGACTGCACTTGACATCAAGCCAGCTTTTGTCCGAGTATGGCATCAAGGAGCCCTCGTTAAACTGGAGCCAATGGGAATCAGGGGGGAAACTCTTTTGGTTGGAGTGATATCTGCCACAAAGGAAGATGGTTGCAGTAGTTGCAGGTCAATCATCTCACCCCCAGGACATCACTGAAGGTCAGCTGGTAGCTGTACAATCTTCCGTGCCTTTCACAACTCCTCAGATAATGCAGCAGTTCATTCCAAATGCAAAAAAAACGGGATAATACCCATGCTTGTGCTGCCAAGTGACAAGTAACATTTGTGTCACGCAAGTGCCAGGCAATGACTATCTTTAACAAGAGAGGCTCTAGCCACTGCTCCTTGTTATTCAATGATATTACCATCACTGAATTCCCCCACTATAAATATCCTGGGGGTTACCATTGACCAGAAACTAACTGGTCTAGCCATACAAATACGATAGCTATCAGAGAAGGGCAGCACGGTAGCATTGTGGATAGCACAATTGCTTCACAGCTCCAGGGTCCCAGGTTCAATTCCCCGCTGGGTCACTGTCTGTGCGGAGTCTGCACATCCTCCCCGTGTGTGCGTGGGTTTCCTCCGGGTGCTCCGGTTTCCTACCACATTCCAAAGATGTGCAGGTTAGGTGGATTGGCCATGATAAATTGCCCTTAGTGTCCAAAATTGCCCTTAGTGTTGGGTGGGGTTACTTGGGTTATGGGGATAGGGTGGAGGTGTTGACCTTGGGTAGAGTGCTCTTTCCAAGAGCCGGTGCAGACTCGATGGGCCGAATGGCCTCCTTCTGCACTGTAAATTCTATGATAATCTATGAGAAGGTCAAAGGCTAGGAACCCTGCAGTAAGTAACTCACATTCTGACCCTCAGATCCTGGGCGGGATTCTCTGACCCCCCGCCAGGTCGGAGAATCGCCGGGGGCTGGCGTGAATCCCGCCCCCGCCGTGTCCCGAAGTCTCCGCCACCAGAGATGCGGCGGGGGCGGAAATCGCGCCGCGACGGTCGGCGGGGGCGGGAATTGCACCTCGATGGCCGGCGGGCCCACCCCAGCCGATTCTCCGGCCAACGATGGGCCGAAGTCCCGCTGCTGGAATCCCTGTCCTATCAACGCGGATTAAACCACTTTTTGAACGGCGGGACAAGGCAGCGCAGGCGGGCTCCGGGGTCCTGGGGGGGGCGTGGGGCCCACCGATCCGCAGGCGGGCCTGTGCCGTGGGGGTACTCTTTTTCTTCCGCCTTCGCCATGGTCTTCACTATGGCGGAGGCGGAAGAGACCCCCTCCCCTGCGCATGCATGGGGATGACGCCAGCAGCCGCTGACGCTCCCGTGCATGCGCGGACCCACATCGCCCGGCGAAGATCTTTCAGCACGGCTGGCGTGGCGCCAAAGGCCTTTCCCGCCAGCCGGTGGAGCGGAAATCGCTCCGGCGCGGGCCTAGCCCCTCAAGATGAGGGCTTGGCCCCTAAAGGTGCAGAGACGTCCGCACCTTTGGGGTGGCCCGACGCCGGAGTGGTTCCCCCCACTCCATTACGCCGGAACCCCCCGCCCCGCCAGGTAGGGGGGAGAATCTCACCCCCTGTCTCAGGAGTGTAATGAAATACTAGCCACTTGCCTGTATGAGTGCAGCTCGAACAACACTGAAGAAGTTTAACATCATCCAGGTCAAAGAAATCCGCTTGATTGCTACCCCTTCCACAAACATTCAAATCCTCCACCACTGACGAACAGAGGCAGCTGTGTGTACCATCTACAAGATGCACTACAGGTACTCACCAAGGTTCCTTAAACAGCACCTTCCAACCTCACAACCACGACCATCTAGAGCAAGAGATACCGGGTAACACCGCCGCCTGGAAGTTGCAATCCAAGTCACTCGCCATCCTGACTTGGATATATATCACCGTTCCTTCACTGTCGTTGGGTCAAAACCCTTAACAGCACTGTGGGTGTACCTACACCTCAGAAACCACAGCAGTTCTTGAAGGCAGCTCACCACCACCTTCCGAAGGGCAACTAGTGTTGGGCAATAAATGCTGGCTTAGCCTGCAATGCCAAATCCCGTCAATACATTAAAAAAAAAATTGTTGGATTTTAGTCTCTTCCATTTCTTCATTAATCATTTTTTTCTGTTGATATTAATTATATTAATTTCCTCACTCATTTCCGCCCTTCCGCTATCCTTTATTTCTGGTATGCACCTCAAATCTTCTACTGTGAATTCTTTTTTATTTTAACGACTCTCTTTGTTTTTATATGCTGATAAATTTTCATTTTTTCCCTTTGTTATCAAAGATTTGGTGATCATTTATTCCTGGGCAGGTCAACAATACTCTGTTGCCAGAACCTGATGCAAAAAACATTCTACAAGCTCAACTCCTCAATAATTCTTGCCTCTTTGATTGTCCAAGTCTGCATGAAGACTAAAGTCTTCCACAATTATTCCTGCCTTTGTTACAAGCTTCCCTAATCTCTTGTTTAATATTCTGTCGAACAGTATAGCGACTGATAGGGGGCACATTAACTATTCCAACAATCTATTTCTGACTCTTGCTATTCCTAATTTCTGCCCATACTGACTATACTTCAGGATTTTCTGAGGCCAGGTCCTTTCTCATTAATGACCTTATGTCATCCCTTACCATCAGGGCTACCCCTTCTCCTTCGCCATTCTGCCCGACTTACCGAAATATTTATTTCCCAATTAGTTCACCTTGCATAATATTTCTGTAATGGCAATTAAATATAATCCATTTTAGCTGTCAACATTCTGGGGGTTACCATTGACTAGAAACTGAACTGGACTAGCCATATAAATACTGTGGCTACAAGAGCAGGTCAGAGACCATGCAAAGCCTGTCCACCATTTATAAGACATAAGTCAGGAGTGTGATGGAATATTCTCCATTTGCCTGGAAGAGTGCAGCTCCAACAACACTCAATAAGCTTGACACCAACCAGGACAAAGCAACCACTTGATTGGCAACTGATTCACAAATAGCCACTCCCTCCCCCACTCACACACAGTAGCAGCAGTGTCTGCCATCTACAAGATACACTGCAGAAACTCATCAAGCCTCCGGAGATAGCACCTTCCAAACCCACAACCACTATCATCGAGAAGGACAAGAGCAGTGTCATGATATTTAGATCAGCATATCATGGTGCAATCACACACACCCTGATGGACATGCAGTAGGACCACCAACACAACATCACAGGCAATCACCAGTGAGAGCACACGCACTATAAAAACAGGGGACACTACAGTTCCCGTTCATTCCAGCAACTGCCAGCTCAGAGCACCGAGCTCAGAGCCTGCCACTCAGACATTCACCATGTGCTGAGTGCCTCATCCAGATAGTGATTGGACAGGGTCCACAGATTAGCTGGTAATGCATGTACCCAAGTTAGCAGTGTTCTGTTACAGTTGAGTAGTTAATAAAATTGAGTTACACCATCTCCAGTCGTGTTGGATCGTTTGTACATCAGAACACCCAACACGGCATGCTACCAGAAGTGGACGCAAACCAGCGCCTGTGAGACCGACCTGCAACATATCAGCATCCGCCGTCCTGCACCATGGAGAACATCAACCCGCCGCCGCCGCTCCGAATCGCTGGCAATCTCGGGGTCAATTGGAAACTGTTCAAGCAGCGCTTCCAGCTCTTCCTCGAGGCCACAGACAGGGAGAATGCATCGGACACCAGGAAGATTGCCCTTCTTCTTTCCACGGTGGGGCAACACGCCATCCACATCTTTATTCCCTTACATTTGCGGACGGCGAGGACAAAACCAAATACAAGACGGTGCTCCTGAAGTTCGACGAACACTTCAGCGTTGAAGTAAACAAGAGTCTTATCCTTGGTCAGAGTTTAGTGGTGACTAAAGCTCAGAGGGATGAGATTTGTAGTTATTTTTCTGCAATTATTTCAAGGTTAGGTCAACATTTCTTGAATAACCCGTGCCCACACTTGTTAGAATGACAGAAATCAATATACTTTTTTGGCAGATCCATTTGGTTGTGTTTTTCCTATTCTTTGTTACCCTGTCTTTTGCTCATAGTGTCACTTTCATAATTTTATTATATGTCAGCTTCACTATCAAAGTGCTGTACTTATTCAGTGCTGAAATCATTTCGAACATATATAGATACATGAATTTTAATGGACAGCTAGATGACATGATTGTGAAATGCTTAGAGTGAAATTCAAACAGACATTTTGCAATATGAAAAGACAGTCTTTTTTTTTGGTTTGCAAATGGTGGATATGAATAAGAAACATCTTTATCATTATCATAGAATTTACAGAGCAGAAGGAGGCCATTCAGCCCATCGAGTCTGCCAGCTCAGAGCAATAATGCCCAAATGTCAGTACAAGTCGTTGGGAAAAGATGACAAATTTATTTTCTCATCCCTGTGGAGGATGTCTGGTGTTGAAGGATTCTCCCACTTGTCCGATTAAGTGTTGCTTGACCAAATATAGCCTGGGTTATTGCAGGATTATATTCCATTTGCTTCAACCCAAGAATTCTTAATCCAGAGTTCCTGCCAGAGGTTTAAGCCGGCGCAACCCCTTGAGACCCTTCAGCCCCATGAGTTGGTCACGTCCCCTTGGTCGAAGGTGGGCGTCGACCTCTTTCATGCACTCAGCAGGGACTACATTATTCTTATTGACTACTTCTCAAGTTATCCGGAGGTCATACGCCTGCATGACACAACGTCATCAGCTGTCATCCGGGCATGCAAAGAAACCTTTGCTCGCCATGGGATTCCGCTCACCGTCATGTCTGACAACGGGCCTTGCTGTGCAAGTCAAGAATGGTCTTCCTTTGCCACTTCATACAACTTCACACACGTGACATCCAGTCCCTTCATCTTCAGTCGAATGGCAAGGCGGAAAAGGGCGTCCACATTGTGAAGCGGCTCTTCTGCTAGGCTGCTGATGCCGGATCTGACATCTGTTTAGCCCTGCTGGCCTATCGCTCGGCCTCACTGTCCACAGGCCTCTCGCCAGCCCAGCTGTTGATGGGTCGCATTCTCAGGACCACTGTGCCGTTCGTTCATGTTCCTGACCTCGACCATGTTCCAGTATTGCGAAGGATGCAACAACAGCATGCTCAGCAGAAGGTGGCACATGACGCTCGGGTGACTGATCTTCCTGCACTGGCGCCTGGAGACAACGTCCGCATACACCTACCGGAGGGTGGCTGGCCGGCAACCGCCGAGGTTCTCTGCCACGTGGCTCCCCGCTCATTCCTGGTTCATATGCCTGATGGCTCCATTTGCCGCCGTAATCGGCGGGCCCTTCATCTGGTTCCGCGCTCGCTACGAGATCATGCAACGGTGCCACGCCCTCCTGTTATCCCTGATGTCGACTTTGTTGAGCTTCCTGCCACTCTGCCTATTCCTCTCTTGCCCGTGGCCAGGCCCATTCCTCAGCCGGTGGATCCTGACCCACCCTTGAGGTGGTCAACCCGAATTCGTCGCCCACCTGAGAGACTTGACTTATGAGCCTGTTAGCACCTTGGACTCACTGAACTGTTTTACAGTACTGTTAACACGTTTTTTTTCTTGTTGTTCATTGTTCCAGACGTTTTCTCTCGTCGTTTGCTGATTGCATTTGTTCTGTTATTGGTACAACCTCGTTGTTCTGTTGCACCTGACACCTTCCTCTGTGTATAGTTTAGCCTCATGTACATGTTGTAAATATTGCACAAACATACTCAGATGCACTCAGTACACATTTCTATTTATTATCATGTAGGCACATATCCTTTGTGAAAGGGGGGGGATGTCATGATATCCACATCAGCATATCATGCTGCAATCACACGCACACTGATGGACAGGCAGTTGGACCAACCAGCACACGCATAACATCGCAGCCAATCCCAGTGAGAGCACACGCACTATAAAACAGGGGACACCACAGTTCCCACTCATTCTACCAGGAGATAGCTCAGAGCACAGAGCTCACAGCGCGCCACTCAGACATAGACCATGTGCTGAGTGCCTCACTAAGATAGTGATAGGGCTGGGTCCACAGGTTAGCTGGTGAAGCATGTACCCAAGCCAGTAGTTAGTTGTTACCATTGATTAGACAATAAAACAGAGTTGTACCATCTACAGCCGTGTTGGATCATTTGTGCATCAGAACACCCAACACGAAAAAGGGAGCAACAATTTATGCTGCATGAGAAAAGGATGATGATTGGTGGCAAATTGGTTGTACCCTTTGCAATTTGGCATTCCTGCATCGATCCTGTTGAGGGCAAAATAAACATTTTTGTCAATATGGGTGGAATCTTACCATATTTTTCATAATGTCAGTTCTGGTCAGAAAAACGGGCAGAATCCCACCTGCACCAGCAGGAAAACTCACCATAGATTCAGACTCTTGAACAAAATTATTTTCTGCACGTGATTCAAGCAGCTCGCCTCTGATATTCTCACCCTGGGAAAAATGTAATGTCTGTTTTCAGTGGAGCGCCCATTTTAAATGCCTGCCCAGCACAGTCCAGCACTAGTCCAAAGTCCAACCTGGAGGGTGGCTGCCAGAGTGACTGCACCACCAATTACAGAGGGAGCCCTCAGGAAACCTCTCGATGGGGTCAAGCAGAGGCTGGAAATGCTCTACCCATGATCGGACAGACGTCTATCCAGATAAGGGACCAGCCCCACCTGGAAGACTGTGGCCTTGATTGTCTATTCCAGCTCACTCCAAAAGAGGACATTACTGCCTTGCCGGACGATGAATGACCTTCTTCATGCAGCCAGGGTAAGTGTGTCTCCTCGTGCCTGCCTCAGCACCCCTTAACACGCCTTTCACACCTCCATAGTTATCTCACTCCCATCCACCTTGCGGGGTCAAGGCACTTGTTATGCGTCACCCTCTCACTCCATAATCGCCCCAGTAGCTCTGCTGGCCTTCAAATGCTCGGTCCAACTCACTTCCCATGCATGCCACACTTTATCCCCATCTGACATGGCATAAGCCTACGTTCTTCTCATCTGTTCTGTTTCTTTTCACTCAAGCCAACAGGCATGAGCGATGTGGTAGTCACCACTGATGTATATATTGTATATATAGGATGTTGATATAGGTGCTTTACGGTAAGGCCCCAGTACTACATGTACGGGGGTAGTTCCCTGCCTGCTGGCTCCGCCCAGTAGGCGGAGGATAAATATGTGTGCTCCTCGTACAGCAGCCATTTCGTCAACTGCTGTAGGAGGCCACACATCTTAGTGTAATAAAGACTCGATTGCATCCAACTCTCGTCTTTATGTATTTGATCGTGCATCAATTTATTACACTAAGTTTTCAGAAGATGGACCTCCGCATCAAGCCGGATCGCCTGCAGCTGCATCCAGCCTGTTTCGAAGCGCACATCGGGTCAGCGCCAGACCAAATTTCAGAAGCTCAGAAGATTCAGATCCTTTACACGCGGCTGAGCTGCAAAGTCTTTACACTTATCCAGGACACGCCGACTTACGCAGACGCCATGGCGCTACTGAAGGAAAACTAGGCTCAGTGGACTAACACGCTCTACGCCAGGCACCTCCTCTCTACTCGTCGTCAACTTCCTGGTGAGTCAGTGGAAGGTTTCTGGCGTGCCCTGATTCCCCTAGTTAGAGACTGTGACTGTCAGGCCGTCTTGGCCACGAATACTCAAACTTGCTCATGAGCGATGCTTTTGTTACAGGGATAGAGTCCGATTACATCTGCCAGCGCCTCTTATAAGGGGCCACGCTCAACCAAAAAGCTAGCGCTCTCGCTTACGGTCGCTTCGCGCAGCATCCAGGCCTATGCCCCCGACCGCGCGGCCCACCCCTCCTGTGCATCATGGACTCCGCAGACGGCTGCCCCATCATGGACCCTACCAGCCACCGCCCACAGCCAGCTCGATGCCTGTGCCGCGCGGCAGCCAACCAACCCCGGAGGTCCCAAATGTTACTTCTGTGGGCAGTCCGAACACCCCCGACAGCGCTGCCTGGCCTGGAGCGCCCTTTGCAAGGCCTGTGGCAAGAAGGGGCACTTCGCTGCGGTATGTCAGGCCCACTTAGTCGCCACTATAGTTCCAGCTCTTCCCATATGCGGCAAGTGGGCGCCGTCATCGTCCCCTCCCCGGACCACGTGCGGCCCATGGGCACCGCCATCTTGTTCTCCCCAGGATCGCCAGGTGCCGCCATCTTGTTTTCCCCACGACACGTGCGGCCCGTGGGCGCCGCCATCTTACCGAGACCCATGCCCCCCGGGCACCTCATTGGGCCGCGCGCCGCCCGCAACCGCCGACGAACAGCCACGTCTCGCCTCGGTCACGATTGACCAGTCACGCCCACACAACCTGGCAACGGCTTCTACCAACGTGAAGATCGATGGGCACAAGATCTCCTGTCTGCTGGACTCAGGGAGCACCGAGAGCTTCATTCACCCCGATACGCTAAGGCGCTGCTCGCTTGCGGTACACCCCGCCAACCAGGGAATCTCCCTGGCCTCCGGGTCCCACTCCGTGGCGATGCAGGGGTACTGCATTGCCACTCTCACTATCCAGGGTGTGGAGTTCAGCAGCTTCCGCTTCTATGTGCTCCAAAACCTCTGTGCTGCTCTCCTACTCGGCCTGGATGTCCAGTGCAACCTCCAGAGCCTAACACTGACATTCGGCGGGCCCCTACCACCACTTACTGTATGCGGCCTCGCGACCCTAAAGGTCGACCCACCTTCCCTATTTGCAAACTTAGTACCGGATTGCAAACCCGTCGCCACCAGGAGCAGACGGTACAGAACCCAGGACAGCACCTTCATCAGGTCCGAGGTCCAGCGACTGCTTCGGGAAGGCATCATCGAGGCCAGCAACAGCCCCTGGAGAGCCCAAGTGGTAGTTGTGAAAACTGGGGAGAAACACAGGGTGGTTGTGGACTACAGCCAGACCATCAATAGGTACACGCAGCTCGACGCGTACCCCCTCCCACGCATATCTGATATGGTCAATCAGATTGCACAGTATCGAGTCTTCTCAACTGTGGACCTGAAATCCGCCTACCACCAGCTACCCATCCGTAAGGCGGACCGCCCATACACTGCCTTCGAGGCAGATGGCCGCCTTTACCACTTTCTTAGGGTTCCCTTTGGCATCACCAACAGGGTCTCAGTTTTCCAACGGGAAATGGACCAAATGGTTGACCGGTACAGGCTGCAGGCCACTTTCCCGTACCTGGACAATGTCACCATCTGCGGCCATGATCAACAGGACCATGACGCCGACCTTGCCAAATTTCTCCGCACCGCCACTCTCCTCAACCTAACCTACAACAAGGAGAAGTGCGTGTTCAGCACGAACCGCTTAGCCATCCTCGGCTCTGTGGTCCAGAACGGAGTTCTGGGGCCCGATCCTGACCGCATGCGCCCCCTCATGGAACTCCCCCTCCCCCACTGCCCCAAGGCCCTCAAACGATGCCTGGGGTTCTTTTCTTATTACACCCAGTGGGTCCCAAACTATGCAGACAAGGCCCGCCCACTCATTCAATCCACTCTTTTTCCCTTAACGGCCGAGGCTCACAAGGCCTTCAACCGTATCAAGGTCAACATCGGCAAGGCCGCGATGCACGTGGTCGACGAGACGTTACCATTCCAAGTCGAGAGCGATGCATCAGACGTCACTCTAGCCGCCACCCTCAACCAGTTAGGCAGGCCCATGGTGTTTTTTCACGAACCCTCCATGCCTCCGAAATTCGGCATTCCTCCATCGAGAAAGAGGCGCAAGCCATCGTTGAAACTGCGGCATTGGAGGCATTACCTGGCTGGCAGGAGATTCACTCTCCTCACTGACCAATAGTCGGTTTACCTTTATGTTCAATAACACACAGCGGGGTAAGATCAAAAACGATAAAATCTTGAGGTGGAGGGTCGAGCTCTCCACCTACAACTACGAGATTTTGTATCGCCACAGTAAACTCAACGAGCCCCCCGATGCCCTATCCCGAGGTACATGTGCCAGCGCACAGGAGGACCGACTCTGGACTCTGCACGACAACCTCTGTCACCCGAGGTCACACGTTTTTACCATTCCATCAAGGCCTGCAATCTGCCCTACTCCATCGAGGAAGTCAGGGCTATCACCAGAGACTGCCAGGTCTGTGCGAAGTGCAAACGGCACTTCTACCAGCCAGACCGTGCGTGCCTGGTGAAGGCCTCCCGCCCCTTTGAACGCCTCAGCGTAGACTTCAAAGGGCCCCTCCTCTCCACTGACCGTAACACGTACTTCCTCAGTGTGGTCGATGAGTATTCCAGATTCCCCTTCGCCATCCCATGCCCCGACATGACGTCTGCCACCGTCATCAAAGCCCTCAACACCGTCTTCGCTCTGTTCGGCTTCCCCGCCTACATCCACAGCGGCAGGGGTTCCTCATTCATGAGCGAGGAGCTGCGTCAGTTCCTGCTCAACAGGGGTATCGCCTCGAGCAGGACGACCAGCTACAACCCCCGGGGAAACGGGTAGGTGGAGAGGGAGAATGGGACGGTCTGGAGGGTCAACTAGCTGGGCCTACAGTCCAGAAATCTCCCGGCCTCCAGCTGGCAGGAGGTCCTCCCCGACGCCCCCCACTCTATTCGGTCACTCCTGTGCACTGCGACTAATGAAACACCCCATGAACGCCTCTTTGCCTTCCCTAGGACGTCCACCTGCGGGGTTTCGCTCCCGAATTGGCTCGCAGCTCCAGGACCCGTACTCCTCTGTAAACACGTACGACTCCACAAGGCAGACCCGTTGGTTGAGAGGGTACAGCTACTCCACGCCAACCCACAGTATGCCTACGTCGCGTGCCCCGATGGCCGCCAAGATACAGCCTCCCTCAGGGACCTGGCACCAGCTGATTCCGCACACACACACACCCCCGGCCAGGCGGCACACCCCCCCCCCCCCACTCCCCCGGCGCACCCAGCTGCAACCCCCGCCCCAGGACAATCTGTCCTTCCCCTGCCCACACCCGGGGATGAAGAGGCCTTCGACATGCTCCCGGAGCCACCGAAGACCAGGCCGACACCGGAATCGGTGCCAGCACTGCGGCGCTCCCAACACCGATTGAACCTGTAACTTGACCTGGACTTTTAAAACATCATCACTCTGTATATAATTTTCTCCTTGTTGCTAATGTTTGGTTGGTTCTTAATTTGGTTCTGTTTAACTACGTTTGCTCAAGAGTCGCCAGGTATCTTTCGACACCGCCACAAGGTTCAGAACCGAATACTGATCAATGACTCGATACACCAGTTAGTAAGTTCAAAAGCAATGCTCATTTATTTACACACAGTCAAATCTACTCATGCATAAACTCTACAAACTAAACTACCACTATTACTAAAGCCTATACTTAGCTTCGGGTGCCCACTCAGTCAGAGGAAGAATGGCCGTTGCTCGGTTCTGAGGCTGCTGGGTTGAGCAACTAGGACCGTCTATCTCATAGCGTGCGTTGACTTGCAACTTACTTGGTCTGGTGCAGCTGCTAGGCTGGTCTCTCTTCGCTGAGAGCCAAAGCCAAAGGAGGAAGATTCTCCCTTGGGGAATATCTTTTATCCTGCAAAGGGCTTCGCGCTCTTTTGGGCGGGCCTTGAACTTGGCCTCAACTAACTGGGTCTTTCTCAATCAGTCGTATCGATTTTCCTCCAATAGAGGGGTGGTTCCCTGATCGCTGGGTGTGTCCCGGTGACTGTCAGTCAGCTTTGTCTTAGCTTCGTCTGGCGCCGGGGAGTCTGCATTAACATTGTGTATCTAAATGTTTCCCTTTTGTCCCCGGAGATGGCTCATTAGTATGTAGATTGCTTGGTAGTTTCTGTCCTGTCTGAGAGTTTAAGATACTAATCAACAGACAGAGCTTGCACCTGCTTGTTTCTTAGCATTGTCCAATTTTCCCTGCATTCTTTGCAAGTGTCCATTTTGTAATCGGGACGTGGCCATCCCAGATGGCTACACCCTCCACCCCGCTGGACTCAATATTTTTTTCTCTCTCTGTACTTTAAAACGTCTACCTGCATGTAGTTCTCCACCACCCCCGCCGGACTCAATTTTAACAGGGGGTGAATGTGGTAGTCACCGCTGATGTATATATTGTATATAGAGGATGTCGGTGTAGGTGCTTTACGGTAAGACCTGGTACGGGGGTAGTCCCCTGCCTGCTGGCTCCGCTGCTGTAGGAGGCCACACATCTTAGTGTAATAATGCCTCGATTGCATCCAACTCTTGTCTTTGTGTAATTGATTGTGCATCAAGCGGGCGGGCATAGCTGGCTGGCGTGATGCTGGAACTCAACACCTGAACCCCATTTGAGGAACCAACCCTTGAGCTTACCTGCGGAGAGCAGGACCACTCTTCTGCGAAAGTGAAGGTCAGGGCCAAAGACTCAAGTGAGAACCCTCAACACATCCAGCCAGTAAAGGCAGAGTCGCGAGCATCAGGAAGGGATGACAGAATACCTCTTCAGACTGCAAGGCCAACTGAAGGAGTCCCATCACCTTCTGTCCGAGGAGATAGTGCCATTAGTTTGATGCAATGAGGTGAACACTACGAGGTTGGTGTCCACAATGGAGACCTTAGCGCAGGACTTGCACTCCATGGAGGGGCTTATGCATTCCATGGTTCAGCTCATGACCTTCATGGCTGAGATCATGAGCTTCATGGTGCAAGGCTTCAACTGGATAGTGCAGGCACTGGTGGGAATCCACGACTGTCAGTGGCAAAGGACTTTAGGGCATCTGGATCTTACGTCAGCTGCCGATCTTTCCGATGGAGGACCCCAGAGACCCCCCCAGGCACCAGAAGGGAAGAGAATCAGCAGGAGAAAAGCCCGGGGGCTTCCAGCCAGGGAACCCTGGGGGTGACCAGCCCATCTAACACCACGCTTCCATGAAGTGAAACATCTCCAGCCCCGCACACTGAGGAGAGTAGCAGTGCAACACCTGCTCTACCAGAAAGCAGGCTTGGACTCTCAAGGTCCCCCCCACCCAGAGGATGCCCGCCTGGACCTTCACTGGCGAGGGTCCTGGAAGATCGGAAAATGCGATCTCGCCAGTCCGATTGTATTTCCCGATTCTCACCATATTTTCCGCAGGTTTGAGTCTGAAATGTTAAGTCTGCAGAGTAAGCAAAGAGCTACTGACTATAAGACCATAAGACATAGGAGCGGAAGTAAGGCCATTCGGCCCATCGAGTCCACTCCACCATTCAATCATGGCTGATTTCAACTCCATTTACCCGCTCTCTCTCCATAACCCTTAATTCCTCGAGAAATCAAGAATTTATCAACTTCTGTCTTAAAGACACTCAACGTCCCGGCCTCCACTGCCCTCTGTGGCAATGAATTCCATAGACCCACCACTCTCTGGCTGAAGAAATTTCTCCTCATCTCTGTTCTAACGTGACTCCCTTTTATTCTAAGGCTGTGCCCCCGGGTCCTAGTCTCCCCTGCTAATGGAAACAACTCCCCTACGTCCACCCTATCTAAGCCATTCATTATCTTGTAAGTTTCTATTAGATCTCCCCTCAACCTCCTGAACTCCAATGAATATAATCCCAGGATCCTCAGACGTTCATATGTTAGGCCTACCATTCCTGGGATCACCCGTGTGAATCTCCGCTGGACCCGCTCCAGTGCCAGTATGTCTTTCCTGAGGTGTGGGGTGCAAAATTGCTCACAGTATTCTAAATGGGGCCTAACGAATGCTTTATAAAGCTTCAGAATCCCTGATTTTATTTTCCAAGCCTATTGAGATAAATGACAACATTGCATTTTCTTTCTTAATTACGGACTCAACCTGCAAGTTTACCTTTAGAGAATCCTGGACTAGGACTCCCAAGTCCCTTTGCACTTCAGCATTATGAATTTTGTCACCGTTTAGAAAATAGTCCATGCCTCTATTTTCTTTTCCAAAGTGCAAGACCTCGCATTTGCCCACGTTGAATTTCATCAGCCATTTCTTGGACCACTCTCCTAAACTGTCTAAATCTTTCTGCAGCCTCCCCACCTCCTCAGAATTACCTGCCCCTCCACCGATCTTTGTATCATCGGCAAACTTAGCCAGAATGCCCCCAGTCCCGTCATCTAGATCGTTAATATATAAAGAGAACAGCTGTGGCCCCAGCACTGAACCCTGCAGGACATCACTCGTCACCGGTTGCCATTCCGAAAAAGAACCTTTTATCCCAACTCTCTGCCTTCTGCCTGACAGCCAATCATCAATCCATGTTAGTACCTTGCCTCGAATACCATGGGCCCTTATTTTACTCAGCAGTTTCCCTTGAGGCACTTTACCAAAGGCCTTTTGGAAGTCAAGATAGATAACATCCATTGGCTCTCCTTGGTCTAACCTATTTGTTATCTCTTCAAAGAGCCCTAACATGTTTGTCAGGCAAGACCTCCCCTTACTAAATCCATGCTGGACCATCAACAGACCCTCGCACAGGTGGCCCAATGGTGATTGGAGGGCATGTCACCTGTGCCTCAGCAGCAGATGCCTGTAAATGAGTGGGACACCACACCTTACCAATCCCCTTTCTGCTCACCTCCCTTCATGCCAATCTTCTATGGCTAAGACCACAATGCCAAAGAATAACAGCAGAGGCCATATGGCAGCAGGGTTTGAACCAACACGCCACCATTAAAAAAAACTCCTTCATCACAGCCTGCCCACCCGGGCTCAACCTGCCACATCCACATTGGGCACTCCCCAAACGTTTCTGCGTGGGTCAAGGCCTTTGTGCAGCAAATTGGCACCAGTGAGGCCTTGAAGGGAACCTGGGCTGCAGTTGTGGTGCGCCCCATTCAGTGACTCACACCATTGAAGACTGTCCCCAAACAATATTCATCGGAGGGCCCGGAGCACTCCATTTAACCCCTGGGGAAGCTGTTGCCTGGCTTGGTGATTATTGCGCATGCTAAAAAAACACACAGCGAGATCTGAGGAGGATGGAGGGTCCTACGCTGATGGCGGAATGTCACCATCCTCAGCTTGCTCAACCACTCTTACAGGGAGAGCATCTGCAAGCCAGGACCAATTGTCTATGGTTGATCTTGCAAAGAAGCAAGCTGTGCAGGTGCTGGAAGGGCAGCCAAGGGTCCTGGCACAATAAGGTGACCACCATGGTACTCACAGCTGCATAGCCAAAGAATTTAGCAGGCTGTCTCCACCTCCTCCGAGACAACAAGGAATTTCTGCATCGGAGTATCCGTGTTCATAGGACACCATGTCAGCTGGAACACTGAGTGGATCACAGTGACATATGTACGTAGCTAAGAAAATCATCTGATGCATTTCTATTGTAAAATAATTGATTTATGCTATTTACATTTCTTACTGAGGGCCATGAACCTGCAGCTAATAGACTTTCTCTCAGTGCCGACTGCATCGAGAAGAATGTTGGCTTGTTTGGCGTCCTCATGATGGCCCGGACTTTGTGGAGTGTTAGACATGTGTTCCATCATCATCGGGGGCTTTTCTCAATAACTTCATTGAAGCCCACTTGTGACAATAAGTGATTATTATTGTCATCTATTCAGGGTGTCCTCTGCTGAACCACTGCTAGTTCCTGTGGTGATCAGATTGGATTCCTCACCACCTTTCCAGGCTTGTACTGCACCACATTTTCTGTGCTCACCCTGTGATTCTGCCTGCTCTGCTTTTGGAATTGCCTGGTTTGGTTTCTCCATCCTCCTGTTCCTCCTCCAATGTTGATATGGGCCTTCCTCCCCCTCTGCTCCTCGAGTGCCAAGCCCCTTTGCTACCCCATGTTGTGCAGCACATGACAACCGCCCAGTAAACTTTGCCAAATCGGCACGGTAGCACAGTGATTAGCACTGCTGCCTCACAGCTCCAGGGATCCGGGTTCAATGCCGGCCTCGAGTGATTGTCCATGTGAGCTGCACTGGAGTAGCACAGAGTTGTTGCTTCAGATTTTACGGGCGGAATTCTCCGTTGGCTGGTGTCGGAATTGGGGTATTGGTTTTGACGCCAAAATCGCGGCAGCTTCCGGTTTCACGCCAAATTAGAATTCAAATGTGCCTCGACAGTGGCGTCAATACGTTCCATTCCTCACGCACAGTAAACGCCATTTGCGTATCATTAGCGGGCTTGACATGGTATTCGCCGGGGCCTCCGTGATTCTCCACTGGGAGGAATTCCTGGCGGCAAGGTCACTTGTGCTTTTAAAACTCGTGAAACAGGCGGCGTGGCTGCTGAAGGAGAGAGAGGGAGTACAGAAAGTGTCCAACATTGCCATAGTTTGCTGACAGTTGTGCCACTGGCTGGGGGGCTTTTGACATGGAAGGGGGCAATAGCGGGGGCGGGTGGCAAAGAGGTGGGCTGTGGGGTTGGGGTGGACGGGCACGAAGGACCATTGCCGTCGCCGGCAAGGCAACCATGGAGCTGCATACATTGCTGACTGCCCACTATGAACTTAGGGCCATGGGTCGTAAGGGTGTCCCCCCAGGCCACCCCTCTATGCGTCCTCTGGCCCCAGCCGATCCATTGATGGCACACTGCAGAGCAGCCAGTGCCACCTTGTTGGCAGGGATGGTATGTATGTGTGTACAAGCGGCTGCAACTTGTCAGCCTCCTGAGTGTCAATCATAGACCCGGAGAATCACGCAACGTTTCTCATTAGAATCGATTGTGTTCCACGTGGCGCCGGTGCTAACCCCCTCGCTGAATCGGTCCAGATGCGGCACCAGTTTTACTGTCGTAGAAGTCCACGCATCCTTCCTCGGCATCAACACTTAGCCTCAGGAACACAGAATTCCGCCGTACATCTCTTCTACATGGCTCCACGATGTATTATGCACGATAGGGGACTCCATCCTGTGGGGTCTCAGTCTCCATTGGTCCTCGGAGTCAGGTGACCCCCCTCTTCTGTGCTGTCTTAAAGAGACAAGCACCCAATCCACTTCATCCCTCCCCGTTCAACTTTTATTTATACAATCTTCAAAATTAATCTACTCAACTCAAATTCTACATAAATATTATACACACAAGTCAGATATTTGTAAATCAATGTAGCGATTGTTCGGTAATGAGATCTTGAGACTTGCATTTAACACAACACTTGTGGTAACAAGTTTCAACTATGCACAGTTCCAAATATGGTACTCTTTCATTCAGGCTTGCAGTTTTCCGAGTTCTGTCCTAGACTTTGTGCTGACCAAGCACGACATACTTTACTCTGTGGACGCTTTCACTCTCCAATCCTCCGTTGATCCTTTCCTCTGTCAAGTACCTGAATGCATGATGCATCATCTCAAAACAACACAGTCTTATGTCTTGACAGCTCATTTATGAACTTGGTCTGTCACTTATGAAGGCTATTGTCGTGGTACTCTGCTTCTGCTACTTCGGTGGTGTGATAAAGTCCCTTCTCATCCTAACATTTCTGTTCACACCTTTCCCATCGACCATATTAGCTTTTGTGCATATCTATCAGTGTGACCATTTCAGCAATCTTATTCTGACACGTCACCTCAGTTCCCTCATCTCTGCATCAACCAATCTTCTGCTTGGACATGAGGAGTTTGTTATGCCATACATGGACATGAGGAGTTCTTTTTACCACACATCCTCTACCCCTAAGTTTTTATCACTCTGGCACCACCAGTTGCAGTTTTGTCTGAGCCTGTTCCAATTCCATCTCCTGCAGTCGGTTCACCTATTTCTTTAACAACTCCTTTCCCTTCACTTGATCATCATCTGAATTCCCCTTGGATGAACTGACAACTTTAAGTGGCCCCTTGGTGTTAAGAGAGTTCTCTACAGCGATCACAGTCTTTAACCTGTTTCCGAATTCATTCCAACTGAACTTGGTTTCACAACTGCTGTCGACCCAACTCTCATTCAATTGAGAGCTGATCTGATTGTATTTGACGATTGTTATCCTTGGTTTCTGATCCATCTTCTCAGTGTGTGCTAGTTTTATTCTTAGTCCATTTGTCTCATGGAAATGGTGTTCCATTTGCTTTCCAACCTTGACTTCCAGCTCTTTGTGGGAAATTCCTAATCCACCGACATTGTCCATCACCTTAATATTCTGTTACTGAACACCTCGGTGTTCTTCCTAAATCACTGTGACTTTCCTTTGGCGATAATAACTTCCTCGTGCCGAAAAGGATCACAATCATTCTGCAGTCCCTCACTCTGCTTTTGCAATCCATTCAGTTTATCTGCCTCTGAGTCTCCTTCAAGGTGAACCCAACATTTGCTTCCAAAAACATTTGATAATGTCAAGGGCAGCACAGTAGCACACGGGGCTAGCACTGTGGCTTCACAGCGCCAGGGTCCCAGTTCAATTCCCCGCTGGGTCACTGTCTGTGTGGAGTCTGCACGTTCTCCCCGTGTCTGCGTGGGTTTCCTCCGGGTGCTTCGGTTTCCTCCCACAGTCCAAAGATTTGCAGGTTAGGTGGACTGGCCATGCTAAATTGCCCTTAGTGTCCAAAAAGGTGAGGAGGGGTTATTGGGTTATGGGGATAGGGTGGAAGTGAGGGCTTAAGTGGGTCGGTGAAGACTCGATGGGCCAAATGGCCTCCTTCTGCACTGTATGTTCTATGTAACGATCTCTCCTTTCTCATGCTGTGATTTCTCATTGCCACGATCCTTTTGTTGTGGCTGCTTCGAACTCTACGTCTACGTCCAATATTTCTTACTTCATCGTGTTCTGTTTATTGGACAATTCTCCTGAATTGCTAACTTACCCGAACAGTTGTGTTCTTCCTTTGAGTTTGTCTTCAGCTGCATCCTTCACAACATCCTCAAACATAGGACAGGTTCTACCTCCCTGCAGAATGCCCATTTTTCAAGCTCATTTGTATTTTCCACATGACCACCGGAATCAGTGCTGGGACCCTTGTAGTTTGTGATATGTATAAACAATATAGAAGGCAATGTTTGGGGGGGGGGTGATAAATTAGTTTGCAGATGACACGAAGATTCGCCAAATGGTTGACAGAGAAGAAGAAGGTCTTAGGTTATATGGTAAGATGGGCAGTTCAGTGGCATTTGGAACTTAACCCAGAAAAGTGAGAGGTGATGTACTTTGGAAGGAGTAACATGACAAGGGAGTACTCAATGATTGGCAGGACACGAGGAAACTCAGAGGAACAAAGGGATCTTGGGATGCTTGTCCACGATCCCCGAAGGTGGCAGGACAGGTTCATTGGATAGTTAAGACGGCACATGTGACATTTGCAGTTATCAGTTTTGGCATAGATTATAAGAGCAGGGAGGTTATGTTGGAGCTGTGCAGGACTTTGGTTAGGCCACAATACTATGTGCAGTTCGGGTTACCACACTATAGGAAGGATGTGATTGCACTAGAGTGTGTGCAGAGGAGATTCACCAGGATGTTTCCTGGGATGGAACATTTTAGCTATGAAGGGAGGCTGGATAAGCTCGAGTTGTTTTCTTTGGAGCAGAGAAGGCTGAGAGGGGACCTGATTGAGGTGTATAAAAAGGGCACGGACAGGCTGGATAGAAGGCACCTGTTCTCTTTAGTTGAAAGGTCAATGACGAGGGAGTATCATTTTAAGGTGAAAGGCAGGAGGTTTAGAGGGGATTTGAGGACACATTTTCTCACCCAGAGGGTGGTGGGAATCTAGAATACACTACCTGGGAGAGTAGTTGAGGCAGGAAACCTCTGAATCTTTAAAAGTACTTGGATGAGCACCTGAAATGTCATAACCTTCAAGGCTATGGGCCAAGTTCTGGGTAGTGGGATTAGTGTAGAAGTGTAGATTGTTTTTGTCATTGCAGGCCTGTTGGGCTGAAGGACCTCTTCTGTACTGTATGATTCTTCACTGGTGGTTGATTATTCGATTGTCTCACTAAAGAATTCCCAATAATGGCTCTTGTGAACTTCCATCTGCTGAAGCTCCTCTTCCCGGTCTCCTGTACTTGAAGCTCCATGAGTCTTCACCATTGGAATTTCATCTTGTAAATCCCTAATATTTCTCTTCAGCGAGATAATCTTGATATATTCTGTTTGAAGTATGGCAGCTCTCTGTTCTTTAGCAGTGAGTGATTGTTTGAGAACTTCAGTGTGTTCTTTACAATTAGGATTTTGATTGTTCCTGCTTTAACTGATCAATCGTATTTTTCATGAACTTTGAATGACTCTTGTAATCGATGACATAGGACGTTCTACATGAATGCCATGGATCACATCTTTGATGTGTTTCACTCTGAGACCAGCAGTTCTATCTCTCATCCAAAATTGATAATCGCCATGACAATGGGTTTTCCTTGGCTACATTCAGATTTCATTCTATGACCTCTGTTGTTGGGTTCTGCTTGTGTTGTTTTGCTAGCTCTAACTCAAGTTCCTCTTTCACTGGCTGGTGAATGTTGTGCTGTTTCTTACTGACCTTGGTAGATTTCCTCGTCACTTCCACCTTTGGAAGATTGACTTTGGTAAAGCTGGACTGCTTTCTCGTTTAGATCAGGGTAACAGACTTTTTACTGATTTCCAGCTCACTGCAGCTCTCGGGTAAGTTTACCCAACTCTTTTCTTTCTTCACTCTGAGCTCTCTTTCTGCTGTGGCTTGTCTTACTTTCTGACTGATTGAAACTTGATCGTTTGCTTGTAGTTCATTGCCAACACTTCCAAGGAGCTTCTCATTAATTTACACAGG
Organism: Scyliorhinus torazame; assembly: GCF_047496885.1. Classification (NCBI taxonomy): domain Eukaryota; kingdom Metazoa; phylum Chordata; class Chondrichthyes; order Carcharhiniformes; family Scyliorhinidae; genus Scyliorhinus; species Scyliorhinus torazame. Next base: position 67,279,644 of record NC_092721.1, on the reverse strand, counting down.
GATGGGATGCAACTGTGTCTTATTACCTTCAGCTCTTCATTTTAAGGTCTTCCTGGGTTCTCTCCTTGGCTCCCCCCTCCATCCCTCTCTCCGAGATCGGGGTTGACCACTGCTCCACCTTCTCCGGGTCTCTTTTACTGTCTACTCTGACTCCACCGTTGCCTCTCCTTTGAGGATTTATTACCTCCGCTGGGCTCCAGTTTTCCGTCTTCCTTGAGGTTGTCAGCACCGTCTCCAAGATTGTCTGTTGCTTATGTACCCACTTTTTAAAAATTACCCTCTACCTGGGGTCTTCTCTGACTTTCCTATCCCTTGTCCTTTGTTCCTTCTGGTAGTTGTTGTATTAATGTTGTACAACTTTAAATGCATTACCACTTTCAGACTGTCAATACTTTTTTTCCACAGCTTCTGTTTCTCTCTCTCTCTGTCTGTGCTTTCACTTGCTTCTGGAGTTTTGCTGGGAACCTGCAGCTTCTCCTTATGGCTGTCTTTCTAAATTGTTCCACTTCTCTTTTTACTTTTTTAGGTGGAAAAATTTCTCCACAATTTTCACAGCTCTCTTGTAAGCCACTCAGCGACCTGGAAAATCTCCGTTTTCCCCCAATGTGCCAGAGCTTTTTGTCGGTTTCACCAATGGACCTAGCACTCAAACTCCACAGGGCTATATTTGAAACTTTTTGTCCTTTTTCCCTGAACAGATGGATGTCTTCTCTGCCAAAAACCTGAGACCCTTGTTGCCTGCCGTCCACCAGTGCAGGGATCACTACCAGGACCCCCCACTCTGCTCTGATTGGCAGCTTGGAGACTCAGCCTATCACGTTCCCGTGCTCTGGGACAGGTTCTGCAGTTCACTGGGACATTGGCCCTTTTTACTATTGACGCTTCTCCCTGCACTCTTCTTTCTTTGTTTTTTTTTCCTTTTATCTTCAGTTCCCTTTTTCTTAACTCAGGATCACAGCTTTTGCTCCTGAGGGTTATTTTCTACATTTTCCAAACTTCTAACTGTACTAATCAAGGTCAAGTTTGTTCAGTGTTTGTCCCTCAGGGCCTGGCATTATCTATTCACCTAACAGACATTTGAGTGTGTCTTTGCTTCTTTCAGACTTCAATTTAACTGAATACTCAAAGGTTGGCTGTGTCCTGCTAGTTTATTTTATCCTCATTGCCAATGTGGTAACCTGGCAGCGATGAGGCAGAGGCTTCTCTTGTGAACAAACGGAGTTTATTGATAACAAGGAACAATGGTGCGGAGGTCACTGGCCTCGCTGCCCAGGAGCAGCACGGAGCTTCTGCTCCAGCCCTTACATCTTTACTACAGGGCTCCCCGATGTATTCTGCCTGGGTGGAGACTCCACTCTCTAGGGTGATAACCAATCGTGGTCCCCATTGGACCCTGGAGCCAGGTAACCCTCCTCTGCAGTATCATCTTAAAGTGACAGGCACATCGATCCACTACAGAACTCAAGGCTGAGAAGTTGAGGGCCATGGTCACCTTTTGTGCTGACATCCGGTCTTGTTGGCGGGTGGTTCTAGGGACCAAGTCGTCATTCAGGAGGGCACAAAGATCAGTCACTATCTCCCTGGCAGCTGAAGTCTCCACCTGCAGCATTGGCTTCTGATAATTCCAGGAAGGTGAGCATGGAGCTCAGGGTATTCTTGGTTCCTTCAGCTCCAAGGTGTTGACTGCTGAGGCTGTGCTTCTTGCTGCCTGTTGGCCCTTCCTCATGACATGCGAGGTGACTACTGAGGCCCTTCGGCCTGAAATGCCTGCAGGTGTGAGGAAGTGGCAGAATAGTGAAGGAGCAGACTTCCTTGGAAGATAAATGACTCAAGTCAACTTGAATTGACTGATGCCCCATTGGTGACAGCTTTGCGCTCAGACTCGGTGTTCAAACACCACAGCATCGAAACCCCCAACCGATTAGCATTTTGATGGCCCATCTCCGTAAGACAAAAGACTGATACTTGAGTAACCGATACAATCCCAGACATTTTGGCGCCACTCCCTTTACTCAGGAAGCATCAACAACAGGATCAATAGCCGCTTAGGACATGCCCAGCCATCAAGGCACCCGCCCCTTTATTGGCTCAAAACAAATACAGTGATCGGGAACTACCCAATTAGTGGGGTCCAAACCGAAGGACCACCCAAAAGAGTGCGAAACTCCCCAAGGATGAAGAGACTCGCTGTTCACCCTGAACAGATGGATGTCTTCTCTGCCAAAAACCTGAGACCCTTGTTGCCTGCCGTCCACCAGTGCAGGGATCACTACCAGGACCCCCCACTCTGCTCTGATTGGCAGCTTGGAGACTCAGCCTATCACGTTCCCGTGCTCTGGGACAGGTTCTGCAGTTCACTGGGACATTGGCCCTTTTTACTATTGACGCTTCTCCCTGCACTCTTCTTTCTTTGTTTTTTTTTCCTTTTATCTTCAGTTCCCTTTTTCTTAACAGAGGATCACAGCTCCGACTTCTCGCTGTTCAGACTCGGTGTTCAAGTCTTCTCCATCCTCCTTGGTGCCGATTCTGCACTTTCCTTAAGTTTTTTCTGCTCAAGCTTATGCAGAGGTATTTTCACTTGCAAATGAAAGGTTTTCCCATTCTTCTAAGGGGCACATAACTCATCCCATACAACCCCTTCAAACTCAGAATGACTACTTTAGCAGCCCTTAATGTGGCGATCTCAATGTCCTTCACCATACATGTCAGGTTGTGACACACCCATATTTCCAACGACAGGGAAAATGTCTGCCATCGGAAAATGGGGGCAATAATTCTGCCTCTTTTATTTGCCCGTTTGATGTGATTTGGCTCCGTGATGGGATGGCGAAAATCCAGTTACAAGATGTCAAATTCTCCTCACCCGCCCACATTCCTTCCCTGTGATGTCAGTCTTACCTTGCATCTTGTTGCCTTTTTTACCTGCTGTGAATATGGCAATCAATGAGGTTGCCCTTTTTTCTTTAGATATCGATATTATATTGCTCAGAGTCGCCAGATATCAAATGATACCACCACAAGGTTCAACCGGATATCGATCAAAGAGCCAAACACCAGTCAGTTAATTCAAGATCAATAGTACTTTATTTACACACAAGATTAATCATGCAACATAAACACTACAAGTTAAACTATACCTATTAACTATGACAACCTGTACTTAACTTCAGGCACCCAGCTTAGGTCAGAGGAACAGTGGCCGTTGTTTGAATCTGGATCTATTGGGTCTGGAGAAGTAACTGCTGCTCAGCTGGGCTCATCCGTCTGGAGCGGGCGTTGAACTTGAGCTTGCTTCTGGTGGTGCTGCACTTGGAGGTGGATGTTGCCGGAGCGCCAGGTCCAAGAGAGATCGAACACATGGCAGTGTCTCTCTTCATCCTTGGGGAGTTTCGCACTCTTTTGGGTGGTCCTTCGGTTTGGACCCCACTAATTGGGTAGTTCCCGATCACTGTATTTGTTTTGAGCCAATAAAGGGGCGGGTGCCTTGATGGCTGGGCATGTCCTAAGCGGCTATTGATCCTGTTGTTGATGCTTCCTGAGTAAAGGGAGTGGCGCCAAAATGTCTGGGATTGTATCGGTTACTCAAGTATCAGTCTTTTGTCTTACGGAGATGGGCCATCAAAATGCTAATCGGTTGGGGGTTTCGATGCTGTCTGGATTCTTCGCTCACAAATATATATTCAGACTTTGAGCCTGCCTGAATCCTACATTGTCCACATTTCCCTTTATGCTTTGCGAACGTCCATGTTTCTTGTTGTAAGTGGCCATCCCAGGTGGCTACAGTCCGTCCTCTTGATCCGAAACGCGAAGCGTGATGGATCACACTACTGAATCTTCTTCTGTTCTCTGGTATGCCAGGTACCCTCAATCAAGGACAGGTTCTATCCTACTCTGTCCTATGGGTTGGAACATTTACCTAAGTTTTCCCTAATACAACACATATCTCTAAAAGCTCTAAGTGGGGGGGGGGGGGCACTATAACATTCAATCATACTGTCATGATATCCACATTAACATATCATGGAGCAATCACACACACACACTGATGGACAGGTAGTTGGACCAACCAACACACACACAAATCACAGCCAATCACCAGTGAGAGCACACGCACTATAAAACAGGGAACACCACAGTTCCTGCTCATTCTACCAGGAGATAGCTCAGAGCACAGATCTCACAGCGTGCCACTCAGACATACACCATGTGCTGAGTGCCTCACTAAGATAGTGCTGGGGCTGGGTCCACAGGTTAGCTGGTGAAGTACAAACCACAGCCATAAGTTAATAGTTATTATTGTACAGAATAATAAAACAGAGTTGTACCATCTACAAACGTGTTGGTTCGTTTGTGTATCGGAACACCCAACACGACATGATACCAGGTCTGTAAACTCGCCAGCGACTGTGAGACCTACCTGCACCTCTTCAGAAACCCGCCATCCTGCGTCATGGAAATCATCAGCCCGCCGCAGCCACTCCAGATTGCTGGAAATCTTGGGGTCAACTGGAAGCTGTTTAAAGAGCGCTTCCATCGCTTCCTAGAAGCCACAGACAGGGAGAATGCATTGGACACCAGGAAGTTCGCCCTCCTCCTCTCCACGGTGGGGCAATACGCCATCCACATCTACAACTCCCTGGCATTCATGGAAGGCGAGGACAAGACGAAGTACAAGACGGTCCTTCTAAAATTTGAGGAAAACTTCAGCGTGGAAGTTAATGCGAGCTTCGAGAGGTACCTCTTCCAGCAGCGCCTGCAGGGTAAGGATGAGCCTTTTCAATCTTATTTGACACACCTCCGTATCCTCGCGCAGTCCTGCGGCTATGAGGCCACCTCCGACTTCATGATTCGGGATCAGATAGTTTTTGGGGTCACCTCGGACACCCTACGCCAGCAGCTCCTCAAAATAAAGCGCCTGACCCTAGCCACCGCCATCGAGACCTGCGTCCTCCACGAAAACGCGACCACCCGGTACTCCCAATTCCAGGCGGCCGAATCGGTACGGCAGGCGTCCTACGAGGACAAGCGGGTCCAGTTGATCGGGTTCCTCCCGGCCCACGGCCCGGACGAGGGCGGCCATTTTGCGCGCTTTCCGAGGCCTCTTTTGTACACGCCAAAAGAGGGGACGTTGACGCAGAGGGACGGGATGTGCAGGCGCACTCTATGCAGGACCCCACCGCGCATGCGCGGTGGTGCAACGAACGGCATGATGTCACAACGTGCAGCAACTGTGGATCCACACACTTAAAGTGGCAATGTCCGGCCAAAGTGCGACAATGCCTCCGCTGTGGCAGGATGGGCCACTACGCTGCCTGCTGTCAACCTGCCAACTCTCCGCAATTCCGCCACCCTCGCAGGGACGTGCGGGCCATTCAGCCCCCATATACCAAGTCATAACCTGACGACGTGCAGACCGGTGATACCGACGACCGGGACCCCTTCCGCGTTGCGGTAATAAACAAGAAACGGATGTCCCCAAGTCGGACCCACCAGCCGGTTCCAGTGCACAGCATTAATCCGGGCGATGAATGGTGTGCCACCCTAACGGTCAACCAATCACCAATCACATTCCGCTTAGTCACTGGTGCCTCCACCAATCTCATTGGATGGTCAGCCTTCCACACATTGAAGGTTAAACCACCGATTCTGCCATCCCACTGTCAGCTGGTTGATTATAACGGAAACGTTATCCCGGCCATGGGTTTCTGCCAGCTCGAGGTTGCACACAATTCACATACAGCCACACTGTCTGTTGAGATAGTTGGATGCTCGAAGGACTCTCTGTTAGGCGCACAGGCGTGCAAGATCTTTGTCTCCAGAAGGCACGTCCAATTTCCCAGATGCAGACTTTAGGGCGCAGCTCCACTCGCTCCTCGCCCACAACCAGGAGGTTTTCGAGGGCATGGGCATACTGCCCTACACTTACAAAATACAGCTCAAACCGGACGCCACCCCGGTCATTCACGCTTCTCGTAGAGTCCCAGCACTACTCAAGGACCGCCTCAAACAGCAGCTGCAGGACCTGCAGCACCAAGGAGTGCTTTCCCGGGTCATGGAGCCAACGCCGTGGGTCAGCTCCATGGTGTGCGTAAAAAAGCCCTCCGGCTAGCTCCAGATCTGCATCAACCTGAAAGACCTGAACAATAACATCATGAGGGAACACTACCCCATACCCAAACGGGAAGAAATCACGAGCGAAATGGCCCGGGCTAAAATATCACCAAGCTTGATGCCTCAAAGGGTTTTTGGCAAGATTCAACTGGATCAGTCCAGCAGGAAGCTGTGCACTTTCAACACTTCCTTTGGCAGATACTGCTACAATAGGATGCCGTTTGGCATCATCTCGGCATCCGAGGTGTTTCCTCGCATCATGGAACAGATGATGGAGGGCACCGAAGGGGTACAAGTCTATGTTGACGACGTCATCATCTGGTCCACCACACCACAGGAGCACATCAGTCGTCTCCAGCGTGTCTTTGCACGGATACGGGATCAGGGCCTGCGCCTCAACTGAGCCATGTGCTCTTTTGGCCAAACTGAGCTAAAGTTTCTGGGGGACCACATATCCCGGTCAGAGGTTCGGCCGGATGCCGACAAAGTGGCAGCTATCGCAGCCATGCCGCAGCCGGCAGACAAGAAGGCAGTGTTACGCTTTCTCGGGATTGTCAACTTCCTGGGGAAGTTTATTCCCAACCTTCCTTCGCACACAACGGGTCTTCGCCACCTGGTCAAGAAGAAACGGAATTCCAGTGGCTGCCCGCACACCAGAAGGAATGGGAGGATCTCAAGGTCAAGCTCACCACCGCCCCGGTTTTGGCGTGCTTCGACACCACTCGGGACACAAAGATCTCGACTGATGCCAGCCAGTCCGGCATTGGGGCGGTACTCCTGCAACGGGACGACACTGCATCATGGAGCCCGGTCGCCTATGCCTTGCGGGCCATGACCCCCACAGAACAGCGCTATGCGCAGATTGAAAAGGAGTGCCTGGGTTTGTTGATCGGCACCGACAAATTCCACGATTATGTGTATGGTCTTCCGCAGTTCACTGTGGAGACAGACTATCGCCCCCTGGTCGCCATCATTCAGAAGGACCTCAACGATATGACCCCTCGCCTCCAGCGCATTCTGCTCAAGCTCCGGAGGATCGACTTCCAACTTGTCTACACCCCGGGAAAGGACCTCATCATCGCTGTTGCCCAGTCCAGAGCAGTGAACACACCGCCCGAATCGGAGGGGTTCGTTTGTCAGGTCGACGCACAAGTAGCTTTCACATCAGCCAATCTGCCGGCTATTTATGCACGTCTGGCCCACATTCGCCGTGAGACTGCGGATGACCCCCTTCTACAACGTGTGGTGCGCCACATGATGTAAGGGTGGCTCAAGGGGCAGTGCCCACAATTCTACAATGTCCGGGACGACTTGGCCGTCATTGAAGGTGTCCTCCTAAAGTTGGACCGTATTGTGATCCCACACAGCATGCACCGGCTTGTCCTTGAACAATTGCACGAAGGCCATCTCGGAGTGAAAAGTGCAGGCGGAAGGCCCGAGAAGCTGTGTACTGGCCGGGCATCAGCGATGACATGGCTAACATGGTGCTCAACTGCCCCACCTGCCAAATATTTCAGCCGGCGCAACCCCCTGAGAGCCTTCAGCCCCATGAGTTGGTCACATCCCCCTGGGTGAAGGTGGGTGTGGACCTCTTTCATGCGCTCGGCAGGGACTAGGTCATTATAATTGACTATTTTTCCAATTATCCGGAGGTCGTACACCTGCACGACTTGACATCATCAGCTGTCATCAGAGCATGCAAAGAAACCTTCGCTCGCCATGGAATTCCGCTCACCGCCATGTCTGACAACGGGCCCTGTTTTGCGAGCCAAGAATGGTCTTCTTTTGCCGCTTCATACGACGTCACACACGTGACGTCCAGCCCTTTGCATCCCCAGTCGAATTACAAGGCGGAAAAGGGCGTCCATATCATGAAGCGGCTCCTCTGCAAGGCTGCTGATGCCGGATCTGACTTCTGTTTAGCCCTGCTGGCCTATCGCTCGACCCCACTGTCCACGGGCCTCTCGCCAGCCCAGCTGTTGATGGGTCGCACCCTTAGGACCACTGTGCCGTCAATTCATGTTCCTAAACCCGACCATGCTCCAGTACTGCAAAGGATGCGACAGCAGCGTGCTCAGCAGAAGGTGGCTCATGACACTCGGGCAACTGACCTTCCTGCCCTGGCGCCTGGAGACAACGTCTGCATACACCTACCGGAGGGTGCTTGGTCGGCAGCCGCCGAGGTTCTCCGCCGCGTGGTTCCCTGCTCGTTCCTGGTTCGCATGCCTGATGGCTCCATTCGCCGGCGTAATCGACGGGCCCTTCGGCTGCTTCCGCGCTCGCTACGTGATCATGCACCGGTGCCATGCCCTCCTGTTGTCCCTGATGTCAACTTCGTTGAGCTTCCTGCCACTCTGCCTATTCCTCTCTCACCCGTGGCCAGGCCCATTCCTCAGTCGGTGGATCCTGACCCACCCTTGAGGCGGTCAACCCAAATTCGTCGCCCACCTAATAGACTGGACTTATGAGCCTGTTTGCACATTGGACTAACTGAATTGTTTTGCAGTACTGTTAACGTGTTTTTTTCTTGTCGTTCCAGAAGTTCTCTTTCGATATTTCCTGATTGCAATTGTTTTGTTCGTGGTACAACCTCGTTGCTCTGTTGCACCTGACACCTTCCTATGTATATAGTTTAGTCTCATGTACATGTTGTAAATATTGCACACGCATACTCAGATGCACTCAGTACACACCAATATCTATTAGCATGTGGGCACATATCCTTGTGAAAAGGGGGTATGTCATGATATCCACATTAACATATCATGGTGCAATCACACACACACACTGATGGACAGGTAGTTGGACCAGCCAACACACACACAACATCGCAGCCAATCACCAGTGAGACCACACGCACTATAAAACAGGGAACACCACAGTTCCCGCTCATTCTACCAGGAGATAGCTCAGAGCACAGAGCTCACAACATGCCACCATGTTCTGAGTGCCTCACTAAGATAGTGCTAGGGCTGGGTCCACAGGTTAGCTGGTGAAGTACGAACCACAGCCAGAAGTTAATAGTTATTATTGTCCAGAATAATAAAACAGAGTTGTACCATCTACAACCGTGTTGGTTCGTTTGTGTATCGGAAGACCCAACACGACACATACATTTCAATTTCTTTACACAAAAAGGGGAACCACTAACTATCCTTAACTATTATGTGGAGATGCCGGCATTGGACTGGGGTGAGCACAGTAAGAAGTCTTACAACACCAGGTTAAAGTCCAACAGGTTTGTTTCGATGTCACTAGCTTTCGGAGCTTTCCAGTCGGGGAACACTTCAGCAGTCAAGGGCATTCAGCCTCTGATCTCCGGGTAAGCGTTCTCCAAGGCGGCCTTCAGGACGCACGACAACGCAGAATCGCCGAGCAGAAGCTTATAGCCAGGTTCCGCACACATGAGTGCGGCCTCAACTGGGACCTGGGATTCATGTCGCATTACATTCATCCCCCACCAGCTGGCCTGCAAAATCCTACCAACTGTCCTGGCTTGATACAATTCACACCTCTTTAACCTGGGGTTACCCCATCTCTGGATCTGTAAAGATTTAATCACCTGCTAATGCTCGCATTCCAAGCATTGTCTGGCATCTTTGAATCTATATATGTTTCTGGAACATACCTCTTTATTCACCTGAGGAAGGAGCAGCGCTCCGAAAGCTAGTGACATCGAAACAAACCTGTTGGACTTTAACCTGGTGTTGTAAGACTTCTTACTATCCTTAATTAAACTACACTCATGCTGCTATCAAATAACCAAAGGAAATTTATTTGGGAGAAAAAGGTTCAAAAGGAGTGTGGGGTCTGCTGAAGTCTGAGAAAGGGGGTTGTGAGTGTATATACTGTAGGGCGGGAGGCTCTCCTTCGCCATTTCCGAAGTTTGACCGTCTGGATGACACTGCAAAGTATAGCTATAATCAATAGGGCTTCTACAGTGTACGAAAGCGAATGCCACTTTATGAGATTCTCACACAATGTGGGGGGATCAGTGGCTGTGTCTATGTGTGGTGTAATGTCCGGGCTGGGGTTGTCGTGTTGGGTGGTCATGTTTAGGGCCTGTGTGGTGAGGGGTGTAGGGGCGGATAACGCGCGCAACTGTGTTGATCCAACGATGATCATGATGCAGATCATCAGGTCCATCTTCATCTTGTCTGTGCTTCCTCTGTCTCCTGGTATATTCGTATCTTCCTGGGGGTACAAGCATAATATCTGTTATTATCTTGTTGTTTAATATCATGTTTGTCTGTCTGTTTCTCCTGAACGTCAATTTCCCATTTAGAATCGTCACCATATGTGACTCCCTTTTTTTAAAAAAAAAAAAAAACATTTGGGAGACAAGACATCCGAAAAATAATACTGTCACAGTGCGAGCACTCTCGCAGCCTGTGTTTGATGGGCTGAGTGGGCGGACAATTTCTCCGTCTGGTGCAAATTTGTTTCAACCAAGTGTTTTAACATGTAAATGGCAGGTGGGGGTTATCAACCGAAGGGTCACCGGAGAGGAAACAAAAGTTGTGGCAAAGTGCATTCTTTAAACCACATTTTTAAAAGAACAGAAAAAGAGTTTTGAAAAGAACTTTCCGAAAGGGATGCATATGAGCAGCGGCAGGGCAAGAATGGGTGGAATACCAGGGTAGGGCGGTGATCAGTGCTGTTGGCCACTACCCGAGCTTGGTTGACCAAATACATAGGAGGTCCTCAGGCATGGCGGGGATAAGTGCCGTTACTCCACTGCCTGGGTGACCTTACAAGAATGGTAAGAATTTGAATATTTATGGACTTTGAACAAACCTGTCCCTTTAACTACCATGTGGTGTCAAAGGAGTAGTCATAACTGTATCAAGAAATTTGCATGAGATCGACAAACAAAGTCATACAAGAGAGAAACATTCAACATTTTAAAAAACTAACTAAAGAAGAAAGCGGGCAGGTTCCATCAGAGAATAGGATACCGTAAATCTCAATCGGTTCCTTTCTCTCATCATCTGGACACCTCAGGGTTCCATTCCAAAAAGGGACTCAAAGAGGTAAGCATGGTGGGAGTCAGACTCTGAGTCATCATCATCTCCCAGTTGCCAAACTCGTGACTGATGTTTCTGTGCCAATGCGGCGTGGGGCAATGTGGGATCCATTTTGTTGTTTCTTATCAGTCGATAAGCAGCACGGTAGCATTGTGGATAGCACAATTGCTTCACAGCTCCAGGGTCCCAGGTTCGATTCCGGCTTGGGTCACTGTCTGTGCGGAGTCTGCACATCCTCCACGTGTGTGCGTGGGTTTCCTCCGGGTGCTCCGGTTTCCTCCCACGGTCCAAAGATGTGCAGGTTAGGTGGATTGGCCATGATAAATTGCCCTTAGTGTCCAAAATTGCCCTTAGTGTTGGGTGGGGTTGCTGGGTTATGGGGATAGGGTGGAGGTGTTGACCTTAGGTAGGGTGCTCTTTCCAAGAGCTGGTGCGGACTCGATGGGCCGAATGGCGTCCTTCTGCACTGTAAATTCTATGATACGAATTGTCGCGGTGCCATTGTTTCTTATCCTGTAGGGCAGTAGAGGCACGGGGGTGTCGCTATCGTCAGATGGTGGTGGGTCAGGTTCTGGTGACGGCAAATAAATTGTCTCTGAGGGGCTGAACATATCGTGGTCGGTGTCACTGGGGCTGTAGTGACTGGGGCCTGGTCTGTTTTTCCATTGGCAGGGAGTATCAAGGGCGTTCGTTGTGGTTTCGCTAGCGGCCGAATCAAGTGTGAGGGTGAAATTGGACTCTGGGGGCGGAGTCAAGGTCATGTCTGTGGACGTGTTGTCCTGGCTGGGGAGGGCTGGATTGGGTTGTCAGTGGGTGGGTCTTTGTTGTCTGCCATTGCCAGTGAGAGGTGGTGTGAGTGGCTGCACTGCATTCCATAAACCTGAAGGTGGTTTATATGGAACAATCCTGATTTTCCATTAGGATATGTAATCTTGTAAACTGAGGGGCTTACTTTATTGGAAATTGAGTAGGGTCCTGCAAATTTGGGGGAGAGGAATGAACAGGGATTGTACAGGGAGATCATGACTTGCTGTCCGACTGTATACTCGATTGGGTGTACTGTTTTATCAAAGCAGGCTTTACTCTACTTTCTTCTAGCGCCTAGCCGAACAGCTGCAGCGAGCTGTGCTGCTTTAATATTCTCCATTATTTGTTGGACCGCTTTTTCGTGGATAAGGGCGGTGACTGTGGGGCTGGCCAAATCAAGTCCAAATAAATACTCGGTACCCTTCATGGGTCGTCCGGTCATGAGGGTATGGGGGGTGTATCCTGTCGAACTCGACACCGTGTTTCTAATAAACATCAGTGCGAATGGGAGCACTGTGTCCCATGTCGTGTTTTGCTGCTTTACCATCTTCGTAGGAGCTGCCTTTAGGGTTTGATTCATGCGTTCCACAATGCCGCTGGACTGTGGGTGATAGGCGATGTGAAACTTCTGTTTTATTCCGAAAATCGTCAGGACTTTTTTCATTACTCTGCCTGTGAAGTGCCGACTCAATACTACAGGGGAGTCCCCATCTAGTAAAAATTTGCTTGGTTAGAATTCTTGCCGTGGCTTTGGCCATGTTTGTTCTTGAAGGGAATGCTTCTACCCATTTTGTGAAGGTGTCGATGACGACCAACACATATTTGTAACCATTTCTGCAGGGGGGGAGGGGACCAATATAGTCTAACTGCAAGTTCGTCCATGGGCCATTAACAGGGCGGGTGTGTCTTAGCTGACCTTTCTTTGCATATCTGTCTGGGTTGTTCTGGGTGCAAATCAAACAATTCTCAATGTAGTTTTTAAATCGGTCCACCAGCAGAGAAGTCTGAGGTGGGCAAGGGTGGATTCTATCCCTGGGTGTCCGTGTCCGTCGTGGAATTGGCAAATAATCTGGTTCCTGTCCTGGGTGGGGACCACATAAATTCCATCTTTTAATACGATTCCCTCATGAATCGTTAACGTGTCTTCAAACCTGTCATAGGGAGCTGGGAAGTTTCCTTTTAAAATCTCCTTCAGTGTGTCGACTTCCTTCTGTGCCTGTGCCAAATCTTGAATATTGTTCTGTGATACCTGGACCGCGTGTACTGGGGCACTCTCGGGGGGTTGCCAAAAGTGGCCATGTCGTGAGCCTGCTTTCACTAGGGCATCTGCTTTCACGTTACCGGGTGGCGAGGAACGATGGTGGCATCTAACTTTTAAGATTCCGTATTTTCAACCTTTCGCTGTCTGGAGAATGTGTTTGAGTAATGGCACTGAGGGTAGGGGTTTTCCGTCGGCGCATATAAATCCTCTGGATTCCCACAGGGGCAGGAATTCTGTCAGGCTGTTGCAAACATACAAACTGTCTGAATATATGTCTGCTGGGGTCGGGAAGGAATCTGGGTGCTGCACTGCATGTAAGCAATGGCTGTTTCCTCAGCTGCCTGCGAACCTAAATGTCCAGGCAACTTGAACGAGATTTCCTCTAAACCACGTCCCTGCGCGTCCTCTACATAAATTCCACATCCTGTGATCCTTTTTCCGTCTAGAACTGTGGAGGAACCATCTACATAAATTTTTAGAGCTTTATCTGTGGGCTGGGTCGTCTGTGGTCGGATGCCTGTCTTTTTCGGCACCGATTTGGGAACAAAGGGGCCTGTGCTGGGCTTGGTTGCAATGATCTCGCACTCATGTAGGGTTCCTGCATAGTGTAAATTGTCGGCCAGAAACGTGTGCGTCTTTGTGTTTTTTTACCGTAATGTCGCATCCTTTTAGGAGTAGGGTTCAATGCGCTGCGCGAATTGGCTTACTGTGCCGTCTTTTAGCCTACCGTCTAATAGTAGCTGTGTTGGGGTGTGCTCAGTCAAAATGGTTACGGGGTTGAGTCCTGTTATGTATGAGAAGTATTGGACAGCCCGAAAAACTGCGAGCAAGTGCCTTTCGCAGGCTGAAAATCCCTGCTCTACGGGATCTAAAACTCGTGAGGAATAGGCTACGGGTCCTAAACGATCGTGCCTTTCCTATAGATGTACAGCCGAAAGGGTTCGGTCAATGGTCGCTCCTCTATTGCGTTTGGGGAGTGTGGGTCTGGTGCCTGCAAAGCGGGGGCTGTGATTAGGGCACGTTTTAATGCATCTACGGCATCCGTGCTGTGGAAGCCATTTCCATGGGCCCTGTTTCTTAAGGACCTCGGAAAGTGGGGCTGCTTTTGTGGCGAAACCGTCTATGTGGTTCCTGCAGTAACCGACCAGTTCTAAAAAATGACCAGAGTGCTGCAACATTTTGGGTAAGGGCAATTTTACAATTGAATCGATTTGTTTCTGTTCTATTTCACGCTTACCATGTGTAATGACTGTACCTAAATAAGTGACCTTTTCCAGGAGAATTTGGGCTTTTTGGGGGCTAATTTTGCATCCAATTTCTTTTAGGAGTCCTAATAGTTCCGAAAGAAGCGAAATGTGCTCTTCCTTGGTGTCAGTCTGTAGGAGCAAGTCGTCCACATACTGAACGAGGCATTCAGGTTGGGAAGTTTTTGCTAATCCGTTCGCCAATTGTCTGTGAAAAATGGAGGGGGAGTTGTGGAATCCTTGTGGAAGGCATGTCCACGTGTATTGCTGTCGTCGGAAAGTGAACGCAAATTTGTATTGGCACGTTTTGTCCAATGGAATGGACCAAAAGCCATTGCTAATGTCCCAAACTGTGAAAATATTTGATTGAAGTCCTGCTTTAACATGGTCGCGGGACTCGTGGCATTGGTGGGGGCTCCTAACGGAGTACTTTGTTTAATTCCCTATAATTGATGGTCAGTCACCATGAACCATCTGGTTTTCTTACGGGCCAGATCGGGGCATTGCTCATTGAGGCTACGGGCCGAATTACTCCTTGGTCCAATAAACTCTGGATTACTTCAGCTATCTCTCCCTTGGCTTGCTGTGGAAAACCGTATTGTTTCTGGGGCTTAGGATCGGGACCTTTAATGTTGACTATTCCTGGGATTTTACCGCAATCGTGCTTGAGCTGGGCAAACGATGCTTTATGTCTTTGCAAGACTTCTCTAACTGTTTTGTCCATGGTAATGGTTTGTGGATCAAACCAGTATTCTCCCACTGAGCTAATCCTGTGTGCGTAGTCTCCCACTGTGAGTGTGGCGGGGGCTCGTGCTGCTCTGGTCATTTTCCACACACATTTATTTACGGGGTCGAAAGAAAGGTTGTGTGAGCTCATAAAATCTATTCCCAAGATGTGTTCTGCTGTCTGGGGTAAATCTACCAAAACAACTGAGTGCTTAGTTTTAATGTTACCAATCTGGATATCCACAGGGGCTGCATTGTGTCCCTGCTGAAGGTGACCTGTAAAGCCACTAAGGGTGATGGTGTCTGTAGTGGACCATATATCTCGTTGGTACATTGTGGAGGAGTTTAACGTGGTTTGGGACCCTCCTGTGTCCCAAAGGAACTCTACGGGGTGTCCCCGGACTGTGCTTGCAACTACCGGTCTTCCGGACTTGTCCCAAAGTGTGTCGCATACTCAAGTTGGGGAGTCCAAACACCGTCAATTGGTGCCATTTATGGCTAAATTGTCTGCACGGGCGCTAACGCTGTGGATAGGTCTGGCACTGTTCCGAGGGGGAGCATTTGTGGCCTGATTCCGTTGCTGTTTCGGGGGGCATTGCATTCTCGGGCATAATGTCCCTCATGTCCACAATTGTAGCATTCCTGTGCTTTAGGGTGCTGCGTGTTACCTCTACCTTCATTTACCCATGTGGGGTCTTGGTGTGCCCTTACTGGATTCATGTTGGCGTCTACTCTCTCGTGCTCTTTTTCTGTAGGGATTGTTCCCAAGCGTTAGATAGTTGCTTCAGTACCCACACTTCATTGTGTGCCGGGTCTGAGGGGGTCATAATTCACACATGCCTTTTGTCCTGCCTCCGTGGTGTGGGGGACTAAAATACGGGTTCATTTGGCCGTATTGTCTGCAGATAAATGGGCGCATGTTAAATCACCGAATACTGCGGTGAAGTGGATCCAGAGGCGTCCAGCAAATGCTGTTGGATGCGCTCCCTTTTTCTGTCTACACCGGTTGAGTCTTTCTCCTGGATCTCCTCTATTGTAGCCAATTGCATCTAAAATGGATGTTTTCATATCTTGGAGGCTACCTCCTCCTACATTCTGTTGGTCAGGAAGGGCTGAACTAACAGACGGATCAAGGCTCATTATTATGAGTTTTACTTCTTCCTGCTCGTCCAGACCGTGCATGACGGTCTGTTGTCTAACTCGCTCAAAAAAATGATGTGGGTCTGATGTGGGGTGAAAGGTTTCTATTTTATCACGGGCATCCCTTAACTGGGTGATGGTTAGTGGGATGGTGTACACAAAATCGGGTTGGTCTTCTGTTGTTACTCTACGCTGCATGGTGACTGGACTCATAGGGTTGGGTGCTGCCTGTGCAGTCGGTGGTGCGGGTGCTTTTCTTTTCAGGGCTTGGGGGGCTCTAATCTGACTTTCTGTTTTGTTCACATATCGATGGGCCATTTCATTAAGTTCCTGCCAATTGGGGCCATCTTCCTGATCTAACTGTGAGCCAAAGGTTCTCTGAACCCTTTTTGAACTGAGAGCAGTGATTGCAATCTTGCAATTTGCTGCCTGCACTTGGCATGGTCTACAGAACTCTGCCTCTGTTCCGTTGTGGAACTATGGAGTACTCATAGGCCTGCCTTTAAGTCCTCACATTGCTTTTTCAGCTGTTCTGCTTGGTGTTCTGTTTCCTCTCTTACCAAAACCGCACGTTGCGTGTCTTGGTAGGCCTTATCATATTGAATCTGAAAGCTACTTAGGTGAGCGAGACAAGATTGGTGTGCCCGTTTGACATCAGCCATCTCCTTGTCCTTCGCTGCTAGCTGCTCTCGGAGTTGCTCATTTACTCTCTAACACTCGCTAACATTTCCCTCTCTACTCCTCTTCTTCTCCTCAAGCTGTCTACGGAGAGTCCTCATGACCTCCTCTGTGCCTTGCAATTGTGCCAAGCAGGACACGATTGCCATCGGCTTACGAATTCTACTCAAATTCTTCTTGTGGATCTCGGTCAGGTTATCCCACCAAGTTTGTCCTATACTACCAGGACCTGTTTCTTCATTCGCACAAAACTCAGACCATAAGGGCCATCCTTTCCCCTTTAGGTATTTCCTCATCTCTTCTCCCCATATGGGACACTGTTCTGCTCTGTTGGTCGCTGCGACCTCGGGTTCTTGTGGGTGCATAAGGCGTTCCATTGCCTTCATTGCCATCTCAACGATTATCTCTATTTCTCTACCGGGAATTTGGAACAGGATGGAATAAAGTAGTGGTGCAAACAACGGGTACGGCTCAAGTATTTTCCGGTTTACACGACTCCCGAAAGTTTCACGCAACAAAATTTATCGAGGTTACATTATATCCCTTGTTAGTACGCATGCAAATTACACACTTCCGAATCTTGATCAATACTGGTCTTACGCTTGTGGCTTCTTTTACTTTTCCAATTTGGATTTCCAATTAAACCGTTTTGTGGGTTCTCTCGGAGTGACAATCACTTCTCGGTCGAGGTCCCGTAAGATGTCGCCAATAACTGTTGACTTTTTTACCTGCTATGAATATGGCAATCAATGAGGTTGTCCTTCTTTCTTTGGATATCGATATTATATTGCTCAGAGTCGCCAGGTATCAAATGATACCACCACTAGGTTCAACCGGATATCGATCAAAGAGCCAAACACCAGTCAGTTAATTCAAGATCAAGGGTACTTTATTTACACACAAGATTAATCATGCAACATTAACACTACTAGTTAAACTACACCTATCAACTATGGCAACCTGTACTTAACTTCAGGCACCTGGCTTAGGTCAGAGGAACAGTGGCCGTTGTTTGAATCTGGGGCGTCATTCTCCGCCGGCGGGAGTCTCCGTTCTGCCGGCGCCCGGGGGTTTCCCGACGGCGTGGGGGTGTCCCACAATGGGAAACCCCATTGACCGGCCGGTGTTACGGAGACTCCCGCCGGCCGGTCGGCGCAGAAATGTGGCGGGGCGGGTAGGAGAATTTTGCCCCTGGATCTACTGGGTCTGGAGAAGTAACTGCTGCTCAGCTGGGCTCATCCGTCTGGAGCGGGCGTTGAACTTGAACTTGCTTCTGGTGGTGCTGCACTTGGAGGTGGGACGTTGCCGGAGCGCCAGGTCCACGAGAGATCGAACACATGGCAGTGTCTCTCTTCATCCTTGGGGAGTTTTGCGCTCTTTTGGGCGGTCCTTGGGTTTGGACCCCACTAATTGGCTAGTTCTTGATCACTGTATTCGATTTAAGCCAATAAAGGGGTGGGTGCCTTGATGGCTGGGCATGTCCTAAGCGGTTATTGATCCTGTTGTTGATGCTTCCTGAGTAAAGGGAGTGACGCCAAAATGTCTGGGATTGTATCGGTTACTCAAGTATCAATCCTTTGTTTTACGGAGATGGGCCATTAAATGCTAATTGGTTGGGGGTTTCGATGCTGTCTGGATTCTTCGCTCACAAATATGCATTCAGGCTCTGAGCCTGCCTGAATCCTACATTGTCCACATTTCCCTTTATGCTTTGCGACCATCCATGTTTCTTGTTGGAAGTGGCCATCCCAGATGGCTACAATCTGCTCCCTGGCTGCTTTCTAGGCTGACAATCTGTTAATCTGGCAGGCTCTTGGGCTGAAAAATTGAAAAGACGGCCAAAATTAAATTATGCGTGACATGTGGGAAACCTTTTTTCCGCCTGAAAATCCTGCTCCCATTCTCTTCCCTTTTTCGAATAAAATTCAGAGCTCTGTGTGCAACCACTTTTGTAATCATGCATATTGTGATGCAAGACAAGCTTATGTTAGTTTGCTGCATCTAAAATAGGCCTGAACTTAATCCAGCCCTCTCTTAGTCCTCCACTACTCACAACATTTTCTGAGAAATAGCAGCCCAGAGTTAACTGTCACAATGCTGCCAGCCTGATACAACTCTGCACTGGTGTTCAGACATTTTATTTAAAAGCCAATTCAATGGATGACGGAGAAATAAGGTAAGATGATGTTACGATGGATAAACATAAATCTTTTAGAAATGCAGCTTAATATTTTTCCAGTTGAATTCCTTAAGGGCAAGTGTTCTATCAGAGAGTTACAGCTGGGTTTTTGAACATAAAAATATACTTTGATCCCCAATATCTACCCTTAGTTAAACGGAAAAGAGGTTTTAGATCCACGGTTTAGTGAAGGATCTGCAGCCAATTACTGGCAGTTGGCAGGGGGCGATGGTGTGGAAGGCGGGGGGGGTGGGGGGGGGCACTCTGGATAGCGACCATTGATCCAATCTCAGGTGTTCAATGCTGGATTTACAATTGAATCTCCAGTGATATGTGACCAAAATGCTGGAAGTCTTTGTATGAATCTTGGCCAGCCAAGAAAAGGCCCTCTCTACTTCCCTGCCGTTAATGGTTGGGGTTGTGGTTAGGGATGGGTGAGAGATGGGTTGAAGGGTGTGGGTAGAAGGGTAGCATTTCCTCTGTCATTCCTCAAGGTTTTTTGTTTCACAGGTGCCTGTTTGGCCCACACTTTCAATAGCTTTGTTGTCCAGTTGTACTTGTTATTTTCCTTTCCTTTGGTAGTTTTTCCTTTCCAAATCTTAGATTGTGATAGTGGTCCACATCAAACTGGGATTTTCTAAATTAGGGTCTCTTGCTTCCTGGGTGCTTTATTTCAATGCCACTAGTTGCTTCAATATTACAAGTTAGGGTGAGAGGCATAAATTGTACCCTCGTAAGAGTGTAGATCTGGTTTATTTTAGGCTCAGGATAAAGATCACGGGTTGGATTCTCTGATCCTCGACGCCGAAATCGCGTTGGGCGACAGGGCGGAGAATCCCCGGAAAATCTGGGGGGGTGCTGCTTTCGCGATGCTCCGCCCACCTGAAAAGCGGCGAGCGCGCTGTATCCACGGCCTCTGGCCATTGCCTGAGGCCCACCCCGCGATGCTCCATGCCCGACTGGCCGAGTTTCTGATGACGTAGGACACGTGTGGTCTTAGCCGTCATGAACTCAGCGTGGTGGCTGCGGACTCGGTCCAGAGCCGCCACAGTCGGGGGAGGACCGATCAGCGGGCAGGGGGGGACTTGATTCGGGGCTGGGGGCACTGTAGAGGTGGGGGGGGGGGTGCAGTCCGGGACGCAGGAGCGGCCAAAGGGGAGACTATTTTTGTGGTCCGGGTTTGCGGGCTGCATCCGCCATGAAGCACGGCAGCTGCTGCAGGCTGCCAATGTGTGCATGCGCGGCCACTGACCCGGCAATACTCGGGGCCGTGTCGGTAGCTAGAGCTGGGAGCTCTATGCTGTCTGGCTGCTAGCCCCCCCCCCCACCCGGTTCAGGGAATCAGTGGCCGTTTTGCGCAAGTTTTCCTGGCGTAAAACGCCACCGTTTTCACGCCGGCGTGGGGACTTAGTCTCCCAAACGGATAATCCATCCCCTGATGTGCCTCCACCATCCCCACCATATTTGGAAACATCAAGTCCAAACGACGGCCCATAAGCAATTCAGCCTGCTTAACCCCTGTGGTGGCATGGGGAATCGTGTTGTCAGACTACAGGAAGTCAGTCAGCCAATGGTACAACGGTCGGTCTTATTGCTTTGTCATAGCATTTTTAAAACTCTGTATGGCCCCTTCCGTCAATCTGTTGGATGTAAGATGATATGTGCCATTATGATGTGCTGAATTCCGTTTGCTTGAACAGAGTATTGGAAATCATCCCCAATAAAAGGTATACCATCATCAGATGCAATTGGTTTGAATCAACGCTGTGTAATTCTTATAAGAGCGATTCCGTTGCTGGGGATTGAACGACGACTTGATAGCCCCAAAGTTTTACTCCATTCTCGGAGGTTAGTTCATCCCTGCAGGTTAAGTAGGGCTTCAACTGTTCGAAATTCTTGTGGTACCAACCTGATTTTATCATCTGTTTCACCTTGAAAAATATCTTCATATGTGTCCGTACAACACCAAAAATATGTCCAAGACGTTCAGCACCAAGATGATTTCTTGGGGACTCATTGCACCCACACTGGAGATTTCGGTACCAGGCCTATGTTGGAAGGTATAGTTGTAGGCCGCCAACAACAATGCCCCACGTTGAACCCTGGCAGAGGCAATTATGTGTATTGGCTTGTTCTCTCTCAAAAGACCCAATAGCAAATTATGGTCGGTTATTATTATGAATCGCTGTTCTTAAACATATTGGTGGAACTTTTTAACACCATAGATGATGGCTAGCCCCTCCTTTTTGATTCGGGGGTAATTTCATTCAGCTTCTGAGAGAGTCCTTGAGGCGAAGGCAATTGACCATTCTGAGATGGAGGACAGATCAGAAGCTGAATGATATTACCTCTTCCAAACTTGAGCTCTTTGTGGTGATTCCAGCGACTAAACCATCATCTAGGTAGACCATCACTTTTGAAATACCCTGAAGGAAGTTTCCCAGGGTACCCTGGAAAATAGCACACGCAGAGGAAATGCAGAAAGGTAGCCTCATGTACTGAAATTGTTCCTTATGTGTATTGATCGTGGCTCTTTATCTAATTCCAACTGCAGGTTGATTCCCGTACCGGCATTCCCGAACAGGTGCCGGAATGTGGCGACTAAGGGCTTTTCACAGTAACTTCATTGAAGTCTACGTGTGACAATCAGTGATTATTATTATATTATAGGTACCCGTAGCTGAGCTCCAGCTTGGGAGACTTTCCACCAGCTTGGTGTAGAGGTACTCGATTTGGGGGATCGGGGACTTATCCACCTGGACAGCCCAGTTGATTGTCAGCTTATAGTCCCCACATATTCTGATTGATTGGTCTGGTTCCAGCATGGGGACTGTGGGGGCGTCCCACTCAGAAAATTGCATTGGCTTAATTATTCCCAGTTCCTCTAATCGCTTTAGCTCAGCTTCGACCTTTTGATGCAGGGTGTAAGGAACTGGTCTGGCCCGAAAAAAACTTTGGTGTTGAGTATGGATTGACATAAATTTTGGCTTTCACATCCTTGATCCGGCTTAACCCATTGTGGAACATGTTCTTGTATCTTCACAGGATGTCTTGAAAAATGCTGTTTGAGATTTTAAAGATTTTAAGCCAATTTAGTTTAATTTGCGGTAACTGGTCCATTCCCATCAGGCTTGGTCTGTGCCCCTCTCCAACAATTAAAGGCAGCTGAGCTCGTTTTCCTTTGTAAGTTATTGGCGTACTGGTGGTCCCAAAAATTTTCAGGGATGCCGCATGTAAGTTGACAGCTAGGCCATTGTGCTACCCAAATTCAAGGTCTGAGCCCCGTTTCGCATGTTGTCAAACTTCTGCTCCCACATAACCTTAAGCAATGCCCCGGTATCGACCTCCATCGTCAAAAGTCTTCCATTCACTTGTAGAATTATTTCAACTGGGGCTGTCTCATTTAATTTGATGACATTCAGATGGTTTATTTTCTGCTCCTCCTCAGAGCTCTTCTCCACTTGGTTCACTGGTGTCGTAGAATTGTTGCTGCTGTTCTGCTTTTCACATTAGCGCACTCTGCGTTGCATGGCAATGTGTCTTGATGCAGCCTCTTCGATTGCAACAAAAACAGACAGGCTTGTGACGATGGCAAGTGTCCTGGGAGTTGTTCCCCCACATCGATAGCAATCCACCTCTGTGTTGGGCTGACAACTCATTCTTTTCCCTGTTCACTGACTTTGATCTGGTCCCCAGGACCCTGTCTGGTTCTCGACTGTGTCTGTTGACCTCGTGGCTATACTGCCCCATAACTAATTCACTCCCTTTCTTGCTGGCTCAAAAGCACCTTTTTGAGGCAGTCCATTGCCTGAGCTGTCTTGTTTTTGTCCAACGTGACTTTAGGTTCAGCCAGAATTTTTTGGGGATGATGAGTATGTTAATTCCGCACGCTAAATGGTCATGCAGCATATCACTGAGCATTGCACCAAACTCACAATGCTCGGCCATTTTGTGGAACATGGTGCTGAAGGTGGGGATGGACTCTTCTGGGTCCCTAACAGCAGAGTTGAATTTGTAGCATTGTAGGATGATCGAGGGCCTGGAGTTAAAATGTCCCTTGTGTTATGGGCCAGAGTTTAGAGAACACCAAAGTATATCATGGAGTTCACCTGACCTGCAACTGTTTATAGATTTTGGTTATGAGGAGCATAAGGGCCTACCTTTCAGGTGTTATTCAACAAAGCCTTAAGCACTTTAAATCAAAAACAAAGTTTATTCTACAAATTCAGCTAACATTTTATAAACACACACAGTAAGCATTTTATCAACTACAAACATAAATACCCCACACAGCTACAGAACTCTGTATTTAACCCTTAATAACTTGCCTTTTTTAATCAAGTAACAACATCCATAAATCAAAACACATTTTTTTCACAAAACAGTAGGTTTGAATTCCTTACAGAAAACGGGGGCGAGATTCTCCGACCCCCCCCGCCGGGACGGAGAATCGCCGGGGGCTGGCGTGAATCCCGCCCCCCGCCGGTTGCCGAATTCTCCGGCACCGGATATTCGGCGGGGGCGGGAATTGAGCCGCGCCGGTTGGCGGGCCCCCCCGTGCGATTCTCCAGCCCGGATGGGCCGAAGTCCCGCTGATAAAATGCCTCTCCCGCCGGCATAGATTAAACCACCGACCTTACCGGCGGGACAAGGCGGCGCGGGTGGGATCCGGGGTCCTGGGGGGGGTGCGGGGCGATCTGGCCCCAGGGGGTGCCCCCATGGTGACCTGGCCCGCGATCGGGGCCCACCGACCCACGGGCGGGCCTGTGCAGTGGGGGCACTCTTTTCCTTCCGCCTTCGCCACGGTCTCCACCATGGCGGAGGCGGAAGAGACTCCTTCCACAGCGCATGCGCTGGAATGCCGTCAGCAGCCGCTGACGCTCTCGAGCATGCGCCGCCCGGAGATGTCATTTCTGCGCCAGCTGGCGGGGCACCAAAGGCCTTTTCCGCCAGCTGGCGGGGCGGAAATTCGTCCGGCGCGGGCCTAGCCCCTTAAGGTTGGGGCTCGGCCCCCAAAGATGCGGAGCATTCCGCACCTTTGGGGCGGCGCGATGCCTGACTGATTTGCGCCGTTTTGGGCGCCAGTCGGCGGACATCACACCGTTTCCGGAGAATTTCGCCCCAGGTATTACTTTGAAGTTATCAAGTGGTCTGGAGACACCCTTTAACATGCAGAGAGATCTGAGAAGCCTTCTTTTGACTACGGGTCGGAGAATCGCCGGGGTTCGGCGTGAATCCCGCCCCCGCCAGCCTCCGAATTCTCCCACCCCCAAATGTCGCAGTGGCGTAAATCAAGGTAGGTCCCTACCGGCGGGACCCAGCTCCGTGGGCGGCCTCCGGGGTCCTCGGGGGGGCACGGGTGATCTGGCTCCGGGGGGGTGCCCCCATGGTAGCCTGGACTGCAGTCAGGGCCCACCGATCCGCAGGCGGGACTGTGCCATGGGGGCACTCTAGTCCTACGCGCCGGCAGTGTAGGCCTCCGCAATGGCCGGCGCGAAGGTGAACCCCCCTGCGCATGCGCGGGGATGATGTCAGCAGACGCTGACGCTCACGCGCATGTGCGGACCCACGCCGGCCGGCGGAGTCCCTTCGGCCCCGGCTGGCGCGGCACCAAAGGCCTTCCACGCCGGCCGGCGAGGCGCAAACCACTCCGCCGCTGTGCTAGCCCCTGAAGGTGCGGAGGATTCCGTATCTTTGGGACGGCCCGACACTGGAGTGGTTCCCGCCACTCCACTGCGCCGTTTCTGCCCATCCCGACGGTTCCCGGAGAATCCCGCCCCAGCTGTCTAAACCGAAAGTAAAACTCAGAGCCACAATTAGCTTCCAGCTCAAAACAAAAGTAAAAACCAGAGCCACTGCCCAGCTCCATCCACACAATGATATCATTGCAGCCATTTGAGAAGACAAACAGTTCTTAAAGGGACATTCCCATGACATTTGATCAATGTGACTAGCTGGTTGAAGCCGGAAAATCGGCGGTCTGGCCGCGCAGAGCGGCCCGCGACCGGCACCGCGCCAGCGCCAATGGCGCCGATTCTCCTCTCCACGGAGAATCGCGCGCCAGCGTCAGGGCGGCGTGGCGCGGTTGTGGAGATTCTCTGGCTTGGTGCAGGGCTGGGAGAATCCCGCCCAGGATTTCTTATCAGGTTGTAGGTTTCAGGCCCTTAGACCATCAAATACTACCTTCTACTTGTCGTCTCCTGCTATTTCATTCGCTGCAAAGAAATAGTGGAGCAATTTGATGTACTGGTTTCAGTCTTTGGCCCCCTCGTCAAATGGATCTAAATTTCTGATCATTGGCATTTTCGTTCACTTTTTGCGTGCTACTGTCGAAGGTTCCTGATTCTCATCTGTCGTTGGAGGCTTCTTCCTACCCCTTTGAATCCCGAACTGCTGAAGACTAATGATGAAACCATTTACCTTGTTGCCAGTGTTGTGGCTCACAACAATACATTGGAGACTTCCAGTAACAACAAGGGGATTTATTAACAGTAGGAAAGGCAACTGTATGCAGGGACAGAGCAATGATGGTTAGGTCTTGACCCTCCAGCTCCAGGCTCCACACTGCCCGGGCCCTGCTCCCAGGGCACTGCACTTTCTCTCTATTAGTCGGGGTTCGTGCGCTCCTGCACAATTGGTCCCGAGCCGATCATGTGGACATCAAAGCCCGCCCCCTTAAAGGGGCCACAATATCACATCAGCATTAGGGTCAGAATCAGGATAAAGGTTAGGGTTTGGCTTAAGGCTAGGGTTCAAGTTAGAATTAGGGTTAGATTTGAGTTACACGGCCAGTTCCAATAAATAATAAGATACATAAAGAAAAAAACCTGCTTTGATTATTGATAGCGGTTTAAGGATAAATATTGCCGAGGACTCTGTTTCCAATTATTTTCATAGGATCTTTTATATTCCCATGAGACAGCTGATGAGGCTTGGGTTTAACATCACATCTGCAGGTGACTCCATCAACACTGTTGTATTCCTTTAATATTGAACTAGATTGTCAGCCCAGATTACTTGTGCAAACCTGAATCCATGGCCTACTCACTCAGAGGCTAAAGTGTTACACTGACCTGAGGCTGACACCTGTTCACAGTATTTACCTTAAAACTATTCACTGAGCTCAATTTCCTTTCTGAAAATGTGTTTTGTTGCTTTAATGTAACCATGTTCCTTTGTGGCTTTTGGAAAGCAGATTAATATTTGTTAAAGCAATTTTTCAGCAGTGGTGGCAGAAGAAGTGCTTATCTCCCAGACATTGTCGGAACTGAGTAAACATCAAGTGGCCTTATAACTTTGTTTAACAGTTTGGATTGGAGCCAAAATCACCATTAAAGCTATAAACTTTATATTTCCAGTGCACTGAGATAATCTATAAGTTTATGTTTAATGAAGATCAGAGAAGAGGTACAAATAATGTGCAAAGAGACCTTTTAGTATTAGCATTTTGCCCATGTTATCATCAGCAACGTAAATGTTAGTTGTCTCCAGACTTTACAACATAAAATGAAGGGATTAGTTAATGACTGGTAGGAGACCCTGTGGCGCAATGGTAGCACACTTACTGCTGGACCAGAAGCTCCGGGATCGGATCCAATGCCAGGATTTGTCAGCAACAAAAGGGGCACTCAATGTGGTTCAGCGGGTTGATAATCAGCTCGGAATTCCTTCCACCACTTTCCCACATTATTCCCTAAAGGGTAAAAAATAATATATGGGTATGAATATATGCTAACAGTTGCTAGTCAATCTCATTTATTCCTCTTTGATTTGATATGTCAATTGTGACTCAATGGTAACTCTTTTGCCTTGAGGCTGACAGTCATGGGTTCAAATCCCACTTCTGAACCATAGGCACACAATCTAGGCTGACACCCCAGTCCCGTACTGAGTGAGTGCTGCTCTGTTGGAGTTGCTGGACGAGATTCTCTGGCCTCCCTGCGGTGGGACTCTCGGCAGCAGGAAGCAGCCTGCTGTTGACCGGTGGTGGGATCTTCTGGCCCCTCTTCTGTCAATGGGTTTTCCCATTGAATCCACCCCATGGCACTGGGAAACCCACGGTAGGGGTGCGCTATCAGCGGGACCAGAAGATCCCACCAGGGTAAACAGTCGGAAGATCTCTGCCTTTTGGAAGAGACCTTAAACTTAGTCCTTGTTTGTTCTGTCTTGAGGTTGTAATAGATTTATGGCACTACTTTCAGAGAGAGCAGGAGAGCTCTCCCTGGTTTTCTGAGCAATATTTATCCCTCAACCAACGTCACAAAACAGATTATCTGTTCATTATCTGTTTGTCACACCACACAAGCAAATAGACAGTCACAGTTCCTAGATAACAGAGACTGCACAACAAAAACACTTAATTAGCTGTAAAACACTATGCAATGTCCTATGGTTACAAAAGACAACTTATCAATAAACGTCTTGCTTATGTTGATTCCCTCTTAAACTAGTCTACCACCTACATACTGCCTGGTTTGGGAAGGGGAGCACAGTTAATGGATCGTCAGTAGTGGAACAAAGAAGCTGGGGAACAAGGACTTTGCCAGAGGAGCAAAGCATTTGACAAGGAAATGGAGCTGAAGAAAGTCACCAAGGTACGGGTGAGTGGGCCTTTGAAGACATTTGATGATGAAGATAAGACCTTACAATTGAACCTTTAGTCATGGGGGGGTGGGGGGTGGGGGGGGGGGGGGGTTGGTGCATGGAGAGACCTGGGTCAAAATTGAGACCTTCCCAGCAGCACCTTTGTCTCTGCTTTTATTTCTACTCAGAAGTGAAAATTGGGGCTGGATTCTCCGCTGTCAAGATTCTCCAATTCTCCGGCAGCTCAGGGAGTTCCCAACGGCATGGGGCTACCCACAATGGGAAACCGTATTGGTCGGCTGGCGAGATGGAGATGCCCGGGAGCCCGCTGCAGCAGAAATCTGGGGCTGGATTGTCCGATTTTCAGGTTGCGTCCTGACGCCAGTGTGGGAATGGTGGCGTTTTACGACCGAAATATCGGCGCAAAACAGCCACCGATCCTCCGATTGGTGGGGGGTTAACAGGCAGGCAGCGTAGAGTACCCGGCTCTAGCTGCCGATATGGCCGGAGAATTGCTGGATCCGTGGCCGCGCATGTGCATGGCGGCGGCCTGTAGCAGCCACGCCGTGTAACATGGCACCAGCTGCGTGCGGACCCAGCCTGCCAAATAGTGCCTCCCCTTTGGCCAGACTCGCGACCCCCGCACCACACCCCAACAGTGCCCCCAGCTACTGCCATGGTCCCCTCTGCCCATGGATCGGCTCTCCCGTGACTGTGTCGGTGCTGGACTGAGTTCATAGCCACCACGCCGAGTTCACAATAAAAAATAACATGAGAGACCCACACCATGGGGAACTCGGACGGTCGGGGGCGGAGCATCGGGAGAGGGCCTCAGGTAACGTCCTGAGGCCGTTGATGTGGTGTGCGGCGTACTCCGAGAGTATGTCGTTTTGGACGGGATGGAGCATCGCGAAAGTGGCGGTGCCCCCAATTACATCGCAAAGGGGGATTCTCCAGCCGATCACCGAACACGATTTTGATATCGGCGACCGGAGAATTCTGCCCCTCATGCGGCGGGACGGAGAATCCCTCCCCAATACTTCAAGCAGGATATAGAGAATAAATTCTTCAGGATATTTTTAAGCCCCTGTTCCAGTGGAAAAAACGTGAATGGGTAGTTAAAATGTGATAGACGATTTACCTCCTACACTCTCATGGGTCTCAGTATCAACGTCTCCTTTGTAGCAGGTGAACAGGATGATCACAGGAAGATAGTCTGGTCCTACTTTAAACATGCATATTACGCTCTGATTATTTCACCAGCACCCAATTGCAATCTTAACGGCAGATCTAGCGAAAACCCTGATGTCTTCCCACTAGTCTCGACGTATCACGAAATGCAGCTGGTACCAAAAGCATTCAAGGAAAGAAAAGTCCTTTATGTATTTTTCTGCTCTGTGGGGGTGGACAGTGTTCCAGGGATGGAGTACTTTGTATCCTGAGTGCTTAAGTCCGGATTTTGGTGCATATAGGAATTCAATGTGAAGTGAGAAGGAGGTGTTGCTTTATTTTATTTGTTTTGTTTTACCTCTACTGGTTGATAAGTGTTCCGTTTTGTCTCCAAGTTAGGAGGCTACTTATTAAATTCGTAATTAGTTAACTGATCAAATAAGTAAATAGGATTAGACAGACATGGCAGGGCTGGTGGTTTGCCATAACTGCAGCATGTAGGGCAGCACGGTGGAGCAGTGGATTAGCACTGTGGCTTCATGGCGCCGAGGTCCCAGGTTCGATCCCAGCTCTGGGTCACTGTCCGTGTGGAGTTTGCACAGTCTCCCTGTGTTTGCATGGGTTTCGTCCCCACAACCCAAAAGATGTGCGGGTACTCGAAATTTAAAAAAGAAATAACTGCAGCATGTCAGAATCTGTGGCGAACATCACACTCCCAGATTACCACAGATGAGATGTGAGCAAATTTAGCTAAGCATTGCTGAACTGGAGTCTGAGTTGCCATGAGAAAGGAGGAGAGTTACCTGGGCACTTTGTGCTGGAAGACAGTCATACCGTTTAGGTAAACTAAAACTTGAGAGTAGGTTAAATGTCAGGGTCAGCAGAGGGTGTCTGCGGGTGGGACAGGTATGGGGATCGTGGGGCAGGTATGGGGATCGATTATGTAGGAGAAGCCTCTTTCCTGGATTTTGAATAACAACTACAAAGTGTTGGCTACCGTTGTGGACAGGCAAGGCCTGCAAGGTGGATAAGCAAAGTGACTATGGCACCATGGTGCAGGATGCCATTCAAGTCGGGGGAGAGAAAAGTGATG
Organism: Scyliorhinus torazame; assembly: GCF_047496885.1. NCBI lineage: Eukaryota > Metazoa > Chordata > Chondrichthyes > Carcharhiniformes > Scyliorhinidae > Scyliorhinus > Scyliorhinus torazame. The sequence continues at coordinate 67,249,625 of NC_092721.1, read as the reverse complement.
GGGACAGTGTATTCGGGGACAGATACTGTTCTCTGCATCCACAACCGGGGGCTCTGAAGATTGTGTTTCCTGCCCAGTGGCAGGGTTAAGGACATCTCCTCATGGCTGTAGACAAAATTGCAGTGGGAGGGTTTGGATCCAGTTGTCATGGTCCATGTAAGAGAAAACAGTACAGGTGAAATTTAGACTGTGATCTTATTCCTCCACCTTAACCCCTTTTTTTATATCCCACACATTTTTTGTCTCAATGCAACAGCCGTCCCTTGCCCCACCTCCCATACTGGGCCAGCTGCCTCTTGTTCTTAAGTTTGCTAAATCTTTGTTGCAATGCCTCCCAGCAACAGTATAATATCCAACACATTTTTCCCTCTCTTTTTGTTCTAATGATGAGCCAGATGGATTTGAAATGTTAACTCTGTTTTCTCTCCTGACAAATGCTAACAGACCTGCTGAGTTTTATTTCAGAATCCACAGTATTTTGCTTATTATAGATGAAATTATGTTGCACTGAGAGAGTTTGAGCAGGTAAAATCAGGTAAGTGCAAACCCTCAAAAGAATCTTTACTGGATTGTGACCTGAGCTACGCACCAATTGATAGAGTGTCAAGCTGATTAGAGTATTAAATGCTTGGCTCAAAGTGTGGTGTGACAGGAAAGGATTTCAATTTACAGGCAGTGGCAAATAGGGAATGAGGGAGATGTTCCATTAGGGTGGACTTCTTCTAAACCAGGATAGAACCAGTGCTCTGGCAAATCATGTAACTAGGGCTGTGAATAGCACTTTAAACTAAAAGAATAGGGGGAGCGTTCAGGCAAAAGAAGATTTAGAAATCCAAAGAGAAAAATCAAGACAATTGAACAGTTTAGCAACTTAGAAAAAGACAGGTACTGTGGAACAGGAAAGCGCAGAGAGTTTAACAATAATAGTGCTTCTGAAAATAAAGTTCATGCAGATAATAGGAATACAGATATAAAAGTAAAGGCTCTTTACCTTAATGCATGAAACATTCATAATATGCTTGATAAAATTGTTCGACATATATAGATAAATGGTTTAGATCTAATTGCATTGCAGAGATGTGGCTACAAGTTGACCAACATTGGTGAATAAATATTGCAGCATACAAAACATGTGTAAATTGTACATGGAATGGAAAAAGATGAGGAAAAACCCTGATAGTAAAAGAAATTGCTTAAAGAGAGGGGTGAGAAAGGATCTTGGCTCAGAAGATCAGGAAATAGAATTAATATGGGTATAGATTAGGAATAATAAAGGTCATAAATGCTGGTGGGAGTAGTTTATCACATCCTCCTACCTCTTAACCTTAAACACATTGCCCAGATTTTCACTCCAGGATTAGGACCACAGTGATGAGAGAATGTCCTGGTCTGTGACCCTGCTCTTTAAAAATGGCTGCCCAGTCACTAGACTTTCACTCTGGGGGGCATGGGCTGAATTAGAGGTCGTGGCAGGAAGCCCAGGAAGAACTGGGGAGGCTGGTTGGGCGGAAGGCCAGCCTCAAGGCCCCAAAACTGGGTCCAAATTTTAAAATAAAGATTGAAATATGAAATTTCCATCCAACCCTCACCTTTACCACCCTCACCCCTACACACTCCCCATGCCCCACCATGCCACCCCTTCTCCCCATCTACCCTATCGCCCATGCCACCTCTCTCATCTCCCACCCCCATAATCCATCAGAGCCTCTGTGTTAACCTATGTCCCTAAACAATCCACATGGCCCTTTCTAGCCCCAATGCCAACCTATTCACACCATTGCTATTTAAAGCCCCATACCAACTTCATGCCAACTCATTTTAATGCATGTTCTCCCGCCAGCACCATTTGCTCCTAAACTCACCATGCAAACTCACCTAGTATCCACAAACTGTTTTGACGATGTTGTTTGAGGAATAAATGTTGGCCAGAACATGAGGGGCACTCACAACTTTTTCTTCAAATGGTGACTTGAAATGCAGCCTGGACCTTTATTTATTGGCTGGAATTCTCCATTTAGGAGACTGCCATCAGGAGTGAAGTGTTGATTCACACTTCTATTGGGGGCGTTATTCAGTAAGCAGGTCAGGACAAGCAAATGGAGCAGCACTCTGCCGGTGCGAATTAGGAGCAATTCCTGGCTCAGTGGGATTTATAACTGCTGGGGCTGAAGTTAGCGCTAAAGAGCCTGACAGCTGGAGCTGATTTTAAGCGCTCCACTTACCAATCACTCGCTTCAACTACAAAGATGGCTCATAGAAAACCTGCCCCCAAGTTCGGGACTCCGAGGTGGACCCACATCTCCAGTGAGGAATGGAGGGAAAACCTCTTCCCTGCAGGGTGGGCCGCAGATTGAAGCCTGCCTTCTTGAACACAGCCTGGGAGGTGGTGGCAGAGGCAGTCTGCACTGCCAGCCTCACCAGGAAGGGACAGCTGGTGATCCAGAGGAGTGGGGTTCACTGGTGAGGCAGGAAACCAGGCCGGTGTCCTTGGGTTGGGGTGAGCTCTGCTGATCCCGTGCTTCCTCTGAAGAGGGGCAGCACTTCTGAGGAGTACCAACACCCAGAGGACCCTAATTGAGTCTGGCCACATCCATGCCCTTGATAAAGCAGCTGCAGTATGAGGGTGCACAGAGGGGTAGTCTGGTTGGGCTCCCACATGACCAGAGGTCTTCTGAGCATTCAAAGGACACAGGCAACAGTCAGCAGTGTGAGCAGCCAGGAGCCTGTAGGTAGAACCAAAGGGGTGCGTTTAAAAGACAGACTGCAGCGATGGCGGCCTGAGCCAAGCCATTCCGATCCCGAGAGTGACACCACGAGTCCAGGGACTTGGCAGCAAGTTGCTCCCCATCACTACCCTCGGCCAGGGTAGAGCCATCCACCAGCAAGCCTGATGGTTTTTCAATGTTGTTCGAGCCTCCCACTGCCCCCAGTGCCCGCTTGTAAATACTTACATTAATTTACACCTGAGAGACCTCTGCCTCAGAGGGGTGGAGCATTGTGGCAGGGTGGAGCATTCTGTGTCCAAGCCATTAATGATATTGAAATCCATGAAAATGTGAAAACATCGATACCGCCACTAGGGAGGGACCAGAGCATGCCGTTGAAATCGGTGCCTGTTGCAAACCTCAATGTTTTGATCACTCGTGATTCTCCGCCCGATCGCGATTTGCATTTCCTGCCTCGTGAAGCAGAGAATCCAGGCCATTGTCTCATCTCAAAGAAATCACCTCTAGCATTGCAGCAATTTCTCATTATAGCACCAAAATGGCAACCTAGATTCTGTGCTCATGCCTTTGAAGTGGGATCTAAAAGCAGGACTTTCATCAGTTCTAATGAAAGTTCATTGACCTAAAACCTTCTGAAATGAAATGAAATGAAAATCGCTTATTGTCACAAGCAGGCTTCAAGTTACTGTGAAAAGCCCCTAGTCGCCACATTCCAGCGCCTGTTCGGGGAGGCTGGTATGGGAATTGAACCGTGCTGCTGGCCTGCCTTGGTCTGCTTTCAAAGTCAGCGATTTAGCCCTGAGCTAAACCAGCCCCTATCTGGCAAACAAAGCGAGAATGGTACTGACTGAGACCCAACACTGACATGCCAACAAACAAATGATCAAAACATGTGACACATACATAGATGTAATATACTTTATATTGGACAATAATAATCCTGTACATTACATGGTATATTTTGTGAGCTTTCATTCTTGGAACGGAACTGTTCATGGGATCAGGGATTTAGCACTACAGGTCAATACATCATGGTTCTGCATTTCAACTAATCATTGAAAAACCACTGCTTGGACATTTTGATTGAGTTCCTGAAGAACTGGCTCGGGTTGATTGTCTAGTGTTAGCGTTATTAGTGTATAATAAACAGATGCAACCATGTCTCCTCAACCACAGGATGTCTATAGGAATAGCTGCCTTAGCACACCACAGCCAGGATCCTGTGGCAGGATCAGAGAGAAAGGACGGGAATGCTCTTTTAGCAAGACTTTCATCAGTTCTAATGAAAGTTCATTGACCTAAAAGGTTAGCTCTGTTTCTCGCCATAGATAGCCTGCTCAGCACTTCCGTTATTTTTTGTTTTTGTTTCAGATTTCCAGCGTCTGCAGTATTTTGTTTTTGTATCAAGGATAAGTTCTTGTGACTTTCAAATTTTATGAGGGCAATGAGTTTAATCAAGGTAATCAAATCTACTTGAAATAATTGGGTTGTAGTGCAGTCGAAATTCAACCTCTGGGAATATGTGATTTGGGTCTGGTGACTGCTCACCAGAATCTATAGCCTGCTTTCCCGTTGAGTAAGGCTTAGTGGAGACTGCATTCTCATTACATTTATCATGCACGCAAACAAATGCTACCCATTATTGCAGTTTTCAAAAGCTATCCATCTTCAGCAGGCAGAACATTTTGTTTCCTTCACTTTGTCTGGTGCCAGTGCAGAAAATGATTTGACTGTCCCTTGAAGAGCTACAGAAACTGCTCCTCATTCATTCAATTTGAATGTATCTGAACTCGGTTGATATTAAAACAAGGTAGCTTACAAGGTAGTCATGCTTTTGCTTCCTTTCAAGGGCAGCATTATAATTAAGCCATTATGTTAGTAAAACACCGTTATCACTGGAATTATTTCAAGGTGGTTTTAGTTAACTGTGAAGTATTTGCTCACATCTAAAAGTATACTCAAATGACACACATGTCTATCTGTGAATTACTGCAGGATAAAGTTTGGTGTATTGATGCAGAAGATTGTTAATGAGCTGTTACTGATTACTCTAATTATGCAATACTATTAATGAACTGCATATGACGAATATTCATGCGATGCTTCATTTAAGGGTCAGACTACAAGAGTGGAAACATTTTTCAACTCCCCAAATGACATTTCACCACATGCTCAAAAGTCAGAGCATTGAAGGTACTGATCAGCTCCAAGAGATGGTGGCCATGAATTTTTACATTTGTGTCTGTTAGACCAAGATTTTCCTGTAATCAAAATGAAAGAAAAGTGATAATTGTAGGCTGGTGAGTGTGTCAGCAGAAACCCCCTGGTGTTAAGGACTTATTTGCAGCGATGAGTTAGAATCCCTGGGTGGCATGGTAACACAGTTGTTAGCACTGTTGCGTTACAGCACCAGGGTCCTAGATTTGATTCCCGCTTGGGTCATTGTCTGTGCGGAGTCTACACGTTCTCCCCGTGTCTGCGTGGGTTTCCTCCGGGTCCTCCAATTTCCTCTAACAAGTCCTGAAAGATGGGCTTGTTAGGTGAATTGGACATTCTGAATTCTCCCCCTGCATACCCAAACAGGCATCGGAGTGTGGCGACTAGGGGATTTTCACAATAACTTCATTGCAGTGTTAATGTAAGCCTACTTGTGACAATAATAAAGATTATTAGAAAGATTATTATTATTATAGAATGTTTACAGCGCAGAAGATGGCCATTCGGACCATAGTGTTTGTGCTGGCCCTTTGAAACAGCAATTCATCTTGTGCCACACCCCTACCATTTCGTCCTACCACTGAAAATCTTTCCTTTTCTGATACTGATCCAATTCCCTTTGGATAGTCTCAAATGAACCCACCTTCAGCACACTCTCAGGCACTGCATTCCAAGATTAGCTATCTAACGTAGATCAGGAAGAGCAAGTGATCCAAAAGTTGATCCCTGTGGAACTCCACTACCAATCTTTCTCCACTTACAAACAATCATTCTCTACTTTGTTTTCCGTCACTCAGCCAAGTTCATGTCCATATTGCTATTCTCCCTTTGGTTGCATGAGCTCTGACTTTGTTCGTAAGTTTGCGTTGAAGTATGTACTTATTAATGTACTTTAATGTTCATATTAAATCACCAGCAGGTAAATATGTAATGCAATCTAATCTTAGTTTCACTTTTGCTTTGAGCAGAGCGCACTCACAGCTCTGATGCCTTCAAGATTTATACCCCTGTATAACTGTTCTCATGTGCTTAGTCTTAATAAATGAACCCGCAACATGTTTACCAAATCTCCTATGAATAATTGGTGAGAAAAAAAGCCCAAGGGATTATACCATTATGATAACACAACATGGTGTTCCACAATGGTGTTAGAGGTGGCAGTAACCCCAGCGGTGTGTTTCCTGGCGGTGGAGGGTGCACAGTATGCAGATCCCCATGGACATCAACGGAACTGGAAGATCCTGCCAGTTCCGACTAATGGTTGCCTGCCTCCACTGCCAAAAATTATGCCGCGGGGGAGGGCTGGGAAATACCATTCGTAATTTTCTGACTGCAAAGAAATTCTTTGAAGAAACAGCATCAAACTAATGCCCAAATGAGGACTTTGTAAGCAGATGGATCCCTCATGTTGAGATTGCAATGTATTGTGTGTCTGTTCCGTGAGTGGGACAGCTCGTCGAGAAGACTTGCACTGGTTAGCTCAGTCAAGAAAGGTAAGTGGCCAGGGCGTCGGCCAAATTAATAGAGAGCAACAAAGTGTCAAACAAAAAAAAATCATTAAAATCGGGCCAGAGAGGGTTGCGATTATAATGGGTGATTTGGGGGGAAAAGTGCGCAAAAGTGGCGACCGCGACCCTCATCTCATGTAGTACAGACATAGAAGTCAAAGGGATATTGTCACAATGCCTACAAGATTCCCCGGTTTGAATTGGGATGCAGCTGACCTACCCATTGAAATTCAGAAGATTCAAAGCATACAGAGTGATTGTTTCTTGGTTCAGCTGCGTCTGAACCAGAAAAGCAAGCCATAAAAATTAATCTACATAGGCTGAACAATTCAGAATTAACAGAAGAACAGCTAACTGATCCATGAAAGATATGTGGCGGAATTCTACGATGCGAGTATTGACCCCGGAGCAGGGGGCGGGATTCTCTCAGCCCGGGGCCACTGCGCATGTGCACATTGGCGCCGGTGCCACTGCACATGCGCGGATCCCGCGGCGCTCAGTTCACGCCGGGATCAGCAACTGGAGCGGCGTGAACCGCTTCAGTGCCGTGCTGGCCCCCTGTCAGGGCCAGAATTGCTGATCCCGAGGCCATGTTGATGCCGTCGAGAGACGCGATGTCGTTTCCGACGGCGTCAACACTTAGTCACAGGATCACAGAATCCCGCCCAGGATTCGTGGACTTCTACGACAACAAAACTGGCGCTGCACCTGGACCGATTCAACGACCATTAAGGGGCTAATTACCGGAACCACCTGGAACCCTTCATTGGCATCACACTTGAAAAATATTTCCAAATTGATCTGGTACATTTCGCCCAACACAAATGCTAGCAGCTACAAGAAGAAATTATGAAAGGTTCTACAGACAGAAACTGTGTAAAACTGTGTCAAAGGATAGCCTAATTCAATTTGGCATGTCCTTGAACAATTGAGTCCATTTTGGCCTTATCTGGACAAGCTATGAATCTGCTGGGGTGTCTTTTTTAAAGGCAGGCCGGAATCAATGCGACCTTCTTCAACAACTTCATTATTTTCAGATGCAAATAGACCAAATGAGAAGGCTCATAAGATAGAAAGTCTATTGGCTGGGCAGACATAATGACATTGAAGTTGTGGTCAAAAAATGTGATGCATGAGAAGAGCATATGCCAAGTCAGCACAAAGCACTGTTGATTTCACAATGAGTTCCTACCCATCCTTCATCCAAAATTACATCCAACCTCTATCATACCTGTGGTACAAACGTAATCATTGCCGTTGACTACTTTACCATTTACCCCATCATTCGACAATTGCACACGATGTCAAGTGCAGCTGTGGCACACATTCTGAGGTCTATTTCCAGGCAATTTGATGTGCAAGAGAGACCACGACAGATATTGGTCTACAATTTATTGGTAAGCCCTTTCAGGGTATGTCTGAGAAGTAGAATATCAATCACATTAATTCTTCTCTTCATTACCCGAGATCTAATGGCCTAGCTGAATGAACGATTCACACAGTGAAATCTCTAATTCTTCAGTGTAGACAGACCAAACAAGATCTATACGTTGCAATGTTACATCTGGGAGCAATACCTTTAAGTGCAACTATTCAATCACTGGCAGAGCTCATGATTACCAATGTGCACGATAAAAATGCAGGAACAGAATTTCTCAAAGGATGTTTGAACTTTTTGAGCAATTGCCATGTAATCCTTATATGGGGAACACTGGGGATTCCCCTGGCTGGTTGATAGACAGACAACAACAATGGACCTGGCAGAGAGATTATGGTAAGAGCGTTTGGTGGGCGGGGAGGATTAGGATTGTAGCCATCTGGGATGGCCGCTCACAAAGGAAACATGGACACTTGCAAAGACTCAAGGGAAATATGGCCAATACAGGATTCAGGCAAACTCAGAGCCTAAATGTATATTTGCTAACAGCGAACCAGACAGTGTTGAAACCCCTAGCCGATTTGCATTCTAATGGCCCATTTCCCTAGGATAAAAGGGATGGTACTCAGGTATCAGATACAATTCCAGACACATTGGCGCCACTCCCTTCACTCAGGAAGCCCAAACAGCCAAGGTCAATGATCGCTCAGGCCACGCTCAGCCATCAAGTCACCCGCCCCTTTATTGGCTCAAATCGAAGGCAAAAATCGAAGCCTGCCGAATTATTGGGTCCAAAGCTAAGGACCGCCCAAAAGAGCACGGAACCTCAAAGGATAAAGAGAGGCCATGTGTTCAATCTCTTTTGACCCTGGCACACAGGCACTCTTCAGCTCAGCCTATACCTGAATCCAACTGCAGCACCACGACCAGAAGCAAGTTCAAGATCAACGATCGCTACCAGACGGTGAGCTCAGCAGAACCAAAGTTACCTCGCCAGACCCAGCCACTCCAGATCCGAGCAAAGGCCTTGTTCCTCTGCCATAGCCGGGTGCCTGAAGTTAAGTAATTTAATTGTCCATCTTGCATTTCACTTCCCCCTGATTAAGTTGAGGTTGTTTAAATGATGGTGAGCACCTTCCTCTTTTTCAGGGTAAGCACATGCCTGTTCCTGCCCATTAGGTGCCACAGCCTGTGGTTGTGCACTATCCTGTCTGGAAAAAGAGAGGGAAGTGAGGCAGTGAGTGTTTTGAGGAAATTTGGCTCTTGTAATGGTATGTATACAAGTATATAACTAAAGGATTAATTATAACATCTAACTGCAACACTACCACTTGAGGGCACCGCTAGATCCCACTATAAGTATCAGCTCCCCGAGGATCTTGGTCTCTTTCAACCCAGGAGTGATTTGTAAGCAGTAGTGTATGAGAGATGTCAGTATATTTAGTACTTGTAGTTTTGAATCAGTTAATACAATAATATTTAATTACTTGTTTCTAGTGATAGTTCTGTAGAGTGTCAAACTCAGATATAATTGATTGTTACTTAATAAATTAGTTTGCTTTAAGTTGAAGACTCGTGGTTTCTTCAGGATCACACCATCAGACCATCTGCACCAACAGCAACTAGGAACGATACATGTTACTAGACCCAGTAATACAACAGGTCAAATGCTGGGGAGCCGGATGTGGGTGTGAATCTTGCAGCAATCCTATGTGAATGAGTGTGAGCTGAAGCAATGAATGTTCGGTATGATTGATGGAGTTTTTGAGAGGTGAGAAGGAGTGTGGTGCATTGAGCAGTATGTGAGGCTAGTGGAGCGATTTATAGAATATCACATGCCTACATGCACTCACCTTAACCAGTCACATGAGGTCTTGAATTGCAGCACTGTATCCAGGTTCTTGGGGCTACACTGTTAGCATTAACTGTGACAACTATCTGCTCTGGTTGCCTTCTTAGTGTCTGTTTAGAGGGCCTCTTGTCCCCTACGAATAAGGGATCTCCCACTTCCTTCACCAAGCCTCTCGTGATGCGTCAGAGAACCATGGAGCTTTTTCACTGTCTTGGACAATTCTTGTGTCTTTCCCAGCTCAAGGGCACTGGAGCTGCTGCCCCAGTGCTCGGGCGGGGAGGAGGAAAGGGCACCCCTCAGGGGTGTTGGGCTTGGTCAGGGGGCTGAAGCGTTCCAGGTTAGGTGTCGCCGTTGGACCGGAGGAGGGAAGGGGGGGAAAACATCACATGGCATCCGATCATAAAAGCTTTGGTGCATTGACATGAATACTTAAAGCGTATTGCATATTTTGATTTATTGATTATGAAAATTGATGAGGCCTGAAAATAGGTGTGGGGTGCGATTAATTAGTGCCGTTGCTTTTGATGTATGCAGTGCACAAACAACGGCTTATTGTCCGTGAGGTCTTTCAGAATGGCTTCCAGTGGCTGTTGCAGTCAAAATACACCTCCCCTTGTAAAGGTGCCATCTGGTTTTAAATATTGTAGGCTGGTTTGAACTTGTATTGGACTCTCACAATTCTGTACCCTCTGCTTCGGCATGCAGCCAATCAACAGTAAATTTGGCATTGACTGCACACTGCAATCACGTAAATGAGCAAACAAGATGATGTTTGTGCGCTGTCTACATCAAAAGCAACGCCACTAATTAATCGCACCCCACACCTATTTTCAGGCCTCTTCAATTTTCAGAATCAATAAATCAAAATATGCAATACACTTTAAGTATTCATGTCATTACATCAAAGCTTTTATGATCGGATGCCATGTGATGTTTTTAAGTAATCTTTATGCACTGGGAAATGTGTCAAACAATATAAACAGCAGGCAGATGTGGTGTAATGGGTACCATATTTGACATGTATAAAACTAGGAGTGAGTGCAAATGCTGCCTTCACTACTCTAAATGGCTATTTTAAAATTCAAGAAAATATGAGCTGATAACTTTTTTTTAAACTGAATGTGTTCCAGCAAAAGCCTTTTGTGTAGGAATATTAAAATTGCTAACAGTCTTTACTTCAGATTGAAGGCCCACTCCTGTACTGCCAACTAAAACTCTTTTTTCCAGACAGCTTCCTAAAAAACATGTAAATATATTTCTGTAATCCCGTAAACTTTCTCAAAAATACTTAGCACTGCCTTGATGGAAGTACTTAAATCTTGGCACAAATTGTGAGCTAACTTTGAAGTATTAAATGTGCTAAATTCATCTGATCTTTGTCTTTCGAACTGTGAGTTCTATGGTTTCTATTACATGTCATTTGTGCAAGGTTATACATAATTTTTCAATGAAGTGTGCTTGAAATTGTAATGTTCTTAGATTGGGCTGATGTGACCAAAGAACATTAGACTTTGTTTTATAAACAAAGCTATTTATTACTGACACTTCATTCACAAATAACTAAACTGTCCCAGATGAATACAGTTGGAAATAAATATCTCACACTAACTTTTACAAAGATACAACAGAGCTGCTCTAATCTGCGACTGCTATCAACTCCTTACAAACACCTTCTGCAGGAGCACATGGTGCATCCTGGTCCTGGGACTCCGTACTCACCCCACCTGCTGGTCGGATGGTAGAACTACAACAGTAAAACATATAACTTACAATACACAAGCAGATCATAGATCATAAAATTTACAGTGATGATGAACTAATCATATTATATACAGATGATAGCCTACCGATCATCACAGAAATCGCTTCCGTCAGAGTTCAGCTTGACCCTGGCACATAAGAGACACAAACAGATTAGTAATAGGATTATGTACTGTAGGCTTGTGTCATGCAACCCCACCCCCTTTCCCCACACCTCACTGCTTCCCAAGGGTTCGGCATTTGTGCAGTGCGGTGTTTGTACAAACTAATACAGAGGATTAATTACTTAATTTAAACAGCACTGATTTCTCCACTCACTACCAGTCTATAAACGGATGAATGTTTTTGTTTGTTTCCCCTCTTTCGGAGCCGTGGTATATTTCCCAACTCCTCAGTTTTGTCGAGACCCAATTTTAAAAATTAATAACGCACCTCACATCAGAGATAGAATGAACTCAAACTTAATCTGTGCACATTTAAAACGTGAAAAGAGGGTTTTGAAACGTCCTTCTCACATTCCGATAGGGAAGGATAGAGAAAAGAAAAAGTTATAATACAGAGACAACAAAGAACAAAGAACAAAGAAACGTACAGCACAGGAACAGGCCCTTCGGCCCTCCAAGCCCACTGCCGACCATGCTGCCCGACTAAACTACAATCTTCTACACTTCCTGGGTCCGTATCCCTCTATTCCCATCCTATTCATGTATTTGTCAAGATGCCCCTTAAATGTCACTATCGTCCCTGCTTCCACCACCTCCTCCGGTAGCGAGTTCCAGGCACCCACTACCCTCTGTGTAAAAAACTTGCCTCGTACATCTACTCTAAACAAACAACAACAAAGAACAAAGAAATGTACAGCACAGGAACAGGCCCTTCGGCCCTCCAAGCCCGTGCCGACCATACTGCCCGACTAAACTACAATCTTCTACACTTCCTGGGTCCGTATCCTTCTATTCCCATCCTATTCATATATTTGTCAAGATGCCCCTTAAATGTCCCTATCGTCCCTGCCTCCACTACCTCCTCCGGTAGTGAGTTCCAGGCACCCACTACCCTCTGCGTAAAAAACTTGCCTCGTACATCTACTCTAAACCTTGCCTCTCTCACCTTAAACCCATGCCCCCTAGTAATTGACCCCTCTACCCTGGGGAAAAGCCTCTGACTATCCACTCTGTCTATGCCCCTCATAATTTTGTAGACCTCTATCTGGTCGCCCCTGAACGTCCGTCGTTCCAGTGAGAACAAACCGAGTTTATTCAACCGCTCCTCATAGCTAATGCCCTCCATACCAGGCAACATTCTGGTCAATCTCTTCTGCACCCTCTCTAAAGCCTCCACATCCTCCTGGTAGTGTGGCGACCAGAATTGAACACTATACTCCAAGTGTGGCCTAACTAAGGTTCAACACAGCTGCAACATGACTTCTTATACTCAATGCCCCGGCCAATGAAGGCAAGCAAGCCGTGTGCCTTCTTGACTTACTTCGCCACCTGTGTTGCCCCTTTCAGTGACCTGTGGACCTGTACTCCTAGATCTCTCTGACTTTCAATACTCTTGAGGGTTCTACCATTCACTGTATATTCCCTACCTGCATTAGACCGTCCAAAATGCATTACCTCACATTTGTCCGGATTAAACTCCATCTCTCCGCCCAAGTCTCCAAACAATCTAAATCCTGTTGTATCCTCTGACAGTCCTCATCGCTATCCGCAATTCCACCAACCTTTGTGTCGTCTGCAAACTTACTAATCAGACCAGTTACATTTTCCTCCAAATAATTTATATATACTATGAACAGCAAAGGTCCCAGCACTGACCCCTGCGGAACACCACTGGTCACAGTCTTCCAATTAGAAAAGCATCCTTCCATTGCTACTCTCTGCCTTCGATGACCTGGCCAGTTCTGTATCCACCTTGCCAGGGGACAGAAATGTTCTTTCATGTGGTTCCAGAGTCCAGAATCAAAATTCAATGAAGTATCCTTTAAGGGGATGGATGGGTTGAAAACTGGCACTAGATAATTCATTTCTCTGGTGTTGACTTCATATAATGAGATAGGCATGCAGAGGTGAATCAGTCTTGTCGGCGATGGTGCAGCATTTCCAGCTGAAATAATGCATATGGGATTGCCAGGTGTTCCACCTGCACAGAACTCCTTGCCTGTAATATTGCTAGTTAGATGGTAATCAGCAGACTGAGCTATGCAGATCAGAAAGGCAATATTATTTGTTCAACAAGCCAGAGGCCCATGTCAGATGACTCCCACCTCTCCACCAGGTCTTTGACAAAGGATATGTATCCATCATCTGGATTCCAAAGACTTCACTATTAGGAATTGAAAGGAAGGTTGTGGGGCCTTTGTCTTAGCAGATGATCCAAATCCTTCCGACCATCCTGGGTTACGAAATGCAGATGGCCTTTGTATAGCTCTCTTTGAAGTTAAGCTGGCAAATCAACAGATGGTCATTAATGACTCCTCAGAGGTGCAATTTTTCCTGAAACTGCCAAGTGTTGTGATATCATGGTTTTGTTGTAATTCACGGACTGACCACTAGGAATCTCACTAGTATATAAATAAATATTAGAGTCAGGTGACACCTCAGACTGGCTGGAGGTAGCTGAACAGAGGGACTGCTTGTGCATGATCTTACTGTTATTCATCTGTTGTTATGTATATAGTTTACCCACAGTTAATATTAATAAATTGTTTATAGTTTTAGCTACAAGTGTTCTTGTAATATAAATCAGGCCATCCGACAAGAACATTACACCAAGTAGCTTCTAGTATTGGATCTGCTTCCATCACCCTTTCATGCAGTGCATTACAGATCATAACAGCTTGCTGAGCAAAGTCATTTTCATCATGTCTCTCTTGCACTCTTGCCTAATAGCTTAAATCTGTGTGCTCTGGTTACCAATGCTACTCCCAGTGGATGTAATTTCTCTTTATTCATTCTATAGAAAACTTTCGTGATTCTGAACGCCTCTATTAATGCTCCCTTTTATCTTTTCTGCTTAAAGGAGAACAGTTTGAACTTCTGTAGTCTCTCCACATAACTGAAATGAAATGAAAATTGCTTATTGTCACAAGTAGGCTTCAGTGAAGTTACTGTGAAAAGCCCCGAGTCGCCACATTCCGGCGCCTGTTCGGGGAGGCTGGTACGGGAATTGAACCGTGCTGTTGGCCTTCCTTGGTCTGCTTTAAAAGCCCAGTGTGCTAAAACAGCCCCTTAATGAAATACCTCATCCCTAGCAGTATTCTAATAAACCCCCTTCCAAATGCTGACTGTCTTGGTAAGGTAGTTTATCATCGCCAGCAATGATTTAGCCACCAACTTCAGAAATTGGGGATGGAATTGGAAGCAAAAGCCCAATGATAACAAAGCTAAAAGCTACACATTTCCACATGTGCTTAAAACAATTTGATCTGTTCATTTGTTTAGCGCATCTTCATGTGCAATTTATGTTTTCATTTGGGGAATACTGGGTAGGTGGTGGAAGGATTCCTGGGTTGATTGTCAGCCTATTGAACTGCATCCTGAAGTCCCTGGTTTAGCTCAATGGGTGACACAGCTGGTTTGAGGTGCAGAACAAGGCCAGCAGAGCGGGTTCAAACCCTGTACCAGCTTACCCGAACAGGCGCTGGAATGTTGCGACTAGGGGGTTTTCACAGTAACTTCATACTTGTGACAATGAAAGCTTATTATTATTACATGGCTAGCAGGTCCTGGTGTGGGCCTCAAATCTGGAGCTTCCATCCCAGAGGTAGAGATGCTACCATTATGCCACAAGACCTTCATCTGGGCACTAAACTGTTTAAAAAAGATTTTAGTATCATCATTTCTTATTTGGTCGGAACTTTTTTGAATGTCTAACATATTGATTCAAATGTTAATGTTTGATATTAGCCGTAGTACTGTCATATTGAAGGATAGTGATATTGAATTTCTCTAAGTGTGACAAGGCCAGACACTATCTGACATGCACCAAACACCACAATTGTGCATTCAATCCCAGGGATTATGAAAAAGATCATTTTTGCTTCCTTTATTATTTATGTGAACCCCTTCATTACCCCTACTTTCCTTCTTTTGAAGATTGTTTGGGTTGGATGGTCAGTTGCAATCCTCCAATCCCTCCATAATCTGTTTGATTCAGTTGGTATCAGTGTGTGTGTGTGTGTTTGTATGTGTGTGAAACTTTGAGGGTTGAAATCTCACTCTGGAACATGAGTAAACAATCTTAGCTGATGTTTCAGTACAGTGCTGACGGAATGATGAAATTGTCAGAATTGTTGCCTTTTCAATGAGCTGCTAAACCA
Source organism: Scyliorhinus torazame (assembly GCF_047496885.1). Lineage (NCBI taxonomy): Eukaryota > Metazoa > Chordata > Chondrichthyes > Carcharhiniformes > Scyliorhinidae > Scyliorhinus > Scyliorhinus torazame. The sequence continues at coordinate 67,233,859 of NC_092721.1, read as the reverse complement.
AGTTCCCATCTGCCAATTCAGATCGGTGTAGGATTCTCCATGGCAATATTCTCCTGTTGCCCTGACCAACATTTTTGTTTCCAAAAACACCATTAAACATATTAATTGGTCATTTTGTTACAGTTTGTGGGACCATATTCTGTGCAAAGTGTCTCGATTAATTCATTGGAAGTCAAGTGGTTTCTGATGGCAAATAAATGCAGTCGGGGCTAAATTGGATTGTAAAGCATCCATTTTTTATGTACCGACCGGCCGCCTAACATTCAAAAATGAGGTCCAAGTTGCACACACACACACATCTGATGGGAAGTGCTTAGTATGCCATTTTGATAAAGAGGTGATTTATACACATATACACACCCAACAGCCCCAGCAGCATTCAGAGCAGGCAGATCATGATGCTGACCAATATGCAATGCTGATTTGATCCTATTTTACAACTGCATGCTCCACTCTTACCCCCTCACTAGCACTATTTAAAGGAATTATGAATGATTACAGATTTGGTGTTAGAAGATTTCTTCTCATTGCGAATATAATTTCACATGTTTTTGGAGATTACCTATACTTTGCTAAACTTTGAATGGTGCAGAGGGAACAAACTGGCTGCTACTATACCTCTTTTTGTTCATTTAAAAGCTTTTGCTGAATCAAATTACTTCCCATTATATGTATTATATGTACCTTGGTAGAGCTTCCTCGAAGAATTGTACAAGACAGAGAGGATGAAAGAGTACAAGGTGCTAAAAGAGGGAAGAGGAGATGGGCTCACAATAGGAGGCCATAACCCTGAGTGCCTTTAAGGAGCAATTCTCTTACTCCATCATCTTGGGCCAATGCACATCACCTCTTCACAAAAGCTTTCATTATTGGAAGTTGCCAACTTATATAACCTCAATGGCAATCTTAAACAATGACAAGGACAACAATATCTGTGGCTGTCAGGTTGATTATGGTTCTTAACTTTTACACATCTGGTTTAGGTTGCTGTTTGAGATCTAAGCAATAGAGAAACATAGAAAATAGGAGGAGTACATAGAACATTCAACCCCTCAAGTCTGCTCCACCATTCAATATGATCATGGCTGATCCTCTATATCAACACAATAATCCCACTCTCTCTCCATAACCTTAGGTATCTTTAGCGTCTAGACATCCATCTATTTCCCTCTTAAATATATTCAATGACTTGACCTCCGCAAGTCTTTGTGGTAGAGAATTCTACAGGTTCACCACCTTCTGAGTGAAGAAATTTCTTCTCATCTCAGTCTTGAATGGCCGCCCAATTTGGTGATATTCTAGACACTATCTCCACCTCCCTCCACCCTCCGTCCCTCCACACACACAAATATACACTCCCCCAAGCAAGGGGAACCTCATCCCTGCATCCAATCCATATAGTTTTGTCAGGACTTTATACATTTTGATGAGATCCCCTCTCATTCTTCTAAACTTTAATGAATACAGAACAAGTTGACCCACTTTCTCCTGATCTCCTGCCATCCTAGTTATTAGTCTGGTGAAACTTTGCTGCACTCCCTCTACGGTAAGCAAACCCTTCCTTAGATAAATAGACAAAAACTGTGCACAATAAACCAGGTGTAGTCTGACCAAGGCCCGATACAGCTGAAGTAAGACATCCTTGCTCCTGAACTGAAATACTCTTGCAATGAAGGCCAATATGCCATTTGCCTTCCTAACTGCCTGCTGGACCGGCATGTTTGCTTTCATTGACTGGTGTACAAAGACACTCAGATACCTTTATACATCAGCATTTCCCAATCTATCACTGGTGAATTGCTAAGATATGTCAATTGAAAATGAACTCACTGGCCTTGACAATTCATGAGACAATGTTAAACCTCTTCCTGCACTGCATCCATTTTAAAGGAGTAACACTCCAGGCAGTAACCTCCATCATTGCTTCGTCCCACTACCTCCTGAGAACCTTCCTGGAGGGTCTCCTCTCCCTCCTCACTGCACACCCACCCTCATCAACCACTGGCAGATTAAGGATGTTTCTCTTTCTCTCCACAGCTTGCAGCAAGACCTCTGGATAACCTTGATACATTCTCCTTTGTATGTTCATCCCTTCTTCTAAATATCATAATCCAGATGCACATTTCAATATATTCTGTCATTTCTTACAATTATAAAGCCTTTTCAGTAGCCTCTGTTGTCTTTAAGTAACACTAACCACTCACAATATTAGGTGTCTTGCTAATGAATGTGGTCAATGAACAGTATGGGATACTATAGCTAAATGCCTATAAAATCATGTAAAACATCAGGCAACATGAAGTTAACTTGCTGCCTGTATCACTGTGATCAGGTGCCTATTAATCGCAGACCATGATCCTCACAACAGTTTTTGAGTGTTATCCAATATAACCACCAAGTTTTCCTACCATACACACCACCTCATAGGAAGGTTTTTAATCTCACCCATGTTCTCATATATATAATCATCACCAGGAGTTATTCGATAGCCGCCAAAAGCAGATGTAAATTCCCTGCTCATCTCAGGGACTAAAGGGCCCACTGTTCATGAATTGATGAGATCACTGAGTTACCATGTTACATAAGTAGCCAATTGCATTTTGATGTGTTGCAGTATTGCAATAGATTATGATTAAAAAATCTCATGAAGAACAATTTGGTTATGTTTTAGTACTCAATGATGTGGTACATTTTGACATTTGATTAAGAATTCATCGTAGTTTTATGAATGTGGATTTCTGTGAACGTGAAAGAGACTCCAGGATGGTATGTTGCTTCCTTGGTGCCAGGGTCCAGGATGTCTCAGAACGGGTAGCGGGCATCCTGAAGGGGGAGGGCAAACAGGCAGAGGTCGTTGTACATATTGGTACTAACGACATCGGCAGGCAGGGGCATGAGATCCTGCAGCAGGAGTTCAGGGAGCTAGGCAGAAAGTTAAAAGACAGGACCTCTAGGGTTGTACTCTCGGGATTACTCCCTGTGCCATGTGTCAGTGAGGCTAGAAATAGGAAGATAGAGCAGCTAAACACGTGGCTAAACAGCTGGTGTAGGAGGCAGAGTTTCCATTATCTGGACCACTGGGAGGTCTTCCGGGGTAGGTGTGACCTGTATAGGAAGGACAGGTTGCATCTAGACTGGAGAGGCATAAATATTCTGGCCACGAGGTTTGCTAGTGTCAAACGGGAGGGTTTAGACTAGTATGGCAGGGGGATGGGTACTGAAGCAATAGGTCAGAAGGTGAAAAAATTGAGGGAGAACTAGGGAATAGGGCCAGTATGGCTCTGTGGAAGATCAGACAGGGAGATGTTGTTGAAAACAGTGGGACTGGTGGCCTAAAGTGCATATGTTTTAATGCAAGAAGTATAACAGGTAAGGCAGATGAACTTAGAGATTGGATTAATACTTGGAACTATGATGTTGTTGCCATTACAGAGACCTGGTTGAGGGAAGGACAGGATTGGCAGCTAAACGTTCCAGGATTTAGATGTTTCAGGTGGGATAGAGGGGGGTGTAAAAGGGGTGGAGGAGTTCCGCTACTGGTTAGGGAGAATATCACAGCTCTACTGCGGGAGGACACCTCAGAGGGCAGCGAGGCTATATGGGTAGTGATCAGGAATAAGAAGGGTGCAGTCACAATGTTGGGGGTTTACTACAGGCCACCCAACAGCCAGCGGGAGATAGAGGAGCAGAGAGGTAGAACGATTTTGGAAAGGAGTAAAAGCAACAGGGTTGTTGTGATGGGAGACTTTAACTTCCCCAATATTGACTGGGACTCACTCAGTGCTAGGGGCTTGAATGGGGCAGAGTTTGTAAGGAGCATCCAGGAAGTCTTCTTAAAACAACATGTAGATAGTCCAACTATGGAAGGGGCTATTCTGGAACTGGTATTGGGGAATGAGCGCGGCCAGGTGGTAGAAGTTTCAGTGGGGGAGCATTTCAGGAACAGTGACCACAATTCAGTAAGTTTTAAAGTGCTGGTGGACAAGGATGAGAGTGGTCCTAGGGTGAATGTGCGAAATTGGGGGAAGGCTAATTGTAACAATATTAGGCAGGAACTGAAGAACCTAGATTGGGGGTGGATGTTTGAGGGTAAATCAACATCTGACATATGGGAGGATTTCAAATGTCAGTTGAAAGGAATTCAGGACCGGCATGTTCCTGTGTGGAAGAAGGATAAATATGGCAAATTTTGAGGATAACGAGAGATATTGTAGGCTTCATCAAAAAGAAAAAGGAGGCATTTGTCAGGGCAAGATGCCTGGGAACAGACGAAGCCTGTGTGGAATATAAGGAAAGTAGGAAGGAACTTAAGTAAGGATTCAGGAGGGCTAAAAGGGGTCACGAAAAGTCATTGGCAAATAGGGTAAAGGAAAATCCCAAGGCGTTTTACATGTACATAAAAAGCAAGAGGGTAGCCAGGAAAAGGGTTGGCCCACTGAAGGACAGGTAAGGGAATCTATGTGTGGAGCCAGAGGAAATGGGCAAGGTACTAAATGAATACTTTGCATCAGTATTCACCATAGAGAAGGAATTGGTGGATGTTGAGTCCGGAGAAGGGTGTGTAGATAGCCTGGGTCACATTGAGATCCAAAAAGACGAGGTGCTGGGCGTCTTGAAAAACATTAAGGTAGATAAATCCCCAGGGCCTGATGGGATCTACCCCAGTATACTGAAGCAGGCTAGAGAGGAAAGTGCTGAGGCCTTGACAGAAATATTTGGATCCTCACTGTCATTAGGTGATGTCCCGGAGGACTGGAGAATAGCCAATGTTGTTCCTTTGCTTAAGAAGGGTAGCAAGGATAATCCAGGGAACTACAGGCCGGTGAGCCTTACGTCAGTGGTAGGGAAATTACTGGAGATAATTCTTCGACACAGGATCTACTCCCATTTGGAAGCAAATGGACGTATTAGCGAGAGCCAACACAGTTTTATGAAGGGGAGGTCGTGTCTCACTAACTTGATAGAATTTTTCGAGGAGGCCACAAAGGTGATTGATGCAGGTAGGGCAGTGGATGTTGTCTATATGGACTTCAGTGAGGCCTTTGACAAGATCCCTCATGGCAGACTGGTACAAAAGGTGAAGTCACACGGGATCAGGAGTGTGCTGGCAAGATGGATACAGAACTGGCGAGGTCATAGAAGGCAGAGAGTAGCAATGGAAGGGTGCTTTTCTGATTGGAGGGCTGTGACTAGTGGTGTTCCGCAGGGATCAGTGCTGGGGCCTTTGCTGTTCGTAGTATATGTAAATGATTTGGAGGAAAATGTAACTGGTCTGATTCGTAAGTTTGCAGACGACACAAAGTTTGGTGGAATTGCAGATAGCGAAGAGGACTGTCAGAGGATACAGCAGGATTTAGATTGTTTGGTGACTTGGACGGAGAGATGGCAGATGGAGTTTAATCCGGACAATGTGAGGTAATGTATTTTGGAAGGTCTAATGCAGATAGGGAATATACAGTGAATGGTAGAACCCTATTGACAGTCAGAGAGATCTAGGTGTACAGGTCCACAGGTCACTGAAAGGGGCAACACAGGTGGAGAAGGTTGTCAAGAAGGCATACGGCATGCTTGCCTTCATTGGCCAGGGCATTGAGTATAAAAATTGACAAGTCATGTTGCAGCTGTATGGAACCTTAGTTAGGTCACACTTGGAGTATAGTGTTCAATTCTGGTCGCCACACTACCAGAAGGATGCGGAAGCTTTAGAGAGGGTGCAGAAGAGATTTACCAGGATGTTGCCTGGTATGGAGGGCATTAGCTATGAGGAGAGGTTGAATAAACTTGGTTTGTTCTCACTGGCACGAAGGAGGTTGAGGGGCGACCTGATAGAGGTCTACAAAATTATGAGGGGCATAGACAGAGTGGATAGTCAGAGGCTTTTTCCCAGGGTAGAGGGGTCAATTACTAGGGGGCATAGGTTTAAGGTGCGAGGGGATGTACGAGGCAAGTTTTTTACACAGTGGATAGGGGGTGCCTGGAATTCGCTGCCAGAGGAGGTGGTGGAAGCAGGGACGATAGTGACATTTAAGGGGCATCTTGACAAATATATGAATAAGATGGGAATAGAGGGCTACGGACCCCGGAAGTGCAGAAGATTTTAGTTTAGGCGGGCAGCATGGTTGGCACAGGCTTGGAGGGCTGAAGGGCCTGTTCCTGTGCTGTACTTTTTTTTGTTCATTGTTCTTTGAATGCTAATGCCTACTCATTAATTCTGATATCACATTCATTGATACCTGCCACTGTTTTCTGAGTTTCTGAATGATGTTCAGGGCAATTATGTTGAACATTGTGTAAATTAAACATACTCTGTTGGCGTCAAGTGAAGTGTAAGTTTTACTTATTATTAGTTCCATTATATTTCACATAATATCACTTGTACAAAACCAACTACTTCAGCCAAAGAACACTTGCCAATTTTCTGACCACATTACGCCCAGCACAAATCCTGCTATATTGGGATATCACCCCACCTCTTCCGGGCAGGGCACCTCCGGGCCTCATCCCTGGCACCATGGCACACTGCACACCCTGGCAGTGTCAAGGTGGTACTGCCAGCATGCCCAGATGGCACTGCCAAGGTGCCAGGTTGACAGTGCCAAGGTGCCATGCTAGCAGTGCCATGGTGCCAGGGTGGCAGCAGGTGTGCCAGGGTACCACCCTGTCCAGAACCCAACCTCGCAAGGGCCTCCGATGGCCTTGGAGACCCCCCAAGATGCCGTTTCACTTGGTCCACGTTTGTGTGGACCAGCTCTAAATGGTGCCATGGCGATGTCTCCTTGGCACGAGCATCCATTCCTGGGCCTCGTGAGGGCATTTTGCGAGATCTCGCAAGGCATTCTGAGCATCGCAACTCTCACGAGAGGCCTCTAGCGTGATTTAACGGTTACCGCGACAGGCACGATGAGGCAGTTCGATCGTGCTCGTCATCTCCCAAACTATTGAAAACTTTGGAGTAAATTTTGTAAACCTCAGCTCTTGTGAGGATGAAAATTCACTACCAGAAACTGTGAGCATAATGTCACAGCAACATGTTGATCTAATTGTTGTATAATTATTTTATTTGAAATTAAATTAAACTCAGATAGCCATTCAATAAACTTGCTACATATGTTCAAAACTCAGCAGGATAATTGCGAAGGCCTGGTAGCCTTATACATTGCTACTCAGACATAAAGTAAACTCAGTGGAGCATTTTAATTAGGAGCCAAAGAGATATTTTAATGCGCTCTAAAAGCCAACGACTTATTTTTTTAAACAATGAGATGTCTAAAACAGCATTCAATCTTAAATAATGAATGAATTTTCTCAGAAATAGAGAGACTTGACATGTCCATGTATTTAACTGTTAAATTTTCCATGACTCAAATATATGCTAGTACGAGCCAGTTATATCTCAGGTTACACTGAAAAATCTATAAATTCAGAGGAATTCCTGTTTTTTTTGTTTGTATACTGAGGTAACACGTTTTGTATGAACAGCAGCTTGCTCCAACGTCAACCAATCAGCCGACTGCTTCAATGGTGAGTAAAGCGGGTCTGATCCCTTACCCCCAGGAGGGATAAGATGTTGCTCTAGAAGTTGCTCAAGGAAAATACTCCATGTGCTGGACATCTGAAATTAGAACAAAAAATGTCAGAAATATTCAATCGGTCAAAAGGCAGCATCTGTGAGAGAGAGAAACAGAATTAATGGCTGGAATTTTACCACCTGTCAGGAAGCGTGCTGGCAGGTGGGTATAGTGTAAACTGGGTGGCATGGCTACCCAGCTCCTTTGGTATTTTACCAGTGGTGGTGGAGGTGTCAGGCAGTCTGCCACCCTTGGGTAAATTGAGACTTTACTTGGCTAATGAATTGCCTCTTAAGGGTCTTTCCCCGTTGTAGTTAAGCATTGCGGCCTTGTTACAGGCTGAGGGGATGGCCTCCCTGTCCGGGCACTTGGTACAAAACTAAGGCCCACACCATGATTCACTCCCTCTACCATCTCAATGGCAGATCATCATCTCCCTTGCCAGGGCCTGTCAGCCATGCCCAAGCGAGCCATCCCCCCCACACCCCCATTCACCTTGTCACCAGCTCCAGGCAGTCTCTTTGTTTCAGGCTGGCTGCAATCCCAGCAGTGGTCACCACAATTTTATTGGCCAGCAGCTCTTGGAGGGGAGACCTCCTCGCAGATGGAGTGGGAGTTTTGCCCTGAGCTAGTTACCAACCTAATGGCTGTAAAATCAGGTCTGAGCTTTCCGCAAAGGTGCACTCACCCTACCTTTTCAGCCAAGGGGACAGGGACACTTTTATCATGATGGAGAAAAAAAACAGCAATTATATACTGAGTTATTGGCCTTTAAAAAAATAATTGAGTTTTATATTTTAAAAAATGGACACAGACCCAAAAGATGGCTGAAAGTGTACCGCTAGCCGCAGACAGGAATGGCTGCAGGGGGTTTCCTTCAGGAATAATGGAGCTCCTCCTTGTGGCTCCAGAACAGAATCCAAAGACTGCAAACATCTCTGTTAAAGACATAGGAACATTTCTATCTCATCCAAAGGCCTTGAGAATAATTGCCTGGACTAACTAATGTTCGTTTGCACAAAGACAGCAGTCAGAAGCTAGCTGGGAGAGCTACCCTATGTATGTCTCTCTGTCTGTTGATATGTGTGTGTATGCTGTGACAAAAGCAGCTAGAGGTTTGCCACGCTGAAGGTGATACAGAAACCGAGGCAGGGGCCCTGCAAAAATACCCAAATTTTGCAGCAACATCGAAAAGTCTCCCTCTGACTGTGAAAGTCAATCAGCCAGTAGATGGATTGCAGCTGGGAAAAGAACTAAAATCTCCCTATCAAACTACAGAACAGCTGAACTGAAGAATCACCTACAGGAATCAATATGTCATAATCTACTCCTCGGAACACAAGGACTGTTCCATGTGTTTTTCTTATTTATATTTACTTCCTCTTGGACTCAGTTCTTAATTCTACTCCATATGAATGCAGGTATATTTGTTTTACCATTTCACCTTACCTTTTTAGTCATTAATAAACTTACCCTGTCTGAACTCATGCAAGCCTGTTTTTTTGATTTTTTTTTAATTGCCTCCTTTTTAAATGTAACTAGTGGGTCTGGAAAAGATATCGAAGGAAAGGGACCCTTATTAGTTTAAACCTTTGTTGCTACCAGTGCACTCAGTAAGCTTTGCGCAGGTGAAGGAGACACAGCTTGAGTGAGTGAGACACAGCCAGAGTGGGAATTGGAACTTGGGAATTTGGGCAGTGTGGTAATTAAAGAGGTAAGTGGTGAATTCAAATCTTCAAAACTGTTTTTCAGTTTTTCAGTTAAACGGTCAGTGTCTAGCTCAGTGTCTGATTGGCTGAAGCTGCCCCCACCCTAATTGCTGAGAGGCAGTTATCTGTCAGTCACCTGAGGCCTGTTTAGTGTTCACCTTCGGGAGCGAGAGACAGAGAGAGAGCCTGGACGCAGCTTGGGAACAGGTAAGTGATAGATATTCTGCTATTCTGAGTGATCCGACTGGGGGAGGGGAAAAACTGAAAAGTTACATCACAGGAAATCTGTGACCTGATTGGCTGATAGGGAATTTGCACTAAATTTAAAAATTAAATATTGTCAAACTAATTAAACATAATTAATTAATTACTTAATCATAATTTGGAGGGGTATCTAAGCCAGAGATCGGCGAGTACTGTATTTAGCATTTGCATTTATAGTAGAAATCTAATGCTAGGAAACAGAAAGTAAACAGTAACTTTTTTTTAAAAATTATTTTTTAATTTAATTAACTGATTAATTAACGCAATGTCAATTAGAGGGGTGTAGTGCTCTGACTGTGAGATGTGGCAGGTCCAGGAGGCTCCCAGTGCCGCGGATGGCTACATCTGCAGAAGGTGCACCCAACTGGAGCTCCTCACAGACCGCATGGTTCGGTTGGAGCAGCAGTTGGATGCACTTAGGAGCATGCAGGTGGCGGAAAGCGTCATAGATAGCAGTTATATAAATGTGGTCACAACCAAGGTGCAGGCAGAGAAATGAGTGACCACCAGAAGGGGCAGGCAGTCAGTTCAGGAATCCTCTGTGGTTGTCCCCCTCTCGAACAGGTATATCCCTTTGGATACTGTCGGGGGGAATAGCCTATCAGAGGAAAACAGCAGCAGCCAGAGCAGTGGCACCACGGCTGGCTCTGATGTTCAGCAGGGAGGGTCAAAGTGCAGAAGAGCAATAGTCATAGGGGACTCTAAATCAGGGGCACAGATAGGACGTGAGACTCCAGGATGGCATGTTGCCCCCCTAGTGCCAGGGTCCAGGATGTCTCAGAACGGGTAACGGGCATGCTGAAGGGGGAGGGCAAACAGGCAGAGTTCGTGGTACATATTGGTACGAACGGCATAGGCAGGAAGAGAGATTAGATTCTGCAGGGAGCTAGGCAGAAAGTTAAAAGACTTTCAAGGGTTACAACCCTCAAGGGTTGTAATCTCAGGATTACTCCCTGTGCCACGTGCCAGTGAGGCTAGAAATAGGAAGATAGAGCAGCTAAACACGTGGCTAAACAGTTGGTGTGGGAGGAAGGGTTTCAGTTATCTGGACCACAAGAGCTCTCCCGGGGTAGGTGTACCTGTACAAGATGGACGGGTTGCATCTAAACTGGAGAGGCATAAATATCCTGGCTGCGAGGTTTGCTAGTGTCACACGGGAGGGTTTAATCTAGTATGGCAGGGTGATGGGTACCAGTGCAATAGGTCAGAAGGTGAAAAGATTGAGAGAGAAGTGGGAATAGGGCCAGTATGGCTCTGAGGAAGAGCAGACAGGGAGGTGTTGCTGCAAAAAGTGGGACTGGTGGCCTGAAGTGCATTTGTTTTAATGCAAGAAGTATAACAGGTAAGGCAGATGAACTTAGAGCTTGGATTAGTACTTGGAACAATGATGTTGTTGCCATTACAGAGACCTGGTTGAGGGAAGGACAAGATTGGCAGCTAAATATTCCAGGATGTAGATGTTTCAGGCGGGATAGAGGGGGAGGTAAAAGGGGTGGAAGAGTTGCGCTACTGGTTAGGGAGAATATCACAGCTGTACTGCGGGAGGACACCTCAGAGGGCATTGAGGCTATATGGGTAGAGATCAGGAATAAGAAGGGTGCAGTCACAATGTTGGGGGTTTACTACAGGCCACCCAACAGCCAGCGGGAGATAGAGGAGCAGAGAGGTAGAACGATTTTGGAAAGGAGTAAAAGCAACAGGGTTGTTGTGATGGGAGACTTTAACTTCCACAATGTTGACTGGGACTCACTTAATGCTAGGGGCTTGGACGGGGCAGAGTTTGTAAGGACCAATGTGAGGGAATACATTTTGGAAGGTCTAATGCAGTTAGGGAATATACAGTGAATGGTAGAACCCTCAAGAGTATTGACAGTCAGAGAGATCTTGGTGTACAGGTACACAGGTCACTGAAAGGGGCAACACAGGTGGAAAAGGTAGTCAAGAAGGCATACGGCATGCTTGCCTTCATTGGCCAGGGCATTGAATATAAGAATTGGCAAGTCATGTTGCAGCTGTATAGAACCTTAGTTAGGCCACACTTGGAGCATAATGTTCAATTTTGGTCGCCACACTACCAGAAGGATGTGGAGGCTTTGGAGAGGGTGCAAAAGAGATTTACCAGGATGTTGCCTGGTATGGAGGACATTAGCTATGAGGGGAGGTTAAATAAACTTGGTTTGTTCTCACTGGCACAAAGGAGGTTGAAGGGGCGACCTGATAGAGGCCTACAAAATTATGAGGGGCACAGATAGAGTGGATAGTCAGAAACTTTTTCTCAAGGTAGAGGGGTCAGTTACTAGGCGGCATAGGTTTAAGGTGCGAGGGGCAAGGTTTAGAGGAGATGTACAAGGCAAGTCTTTTACACAGAGGGTAGTGGGTGCCTGGAACCCGCTGCCGGAGGTGGTGGTGGAAGCAGGGATGACAGAGACATTTCAGGGGCACCTTGACAAATACATGAATAGGATGGGAATAGAGGAATATGGACCCCGGAAGTGTAGAAGATTTTCGTTTAGGTGGGCAGCATGGTCGGCGTAGGCTTGGAAGGCCGAAGGGCCTGTTCCTGTGCTGCACTTTTTTGTTCTTTGTTATTTGTTCAGTGGACGGTAGGTTGAATAAAGACATAGATCAAGTCATCCCTCCTCACACAGGTTTCTACAATTTTGGGATAACCCAGAGGGACATATTGTGGGGGGGCGGGGGGGTGGGGGGTGGAGTCTTGCCAGAAAAACAATGGACGGGATTCTCTCAGGCCATGCCGGGCCGGAGAATCGCCGGCCCGGGCGCGAATCGCGTGACGCCGCCCCGATGTCAGTTCGCCGATTCTCCGAATGACATTCTTGGATCTGCCGTCCATCAATGTGAGTAATACTGGGCTGGATTCTCCATTTTGGATACTATCTTCTCCCGCCGGAACTGAATTGCTTATGGTTCACGTAGCACTTGGAGTGGCAAGTGATTCACTTTCCCCAATCATGCAAATTGATGTACGGTGGAGGTCACAACGGATTATGTCACTAGTTCCACTATTGGGCCGCCATATTGAGCAGGCGGCCAATATCAAGGGCTGATGGCTGGTCCCCTTCCCCCCCAACAATGCCATTCGGTCCCATCCCTGCCCATTGACAAGTAGGGGCATCGGCCCCCCACCCCCCTACCATTGGATGAACCTAATGACAATGTTTATAAACACCTAGCGATGATTGATAGGTCCTGATCACATCAAAGGCAGTTAATTGCTTTCTGCTGAGAAAAAGAGGAAGTGAAAACACTTATCTCTTCGATGTTTTGGAACATTGGCGTTAGGTTCAAAGCAGGCTATTTAAAATGCCTTGAAACTTGATGAGAAGTAAAAGAAACATTCCAGACATCTGGCTGTCTGGAAGCTGTCAATTATAGCTTACTAAAACTTATTTTTCTTTGAAATGAATAGAAACCTTGCAGATCAAAGGATCTGAGGAGGTTTAAAACTATGTAATGTGGTTTTGGCTTTCTATGAAGTGCCAACTGCTGCTTTCTAGACATCTGTCTGAAGCTGCAGGTGTAAGTGAAAGGTGAGTGAAAAAGCTGTGATGTTTTCACTGTTGCTGCCTGGACTGTTCTTGGGGAGGGGGAACAGTTCTGTGATATGTGTGGGTCGCTGATATAGGGGGTCTCTGATATGGAGGGTTCTCTGATTGGCATCTTTGGTTATGGTGAGTCTTTGATGGGGGTATCTGATGGGGTCTCTGATAGGGTGTCTGGTAGGGGTGGGGTCTGATAGAGGGGGCTAGGTGGGCAGGATTAGCATTGTAAGGGGAAGGGGGTCCCTCTGAAAGACTTTGGGGTCACCAACCTTAAATATCTACTCCCTTGGCCTACTGCAAGGTCCTCTGCATCAGGGCCACATTGGCAACTACCTACACCAATCAACGCCTTTGTAAATCCCGACCCAGAGGGCTGGAGCATCGCGGAGGCATGAAGAGTCCGGTGTCCAGACCAAAAATTAGCAGGGGGCATGAATCTTGATGGCACCAGCAGGGGACCGGAGCATCACAAATGGATCGGCGCCTGGCACCAATCCCGTTTTTTCTCTATCATGAGATTCTCCGCAGCATCGGGAACTCCGCTTCTGGTGGCAGAGAATTCCCCCTCCTCTCCTCCAGATTAATTCTCAAAATCTGTTACTGGCATGAGCCTTTTCATTTAGCCCATATCCTGGTATATGTTACAGGATAGGAAATGCAATAGAATTACACCAGCTACCAGAAAGTTGGCAGGTTTGGTAGGGTGGGTTGGGAAGGGCGAGTCAAATTCATGTGTGCCTTTCGCTTCTATAATGTGTGAATTGAAAGAGTAAATTCATTTTCTCCACAGTAGTCAGAACTTGTTGAATTTGTTGTGCTTCAAATATTCCGAGTTGTGCGGAATAAAGATGTTTGGAAGTCACTTTTTGATTGGTTGGTATTGTGGAAGTTACTTGTTCCTGACTGTTAACTGTAAAGTTTTTGCCCCTGAGAATCAGGGACATACTTGAGAAAATCAGCGTGCTTCACACTTAATATTTTAGTAAATCAACACATTGCTACATGTATATTTGGAATGTTAAAACTTTAAGATGTGGAGATGATCCGTGTGTGATATATAAAATGACATTTGTGCTCATGATAACTTTAATGGTAAAGTTATCAATTTCAATTTGTTTTTGATTCTAATCGTTTCCCTTCCCTCTTCTTCACCATTGTCTCTCATCATATTATGTTATCTTAGCATCGATTCTATCTATTTTATCAGTAATATTTTGAAAAACTTGCATCAGTACCAGATCCTGGTCTCTAGCGAGTGGGGCAGATTCCTCGAAAATGTTGACCAACATACCCTGTACCCTTTCCCTAAGTTTTTTTGAACATTTAGGTTCAGCTTTCTGCTCATTCAGGAAACACGATGATTTATTCTGTAGCTGAAACCTACATTAAAAATACAAAGCAATGTCAGGTCATCTGCAAGCCAACTTTAAAGGTCAACATTTGATCCAATTGGGTGTCAGGCATTTAATGCCTGTCAAGGACTACATTACAGGCATGATCAAGTCAAACCTTTTGATGTGACTTTTACTTGTCATGTTTGGATCTGTATGGCTGAACAAGTTATCCTGTTCATGACATGCGTGGGTTTCCTCCGGGTGCTCCGGTTTCCTCCCACAGTCCAAAGATGTGCAGGTTAGGTGGATTGGCCATGCTAAATTGACCTTAGTGTCCAAAATTGCCCTTAGTGTTGGGTGGGGTTGCTGGGTTATGGGGATAGGATGGAGGTGTGGGCTTGGGTAGGGTGCTCTTTCAAAGAGCCGGTGCAGATGGGCTGAATGACCTCCATCTGCACTGTAAATTCTATGATTCTATGACATCAGAAGTACAGTCATACTTGCATATGATAACTCACCGATTCTGCGGTAAGGTTAAAACATAGAAGAAATGTTATTTGGTTTCCGGGTGAAATCAGATATTAGAATAACTGCAATGTGGTCTTACATATATGGTGTCTTCCTGCCTCTGTATCCCGTAATGTACCTTTTCCTGCCTTCAATTCCCATGTGATTCATGGTTTAGGTACATCAGAGTTCTTTCCTTGTGCAGGAGATCGCCGGGCCATCCAAAGGAAAATATGTCAAAGTTCCTTGGTACTTTAAATGAGTGTTGTGTCCAAAGATGTGCCAGTTAGGTGAATTGGCCATGATTGCCCCTGTGTCCAAAAGGTTAGGTGGGGTTACGGGGGGCGTGGACTGAGGTCGGGTGCTTTTTCAGAGGGTCGGTGCAGACTCAAAAGGCCAAATGGCCTCTTTCTGCACTGTAGTGATTCTATGATTCTATGTGTTTTCCTAATTTATCAACATTTTTTGATGGCCTTAGATTTGTATTGAAGTCATTTTATTTTTATAACAGATAGTTTGTAAAAGAATTTTAACCGGAAATAGACTTGCACCCTTATTTTCTCTGCATACATATTTATAAATCACCTATAAATATCTATTATGCATTTTGTATCTAAAAGGCATGTAATAGAGGTAGGATTATTGAGGTACGTGAACGCTGTCCTGTCTTGTTCATTGAACCAAGTGCAATTGAACTCTATTTAAACCATCACATTTCTCTTAAAAATCTTTTCCTTGTGCTCCCTTGTGTAATTTATACTTCAACTTGTACAGTTCACCTGTTCAAAATTCAGTTCAGTTCAACAATTTATAATGCAATATTAATGTAAGAAGCTCCTTCGCACCGTCTTTGTAATCTCTCCTTGTTAAGACATTTTTCTGCCAGAAGCAGCAATGGCCAGCTCAAATGAGTGCTTTCAGATGCTGAGGTAGACTCACAAAGGACAGACTATTTCGAAGTACAAATAGGCCTGACAAATCATCCAAAGTTATTCAACTAATAATTATTTGCTGATAACTATATTTACAATAGGGTATTTTAACACTGCTGGGATGTATCAGTTGCAGGACAACGCTTAATAGATGTATGAGGAAAACTTGCTCCTCACAATCTCCCTTCCACCCAATGTTAAGAAGGCAGTTGGTTCCTTCCTTCACAAATCATTAGGTAAGAGAAAGCCGATTTGTTTCCCACTTTGACCACTGAATGTCAGCGCCAAGCACAGGGCTTTAGAAATCTAAACAGAAGGGGCAGCACGGTGGCCTAGTGGTTAGCACAGCTGCTTCACGGCGCTGAGGTCCCAGGTTCGATTCTGGGTCACTGTCCATGTGGAGTTTGCACATTCTCTCCATGTCTGCATGGGTTTCGCCCCCACAACACAGAAATGTGCAGAGTAGGTGGATTGGCCATGCTAAATTGCCCCTTAATTGGAAAAAATTATTGGGTAATCTAAATTTTTCCGAAAAAATAAATAAATATATATATAATAATTAAAAAAAAGAAATCTAAACAGAAAATGGTAGAAATAATGGGCCAATCTGACAGCATCTGTGAAGACAGAAATAGAGTTAATGGGCAGGATTCTCCGTCCGTTCGGCCGTCGGGATGCTCCGTTCCCGCTTGGGGAACCCAAGTACAATTACAGCTTCGACTGACAGGATGAAAGTGTCCTGGGCGGGTTTCTGCGATCCTGAGGCTAAGTGTTTACACCGTCGGAAATGCCGTTGCATTCCTCGACGGCGTCAACACGGCCTCAGGATCAGCAATTCTGGCCCCTACAGGGGGCCAGCACGGCACTGGAGCGGTTCACGTCACTCCAGCTGCTGATCCTGGTGCCAACTGGGCACCGTGAGGTCCGCGCATGCGCAGTGGCACTGGCGCCAATGTGCGCAATGGCTCCCTTCAACGCGCTGGCCCTGACGCAGGACTACAGGGGCCGGCGGGGAAGAAAGGAGGCCCCCAGCCAGAGAGGGCGGCCCGCCGATCGGTGGGTCCCGATCGCGGGCCAGGCCACATCGGAGCCCCCCTCCCCGGGGCGGACTCCCCCCCCCCCCCACCGACCCTTCCATGCCGAGTTCCCGCCGGCTGAGAGCAGGTGTGGACGGCGCCGGTGGGACTAGGCTTTTGTAGGATGACCGCTCGGCCCATCCTGGGCTGAGAATTGGCAGGCGGGCCGCGTAGAGTGGCCCCCAACCGGCGCCGCGCCAACCACGCTGGCGCCAATGGTGCTGATTCTCCGCTCTGCGGAGAATTACGTGCCGGTGTCGGGGGACGGCGTGGCGCGATTCGCGCCAGTCGCGGGGATTCTTCGGGCCTGGCCCCGGCCTGAGAGAATCCCGCCCAGTGTGTCCAAAGTAAATGTGGAATGGGATTCGGCAGTTTTAGTGAATATGGGGTCAGAATAGAACATTGTGTCTAATTCTGTGCTAATTAGTATTAATTGACAGTGCAAGATGAATTGCTATGGGTAATCGAAAACTGTCACATTGATAGAGTATAGAGTGGTCATGTTGGAATAGGACTGATACTAGTTGTAGGTAAAGAATAGAAGGGGCTTGATGTTAAACCTAAACATCTGAACATGTTATAATCTGACCTGGTACTCCTTGATGCTGGCCATTACAGGATAATTGGTTCATTTCACATTCCCAGTCAAAGCCTCGCCTGCTGGGAGGCTCTGAGGCTAAATTTCAGGCACAGGAATTTCTGTCTTTTTATGGAAAGAAAATTGGACGCAGCGTGCACCTGAATTTCCAACATGGCAGCTGTCCCCCCTCAGGTTTGAGGTGGGAATTGGGAAATATACCAACATCACGATCCCACCTCTCACCCAGTCAGTGAGATTTTCATTTCGCGGAGGTGGGCATGGCCTCTAGCAGCAGGAGCATGGTGATGGGACAATGCCGGGGAGGCCTGTTTAAAAGGCCCCCATCTGTTCAGTGACATTGGTCCAGTTCTTTATTTCAGTGGAAGCAACATAACCTTCACCCTCATCCTCCCTTCTCTTACCTTCCTCAATACCCCCTTATCCTGTCACCCTCCAAACCCCACTTACTCCCTCAGGCCTCTGAAACCCCACAACCCACTCGCCCACTTTCCACTATGAATCAAACTCACAAACCCTATAATAACATTAATATATTTGTCAAAATAAACAAACATTAAATGAACAGCCGTATTAAAATATTACACTTTTCAGAACCCCATAAAAATGGCAAAATTAACAAGCTAATGCTCCTCTGGACAGCTGTGTAAAGCAACCCCGCTGATAAAAAAAAACAGCCAGACAGATGGCTGAGTTGAACTGCAAGGTAAAATAAATAAAAGCAGTAGGGACATTTCACACAATCAGCTCCAGATTGCCAACTGGCAAGCCTTTCAATATTTTACAATATAGAATAGCACTTTGTCCTTTGATAATGTACTCCAATGGATAATACCTTTTCTACATTCATAATGCTGTTCTTTACCTTATCAGCTTGCCAGTTGTCAGAAGTAAAAATCTGGCAATCACATCATTTAATGCCACTTACCTTTTCAAATCAAAACACTACCAGCACTCAATTTAGTATAAACAGGTACAGGTACAAGTCAGGCTTCAGCATTGCGTAATAGCATATGAGGTAGGCACACCTTTTTGTAAATTCATTTTACAGAATGTGGGCATCACCAGCATTTATTGCCCATCGCTAGTTGCCCTTCAGAAGGTGGTGGTGAGTTACCTTCTTGAACTGCCACAGTTGTTGAGTCCTTAGGTACACCCACTGTGCAGTTAGAGAGGAAGTTCCATTATTTTGCCCCAGCGACAGTGAAGGAACAGCAATATATTTCCAAGTCAGGGTGGTGAGTGACCAGGAGGGAAACCTCCAGTTGGTGGGGTTGCCAGGTATCTGCTGCTCTTATACTTCTAGATGATAGGTTTGTAAGGTGCTGTTTGTAAGGTGTTGTCTAAGGAACCTTGGCGAGTTACTGCAGTGCATATTGTAGATGATACACGCAGTTGCCATTGTTCGTCAGTGGTGGAGGGTTTGAATGTTTGTGGAAGGAGGAGCAATCAAGCGGATTGCTTTATCCTGGATGGTGTTGAGCTTCTTGAGTGCTGATGGAGCTGCACTCATCAGGCAAGTGGAGATTATCCCATTACACTCCTGCTTGTGCCTTGTAGATGGTGGACAGGCTTTGGGGGGGGTGGGGGGAGAGAGAGAGTGGGGGGAGGGGGGTGGTCAGGAGGTTAGTTACTCGCCATAGGATTCCTAGCCTTTGACCTGTGCTGGTAGCCACAGTATTAATATGGCTAGTCCAGTTCAGTTTCTGATCAATGGTGACTCCCAGGATGTTGATTGTGGGGGTTCAGCGATGGAAATGCCATTGAATGTGAAGAGACGATGGGTAGATCCTCTCTTGTAGGAGATGGTTATTGCCTAGCACTTGTGTGTTGCAAATGGATCTCGCCACTTGTCAGCCCAAGCCTGGATATTATCCAGGTCTTGCTGCATTTGAACATGAACTGCTTCATTATCTGAGGAGTCGCGAATGGTGCTGAATACTGTGCAGTCATCCGCAAACATCCCCACTTCTGACCTTATGATGGAAGGCAGGTCATTGATGAAGCAGCTGAAGATGGTTGGGCCTAGGACACAACCGTGAGGAACTCCTGCAGTGATGTCCTGGAGCTGCGATGTTTGACCTCCAACTGCTACAACCATCATGTTTTGTGCCAGGTATGACTCCAACCAGTGGAGAGTTTCTCCCCAATTCCCATTGACTCCAGTTTAGCTAGGGCTCCTTGATGCCGTACCCGGTCACATGCTGCCTTGATGTCAAGGGCAGTCACTCTCACCTCACCTCAGGTATTCTTTTGTCCATGTTTGAACCAAGGATGTAATGAGGTCAGGAGCTGAGCGACCCTGGCGGAACACAAACTGAGTGTCCATAAGCAGGTTATTGCTGAGTAAGTGTCGCTTCATTGCACTGTTGATGAATCCTTCCATCACTTTGCTGATGACGGAGAGTAGACTGAAACGTGGTAATTAGCTGGATTGGATTTGTTCTGTTTCTTGTGTACAGGACATACCTCGGCAATTTTCCACTTTACCGGGTAGATAATAATGTTGTAGTTGTACTGGAACAGCTTGGCTAGGGCCACAAGTCTTCAGTATTGCCGGAATATTGTCAGGGCCCATAGCCTTGCAGTAGCCAGTGCCTTCAGCTGTTTCTTGATATCATCTGGAGTGAATCGCCTTGACTGAAGACTGACATCTGTGATGCTGGTGACCTCTGGAGGAGACCGAGGTGGATAATCCACTCAACACTTCTGTTGCGAATGCTTCAGCCTTGTCTTTTACACAGATGTGCTGGGCTCACCCATTATTGAGGATGGGGATATTTATGGAGCCTCCTCCTTCAGTGAGTTGTTTAATTGTCCATCACCAATCACGGCTGAATGTGGCAGTACTGCAGAGCTTAGATTTGATGGGTTTGTTATGGCATTGCTTAGCTCTTTGAAGTCATCATTCACGTGGCTTCTACCTCCAAACTATTGTTGAACCATTGTTCACAACACCTCTCTGCTGGGGTTACTTACTTTACCTACCAAAATCTCCCTGACTCCATCAAAACTGTGGACGTTCTCAAATTCCTATTTCCAAAATGCTGTCAGCAAAATTGGGAGCTGTACCCCTTTTTCCGCAATGACAAAAGTTGCTGGTGCCAGACATGGATCGGGAATCCCTCATCTTGGTTCCGTCCATCATTTGTAAAGCCCACCAAATGTACTTTGGACCCATGTTGGGATGGGACAATCCAGCTTGTGGTGTCAATGAATGAGGCTCCTTGCTACTAACTGAAAGTTGGGAAATTACTCTTCTAAATCGAAGACTATCTTTTCACTAATAGACTTCCGCTTCTTGAGCAAAAATTCATATGTAAAATCCTTTATATTAAACCCAAGTGTAACATCAGGCTCATGCAAGTCAAATTTATACTTGGGTGTTAATTGCGGCTTAGTGATTTTAAGCCAGAAGATTGTGGGTTCCACTCCCAATTCAGAAACTTGAACACAAGATCTTGGCTGACACTGCAATGAAGCACTGAGGAACTAGCAGCAGTGCAATTCTATGATTAACTAATAAACCAAGGCCCTATTTGCCCTTTCAGATGAATGTCAATGAAATCCCATTGCGCAATATTGAAAAAGAGTAGGGAAGATCTCCCCAGTGTCCTGGTCATCATTCTTCACTCAGTCTACATCACCATAATTATATTATCTGGTATTTATCACATTGCTGCTGTGGAACGCAGCTGTGTGCAAACTGTTCACCAAATTCCTTACAGTCCGATAGGGCCCAATAGAACATCACGTGCCCAATTCGGTAACACGGAGGGCCATTAAATCTCACAAGCGGCTTCGCGTCAGATTTGAGACACACTGGACGCATTACAAGATTTAATGAGATATTCATATCTAAGTGAGCAGTTAGGCTCACTTAGAAATGTCTACGCTGGAGTACCCCATGGCCCGGGATCAAATGCCTGCAACTGGGAGACCTCGCTGTAGCACCGTTCACTGCTGGTCCATGCAAACGGACCAGGTTGGCACTGCCAGGGATCTGGTCCGTGGGTGTACTGCCTTTATGAGGTGGGGGGGGGGGGGGGGGGAGGGGGTGGGGGGGTTTGAAGACCCCTCCAGTAGGTAAGTTGGGGCGTTAGCTTTGTCGGAGGCCGTGGTGAGGGGGGGGGGGGGGGCAACAGAGATTGTGGCGGCATTAAAAATGGCGCCCTTATCTCTTCCAGGAAATGAAGCTAAGTGCGGCCTTGGAGGAACATTCCTCACCGAGGCCATAAAAAAAGAGTCCCACTTGATAGTGGGGTCATTCTCGGCGCTGCAGGCACCAAGAAGCACCCCGCTAAACGTGACAAAAACGGGACTCTGGTTTCCCCTGTTAGATTGCACCCAAAGTAAATGTGCTTCATACATAATTTATTGATTATAAAGCACTTTAAGAAATGCCTGAGGTGCTGGATAAATGCAAGTTTTTCTTTCTTTAATGCTTATGTCTAACACTAAGATATAACTAACAGAACAGGTTGCATCAGAGTTATATTTTTCATATATGCACTTTCAGATTCCTTGCGCGAGACTGCCAATTTCCTGCTGATTAATGCTGAATTAAGGTGATTTTCTACTTTAGATTCATACCTAGGAGATGGGCTCAGACTATTCAAGATCATTTTATGTAGGCTGCGACAGCTGACAGAAGGAGACTTGTGGCCCATCAATCAAAGCTGCATTCAAATTCACATTATGGAGGAAAAAAGATAGTGTGCCAATAAACTGTAGCATCCACTACATGATAATTCATTATATAATACAACACATGTTAATCATTAGGTATATGACTACTGCTGCAATATAAAGCCCGCAGCTGAAAGTTGACATGAGCTTGTTGAACAGACAAGTTTTGCACTTGTGCAAAGCAAATGCAATTCCAGTGCTAGTGAGGTTGTCAACAGCAAACTGAACTTGCAATAATGATTGTGATTATTAATGTTAAGGACAATTACTTGCAGATCCCTCTCCACCGATTCCTGCTCACCTTTCCTGCCCCAAGGCCTGATATTTCGGGATGGCGAGCATTTGACACCTGCCAACTTGAGAGTCAGAGGGGAATGCATTCACACCGGCAGGTCTACTGCCATTTTATGCTGGATTGAGAACTGATTGGCAGTAAACGGGACTTCCATCCAGCCTTGAATGGAAGTCCCTTCTAGAAGAGCTGTCGGCAAAGAACCAGGCGTGGATCAGGAGGGAAGCCGATCTCAAAGTCAGAGGGTAGGCTGTGAATGGGAGGGAGTGCTGGAGCTTCCAAGTCCCTGAAGGGAGTGCAACCCAAATCTTGAAGGGGTCTTCAGATTGAGACGCAACCCTGCACCTTCCCACACAAGATTGAGGGTGAAGACTTTTTCTGTTTGGCATCCTGATCGAACTGGTGCCTGCCAGCCTAAAAATTGAGGTTGGTTAGAGTATTATAACCCCCATGGAGGTCATGGGATAAGGACCATCCTGTTCCCCGTGCCCTGCACAGAATACAAAATTCCTCGGTAATGGGGCGGGGCTTCCCCTTAACAAGGAGAGCCCTCACTTGTATCAAAACCCAGTCCTGGGTGTAGGTCGACCTTGGAATTCTGCTGCATGACCTATAACTGATAACCTGATCAGTATGTGACCCTTGACAGTCGATGCTTTCAGGCCTTTGACCATGGGAAGGACATCACAACTGAGTTCCATCCTGTGCTTAGCCACTATCCACCCATGTGCGCTGCCTCTACATTGGTTGAGATGATCCAATTCAACACACTGACCAGTGACAGTTTTAACATGTTAGATAAGCATGGTGAGAATGTTACGCATGATGTGCACGCAAGGGGGCGGGAACGGAAGCAGCCTCACAAGATCAGTCAACAAATGCAATATTACACCAGCTGGCCACTTAAGTGCCGGCCAGCATGAAACGCATCCGGATAGGGTCAGAGAGGCTTGTGGGAGCGGGATCTGGCAGGCGCCAGGTGCAACGGCAGAGTGATGTGAACTTTAAAGGTGCTATTTCATGTGCTTCCGGATCGAGTGCGCACCCACCCGAGCAGCGTAAAATTCCCCCCCGTGTCTTTTTATTGGACAGTATGAGAAAACAGTTGGTCAGAATGTTAGGCTGATGAATTAGCTTAATTCCTCAGAAAGGATAACAATCCTGCCATATCAATTTAGATCAATTGCTCATTTGCAGCTCTCCCCATTATTATTAACACAGGATGTGATGAGGGAAGGATTATAGTGACTACAATAATCTACTCAGAAACATGACCAGCTATGACAATTGTCTAGTAATAACCTTGGATCAGACATTGCCATAATTGAGAGTTTAATAGCAAGACTGAGCCATTTAATTATTCGGCAAAGCTGGATCAATAACTTGACAGCTCTGCTTCTTCGGGCAATAGCGGGCATCAACAGCATAATGTATCAGTAGGTGCTGATAGGTACTAACCTGTTACTAATTCTCACCATATCTTATTTCCCTCATTTTAACAATTCATGATGCACAATAAAACAAGCAAAAACGCCCATGACCTCGTCTACAGATTCCATTGATAAACGCTGATGGATCTCATCCCAAATACAAGATGCAAGATTTCCCAAACGTGGATGGATAATTTGTAACTGCTGTAACAAATTAAAATGGTGTGCATTCTTTCCATTTTTAGAAAATAAAACAGGAAATAGGTTTCTCTCAGAATTGGTGGAGCCAAAGGAAGAGTAAAAACAGAAAGATCACAATATTCAACACAGTCTAAAAAGAGCACAGAAGGTCAAATATTCCATTGCACAGTGCTGCATCTACAGACACTTTGGTTTCCCAAGATGAGGCTATGAAGCCAATCCCTCCCTGAGCATTCCAGCCCAGCAGGTTGATGTGACACCAAGATCTGAAATTTGGGCAGTGAATATGTCGACAGCAACTGTGTTATTTTGTCATCAAAAATAAGTCTGAAATTGCAAGATGAAGTTTGCAGCAGCATTATACAAAGGCCAGCCATTTTTACTATATATGAGGGGCGGGATTCTCCGTTTTAGCGGCAGAGTGTTGACGTCGTCATAAACGCCGGAGTGTTTTACAACGGCGTCATCTGGGTGCTAGGAGCAGCGATTTCCCCCAACCCACAGGGGGCGAGCATGGCACTGGAGCACACAGCTCCAGCTGCGGAGACGGACCCCAGCACGGCTGGCGCGGGTCCGCGCATGCTCATGGGTTCCCGTCTCCACGCCGGCCCCCATGCAACATGGCAAAGACCTACAGGGGTCCGGCGAGGAGAAACATAGCCCCCCCCCCCCCCCCCCCAGAATTAGCCCGTCCGCTGATCGGTAGCCCCCGATTGTGGGCCTGGCCACCATGGAGCCCCCCCCCCCCCTCCCCCAGAGTCGGATCCCCCCTCCCTCTCCAGCAGGACGGCTCCCACAGCCAGAACACCGAGGTCCTGCCGGGTAGGACACCACACGCGAACGACGGTGGCGGGGACTTGGCCCGTCGAGCGCAGAGAATCGCCGCGAGTCCGCTCTCAACGGCCCCCGACTGGCGCCGCGGCGACTGCGCATGCGCCATTGCCGCCGATTCTCCAGCGATCGGAGAATTGGCGGCCCAGCATCGGAGCGGCAAGGCGGAATTCGCGCACCCCTCGCCGATTCTCCGACCCGGTGCGGGCTCGGAGAATCCTGCCCAAGGTCATTTTTTGGAACTTCATCTGTTGCAAAGTTTCTGATAGTACACTGAACTATTCTTAGAGATAGGTTGGTTAGTTTAGCATTCATTATTTGTGTTGGTATGTGATTATTGCTGGCAAGGCCAACACTTTACTTCATCCCTAATTGTCCATGAAAAAGTGGTGGTGAGCTACCTTCTTGAACTGTTGTAATTCAGCTGATATCGGTATACCTGGTAAAAGCAAATTACTGCAAATGCTGGAATCTGAAACCAAAAGAGAAAATGCTGGAAAATCTCAGCAGGTCTAGCAGCATCTGTAGGGAGAGAAAAGGGCTAACGTTTCGAGTCCAGATGACCCTTTGTCAAAGCTAAAAGACAGAGAAGGTGGGATATATTTATACTGTGGGATGAGGGAATGAAAGATGAGTCAGAGCCACAGAAACCAAGGCAAAAGAGTGCTAATGGCAGTATGCTGAAAGAATAAAAGGTGTGAAAGGCCAAACAGCAGAGAAAGTAAAATCAGAGGGTAAGCTGTGACAGATATAGGGGGGAAGCGGGAAGCAAAGGGGGAAAAGGTAAGGAGAGGGGATAAGATAGGGGGGAAATATATACATATATATATAAAGAAATACAAGAAATAAATAAAATGAAAAGACAGTTAAAATAAAATTGCCTGAAAACAAAGGGGTCGAGGTGGGGTAGAGCTAATCATTGTAATGGTGGTATCCATGCTGATGATCTGGCACATCTTGCAAAGGTTGCCATGGCTGGGTTGTGTGGTGTTGTGGTCGCTGTTCTCCTGAAGGCTAGGTAGTTTGCCATAAACAATGGTCTGTTTGAGGTTGCGCGGCTGTTTGAAGGCAAGTAGTGGGGTGTGGGGATAGCCTGGGCAAGATGTTCGTCTTCATCGATGACGTGTTGAAGGCTGTGAAGAAGATGTCATAGATCATCAACATGGATACCACCATTACACGTGAGAACACCAGCCATCAGGTGCGCGGTATATACTCGTGCGACTCGGCCAATATTGTCGACCTCATACACTGCAGGAAAGGATGTCCCAAAGCGTGGTACGTTGTGAGACCATGCAGACGCTGCGACAACAGATGAACGGACATCGTGCGACAATCACCAGCAGAAATGTTCTCTTCCAGTTGGGGAACACTTCAGCAGTCGAGTGCATTCAGCCTCTGATCTTCGGGTAAGCGTTCTCCAAGGCGGCCTTCGGGACGCGTGACAACGCAGAATCGCCGAGCAGAAACTGATAGCCAAGTTCCACACGCATGATTATGGCCTCAACAGGGGCCTTGGATTCATGACTCATTACATTTACCCCCCAACCATCTGGCCTGGGCTTGCAAAATCCTACCAACTGTTCTGGCATGAGACAAGTCATACCTCTTTAACCTGTGATTATCCCTCTCTCCAGTCACACCGTCTGGACCTGTAAAGACTTAATTACCTACAAAGACCTGCATTCAAAGTATCATCTTGCATCATTGACTTTGTCTATATATGAGTTTATGGAACCCACCTCTTCACTCATCTGATGAAGAAGCAGTGCTCCGAAAGCTAGTGATTCGAAACAAACCTGTTGGACTTTAACCTGATGTTGTAAGATTTCTTGCTGTGCCCACCCCAATCCAATTCCGGCATCTCCACATCATGACAATATTGATAATTGTCTAAGGGTGAGATGGAGTACCTGGATGTTAGGCAATAAGTCCTGAGTACCAGAGGTTACTACCTGGTGAGGAATTGGGGAGTTGTACATTAAGCAGAGTAAAAGGTTAGTGGTGCAGTAGGTTGAAGCTGTCATTTGAAGATGCATTCACTGATAGCCAGTCATGTGAGGTCACTGGACTATTTGTAGTGCCACTGTCAGGTTCTCAAGTCCAGACTCTGGGAATTGAGCTCCCTGGCCAACGACTCTCACTCCATTCTGAGAATCCTTGAGTATCACCTTGCTCCCACCCCACCATACCATGAAAAAGTACTGTCCTTCCTCTTGCCCACTTACACTATTGGTGTCTCCAGGGTTGCATCTGTCATTATGCATCTCTTTGTTTGACTTGGTGTTCACTTTGCAAGTATTGCAGTAATCTTTTTGTGTAACTTCTCTCTAAGTTAAAGCCCACCTAAAGTAGGCTTCTTGCACCAAATGGTCAACAAATAATGCTGCCAGGGCCTCCTACTGTGTGCAGAGCTCACTGACAGCATTCAGCAGCCATGAGCAGCTGGAGGCAGACCAGTTAATTCCAGAATCATTCAGGTGAAGTTGGTTAGAAGGTTTGAGAATTGCTCAATTGCCTCTTAATTGGAAAAAAAAAGAATTGGGCACTTTAAATTTTTTTAAAAGGATGTGTCTAGCCAATTTCTAGCCCATGATGTTAGCACACGCCTCCACGCACTGATTGCCCTTCGAGGAGTGTAGCTCAGATTACCAAATAGCATCCCAAATAGTCACGAAAACTATTATTCACAGCTGATTCATCGGAAGATCAGAAATGGGACTGTTCACTGATGATTGCCCGGTGTTTAGCTCCTTTTACAACTCTTCAGGTAACAAAGCAGCCTTTGCTTGCATGCGACCAGACATGGACCGCATTCAGTCTCGGGCATATTAGTGACAAGTTACATTTATGCGACACAAGGCAATGCTACCTCCAACAAGAATCTAACCAACTCCTCTCGACCATCAGTGGGATTACAATCTCTGAGACTATCAATATCAAGGATATGATGGGAAATGTTTGTCTTGCATTGCTGGATTCAGGAGCAACAACACTGAAGAAACCTAATGCCATGTAGGACAAAATCAATCCCTTTTATTGGCATTTACTCTGACAGTCTAAAAAATCCATTCCGAATTATAGTGTCTGCAGTGCTCATGATATATAAATGCTCTCCAACTTTCAAATACTTTTTTAACAGCGTCCTTCAAACTTGTGACCACCACGATCTAGATTACCAAGGCCATCAGGTGCTTGGGAACATCACCGCTCCAAGTTCCTTTACAAGATATACACAATCCTGAGTTAGGCATATATCACTGTTCCTTCATAGCCCCTGGCTCAAAATCCTGGAACCTCCTGCATAACAGCATTATGAGACAGCACCCAGATTGCAAAAATTCCAAAACAAGGTTCAGGGCAACTAGGGATAGGCAGTACTGCTGTCCTTGCCAGAAACAGCCAAATACTGATATTTAATAATTAAAGAACAAACCACATGGGGCAGAACAGAAATAAATCTTTTTCAGCCTCAATCAAACAGAAGAGGACAAATTTTCATCTCAACAAAATCAGCCCTGGCAGATAAGGAAACATGGGACTAGTGTGTATTGTTTTTAACTGAAATTAATGGAATCATATCTGTAACACTGAAAGAGGCATTTAACCCAAATGCACCGACTTTGAGATAGTAACCCATTGATCAAATTTCCCGAGACCTATAATTGTTTCTTTTCAAGTGTTTCTCCACTTGCATTTGACAATTGTTGTTGGGATCCTTCTTCCAGCAGTATTCCATAAAGTATATTCCATATACTAATAATCTTCTGAAAAAAATAATTCCATTAACCACTGCTTTTGTTCTTTTGGCAATAATCTTCAATTTACATACTTTTATTAATGACTGACTCATCAGCAGAAATGGATTTATCTTCACAGTACCAAACTTCATGCATGTTTGGATGCACCTTCTGCCAGGTCTTCTGTTCATCGTCTGTATTCTAGTGAAAGGATCCTCAGTTACTCCAGTTGCTCAGATAACTGCAATGGCATTGCTCAAAGATGATGTAGGACATGGGGTGAGATTTCTGATTAATAGCATGGACCTATTGCAACCTTAAACAAGCTGTGTTCTTCTAATCATCATATTACAACATGCAAAAGAAATAAGTTCGAATAACGTTTTTATTTATTCTTTGCTCGACCAGCATTTATTGCCCATACTTAATTGCCATTGAGAAGGCATTGGTGAGCTGCCTACTTGAACCGCTGCAGTCCATGGGCTGTAGGTACACCCATAGCGCTGTTAGGGCTGACCTTGGGACAGTGAAGGAACAGCAACATATTTCCAAGCCAGGATGGTGAGGACTTGGAGGAGAACCTTATGCCTGCTGCCCTTGTCCTTCTATATAGTTGTGGTCAGAGGTTTGGAAGGTGCTGTCTAAGGAGCCTTGGTGAGTCCCTGCCGTGCATTTTGTAGATGGTACAATTGCAGTCACTGTGCGTCAATGATGGAGGGAATGAATGTTTGTGGATTCAATGCCAATCAAGCAGGTGGCTTGAGTTTAAAATATTATCCTTATTACTTATAATAAATTATGTCCTGGCTTTGGAATTTTGCAATTACTTTGGGAAGATAGGAGCAGGACATTCTGCATCTTGACCCAATCCAGGTATTCAATTAGATGATGGCTGTGATGAATTAGATAATGTACCTCAACTCCTTTTATCTGCTTTTGACCCATGACCCCGAATAAAAATCTTGGCAATCTCCATCATAGAAATTTTCAGAAAGAATTCTATTTTCCACTAACCTATGGTGTGAAAACTTGATTCCTAATTTTACTTTTGAATGATCTCCCTCAAATGTTATGGTTATGCTCTCTCTTTTTAGATTTCCATTCCAGGGAAAGTAGATTTGTTCTGAATTTGTCCAATTGAAAACTTTTATAATATTCAAGTCCTTAATTAGTTCAAACCCCCCACAACCCAAAATCCAGAATATTCTGAAAAAGGACCCTCTTGATGGTGTCTACTTTCAAAACTAAGAGATTGACCATAGGAGTGTCCAGACAGTGGGTGAGATGGGAAACATTTCACGCAATTGAAACTGTTTACACAGACTCGCCTCTAAACCATATAATGAACAACACAGACCTGCACAAAACATATGTTGCAGCCTTGTAACATTCATCTTTTGTGAGGACAGTTGGAAAGCCCAGTGTCTTTTGCCTAGAACTCTGTTTGCTGAGCTCTTTCATCTATGCCTTATTCCCTCCTTTACCTATTGTTTGTTTTCAGGTTCGAGTTTTGGGTAAACCTATCGCTATAGGTAGCACTTTCATTTTTACTAATGTTCTTGGACGACAAGGAATTTTGTAAACTGCCAAGCGGCATTACAAACATCAATATACTTAGAAACCGAATCAACTTTTGAAAACTTTGCAGTGAACTTTGCAACTAAGCTGCTAACATGCTTCATAATTGTAGATGTGTTGGGTTCCCAAAACACTGACAGCAAGGATTTATAACAGGTAGTAGTTTATTCCCTAGCTGAGCAGCTACTTCATGCTTGTACTCTGCCTTCACTCCCAGGGATCCCTCACACCCTCCCAACATGTGGCTTTTTTTGTAGTCATGTCATCATGTCGCCACGTGACCCCTTGGTCTAAATATTCCTGATTTAGTTGGAACAACATCCGTGATCGGAAAGTATGTACAGTAATTTTGTAACATGAAAGTTTAACAGGCTAGCGAAGCATAACTATTTACCTATAGTGAGGCCTGAATTAAGCTGTTGCATAGCGCATCTGGGGCGAAATTCTCCGTAATCGGCGCGATGTCCGCCGACCGGCACCAAAAACGGCACAAATCAGTCCGGCATCGCGCCGCCCCAAAGGTGCGGAATCCTCTGCATCTTGAGCGGCCGAGCCCTAACCTTGAGGGGCTAGGCCCGCGGCAGACTGATTTCCGCCCTGCCAGCTGGCGAGATAGGCCTTTGGTGCCCCGCCAGCTGGCGTGGAAATGACATTACCGGGCGGCGCATGTGCGGGAGCGTCAGCGGCCGCTCACGGCATCCCCGCGCATGCGCAGTGGAGGGGGTCTCTTCCGCCTCCGCCATGGTGGAGACCATGGCGAAGGCGGAAGGAAAAGAGTGCCCCCACGGCACAGGCCCGCCCGCGGATCGGTGGGCCCCCATCGTGGGCCAGGCCACCGTGGGGGCACCGTGGGGCCAGATCGCCCCGCGCCCCCACCAGGACCCGGAGCCCGCCTGTGCCGCCGTGTCCCGCCGGTAAGAGAGGTGGTTTAATCCACGCCGGCGGGACAGGCATTCTAGCAGCGGGACTTCGGCCGATCCGGGCCGGAGAATCGCCGTGGAGGGCCCGCCAACCGGCACGGCGCGATTCCCGCCCCCGACGAATCTCCGGTGCCGGAGAATTCGGCAACCGGCGGGATTCACGCCAGCCCCCGGCGATTCTCCGACCCAGCGGGGGGTCGGGGAATCTCGCCTCAGGTCTTCAGTGGAGACGATTTGGCGAGCATTGTCTGTCATGAGTCACTGAGGGATGCCATGTGTGGCAAACTGTCTCTTGAGCTTTATGATGACTGTGTTAGTCATGATGTCACCCAGTCATGTCATCTGATGCAGCTCATTGATTACCTTCTACTTCATAGATATTGATATTCTTCTCAGAACACAAACTGTTGGTGATCTAGTCTCATGTGGTATAGAACTGGTAGCTTACTAATGGTGCCGCAATTGAAGAGGTCTTTGTATGCTATCATTTCTAGGGCCTGGTGTTGTAAAGCATGCACCTCTAGACTAAGTTGGATGAGTCCCAATGTAATGTTGTCCCGAAGACCTTATACTGGTCTTACAATCTGGTCAACTATATGAAACTTGAAACTGCCCTGTGTGCAATGGAGAGTGGTTACACCTTCGGTGCAGATGGTTTGTCTGCCATAAGCCACGAGATCCAACTGGGTATTGGGACCCGCTGCTGCATATGGGTCTAGTTCCCATAACTTTTGGCTAGACAATATGTCACACTTTGCTCCAGTTCAATCTTTATCTTCAGTCTTGTGTTACTGCATATCATGTTGAGGGTGGTGAAGATTTCACCCTTTTCTGTGATGGTGTCAACACTTTCGTATTGAAGTGTTGTAGGAGGATTTGTAGCTTTGCTGCTTTGGCTGAGCATCAGTTCATTAACCTTACAGATGCTCCTGCCCCTGGAGGATTGGCCAGCTGCCAGGTTAGATGGCAGCGGAAGGCTGTTATGATTTCAATCTGCAACATTTAGTAAAGGGATTCCATTTTCCACTTTTGTTGCATCTTTTAACATATGCAAAATGAGCTGTTCTGTTTTGAGGGTGATGGCCACAACAGCTGGGGCAGGGCTTGCCACAGTAATACCACTGGGCAGCGACTGCCAGAAAGAGTAATGGGATAGATTAAGGAGCCAGAAGCCGAGTGGGTGCACGCGGAGAAGGCCTCCTTCAGGGGGACCTCGCTACGGCTCTCCCAAAGGCGGAACTCCCAACCCCACCCAAAAACGCTCCACCAGCCCAGTGGTGGTAGCCACTCTCCAGACCTGGAACCAGCTACGGCAACAATTCGGCCTGACCAAAATGTCCTGCAATAACCATAGTTTTGCGCCAGTACTCACGGACACCACTTTTGGTGGAGATAGGGCGGGGGGGGACACTGGCAGTCAGGGACCTATACACCGATGGCAAGGTCACAACACTGGATGAACTAACGAAGAAATTCCAGCTAGCTAAGGGCAACAAACTGCCGCTTAAAAACTTCCTGCGGGAGGAGACAAGGACGTACCTGCGACCACTGCAACAGACGTTACTGGAAGAACAAGTGGACAGACATTCTAGGTAGAGGAAACTGCAGCAATACATACGAATGACTGATAAAGAGGACCAACACTGTACTGGACACGATGAAGAGGAAATGGGTGGAAGACTTGGGGCCCGAAATAGGGTGGGGACTCTGGAGCGAAGAACTACATCGGGTCAATTCCATCTCCACATGGGCTGTGGGTTTGGGGTGGACAGGCACGGAGCACCATCGCGGCGGCCGGCCAGGCAGCCATGCAGCTGCACACGTCGCTGACTGCCCACTGTGAACGTAAGGCTTCAAGTCGTATGGGTGTCTCCCCAGGGCACTCCCCTAGGTGCCCTCTGGTGCCAACCAACCCATTAGCAGGATGGGCGCTGCAGCGCAATCAGTGCCACCTTGTTGGCTGGGATGAGTGTGGGTGGGGATTGTAATATGCACCTGCGGCTGCAACTTCTCAGCCTCCTGAATGTCAATCCCGGACCCGGCGAATGCCGCACCGTCTTTTATTAGAATCGATTGTGTTCCACGTGGCATCTGTGCTAGCCCCCCCATAGTCATTGAATCGGTCCAGGTTCAGTGCCAGTTTTGCTGTCATGAAAGTCAGCGAATCCTGCCCCAGCATCAACATTTACTCTCAGGAATGGAGGAGAATCCTGCCCCATGTTTTAAAATTGTCTAAGGGCCTCCTTTGCTTTAATGGCCTATTCTGAGCTTTTAGAAAGCATCGTCTTTCCTGTTGGATGGTCTCATGTCCTTTCTAGTGTCCCTGGCCCCGGTCGTCTCTTTCGTGTTCCTGTTCCCTGTTCTTTGGCATCATTACTTTCTCAATGGGCCTCATTCCCTGTCTTCAGCTGAGTAGCCTCATTCCCTCATCTCTCTCTTTTGTGTCCCAATTTATTGCATCTTCCGTGTCGAGCATGTGGAGTCCAACAGGAGAATGAAATAAGAAAAAGGAAGGGAAAATGAGAAGACAGAATAAAAAGGGCTGAAAGAGAAGGTGGAACAGAGAGTGTGAATTAACAAGGTGGTGATATGCAACAGTGAAAATGACAATATTACAAAAGGGAAGTCGATGGAGAAAGATTCACAAAACGAAAGCAGGTGAAATTGTGAGCCCAAATTTGCAATTTCCGGTTAAACTAGGGAAGGTGATCTGCTCAAGGATGAAGTTGAGAGAAGTGGAATGCTACTGATGTCCTGATACACCCTGAGTGGAGCTGACTAAACTGTTCTTTCACACTGAATTGGCTTCCTAACTCTTCAGCCTGTCAACTTACCAAACTGGACAGGGGTCCTGATGACAGGTTAAATGGCTGCTTTCTGGAAGATTGAACCTGAAGGTGCACTACCTTTGGACTTAATGGCTGTAAATCTTTCTGTAAATTTTTTTTGATGTCTCTGAGTGGCAACTGAAAGCACGAAAGGGCATAAAGATTGAATACCAGAGTCACTTTCGCCATCTGGATGTGATAGCTAGCAGCTGGCTCAGATCTGTGATTGCATCACTATTGAAACAGAGTTTCCTCACACTGTCCACATTGTGTCCTGTTAAATTAGATGTTCCCAGTACTTATGAACACACCAAGCAGCAGTGAGTCCTCAGATTTCTATGGCTTTCAACTTTCTGACAGAAAGTTCCGTTGTCACTTTCTTTCACCAAAATATATACTGTGCAAGTATTTGGCAACCAGGGACTAACTACGATAGAGGTTTATTGAAAATGCTGAGCACCTCTTACATGTTGTGTGACTGCCAGGACCCGGGGAGAACTCCCATGCTTCCGACATGTGACCTCTCTTGTACCCGCGTCATTCCAGCATCCATGTGACCACCCGTTCTACATCTACCATGGAAAAGCTTTCGGCAATATCTTCTGCTCTCCCCACTGCTGTTTTTTAGAGCCCAAATTGCTTCTTTTTACTTTTCCAATTAACACAGCATGGGAGTAAAGTAAATGTTGGGTAGCTTTGAATCTTCCACATAATTGTTGTTCAACTTAATTGTTGTTCAAACTTAATGTTGGGTGGTAATGCTAGATTAATTCATGCTATGTCAAACTGAAGGAGGCCTAATGGCGCAGTGTTGCATCTCAGCAATTGGATCAGAAGCTCTGGGTTTGGATCCAACGCCAGGACTAGTTGACAACAGAAGGAGTGTTCAACGTGATTCAGTGGACTGATAATCAGCTCAGAAATCCTTCCACCGCTTCCACCCACTATTCTTCAAAGGGTACAAAACAGTGTGGATGTGAAGCATCACTTAAGAAAAACCTCATAAACAACCTTAATTTCCAAATAGCATGAGCACTAGTACTTCAAATAAATACCTGTGAGAATAAATAATTTTCCTTAGAGATTGCCTGGAAGAAAGATGTGCTGTGGAAAGACAGTAATTGAATCTACAGTTTATGTTTGGAGTTACAGCAACTGCATATAATGGTTCCACAGGTTTTACATTTATGATGGGATGCTGTTGTATGGGATGACCACTTCCAGAATACAAAATGGACGCTCACAAAGAATGTAGGGTAATGTGGACGATGCTAGACAACAAGCAGGCACTGTGCCTGAATGTATATTTGGAAAGCAGTTACCAGACGGAATCGAAACTCTGGGTCGATTAGCAGATTGATGGCCCATCTCTGAGGAGCAAAGGACTAACGCTCAGGTAATTGATTCTCTCGCAGACATCCCGGCACCAGTAGGAACCCCCACAAGAAATTCACTCTCTTGGCTTTGGCTTTCAGGTGGAGAGACCCATCCACCAGCATCACCAGAAGCAAGTAAGTTCAAGGTCAACGCTCGCTACCAGACGGACAACCTTAGCTTTCTCTTCGAAACCAACAGCCTCAGATCCGAACAACGGCCATTGTTCCTCTGACTAAGTGGGCACCCGAAGTTAAGTGTAGGCATTAGCGTTAGAGATAGTTTAGTTTGTAGTGCTGTTGTGCATGAGTAGATCTTACTGTGTGTGTAAATAAATAGTATTGACTTTGAACTAACTAACTGGTGTATTGGCTCTTTGATCGGCATTCGGGTTGAACCTTGTTGCGGTATCGAGAGATACCTGGCGACTCTGAAAGTACACTCATAATTAGGATTAAGAAAGGCGACCATATTAACCACCATATTTATAACCAGATAAACAGAGCAACACTGTAAATGTTTTATATTCAGTTTTTACTCCTGTTTGCCGAGGCTATACGGTTTTTCCTAGATTTTAGAATGGGAGGGATGCATTTTATGATCTAATGCTCCTAAAGGTGCTTGCAAATAGCATGTGTGGAACTGAGCAATTTTTCATCTGGACAGAATGGCACTTGCTGCATGCCAATGATTCCTTAGAATCCTCTTCAAGACAGTGCCACTCCCTGCAAGGATCTCTTGGATTGTGGAAGAGTTTCTAATTATCAGTCTGCATTTCCCTGGTCTTCCCCATATCCTTCACCATTCTATTCCCTGCTATCAATCTGATTTTCTACCCAATGTAGAATTCATTACTCTTGCACTATTAGCCTTGTTTATGTACAGATATGAGATAGCAAACTTGCCAAAACAGCTGGGAGCGACTGGCATTTTACTCTTTGTGAGGAACAAATGGTAAAGTTTTGGAAAAAACACTCAGGGATACCACAAGGATGTCCACTGTTCCTCAGTGACAACCATAAAAAAGGTAACTTTGTTGGTAGCAACAAAATGAAAAAAACAATTATGATGCACCAGCAATAATGATCATACATACTTCGGAAGCAGTTAATAAACTATTTAAATTTCAAACATTTAGAGAATACAGCCTTGGAACCTGTAAATCCTGATAAAAATTGTTCAGTGCCAGTTTGGTAGGACCAAGAGCAGGATTTTGGGTTGTCATCCTGATGTTGGGGTCAAATGGGGGTTGCAACCCCACACAGTGCGGCAGTCAACAGGTCGTGGTATTCAGTAGAAATTGGCCAATTGTGGCCAAGAGGCGAACTTGCCATCCAGTAAAGATGGTGGGTGGGCTTACAAAGCAAGAACACCATCAGAAGGCCCTCCAGCTTGGATGCAGTTGAAGCTTGTAATTCATGTGCGAGAGTGTGACTCCATTTTGAGGCGCCCTTCCTCCAACTTTACCAACTTTCAGATTTCAAAATATCTTCAACAGCTGTGAGGGGAACCCTTCCATAGGGCATGTCATAATATACACCAGTATATCATGGTGCAGACACACACTGATGGACACACAGTGGGACCAATCAACATACACAACACCACAGCCAATCACCAGTGAGAGCACACACACTATAAAGACAGGGGACATCAGAGTTCCCGCTCATTCGAGTAGCAGCTAGCTAGGAGCACAGAGCTCACAGCCTGAAACACAGACATTCACCATGTGCTGAGTGCATCAACTGGTTAGGACAAAGGTATTTAGTTAAAGCTGGTATCGTAGGTGAATGATTGTTGACTCCCATTGGCAGCACCAAATCAGAAAAATACCCATATTGCAGTGAAGCCATTGTGCCCGGTGCATAGTGGGATGCTGTCAACAAACTGGCAGGTAGCGTAAACCTTTGCACCTGCCCAACTCCGCACTTGCTCCCATCAGGGTCTAACAGTCCCAGCCCAAGTTAGTGGCAAGGTCCTGCAAATGTCAGCAAAAACAATAAAGAAAGTGACGCAAGCACATTTTTGGTGAGGGTGACACTCTCAGCTTGCTGGAATGAAATGAAACACAAATTAAGACCACCTTGCAGTTCTTTTCTGAACACCCTAATAAAGATAAATGCATTTGCTTAAGGAAACTAACCACTGTACGCCAATCCACTGCTATGCAAACAAGCCACAGTACTGTTTTGCCAAATAAGCTACTAAATGAAAACATACGTTTTTAATTACATTTAGGTGTCTGTGTATTTCTGGGTTTTGAATGTCTCTGTATTCTAAACAGATGCTTCTCTGATTTGTGGTAAACCTTGTTCTGTGGAATTAAGCCAAAACATTAGGATTATAAATTTACAAGCAGAAAGTAATTGAGCCTTCACCCACTGAAGAGACTACTTAATTCAACCACATTCAAATAGTCAATGGAGCTCTCAGCCATGCCTATGCCTACTCCTCCCAAGTAACTTGTCCATAACGCCACCAACTGCATTCCTGATGTTGTCGGCGAGTGACAGTTGGCTCCCAATTGGCTGCTCTCTTGTTATGCATTTCTTTTTTGTCATAATATTGCACATCATGAGGTAAAAACAGGCAGTGACAGGCACCCAGGTTAGCCAATCAACATACAGGACAGAACACAACCAATCACCAGACAGAACACCAGAGGGGCGTTTCCAAAGATAAAACACACGAGGCATTAGCATTCCGCCTCTTTCCACTGGTGACAACTGTAGTGACAGTCAGGGTGTATATATCAGTTAGCACCTTCTACACGTGGCTCAGAGCTAGTCTGGTCTAGTTAGTTATAGTTAGCACACTTAAATTAGTAGAGTGTCAACCCACAGCAAGCTGTGTGCACTGCTCCAGAAGTTCAATAAAACGTAGTGAACTGACGACTAAGTTTGGTGTCTACTTTACAGTACAACTGCATCCAGTTGCAGCCCGTGTTACCCCCAGGGTGAATAACACGACATGGTACCAGTAGTCTACTTGATCTAATTGGTTTACCTCGAGTGATTCAGTGACCACCAGCGAGTGCCTTCCAGCGGCATGGAGAAGATCCAGACCCCTCCACAGCTACGGATCTCCGGCAATCTCGGCGCCAACTGGCGAGTCTTCAAGCAGAGGTTCCATCTCTACATTGAGGCCTCGGGCCTCGAGCATGCGTCCGATGCCAGAAGAATCGCGCTGCTCCTATCGACTGTGGGGGACCAGGCCATCCAAATCTTCAACTCGCTCACTTTTGCCGACGGCGAGGACAAGACCAAATTCAAGACCGTTTTAGCTAAATTCAACAGTCAAACGAACGAGAGCTTTGAGCGCTATGTCTTCCAGCAATGCCTTCAGGGTAAGGATGAACCTTTCCAATCCTTTCTAACTCATCTCTGCAAATTAACGCAGTCCTGCAACTACGGCGACACCGCTGATTCCCTCATCAGGGATCAGATCGTGTTTGGGGTCCATTCCGACGCCCTGCGGGAGCAGCTCCTAAAAATAAAAAACATGATCCTGCCAGTAGCCATCGAGATGTGGAAAGTGCATGAACAGGCGAAAAGTCGCTACTCCCACCTTAAATCGGCAGAACAGGACCAACTTGTCTCCCATGAGGCAGAGAGTGTGCAGGCCATCGCCCGAATGCGGCGCCTTAGCATCGATGAAGGCAGCCATTTCGCGTGATTTTCCCGGGGTCCCACGCATGCGCACCTCGGACGGGAGAACAAAGTGGCCGAAGACCACACTGCGCAGGTGCAAGCGGCGGCTGACCGCACTGCACATGTGCGACGACACATGGAGCGTTACGACGTCAACATCATGACGTGCCCGAACTGCGGCATCGCCCACTTAAAGCGGCAATGCCCTGCAAGAGGCAGGCGATGTTTAAATTGTGGGAAATCTGGCCATTATGCAGCCTTGTGCATCTCCGATCGTGGGCCAGCGATCCCAGTTCCAATGCAAACGCATTCGAAGTGTGCAGCAAGGGCTGCTTGATTCGGAACCTGGTAACACCACAGATCCAGAGGACGACTGCCTCGAGTCCCCATATCGTGTGGGCATCATTACCATGTATGACAAGGCCTCCTCAAATTCAGCAACACGCCTACCCATCCTCAACGTGGATTCTGCAGACTCAGCCTCTGACTTTAACCTTGTGCTCCTGACGTACAGGGCAACCCCTCTGTCCACCGGTATGTCTCCGGCACAACTCCTTATGAATCGTGACCTGCGGCCGTCTGTTCCGGCCATTCATTTACCTGACCTGAATCACCTCCCAGTGCTGCAAAAGATGCAGCAACTCAGAAACAGGTAAAAGCCGCCCCAAAGGTGCGGAATGCTCCGCATCTTTGGGGGCCGAGCCCCAACATTGAGGGGCTAGGCCGACGGCGGAGGAATTTCCGCCCCGCCAACTGGCGGAAACGGCCTTTGTTGCCCTGCCAGCTGGCGCGGAAATGACATGTCGGGGCGGCGCATGCGCGGGAGCGTCAGCGGCCACTGAAAGTTTCCCGCGCATGCGCAGTGGAGGGAGTCTCTTCCGCCTCCGCCATGGTGGAGACCGTGGCAGAGGCGGAAGGGAAAGAGTGCCCCCACGGCACAGGCCCGCCCGCGGATCGGTGGGCCCCGATCGCGGGCCAGGCCACCGTGGGGGCACCTCCCGGGGTCAGATCGCCCCGCACCCCCCCCCCAGGACCCCGGAGCCGGCCCACTCCACCTTGTCCCGCCGTTCAAAAGGTGGTTTAATCCACGCCGGCGGGACAGGCAATTTATCGGCGGGACCTCGGCCCATCCGGGACGGAGAATCCAGCAGGGGGGGGGGGGGGGGGGCGCCAACCGGCGCAGCCCGATTCCCGCCCCTGACGAATATCCGGTACCGGAGACTTCGGCAACCGGCGTGGGCGGGATTCACGGCAGCCCCCGGCGATTCTCCAACCCGGCGGGGGGTCGGAGGATGACGCCCCACATCCCAAGACCTTTTGGGATGATAGGAGTTGGACTTCGAGGACTCAGTAGCATGTGTTACAATATTGTTCCAACCTACTAGACCTCCTGGAGCTGTTGTGAGTTTTACAAAACATTGGTGAACCCTTTTCGCATCTCCACTACTAGTTTATCATATCCTCATGCAGGTCGAGGTTGATATTGGGAATAGCTGTTTCCTGCAAGCTAAAAATCCACCATTACACACAGATGCTGCTGACTACTCTGAAGGTGACAGATAGGTGTTTACCTGAATGACAGATGACCATTTGTCAATACTCAACATCTGGGGAAGGCAATTATTGGTCCCTCAATGGTAACTATGACGATGTAAAATTATCCCTGGATGTCAGTCAGCTGTAGAGTGATATTGAAATGCATCTGCTACTCTCAGAAATTGGCATCAGCAACTGGAATTTGTTTTTAAAATGTTGTTCTTTGACGGGATGTGGGCTTTTCTGGTTCAGGCAGCATTTATTGCCCACTCCTAATTACGCTTGAAAAGGTGGAGGTGCCCATCTGGTGTAGGTAAATCCCCAGTGCTGTTAGGTAGGGAGTTCCAGGGCGGGATTCTCCCGCACTTGGCGCGATGGTCCGAGTACCAAGAACGCCAGTACCAAGAACAGCGCAAACCACTCCGGCGCCGGGCCACCCAGAAGTTGCGATTCCTCCGGCCCGCCCGCAGATCGGTGGGCCCTGATCGCGGGCCAGGCCACCGTAGGCCCCCCCACCACCACCCCCCGGGGCCGGATCCCCCCCGAGGACTCCACTAGACGGCCTCCCAGCCAGGTCTCACCGGCGAGACTGGCCGAAAACGGGCAGCCGCTCGGCCCATCGTGGCCTGGAGAATTGCTGAGGGGGGGGGGGGGGCGCTGCCAACGACCCCTGACCGGCGTGGCGTGATCCCTGCCCCCGACCGAAAACCAGCGCCGGAGAATTCGGCAACCAACATCGGAGCGACGGGGAGGGATTCACGGTGCCCCCCACCGATTCTCCGACCCGGCGGGGGGGGTCGGAGAATCCCGCCCCCAGTATTTTGGCCCAGTGAAGGAACAGTGATTTCCAAGTCAGGATGGTGTGCGTCGAGGAGAGGATGGTGCATCTGTTGCCTGTGTCCTACTAGATGGAAGAGGTCATGGGTTTACATGGTGCTGTCGAAGGATCCTCACTGAGTTGCTGCTGTGCATCCTGTACATGATACAATGGCTTCACCACAATGTGGGTATTTTTCTGATTTGGTACTGCCACTCCTGCTATGCTATGTCAATGGTAGAGGGAATGAATGTCCCTTCCCATCCAACCTTTTAAATCAGATAATTGTCAGTTGGTCTCAATATTGTTTCTGAAGAATTTACATTTTATTTGCCAATTTTATAATAATAATAATCTTTATTGTCACAAGTAGGCTTACTCTAACACTGCAATGAAATTACTGTGAAAAGCCCCTAGTCGCCACATTCCGGCACCGGTTCCAGTCCCCCGCACTTCCGGGTTAGAGGCCGCGCATGCGCACGGCGGTACTCCATGGCAGATTCAGCCTGCAGACCTGGACCGCCGATCAGCCCCTCGCCCAGCCCAGACCACCCGTACATAGCCCCCAGTCCCGAATGAGCCCCCCCCCTGTGCTCTGATCGGCCCTCCCCCGACTGTGGTGGCCCTGGACTGAGTCCGCAGCCGCCACGTTGGTATCACCGACAGTGGAACCATGAGTGGTCCTCGCTTTTGGGAATTTGGCCGGTTGGGGACGGGCCTCAAGCAATGGACTGAGGTTGTGGATAATCGGTGGGGAGTACTCCCCGAGTATGCCAATTTTCGGGGGGCAGAGAATCGAGGAACCGGTGCCGGTCCCAATTTCGTGCGGGAAATCAGATTCTCCGCCCCATCACCAAACGCGAGTTTGGCGTCAGCGTGCGTTGAATCCAGACCATTGTGTTAGATGTATTTGGTGCAGTAAGGGTTAAAAGCCTGGGTTATTGTGTGTATGACTGCTGCAGTAGCATTTTACAGGGTAGAAATCTCTGTACAACAGTATTCGTGAATGCTAACTGTATTTGAAAGTGGATTGAGAGCTGAGATTTCTTTTGTTGTTTGAGTGGGATAATATTAGCAGTTAAGGGTTATTGTGCCACTGTATTGATTAGCGTTGTTTAAGGAGTAATTGTGAGCTATTTTTCTTGTGTGATGTTAAAGATATTTTAATACTGTGTTCGTAATAAAGTTTATTTTAATATACCATATAATTATTTGTGTGTGAAACCATTCCTGGAGTTATCCTTTCCTCACAGTCTTCCAAAATTAAAAGAAAACATTGGGGTTTCTGTCCAGTATCCTAGTCACTGTTAGGGTCTGGTCCGGGATCTTAAGACTAAGTGGCTTTGAGGTCAATAGCAGTCGGCTACATTATACAGGAACATGTAAGGGCCCTTTATGCAACTTTACTGCCTTCAGGAGCAGATGTCCCAAAGAAGCTGCACTACAGATGCTGCCTCTGTCAGATAGGTTGAGATGGTGAGATTACTTCCATCAATATTAATCCCTCAGCCTCATCTGGAACATCTTCAGTCCTTGGTGTGCTCTCCTGCTGGCTTGAGCAGTCTGCTGCTATGGTGCAGCTGGCATCTCATCTCATTGGGCCACGTGCGAAAATGTTCTGTTCAGGTTTCACAGCTTCATATGCACTCCACAGACTTTAGCACACAGGTTCTGTACTGGTTGGTCCAAGCTCTGAATTGACTGTTCCAGGTTACGGAAGGAGTGGTAAAGCCTGTGCAAGACATCACACTGCTCCTATGTGCACTCCGCATGCTACCGTATCTGGCTGTCCATGAGGTTGGCCACTCCAATATGGGTGGTCATGCATTGGAATCCACAAGACTAGGTTGTATTGTTCTACATCATGGACCCCTCTGCACCGAATGAGCTCTAGTTCACACTTCTCCGAGGGCTGTTCCAAATACTAACTCCAAACTGTGAATCCTGAGGCCACAGCTCATTCCGCTGCTGGGTATCACTGTAACCATCCATCTCTGAGCTATCTTTCACAGATGCCTCTG
Source organism: Scyliorhinus torazame (assembly GCF_047496885.1). Taxonomy (NCBI): domain Eukaryota; kingdom Metazoa; phylum Chordata; class Chondrichthyes; order Carcharhiniformes; family Scyliorhinidae; genus Scyliorhinus; species Scyliorhinus torazame. The sequence continues at coordinate 67,190,401 of NC_092721.1, read as the reverse complement.
CCTCAGATGCCTCCTCCTGAATACTAATGCTGCGTTCTTCACTCACTACCATTGACTCTTAACCTGCGGCAGGATTGACTGAGGTAAAAGTACCTACACTGTTGCCTAGTTAGCTAGACTGGTATGATGCTCCTTCCTCAGAAAAGCATCCCTAATCTTGTAGTCTGAGGCACATCTCGATTCCGAGGGGAGTGGGGCCACAGCGTTGAGACTGCTTGAGACACAACATAAGCATGTGGGAGGATGGCCTGGAGACCCTCAACATATCTTGTTGATGCATCACGTCACTGTACCAGTTACTCAGCATGCTGTCAGACTTGGCTTTCCGCAGAGATTTACTGCCACGTTTCCAGCTTCTAGACACCTGATCCCTTGGAAACAGGACCATTCACCAAGATCCACCACCATGATAGCCACCACCACACCATTCATGCAAATGCCTCTTCCACAATCCTGTGCAGCTTGAATGGTGATTCACTTTCACAGACACTTTCTTTTGATCAGGACTTAGTCTTCTCTATGGCTCTCTCCTCCACAGCGTGTATTACCCTCAGCACGGGGGTCCAATCCATGATATCTGACCTTTCTCTGTCCGTTTCTTCTGCAAGGACAACAGGGAAAGGAAGATGAGACAAAGTACTGCAGCACAACGCTAGGAACCTGCTTCATCTGCTCTCTGGCAGCCTTACCGATAAGCACTGGGCACTGCGCCAGTGATTTGGGCACACACACCTCCAAGGTTGAGGTGCAGCATACGCACCACGCACAGAAATGCATGGCATGTTGAATATTGTGGTCCAGCGAGGAACACTGGTTAATTGGAAGTCTCACTCACCTTGCCAGAAAGCAGCATGTAAATGAACCACTTGTGACAATTAACCTTGTTTCATTGGGGTCTTCCGAGGCATTGACCACCTCCGCTATCTGCATTAATGCCCTATTAGTCACAACCAAAGACATTTTGCAGTCTGGTGGAAAGAAGATCACTCCTCTGTCACTGACTGCCTGCACCAGGATTTCAAGGTTGTGGTCATTGAAGTTCTCCAGACTGTTTCCTGGTTCAGGCATCATGGCATTGGAGTAGATGAAATACATGGGTCAGTTTGTGTGTTGTCCATGAAAATTGTGCAACATTAGCTTGGAACCATGTCAGGATAACGAGGGGATGGTGCCTTGTAGTCTGAATACTTACACTTCCAGTGTTTCTTCCAATTCTTGCAGCACCAAGATCGGTCCCAAAGAGGAATGGACCCGCCTCCGGGCCAAGCAATGTTCCCTTTGCCAATTGCACCTCTATACTGGCACGGGAGGAGGCAGGCCTGACTCCAATCTGATCCCTCTCCTCACCATGAAAATAGCATGGCCGGGCACTGCCAATCAGGTGGCCAGTGCCAATCATGACATTAGGAAAACCACTGATGTCTGATTCCCATCTCCAAGATGGAAATGTGGCCCCAGATTCCTCTCTCCTAATGTTCCACAATTAACCCCATCACTGAAATAAAGTTTGATTTGTCATTTATCCCAGCACTGTGTGTGGGATCCCGCTATGTACACACCACCTGCCAGATTTCCACACATTTCAACAATAACTAAACTTCAAAGCTATTTTGTTTGCAATTGTGCCACAGGTCAGAGGGATTGACACCGTTCTCTGCGGCAAAGAGCACGAGTCCAGGCAGCTGTGGTGCCAGGGTCTGGGACATCTGCTCAGGCTGGAGAGGATCATACAGTGGGAGGGGGAGGACCCAGTCATCATGGTCCATGTAAGTACCAATGACATAGACAGGACAAAGTAGGACACTCTTTTTGTCCAATATGAGGAGATTGGCACCAAATTAGAAAGCAGATCCTCAAAGGCCATAATCACTGCACTATTGCCTGAGCCACATTCAAATTGGCATAGGACAATTCAGATGAGAGGGATGAATGCATGACTTAAAGACTGATGTGGGAGACGTGAGTTCCAGTTTTGGGGCACTGGCACCATTGGAATCTGTACCATTGGGACGGCCGATACCTGTGGTCGGTGTTCTTGTCAGCCACATAAGTAGGGAAGTAGAGAAGGTTTTAAGCTAAATAGTCAGAGCAAAGGATCAAATTTCCGAAATTGTGGTGAATCAAGGAGTAGAGACAAGTCAAAAGAGAAAGGTATTATTACAGGAAATGAAAAACAGTGTGTGACAGGAAGACGTAGAGGGTACTAATCTCACAGTAAATCAATAGATGAGACTCGAGGTTATAATAAGTTTAAAAGGATAAAACTAAAGGCTCTGTATATGAATGCACAAAGCATTCAAAACAAATCAGATGAACTGACAGTACACATAGAAATAAATAAATATGATTTGATAGCAGTTACAGAGACATTACTAGGGAGGACATGAATGTCACAGGATATAGGACATTGCACTAGAAACGGTGCATAGAACATAGAACATAGAACATTACAGCGCAGTACAGGCCCTTCGGCCCTTGATGTTGCGCCGACCGTGAAACCACTCTAAAGCCCATCTACACTATTCCCTTATCATCCATATGCGTATCAAATGACTATTTAAATGCCCCTAATGTTGGCAAGTCCACCACTGTTGCAGGCAGGGCATTCCATGCCCTTACTACTCTCTGAGTAAAGAACCAACCTCTGACATCTGCCCTATATCCATTTCCTCTCAATTTAAAGCTATGTCCCCTCGTGCTAAACATTACCATCCGAGGAAAAAGGCTCTCACTGTCCACCTATCTAATCCTCTGATGATCTTGTATGCCTCAATTAAGTCTCCCCTTAACCTTCTTCTCTCTAATGAAAACAGCCTCAAGTCCCTCAGCCTCCCCTCATAAGATCTTCCCTCCATACAAGGTAACATCCTGGTAAATCTCCTCTGCACCCTTTCCAATGCTTCCACATCCTTCCATAATGCGGTGACCAGAATTGCACGCAATACTCCAAATGCGGCCGCACCACAGTTTTGTACAGCTGCAACATAACCTCATGGCTCCGAAACTCAATCCCTCTACCAATAAAAGCTAACACACCGTACGCCTTCTTAACACACTCTCAACCTGGGTGGCAACTTTCAGGGATCTATGTACATGGACACCGAGATTTCTCTGCTCATCCACACAACCAAGAATCTTACCATTAGCCCAGTACTCTGTCTTCCTGTTATTCCTTCCAAAATGAATCACCTCACACTTTCCTGCATTAAACTCCATTTGCCACCTCTCAGCCCAGCTCTGCAGCTTATCCATATCCCTCTGTAACTTGTAACATCCTTCCGCACTGTCCACAACTGCACCGACTTTAGTGTCATCTGCAAATTTACTCACCCATCCTTCTACGCCCTCCTCCAGGTCATTTATAAAAATGACAAACAGCAGTGGCCCCAAGGCAGATCCTTGTGGTACACTACTAGTAACTGGACTCAGGCTGAACATTTCCCATCAACCACCACCAGTCAATTCAATTTCTGATCCAAACTGCTAAATCACCCTGAATCCCATGCCTCCGTATTTTATGCAATAGCCTACCATGGGGAATCTTGTCAAATGCTTTATTGAAATCTATATACACCACATCAATAGCTTTACCCTCGTCCACCTTCTCAAAGAACTCAATAAGGTTTGTGAGGCACAACCTACCCTTCACAAAACCGTGTTGACTATCTCTAATCAAATGATTCCTTTCCAGATGATTATACATCCTATCTCTTATAAACCTTTCCAAGACTTTGCCCACAACTGAAGTAAGGCTCACTGGTCTATAGTTACAGGGGTTGTCTCTACTCCCCTTCTTGAACACGGGGAGAACATTTGCTATCCTCCAGAGTTCTGGCACTATTCCTGTAGACAAAGATGACATAAAGATCAAAGCCAAAGGCTCAGCAATCTCCTCCCTAGCTTCCCAGAGAATCCTAAGATAAATCCCATCCAGCCAAGGGGACTTACCTATTTTCACACTTTCCAGAATTGCTAACACCTCCTCCTTATGAACCTCAAGCCCTTCTAGTCTAGTAGCCTGTATTTCTGAATACTCCTCGAAAACATTGTCTTTTTCCTGTGTGAATACTGACAAAAAATATGAATTTAGCACCTCTCCTATCTCCTCGGACTCCACACACAACCTCCCACTACTGTCCTTGACTGGCCCTACTCTTACCCGAGTCATTCTTTTATTCCTGACATATCTATAGAAAGCTTTAGGGCATAGGAGATTCACCAGGATGTTGCCTGGGCTGGAGCCTTTCAGCTATGAAGAGAGGCTGTGGTTGTTCTCCTAAGAGCAGAGAAGACTGAGGAGCGACCTGATTGAGGTGTACAACATTATAAGGGACATAGATTGGGTAGACAGGAAGAACATTTTCCTCTTAGTCAAGGGGTCAATAACTAGGGGGTATAGGTGCATGGTAAGGTGCAAGAGATTTAGAGGGGATTTGAGTAAAAACCTTTTCACCCAGAGGGTGGTGGGAATCTGAACTCACTGCCTGAAAGGATGGTAGACTCAACAATCCTCACAACATTTAAGAAACATTTAGATGAGCACTTGAAACGCCATAGTATAGAAGGCTACAAACCCAAGTGCTGGAAAATGGGATTAGAATAAATAGGTGGTTAGCTCTGCTGTCTCACGGCGCCGAGGTCCCATGTTCGATGCCGGCCCTGGGTCACTGTCCGTGTGGAGATTACACATTCTCCCCGTGTCTGCGTGGGTCTCACCCCCACTGACACCCACAACCCAAAAAGATGTGCAGGATAGGTGGATTGGCCATGCTAAATTGTCCCTTAATTGGAAAAAACATTATTGGATACTCAAAATTTATTAAAACAAAAGAATAGATAGGTTCTTGATCGCTGGCACAGACACAAAGACAGGAGGGTGACTTGCTGTGTTGTAAAACTCCATGACATTTTGGAAGGATGTAAATGCAATGGAAGCAGTTTAGAATTGGTTTACTAGACTAATACCTGGAATGGGTGGGCTGTCTTATGAGGAAAGGTAGTCAGGCTAGGCTTGAATCCACTGGAGTTTAGAAGAGCAAAAGGCCATTTGATTGAAACAAACAAGATCCTGAGGGATCTTAATAGGATGGATGGGGAGAGAATTTTTCCTTTATGGCAGAACCTAAAACCAGGGGTCACTATTTAAAAATAAGGGGTCGTCCATTTAAAATGGAGATGATGTGAAATGTTTTCTCTCAGAGGTTTGTGAGTCTTTGGAATTCTCTTACTGGAGCAAAGATGGTGGAAACAGTGGGCTGGATTCTCTGATTTTTAGGCTATGTCGGAGCATGTGTCTAGTATTACGACCAAAACGTCGGCGCCGCCCCCACACCAATGCTCCGTCCGGTGGGGGGCTAGCAACCGTGCCATGTTAAACGTCCGGCTTCCCTGCAGATACGGACGGAGAATTGCTGAGTCCGTGGAGAACAACCACAAGTGATCCATGCTGTCGGGAAGTCGGCCCATCGGGGGACGGAGCACTGGGGGAGGGCCTTAAGGTGACGTCCTGAGGCCGTCCCAATGCCGTGCAGCGTACTCACTGATTACACCGTTTTAGAGGGGCAGAGCATCCGAAAACAGGCGCCGCCCCCGATTTCAGCATCAAAACGGATTCTCCGGCCAATCGCCAGATGCGATTTTGGCATCGGCAATCGGATAATCCAGCCTTAAGTGTTCGCATATTTTTATGGAAGAGCCGGATAGATTATTTATATGCTAGGCAGTGATAGGCAATCGGGGGTAGGCTGGATGCAAATTTGAGGTTACTATGAGATCAGCCATGCTCTTACTAAATGACAGAGTAGCCTCAAGGGGCTGAGTGGCCTCCTCCTGTTCCTTGTGCGTATATGTGTGCGCGTACGTATGTTAAGCACCCAGGGGGCGTCATTCTCCGACCTCCCGCCGGGTCGGAGAATGGCCGTTGGCCGCCGTGAATCCCGCCCCCGCCCCCGCCGAAGTCTCCGCTCCCGGAGATTGGGCGGGGGCGGGAATCCGGCCGCGCCAGTTGGCGGGACCCCCCGCTGGATTCTCCGGCCCGGATGGGCCGAAGTCCCGCCCAGGAATTGCCTGTCCCGCCGGCGTAAATCAAACCTGGTATTTACCGGCGGGACCAGGCGGCGTGGGCGGGCTCCGGGGTCCTGGGGGGGGGCGCGGGGCGATCTGACCCCGGGTGGTGCCCCCACGGTGGCCTGGCCCACGATCGGGGTCCACCGATCCGTGGGCGGGACTGTACCGTGGGGGCACTCTTTCCCTTCCGCTTCCGCCACGGCCTCCACCATGGCGGAGGCGGAAGAGACTCTCCCCACTGCGCATGCGCGGGAAACTGACAGCGGCCGCTGACGCTCCCGCGCATGCGCTGGGAAACTGACAGCGGCCGCTGACGCTCCCGCGCATGCGCCGCATTTCCGCGCCAGCTGGCGGGGCAACAAACGCCATTTCCGCCAGCTGGCGGGGCGGAAATCCCTCCGGCGTCGGCCTAGCCCCTCAATGTTGGGGCTAGGCCGCCAAAGATGCGGAGCCTTCCGCACCTTTTTGCCGGCGCGATGCCCGTCTGATTGGCGCCGGCTTTGGCGCCAGTTGGCGGGCATCCCTCCGTTGGGGGAGAATTTCGCCCAGGATGTCTTGAGATCATAAAAAGCACGAGATAATACAAAGTTCCTCCTTTCTTTGTTTCTGTAAGCATTCTTTATGATCGGGTTGCATGTGACACTCAGTCGATTAGTGACTCCGAAGGTGGGCTGTAAAAAAAGAAAAACAATGAAGTATGATTTCTAGCATTCACACGCCTCTATCATGGGATCCATGGTGTTGTAACAAAGCTGGAAATATTTTGGTCTCCTCCTCTCCCCACCCAGTATGGGACAATCCAATGCAAACGCATAGTACACTGGATGGCAACAATGTATGTTATTGGGCAGAGCCATAATGACAACAAAGTTAGATGATTGCACCTTGAATGCATTTGAATCCACATCACAAAATCGCTGGTTAATGCTCACCCCAATGGCTGTCATTTACAGGGTGATGTCTCAAAATTAGGCCAATGTCTTTACTACTCCGTTAAAACCATGAAGAGAATGATTACACTTTGAAGGGAACATACAGAGTGGACAGAGAACCTGCCTGTCTAAAGCAGATGGCCTCTTCTAAAATGCATGTTGTGGCTCTAGCATTTAGCTCTCTGGCTGCAGTGGCACTCTGTTGTTGGGAGGCCTTGAACTGTATCAGGTGTTGAATGCAGTAGGTTGGCCCAATGTTAATGAGGCCAGAGTCTTGAAATGACAGACCCTTTTCTCCATGGCTATAGATAATTGCCGTGCATGCCTGGAAGTCAAAACCATGTTCTGCTTCTTGATTTGTTTTCTTCGGTTGATCTGTCTCACCAACCCCATTCTCCCAACATCCCATAATTGCTGGTTCCACTTGGGAGATATATTTTTGTTTGTAGTTGTTTATGTTCTCACATTTTAATATACAAATAATTCCCGAATATAGTCTTCTTGGCCATTATCAGCTAAATAATTATACCTTGTCTGCTCATCATTGATTAGGAATGACCAGATTTGAAATTGTACACTGTCTGGTATTTGTTAAAAAAAGTTATTCCTGTAAAACTGTTAAAAACTAATGATTTTTAAAATCCTTTTGAAGGTAGCTCAAAATCCAAATCCACAGAGAACAGTTTCAATTGGCCAGCTTGATTTAATTTGCCTCACAGTCACACTGGGACTCGTTTCATGATGATCTATACCTGTTTTATAACTTCCCTATGTCAGAACAAATTAATGTCCATGAGTTATTGCCTGCTCTATTAATGTGTGATTATTTAACATGCTCTCAAAAAACGACTGCCCACTGTGTGGATGTAGTTGGTACTTCCTCCATTCATTTCATTAAAATACAATAGAGGGATATCATGCAAATTCAATCAACTTTTATACATGAACACAATCAATTTTCAAACTTAAAACATGCCTCTGTGTGGAGAAGCATTTTTCTACATTACTCCGCTTACCAAATTCAAAAGCTGCAATTTGAATCCACGGGGTAGGAATGAAAAAGGCAACCATTTTGCGGTAATGCTTCTTATCATAGGAAAAACAATTTTATACCTCCTTTTCTGCAACAAAATCGCATGGCTGTGTCAGGCCACATCATAACAAATGAAAACAATGGTGGTCCCGGCAGAAAATTATAAGGCTGAGGATTATAACGGTAATGCTCATTCTTGTGGAAAGATACAGACCAACAATGGCAGGAGCGTGCTGTGGCACAACGTTCCTGCTTGTTTCCTGTATACTGCCAAATTGCTTTTCTGGCATTGATGTGCTGAAGGCTTTGTTGGATAGTTGAACTAATTATCATCAAAAGAATAAATACATCAATGCAAATCATAACATGTTACAAGAATACTTGCATTGCACCTGTGGTGATTTGTTTTGAAAATATTGTTGCTGTAAGAGGTTCAGTCTGCCATTTTATTGAGAAGTAACATGGTGGCCCTTAACTTCTGTGTGGGTGGCTTAAAATATATTGCAAAATCCAAATCTACTTTAGTTCTGCATCAGCTGGGAGGACAAGTGTACTAACACCAGCGTCATTGAAGGACCCAAGAGCACCGGCATCAAGGCCATGATCATCTGAAAGCAACTCCTCTCCCATGTGCTTAGGAAGCCAGATTCCCGACTGCCAAAGCAAATCTTCGCCCAGCTCAAGAAAGACACCTGAACACGTGGAGGACAAAGGAAGGTCTTCAACGACACCCTGAAGGCTCAACTCAATAAATGCAACATAGACGTCAATGCCTGGGAGTCCCTTGCTCAGAAGACACCTTTTCGAGGCACCTCCTAATTGAAGGGATACAATTGTTTGAGGACACCAGATGGCAAGAGGAGGCCTGGAAAAGGAGCCTGAGAAAAGAATATCAGCGATCCATAATCCAAGGATCGATCCCACATTCAGGAAACACCTGCCGAATGTGCAGTCGAAGTTGCGGCTCTAGGATCGGGCTCATCAGCCATGCAAAGACACACAGAATCCTTGACCAGTAATACAGAGTGTCATACTTGTTACTGAGTGATCGCCAAAGATTACAAACACTCCAAATTCACTCTATCCGTTATAGTTCCTTTAATGGAATGAACATCCTCATGACAAACCAAAGTTTTTAAAAATCTTTCTTTCACTCTCGGTGATTCCAAGCACACTTTGTACATTAAAGTGTTTTTATAATAATAATAATAATCATTATTGTCACAATTAGGCTTACGTTAACACTGCAATGAAGTTACTGTGAAAAGCCCCCAGTCACCACAGCGCCTATACGGATACACAGAGGGAGAATTCAGAATGTCCAAATTATCTAACAGCATGTCTTTCGGGACTTGTGGGAGGAAACCAGAGCACCCGGAGGAAACCCACGCAGGCACAGGGAGAATGTGCAGACTCCACACAGACAGTGATCCAAGCTGGGAATCGAGACTGAGACCCTGGAGCTGTGAAGCAACAGTGATAACCAAGTAAAGGTTGGGTGGTGTTACTGGGTTATGGGAATAAGGTGGAGGTTTGGGCTTGGGTCGGGAGCTCTTTCCAAGGGACGGTGCAGACTCAATGGATCGAATGGCCAGCACTGTAAATTCTATGATTCTATGATGCTTCGCTTGTTGAGTGAGCCGATGCGAAATACTGCACCAAAACACACTTCCATAGACATACCTTATATGAACAAAAATAAACGTTCACCAGAGTAAGTCCTCAGCTATACCTTTAATTTGTCAAAAAGCAAAGATGTGTATGGTCAACAGCACAAACTGTTTACCCACTCTGTCAGAATGAAACACATTAATACGGGCTTACTTTTTAATGTGCACTTGTTAGATCATCATCACCCTAACCCCTGTGGTGATTGTTTCAAGGAAATTGTTTAACCTTGCCTGTCACTGTCATGGAAAGTCTCTTGCTAAGAAGAAAGCATGTACAACGATGGATCTCTACTTAACAAGCTGCATATCTCATTTTGTAGACTACATTAAAACATCAGGACATTCTGATTGCATCTGTGTGCTATGGGCTGCAGGATAACTTACGGAGGGAGTGGTACTGTAGCAATTGAGACTGGTCAGCTCAGAAAACAAATCTAATGTGAACTGGGAGACATGAGGATACATGTGTGAATCATCTTTCCCTGCTCAAAGATTGTGTTTTTAATTACTGTTGGAATCTGAGGGAATTTCAGAGATTATTTCTAATATTACTGTATTGTGCATTCTTAAATATGGTTACTATCAGATGTTTAATCTGATATGAATTACGTCCTTGAACAAATCAAGTTTCGTCGATGGAATGCTCAATAAATAAGATGATTCATGGAGATTGTACATACATACATATGGGGGCCGGTTTAGCTCAGTTTTGCTAGACAGCTGATTCGTGATGCAGAGAAAGGCCAGCAGTATAGTTTCATATTCCCATACAGGCTGAGGTTATTCATGAAGGCCCCACCTTCTCACCTCGCTCCTCTCCTGAGCTGTAGTGATCCTCAAGCTAAATCACAAATGGAGAAAGAAGGACGATCAATAACCTTTGGCATCAGGAAACTCCGGCGGTACTGATATGGTAAACAATTTATTATCATTGGGAGGCGAGCAGGGGATGGGTCGTGGGTTGGGGTGACCCCACACTGGGCCTGAGCATCCAGGCATGGATCGCCATTGCTGTGGCCTGCAAGGCAGCCAAATTGCTGTGCACCCCACTGACCACCCATGGTGGCCCGTAGTTGTGCAGGGTGACACCGGCCGTATGGGTGGCCCCCACACCACCCCACCATCTGCATCCCCAACCAGCCGTGACCCACCAGCGAGGTAGCATGCAGCCCACCCAAGGGCAAAGCCCACAGTAGCCCCTACAGGAGGGCGGCAGATGCGGGCCACGAGCGTACCGATGGCATGAGTAGCGGTAAATACATCTTTATGTAGTCCAGGCCAATGAAAAAAATTCTGGATTTTAGCTTGAGCTTTTTAAATTCCCAAATGACCTCCCACTGGTACCTCATATGCAACTTGCAACAACTTTCTTTCTATACCCTACCGGCAATACTACTTGATGAACTTCTGCTCACTTTTCATCCGCCTGCACATGTAAAGGTCTCCATGTTCTCATCAAGACATCACTTTTACGGTAATAATACTCTGGTCTACACTCAGATTCCTCTTCCGTGCATGCTTTCTGATACATCCGTTTTATTTCTATATCTTTTTGTTGTAACTCCGCCAATTTTCCTGAACTAAAAATATCCGCCTCATCCTCCACCTGTTCTTGTTCTTTTTCAACCATCTGATCAAAAATCGTTTCTGATAATTGCACTTCAACTTCATCTTCACTCTTTGATTTCTCCTCTTGGCTTGACCTGTGACTTTGCGACCTTGTTACTACTCAATCCGGACAAATCCCAGGATATTCGTCCTTCAACACTTCAGTTGTCTGATTTTCCACTGGCTTATCAACCACAGTAGGCATCACTCCCACCTGCGATCCAGCTATATCATTACCCAAGATAAACTGTATTCCTGGACAAGATAGTTTCTCTATTACCCCTACTACCACATCACCACTCTTCACTGGACTTTCCAACCTTACCTTCTATAATTGAACACTACTCCTCTCACCCTGAATTCCACATATTACCACCTTTTCGGGCAAGATTCTTCCCAAATTACATAACTCCTCATCTCTTACCATTAAAGATTGACTAGCTCCCTATCTCTTAAAATTGTGACTTCTTTACCTGCTCCTCCTGATACACATGAGTAAACTTCACCCACACAAGTAAATTCTTTAAAGAGATTTGGCACCTCTTGATCAGGCTGTACAGTCTTTTGCACTTCCTTCACTTCACTTGGGCTTTCCTTTACCACTTTAACAAACCCCACTGTCTTATCCTATTTTACCACATCAGCCTTCCCAGTGCTTTTCTTCAACCACCAACATTAGTGGTTTCTTCCTTCCCCCTAAATCACGAAATTCTTAGTTTATTACAGTGAAAACATTTGAAACTTTTCATCTCTTTTCCACCCTCCTGGATTTCTTTTTAATCTGAGGTACACTGTCCTTATTATCTCCCATCAGATCACCTTTACCTTTACCACTTGAGTATTTCTCATGTCCCCAGTTTCTATCCCTCACAGGCTGAAACTGGTGTCGGAAACCAAGCTTTGATTTATGAACTAATTCATAATCATCTGCCATTTCTACTGCTAATCTCACAGTTTTAACCCTCTGCTCTTCCACATGAGTTCTCACTGCATCAGAAATTGAATTTTTCTCCAAAAGTATAATTTCTCTGAGAGCTTCATACGTTTGGTCTATTTTCAAAGCCCTTATCCACTTATCAAAATTACTCTGTTTGAGCCTTTCAAACTCTATGTATGTTTGACCAAATTCTTTCCTTAAATTCTTAAACCTTTGTCGGTAGGCTTCAGGCACGAGTTCATAAGCACCTAATATGGATTTTTTCACCTCCTCATACGTCTCAGATACCTCCTCCGGTAGTGATGCATGCACTTCACTAGCCCTACCTACCAGCTTTGTTTGAATCAGTAATACCCACATGACCTGTGGCCATTTCATTTGTTTAGCTACCTTCTCAAATGAAATGAAAAAGGCTTCTACCTCCTTCTCGTCAAACCTTGGCAATGCTTGGACATATTTAAATAGATTCCCACCAAGCCTTTGACTTTGACCCTCTGAAAAGAACACTGAAAAGAAAACTAAAAACACACCCTGCAGCCTGCTCAAAAACAAAAGTAAAAAGCTGACAGACAGCCCAGCTCCACCCACTCTGACATCACTGCAGTATAAACACCCATTTCTTAAAGATACTCTCACTACAGATATTTATATACACACACATTTCTAAACACCCATTTCTTAAAGGTACTCTCACATGACAATGTACTGACTCCAGTTTTTGGCCCCATGATCGAAAGGGGCGAACTTCCCGATCATTGGATTATTCAATCACTATCTTGGTGCTAACTTCGATGCTTCCCGATTTTCCGTTCGTTTTGGAGGCTTCTTCCTTCCCCCTAAATCACGAAATTCTGAGGATTAGCGATCGAGCCGATTTTCACTCATTGCCAATGTAGTGGCTCAAAATAATACACTGGATACTTCCAGTAACAGAAAAGGGGGTAATTAACGATAGGCAAATATAATTATGTACAGGTACAGAGCAACGATGACTAGCTGGCTCTCGGGTCCATACTGTTGTGCCCATGCTCCCAGGGCCCCTGTGCTTTCTCTCCATTGGTCGGGGTTTATGCGTTCCCATTCAGTATGCCCAGAACCAGTCACGTGGACTGCAAGGGTTTGTCCCTTAAAGGGGCCACACTACCACAGAAGCCAATTGAGTACCTGTCTGGCATAGCCACTGTTGTGATATAGTGAAGCACTGCAGCCAGCATGCACATGGCGAACTCTAATAAACAACAATGCGACAATGACCAGTTCATCTATTTTAGTAATGTTGTTTGCGAGATTAATATTGGTTCAGATGTCAGGGAAAATTCCCTTGCTCTTCTTCAAATTAGTGCCATGGGGTCTTTTACATCCATCCAAGAAGCGACCATGACCTCAGTTTAACATTCCACTCACTCAGGTCTGCATAGCAATATCCTCCTGGATCAGTCTCTGCAATGAAGCCTGAACCCACATGTGTAAGACTGAGATGTGTGTGCTATCACTGAGATAGCAGGCTGCATTCTATGATTCTACGCCGGCATGGGAACGGAGGCATTTTACACCAGAGGAAATGGGGCCACCGATTCCCCGTTTTTCTGGGGCTAGCATGCCGGCAGGGTAGAGCACCCAGTTCTAGCTGCCGATATGCACTGGAGAATTGCTGGGTCTGTGGCGGCGCATGCGCACGGTGGCGGCCTGCAGCCATGCTGTATGGCGGAAGCCTTCGTGGACCCGGCCCGCAAAATAGTGACCCCCCTTGGGCCGGACCACCCCCCACAGCGCCCCCAGCCCCTAATAAAGTCCCCCCTGCCTGCCTGCAGATTGGCCCTCCCCCAACTGTGGAATGAGTGCGCAGCCGCCACGCCGAGTTCCCGATATGACGGGACCATGCGCGACCCACGCCGTCGGGAACTCGGCCGGTCGGGGGTGGAGCACCGGAGGCGGGCCTCAGGCAATGTCCTGAGGCTGTCGATACATGGCGCGGTGTACTCCTAGAGTACGCCCCTTTGGAGGGGGCGGAGCATCGCGAAAGCAGCGCCGCCCCCGATTTGGTAGAGAACTCAGATTATCCGGCCAATCGCCAAACGCGACTTCGGCGTCGACGACCAGAGAATCCAGCCCAGGATTACCAGAATTAGATAAAGCATTCAAGTTGTAGTCTGACCAAAACACTGTCCAGTTTGTTCACAGCTTCTTTATCTATTACTTTTAAAAAATATATTTTTTTAAATTCAAGTTTTGCATAGTTTTTCACAATAAATAGTAATAATCTTAACACAGCAAAATAGAGTGAACATTAACATAGTGCAAAAAGAGAATATACAATAGCAATTGACTAGATGTGACCCCACGCGCCTCCGTCTTCCCACACCCTCCCAATGGAGCACTCACCCCCACTCCCCTGCGGGTCGCTGCTGCTGCTGATGTTTTAATTTTCCCTGAGAAACCATAGGACGGTATTATGCCCCCGCTCAACAGCAGCAGCTCTGTAAACTTGGCAAAATTATTTACACACATAAGTAGGCATCTGTTCATGGTGTTGTTGACCCTTACTTCTCCCAGACGGAGTTCGCTGCCGTTGTCGTCTCATTCCGTTTCTGCGCACTTGCACTTCTGCGGCCCTCCCGTCTTCCCCGTTTTCTCTGCTCCTGTGGACGTTAAGTTTGTTAACGTTTCCCTGCCTCCCCCCTCCCCTCCCTGGCTCTCCTCTATTGTTCCGTCTCTTCCCTCTAACCCCCCTCTCCTCGCTCCTGCACCCCCCCCCCCCTACCTGTGGCTCGCATTTCATTCCTCTTAGATTTAGCTGGCCCTTCCCCCCCTCTCCCGGTCTATCTCTCCCTCTCATGCTTTGGCTACTCTCCCCTGTTTCTTGGCTACCTGGTTATTCTTCTGCTTGTTTGTTGGCCACAAACCGGTCTCGGAACAATTGGGTGAATGGCTCCCACGTTCTGTGGAAGCCGTCATCTGACCCTCGGATGGCGAATTTGATTTTCTCCATTTGGAGGGATTCCGAGAGGTCGGTCAGCCAGTCTGCAGCTTTGGGTGGTGCTGCTGACCACCAGCCGAACAGGATTCTACAGCGGGCGATCAGGGAGGCAAAGTCAAGGGCGTCCGCCCTCCTCCCCAGGAATAGATCTGGCTGGTCTGAAACCCCAAAGACCGCCACTTTCGGCATGGCTCCACCCTCACCCCCACCACCTTGGACATTGCCTCGAAGAAGGCTGTCCAGTACTCCACAAGTCTGGGGCAGGACCAGAACATGTGGGCGTGGTTGGCTGGTCCTCCTTGGCACCGCTCACATCTGTCCTCCACCTCCGGGAAGAACCTACTCATACGGGTTCTTGTTAAGTGGGCTCTATGTACCACTTTTAGTTGCATCAGGCTGAGCCTTGCGCACGTGGAGGTGGAGTTGACCCTATACAGTGCTTCGCTCCAGAGTCCCCACCCTATTTTGATCCCCAGGTCCTCCTCCCACTTCATTCTTGTTGCATCCAATACGGTGTCGGCCCCTTCTACCAGTCGGTCATACATGTCACTACAGTTTCCTTTATCCAGTATGATGCGTCCAGTAACTTTTCCAGTAGTGTCTGTCGTGGTGGTTGTGGGTATGTCCCTGTCTCCTTTCGTAGGAAGTTTTTTAGTTGCAGGTACCTTAGCTCGTTCCCCCTGGATAACTGGAATTTCACTGTCAGTTCGCCCAGAGTTGCGATCCTGCCATCCGTGTATTGGTCCCTGACTGTCAGTGTCCTTCTATCCTATCCCCACCTTTTGAAGGTGGCGTCAGTCAGCGCTGGCGTGAACCTATGGTTGTTGCAGATGGGAGCTTTACCCAACATTCTGGTCAGGCCAAATTGTTTCCGTAGTTGGTTCCAGGACAGGAGGGTGGCTGTTACCACCGGGCTGCTGGAGTGTTTTTTGGGTGGGGATGGGGCTGGGAGCGCCACAGTGGCGAGGGTCAGGAGGTAGGTCCCCATGCAGGAGGCCTCTTCCGCGCGCACCCTCTCGGCTTCTGGCTCCTTGATCCATCCCCTTATTCGCTCGGCCGTCGCCGCCCAGTGGTAATGTTGTAGGTTTGGGAGGGCAAGCCCCCCCCCCTGGAAAAAGGCCTTGGGGATGTAGATCGGGATGGATCTGAATAGGAAGAGGTACCTGGACAGCACGTTCATTTTGATCGTCTAGACTCTCCCCGTGAGGGAGAGTGGGAGTGTGTTCCATCTTTGCAGGTCCTTTTTTACTTCCTCTGTCAGACTGGTGATGTTCCATTTGTGGATCCCTTTCCAGTCATGGGCTGTTTGGATCCCCAGGTAGCGGAATTTGTGCCGGGCTTGTTTAAGCGGCAGTCCCGTTAGGGCTGCCCCACCTACTTGTGGGTGTACCGGGAAGATCTTGCTTTTGCTCATGTTGAGTTTGTAGCCCGAGAAGGCGCCAAACTCTTTCAGGAGCGCGATGATTCCGTCCATGCTGCTTTGTGGGTCCGAGATGTAGAGGAGCAGGTCATCTGCATAGAGTGAGACTCTGTGCTCTCTGCCTCCTCTTTGGATCCCCCTCCAGCTTTTTGCTGCTCTGAGCGCGATTGCTAGTGGTTGGATCGCTAGAGCGAGCAGCAGCGGTGACAGTGGGCATCCTTGTCTTGTGCCCCTGTGCAGCTGGAAGTATCGGGAGTTGGTGTTGTTTGTCCGTATGCTCGCCATGGGAGCGTTGTATAGGAGCTTTACCCAGGAGGTGAACCCTGTTCCAAGCCCGAACCGCTCCAATACCTCTATGAGGTATTTCCATTTGACTCTGTCGAAGGCCTTTTCTGCATCTAGGGAGACGATCACCTCTGGTGTTCTCTCCCCGGAGGGGGTCATTAGCACGTTCAGCAGGCGCCTGATGTCTGAGGTAAGCTGTCTACCTTTGACAAAACCCGTCTGGTCCTCTGCGACCACCTCAGTTACACAGTCTTCTAACCTATTGGCTAGGAGTTTGGCCAGTATTTTGGCATCTGCATTCAGCAGTGGGATGGGGCTGTATGACCCACATTCCGTTGGGAATTTGTCTTTCTTAGGTATCAGCGAGATTGAGGCCTGTGCTAGCGTGGGCGGCAGTGTGCCCCTTGCTAGCGAGTCTGTGAACATCTCCCGCAGGTGCGGGGTCAGTGCTGTCGCAAATTTTTTGTAGAAGTCCGCCGGGACTCCCCGCCTGCATGGAGCTAATGCTGTCCATGATCTCTCCCAGTGCTAGTGGTGCTTCCAAGCCCCGTTTTTTGCCCTCCCCCACGACTGGAGTGTCCAGTCCATCAAGGAACCATTTCATTCCAGGCTCCCCCATTGGGGGCTCTGAGGTGTACAGCCCTTGGTAGAAGGCCTTGAAGGTTTTGTTGATCTTTTCTGGTCTTTATCTATTACTTTGACAGTCTGAATCCTACTTGATTTGTTGATTGTCACTTCTCAAGATTCCATATCAGA
Source organism: Scyliorhinus torazame (assembly GCF_047496885.1). Lineage (NCBI taxonomy): Eukaryota > Metazoa > Chordata > Chondrichthyes > Carcharhiniformes > Scyliorhinidae > Scyliorhinus > Scyliorhinus torazame. Next base: position 67,172,717 of record NC_092721.1, on the reverse strand, counting down.
TCCACATAAAATCTAAGCTACTTCAAATCAAGAACTTCAAATAATATCAAATAGTGTAACTCAAGAGAAAGTGATAAACATCAGTAAATAAGGATGTTATGCTTCAGTTATACAGGGTCTTGGTGACACAGCATTTTGAATACTATGCGCAGTTTTTGCCTCCTGATTTAGGGAAGATGTTGGAGGTTACGGCAGCATGGTAGCACAAGTGGATAGCACTGTGGCTTAACATCGGCAGGGTCCCAGGTTCGATTCCCCACTGGGTCACTGTCTTGCGGAGTCTGCACGTTCTCCCCGTGTCTGCATGGGTTGTTTCCTCCTGTTGCTCCGGTTTCCTCCCACAGTCCAAAGATGTGCAGGTTAGGTAGTTTGGCCATGATAAATTGCCCTCAGTGAGCAAAAAGGTAAGGAGGGTTATTGGGTTACGGGGATAGGGAGGAAGTAAGGGCTTAAGTGGGCCATGCAGACTCAATGGGCTGAATGGCCTCCTTCTGCACTGTATGTTCTATGTTCTTGTTTGGATTGATACCTGGAATGAGTGGTTTGTCCCATGAGGAAATGTGGGGCAGACTGGGCTTGTTTCCACTGGAGTTTAGAAGAGTGAGGGGTGTTTTGATTCAAGTATATAAGATCGTGAACGGGGTTGGCAAGATGGATGTTGAAAGGATTTTCCTCTTTTGGGTGATTCCAGAACTAGGGGGAACTGTTTTAAAATTAAGGGTCGCTCTTATAGGACAAAGATGAGTAGACACTTTTTTCTCTCAGAGGGCTGTGCAACTTTGGAACACTGCCTCAGAAGGGGGTAGATGCAGAATAATTTAAGACGTGCTTGTTAGGTGAATTGGACATTCTGAATTCTCCTTCTGTGTCCCCGAACAGGCTCTGGAATGTGGCGACTAGAGGCCTTTCATAGTAATTTCATTGCAGTGTTAATGTAAGCCTACTTGTGACAACTATTATTTAATATTTTCAAGGCGGAGATATGTAGATTCTTGTTGAGCAAGCGGATCAAATGTTATCGGGTTAGATGGTGAATGTGAAACTCAACACAAACAGATCGGCCATGAATGGTGGTACAGGCTTGAGGGGCCGAATGGCCTACTTCTGCTCCGATTTCACATGTTAATATACAGGTAGCTCCTGAAATGAGATTTGAGAAGAAGCAGTGCTGTGAAATGTACCACTTGTCTGCAAAGAATGGATTTTCTCGACATTGTATAGAGCGACAGATGGCCGGGTGATATCAGTTGAGTTTAAGTAATGTGTTGTTTTGTTCAATTTATAACAGTTGACATTGAGCAGAGAAGTTTTAAATAGGAAGTATGCCCTACATTCTTAGTTTTCTAATTATGGGAATAGTGCTTTATAAGGAGAAAGAGGGCACAAATGCAAAGAAACCGATTCCAAGGGTGAGCTTGGCAACTGCTTGTTTGAATCTAATGATCATGAGAGTTTACTCCGTTCTCAACATGGAGTTTCCTCCAGACGAACACAGATCGGACAATTGGATCAATAAAAGTCAAATACTGCAGATGAAGAGGCATGTTAGATTCAACCATTTTCTGCGGGATTCTCCGTTGATGGGATCCTCTGCCCGACGGCAGCTCACCCATGCCCGCGGGTTTCCAGACGGCATGGGGTGGCCCACAATGGGAAATCCCATTGGCTGGCTGCGGGAACGGAGAATCCTGCTGCCAGCGGTGGTGCGCGGCACCGGAAAATGGGGCTGGCGGGATGGAGAATCGCACCCGAACTGTTCCTTTCCCCACAGCAGCTGCAAGATCTGCTGTGTTTTTCCAGTATTTGGGTTTTTTATTTCAGAGCCAGGCTGATAGTTGATGCCCCCTTCTACTACCAGCCCCTCCACCCGCCCCAACCCCCCCCCCCCCCCACACCCCTCCCCACCGCCCCAACCTCCCAGGATCCAAGTTTCCCCCCCCCCCCCCCCCCCACCGCCACAACCTCCCAGGATCCAGGTTTTCTGTGACAGAAAGGCAGGAACACCCTGTTTGGGTACATTGACCTCTGCGCTCTGTTCTAACTGTGTTCTAATCAAGCAGGACTGTATGCTGGGAATGGAGGGTGGAACAATTCATATGGGTTTGTGTATGTGTATGATGCATTAACTTGTGCTTCTAAGTGGTGCAATGCTGCAGCATTTTATGACCTCTATTCCAGCATGCAAGGAGCTTGCCACGATTGATTCTTGGAGATTTGTGTGCCCTTGTTCCAAGAGTGATGTACTATACTCGTCAATGACCTATTAAGACACATCAAACCCATGTTATTATTGTTCAGGATATGATCTCATTTTTCACCAAGCTCTCTCATCCCTCTTACTAATGAGATTGTGATAAAATCTTCATTTAAGCATTAATGCTGAAAGAGCAGGTTAATTAACATTAATTTCTCATTAATAATGTCTGCCTTGCAAATAAATACTCCATTGGAATTTGTAGCTCAGTTTACAAGGGGGCCATGAGCTAATGGCTTTTTTGTTAAAATGATGGCAGTGTGAATTTGATCTTGTATGTTGTGGATGAAGATTTAACTAATTTATTTGAACCTGTTTAATCTTTTGGTGACATTTATGTTGTTCTTTATGCAAGGCAATTGCTTTTAGTTTGCTTTGCTAATTGTGAAATATTTTGTTTTGGGGCCTTTTTCTGAGTTAACATTCTAAGAATGGAAATAATCAAGAGTCAGTCATGATTTAAATTATCCTTTCAAGTAAGAATTTGTCTAGTTTTCCTCATGGAATAACATTAGCTATCTTGTCCACATTGTATCTGGCTACGAGGGGAGTTAGACAGCGATAACCAAACAAAATCATTGTAAGGGAAACTGCTGGTGAAATATAAGCTCAATAAAGGAAGTCAATGTTGAACTGACAATAAAAAGGAGGGGCAGCTATTAAAACGGAGCCTCTGTTCTTAAAGGGGCGTTGGCTCCATGAAACAAATTTAGATGAATAGCTTTAATTGTTTAGCAAAACACAATTTAGTGTTGAATTATATCATACCAGCCACACTCTGTATGGACATTTCTCCAAATCCTAATTCTTTATGTGGTGACTCGCGCCAATACTAGGGAGACTTCCAAAATATCTGAACAAGGGTTTATTGGTAACAAGTAAAGGTAAACTATACACGGGCACAGAGGCACTAAACAGGTCTTCACCGGCTGGCTCCAGTGTCCACTCTGTCGGGGACCCTGCTCCCAGGGATCTTGTGCTTTTAGTCATTGGTCGGGATTCACGCGCTCCCATGCGATAGGCCCCGAGCCAGTCACATGTACTGTGAGGGCATGCCCCTTAAAGGGACCACACTACCACATTCCTCCCTCTTTTAGTCCCAAAAAATATACTTACAGAATAGGTTATGTACAGTTACTATAACAATAGAAGGCTGACAAAAGCAAGAGAAGAAAGTCCATAACAGGTCATCACAATCTCAATCTGTCGGGGGATTTTTAGGGTCTTGTCAACCCCCAACTGGCAACTCCAAATCTGAGGTTGCAAAGATGTCATCTGTCATAATATGCGCCCATGCACATCAATCAGGTAAAAACAGGCAGTGACAGACACCCAGGTTAGCCAATCAACATACAGGACAGAACACAACCAATCACCAGACAGAGGACCAGAGGGGGCCTTCCAACTACAAAACACACGAGGCATCAGCACTCCGCCTCTTTCCACTGGTGAAAACTGCAGTGACAGTCAGGGTGTACATATCAGTCAGCACCTTCTACACGTGGATCAGAGCTACCCTGGTCTAGTAAGTTAGAGTTAGTACACTTAGAGTAGTAGAGTGTCAACCCACAGCCAGCTGTGTGCATTGTTACAGAAGTTCAATAAATTGAATTGAACCAACGCCTACGTTTGATGTATGCTTTACAGTTCATCTGCATCTTGTTGCAGTCCGTTTTACCCCAGGGTGAATAACACAACATCATCTATAGAAGATTATCTCTGAGATTCGATCACTACAGCAGGGGCATTCTCTTCTCCAGCTCCCTCCTCGGTCATCGATGGGGAGTCTCCTCAGAACTCCTAGATTCCCTCTGTTCTGGCTCCACCACGGGAGCACTGGTGCTGCTTGCTGACTGCACTGCACCGAGATTGGGGTTGTGGCCCCCCAATGTCTTACATGGTCAAAGTGCTTCCGCACTGTCTTGCCGTTCCAATCCATCATGCACGTGACTGTGCCCCACTTTGATATAACTCTGCCTGGGCCTGAGGCAATGTTCCTGTCGAGGGCCGGGTCACCCACTTGAAATGACCTGTCTCTTTTGTGCGAAACATGCTGTTTCCTCTGGGAGGCCTGCCAAACCCCCATCCTCCCCACCAAATTCAGAAAAACTACGTCCATTCGGGTCTAGAGGTGATGGTACATGAGTAATTCCACTGGTGTGCCACCCTTGCTGGCATGGGAGGGGCCGTTTTATAAGATAGAAGAAAGTAGACGTTCCTAAGGTGTAGTGGTCTGCTTCTTCATGTCTGTTTTTGAACGTCTGCACAGCTGTCTCCGCTAACTCATTTGAGGTGGGGTAATAGGGGACTGTTCTAGTATGACGAATGCCATTTGTTCTGACAAAGTACTGAAACTCTTCCCCAGTGAATGCAGTGCCATTGTCAGACACTATTACTTCGGGGAGGCCATGGGTAACAAAGATCCACCGCAGGAAATCTATTGTGGCCGTCGAGATTGTTGTCCCCACCCCTTGGACATGCTACCACTTTGATTGGTGTCAACCAACATGAGGAACATTCCGCCAAGGACCTGCAAAGTCCACATGTACCCTCATCCATGTCGACCAGGCCATTCCTATGGGTGAAGGTAGGCTGTGGCTGTCTCTGGCAAGGGTCGCACTGATGCATCATGCATTCAATACCCTTATCAATGCCAGGCCACTAAATGTAGCAGGGCCCCGGAGGGTTTCTCGCAGCTCGGCTGCGGATACGAGGCCCCGCACATCTGGTCGGGGGTCCACACATGCGCACAGCAGCGGCTGCCAGCGGCCACCCCATGGGTCATGGCAGACTCGGACCGCAGAGCGTCACCATAAATATAGGCCCCCCCTGAGATCACGCACGCCCGAGGGTGACGCCCAATCGTTCCCCTGGCCGTCCATGAGGCCCCCGCCCCCCCCCCCCGTGATCTACCCCCCGCCCCCTTGGCCCCACCAGGTCAGCCGCCACCCGAGGTTCCCGACGGCCGATCTGTAATTAGAACCATGCCATCGAGAATTCGGCCAGTTTTGCGCGGAGAATCGTGCGAGCGGCGCCGGTCACAATTTTTGGGTTGACGACCATTCTCTGCCCCCACGCCGAACCAGATTTCAGCGCGGAGGCTCGGAGAATCCAGCCCCATGTGTCTAGTATTACGACCAAAGGGTCGGCGCCGCCCCTGCATTGATGCACCACCTGGTGGGAGGGCTAGCAGCTGCGCCACATAAAGCCTGGCTTTACCTGCAGATACGGACGGAGAATTGCCGGGTCCGTGGCCGCGCATGCACACGGACGCAACCTGCAGCGTTCGCGCCGTACAACATGGTGCCGGCTGAGCGCGGACTCGGCAGGCCAGATATTGCCCCTCTGTAACCCCCCTCGCCACCCCGGACCACCCCCCACCAGTCCCCCATCCCCAACGAAGCATCCCCGGCCAGCGGACACATTCCGCAGCCGCCACTTGAGGACCCTGAAAATTGTCAACACACGTGTCTCACGCCGTCGGGAAGTCAGCCCATCGGGGGCGGAGAATCGGGGAGGGCCTCAGGTGATGTCCTGAGGCCGTTCCAATATCATGCGGCGTGCTCAGCCATTACACCACTTTTGAGGGGGTGGAGCATTCGTAAAACGGCAGAGCCCCCGATTTCGGCGTCAAAACAGATTCTCCAGCCAATCGCCGAATGCGATTTTGGTGTCGGCAATCGGAGAATCCAGCCCTGCGTTTTGACACCAATGCAGAATTTGTGGATTTCACATCAGCAAAACTGGTGCCGCATCTGGACTGATTCTGCTACTTTTGAGGGTCTGGAACCGGCGGCACATGGAACACAATCGATTCGAATGACAAACGGTGCCGGATTCGCCGATTCCACGATTTACACTCAGGAGGCTGGCAAGCTGCAGCTGCATATACACACATCATTCCCCGCGCACACCATCCCAGCCAACAAGATGGCAGCAAGAAGAGTGGCACTCCGTTTCACCAATGCCAAGCAGGAAACCCTCCTCGACGATATGGAGGATAGTAGGGTAACCCTGTACCCCAGCCCGGGAAAGGGTCGACCAGCTGCCGCCGTTCGTCGTGCTTGGCAACTGGTGGCAGAGACGGTCACGCCATGAGTAACACCGTCCGGACCTGCCAGCAGTGCTGGAAGAAACTGCACGACCTCCTCAGGGTGGCCAGGGTGAGTCGGTAAAACTGTGCCCCTGGCACTAACCCGTGTCCACACAGCCGTAACTGTACCCCCCAACCCGGAGGGCGGCTGAAGCCCCACTGTGCACCACATCCCGGCATGGCCAGGTGTCCTGGCCAGCAGGTGGAGGCAGGAATGCCCGAGGGGGCAGACGGTTGGAGGGCACACCAACCCGAGGAAGTAGTTGCCGTCCAGACAGGTTTCGGGTTTCTGGAACAAACAGTCCCATCAATTGAGGAGATGCAGTTGCAGAGCCAGGGATTACTTGAAGGGTTGTCAGCGAACATCCAGCACTTGCAGGTCCAATTGGAGAAGTCTAGCCGCGTGCAGGAGCAGGAGGTGGTGCTGACAATGCGTGCCACCCATGCCAACACTGCACGGCTGGCGTCCACGGTGGAGGAATTGGGGGAGTTGGTTTCGGCAATGGATCAACATGTCCAAGGCCTGGGGCATTTTGTGCAGGCACTGGCCGAGGCCCAAGACAGGGTTGCCACCTCACAGGCGACTCTGTCCCAGAGCCACCTGGAAATCGCAGTAGCGCTCCTGGCCATGGCCCAGTCACAGCAGGTCATGGCTGGGAACGTCGGTGGCATTGCCCAGGTGCTGGCTGACGTGGTGCAGACACAGAAGGAGGTGGCCCAGTCCCAAAGGAAGATGACGCCATCACTGGCTGATATGACACAAATCCAGAAGGTGATGGCACAGTCAAATGGTGATGTGGCGCAGTCCCAGGCGGAGATGGTCCACTCCCTGTGCTCCATGGCTGCGAACGTGCAGACGCTGATCGAGACCAGAGCGGGCATCCAGGACCGGCAGTGTCAGGTGTCAGGGGAGCGTCAGGGGTTAGCTCCATTCACACCATCACCCCATGGATTACCGCAGGGGCCATTGGAAACCCTGAGGGAGTAGGAGGTGATGGGGCCCATGCTGGTGACACCCGCAGGGGAGGTCCCGGAACACCGCAGCACATCGGACACCCCCCCTCCCTGTCTCTGGTGCATCTGGTAGGCAGTGGGCAGAGCGCGACGGCACCATGTCACCCAGGACATCTGAACAGCAGCCTGGCCCATCCAGGTCCGGTCACTCCAGAAGACGCCCATATATGGGGACCCAGGTCGCAGGGCTGGAATCACAGCAGGCGCCTCCACTCCTGCTGTACAGTCTGGGGAACCACCTAGACGTAACATCAGGGCCTAAAAGGCCAGGAAGTTAGACACTGGTTAAGTTGGAATGGCTGCAGGGCACAGTTTAGTCAAAGGGGTTAGGGCACAAATCTGTATATATTTGTTCACATTAAACACCTGTTACCACCGTTACAACCTACCTCCCTGCTCTGTCCGATGGGTGTGAGGGTGGGCTGGTCTGGACTGGCTGGGGTTGGGGGTTGGGATGGATGGCCGTTGCGGGTGAAACGGGTGGACTGTGTAGGTGATCTTGGCTCCATACACACACACCCCGACCGGCCCTATCACCAGCAACCCAGGGATTCGATGGGGCCGTGTGATGGAGTGGACAGCTTGCATGCAAGGATCACCCAGGTGAATGGTGGAAAGTGCTACCGTGGGCAGGAGTCAGATATTGTCAAGTGATGTGGAGCACCAGAGCTCATCGCAGGGTGGGTTGTCATCATCCTCCATCCCAAGGACCAGGCCTGCTGTTACTGTCAACCCAGGGCCCCACCCCCGTAGTGCGACAGGTATATATTACGGAAGGAATTGCAGGCGGGAGCAGGGATGCGCTGCCCATGCCCCTGTGAGGTCCCCCCCCTACCAATCCCATCTCCCCAAGTCGGTGATCAGAGTGTCTCGTGCGCATAGGCCCTGGAGCACACATTGTGTGGCCTCCCATGCCTGCCTGGTCGCCATGTCCTGGCCATCCGCGCACCCTTCCGCATCCTCCTCATCAGACAAAGCCTGCCGTTATTCCTCCTCCTCCTCCAGCACATCGCCCCTTTGCTGCGTGATGTTGTGGAGAACACAGCAAGTTGCCACGATGCAGGTAGCCCTCTCAGCGCTATACTGGAGGGCCCCTCCAGAGCGGTTCAGGCACCTGAACTGCATCTTCAGGAGGCCGAAGCACCGCTCGATCATGGGCCTGGTCGCTGCATGGGCGTCGTTGTAGTGGGTTTTGGCGTCGGGTCTATGGCCTCCGGATAGATGTCATCAGCCACGACTACAGTGGATGACCCCTGTCACCCAGCAGCCAGCCCCCCCAGCCAAGGAGGCATCTTAAACATGTCAAGAATCATTGAGTGTGCCAGGATGAAGGCGTTGTGCAACATGCTTGGGTATCGGGTGCTGATGTGTATGATGCGCAGCTGATGATCATATATCAGCTGCACATGAAGAACTGCCTGTCACCTGCAGGTACTCGGAGGGAAACATACATCCCGTCGATCATCCCCCGGACCAGGGGCAATCCGGCGATGGTGGCAAACTCCGCTGCCTGGGCATCCTGATGGGCTCGGTCTACATTGAAGTGGATGTATTGAGCCACCTGGACACCTGTGGACTACTTGACGGCACAAATGCACCAGTGCACCGAGGTCTGTGAGATCCTGAACAGGTCCTCACTCAGCGCCTGAAAAGATCTGTTGTGTAAATGTTCAGGGTGACCATCACCTTGACGGCCACCTGGAGCAGGTGTCCTCCCCCAAACCCCCACGGTGCTAGGTATGCCATCATCTGTTAGATATGTTGCACTGTCTTTCTGCTGAGCCAGTCTGGCAGGTCCTCAAATGACTAGGCGGTGCTGGTACACATGAGGCCTCATTCGGCGCCTTCTTGACATCATCTCCTCCTCGGCCTGTTGGGCAGCTGCCTCTCCAACCTTGACGGCTGCCACCTGCCCCTCTGCAACATGCTCTGCTGCTGCATGCCCTGCTGTTGCAGCTTCCTCCTCCTTGAGCAGCGCCCGCTTGTACAGCTGCAGGGCATCCCCTAGGGCTGTGGCAACTGGGAGTAAGGCCACCATTGCTGGTTGAATTCCAATATCTATTGTCTGCAGGAGGTGAAAGGCCGACATGTTAGCATGGTGCGTACCTCTGTGCCCAACCAGGTCCAAAGGGCTACATGGCGGCCCCAGTTGGCACTGTAGGCTTTTCCCCCACATGTCCCTCCCCCAACCCCCCCCCCACCCCCCCCCGCACCCCAGCCCCATCGGTGGCCAGCATCGTGGGGGCCTCTGGCCCTGGCGCCTCTCCTTGGTACACCTGCCAGGTACCATTGGCTGGCACTGCCCTCACCAGGGGTATGCACCGAGGCCCCCCTAGGGGCTACTGTGGGTGTTATCCTGGGAGGACCGCCAGTCGGTGGTGGCCAGGTGTGTGGTGTGACGGAGGGATGATGTGGCGGGTGGGGGCAAGGGGGCACCCATATGGTCAGTTCCACTCTGCAGAACCAGGAGCCAAGGTGGGTGGTCAGTGGGTACGCAGCAAAATGGTTGTGGTAACGGCGGTCGGTGCCTGGACACTGTCCCAGTTCCGTGAGCGAGTCACCTCGGCCACCCGGCCTATTGCCCCCATCCCCCCCTCCCCCGGCCCTGGCAGGTCTCCCTCCACCCCAGCAAACCCGGCCAGTGTCCATCCTGGCAGACCCCAGTCGCGCCTCTCTGTGTCCTACCTCCTCTCTCTCTCCCTCATCAGCCACTACGCTGGTTTCATGAGTTTTGAAACACAAGTGAACCGCGCCGTCAGGTGTCGGCCCATCCGAAATGGAGAATCTCGGCGGCCCCGGAAAATATTGAGTCGGGCCCACTAATGAGATACAAACGATGTTTCCTGTACGTGTGTTCCGGTACGCGTTGACGCCACTGTCGAGGTGACGGAGAATCGCGATTTTGCTACGATCTGGAAGTAGTGTCAGTTAGCATAGCATAGCATAGCATTTACAGTGCAGAAGGAGGCCATTCGGCCCATCGAGTCTGCACCGGCTCTTGGAAAGAGCACCCTACCCAAGGTCAACACCTCCACCCTATCCCCATAACCCAGTAACCCCACCCAACACTAAGGGCAATTTTGGACACGAAGGGCAATTTATCATGGCAAATCCACCTAACCTGCACATCTTTGGACTGCCGGCACAGATAATCGCATCACGATGGGTCACTTCGCAGAATAGTTATCCAGAAAAAGTCAGAACGACTGAAACTAGTTCTAACGCTGGGATTACCATGCTTCTGACTCTCAACTAACACCGACAACCCAACTAGCTCCTGACAGTGGCCCACCCCCCCCCCCCCATCTACACCCCCACCGAACACCCACCTACTCCCCCAACCTCCAGAACCCTGACTAACTCCTGACCATCCAACGGTGGTGTTGTTTGTGATTCTTGTTCTTAGGATGGATGCTGTAGTGTTCACAAAGACCACAGAAACTAACTTCATTAACAAAGCTAACATTTATTTACATTACTTATTAAAGCTCGTGCACGTACTCCTATGGTAAACAATAATCTAGTAATCTACATTCTACACTCTCTAGTAATCTACAATCTACACTCAACTAACACTAGTCTCTACACTCTATCTATAACAGTACACTGATCTCTCTCATTACTCCTCTGCTCTCCTCTCCAGCCTTCTCCCAGAAGTCTGTGAGTCAGTGCTTTGTATAGTTCTGCATCTAGCTCCATCTAGTGGTTAATTATGATATGACATTAACCTTTTGTATTCTGAACATTTCCATAATGTCACACCGACTACCTCCCTGACCCACCCTGATGACCCCTGACCACCTGCCCAATTTCAATTACTAACTACGCAACTACTCTCCAACCCGAAGCATGAGCCCTCGATCACCCAATTACCATCCTCTGAACCACCGGCCCCCAAACACCCGACTGACCACCAATCATTAGGCTACCTTTCCTGATCACCCCAATTAACCCCCAGGCCCCTCAACCTGCCGAACCGCCAGACTACACCACCTCACCCCCCATCTTCCCGGAGCCCCCACTATCCTCCCAAGCCTTCCTATCGATTACCCACCAACAAGTCACTCTTAACCCTCACCCACTTACCTGCCACCTGACCCCCTCACTTGTCATGCACACTTACCTTCTCTCTATAGCTTCTCAAAGTAGCTTTGGGATCTTTAAACCCGCTACCTAGCGGAATAGGGCAACTAGTGCTTTAAAAAGGGGTGAGGCATCTATAAAGATTTTCTGCTTTGCTCCCTATGAGGATTTCTACAGTGCCTATGTGTAGGAAGGACCCGCCATTGGTGGCATGGTGGCACAATGGTTAGCTCTGCTACCTCGCAGCTCTAGGGTCCAGTTCAATTCCGGCCTCGGGTGACTGTCTGTGTGGAGTTTGCAATTTCTCCCTGTGTCTGCTTGGGTTTCCTTCGGGTGCTCCGGGTTCCTCTCACAGTCCAACAATGTGCAGGTTAGGTGGTTTGATTACGCTAAATTGCCCTTTGTGTCCAAAAGGTTAGATGGGATGACTGGGTTATGGGGATAGGGTAGAAGCCTGGGGTGCTCTTTCCAGGTACCAGTGCAGACTCGATGGGCCGAATGGTCTCCTCCTGCACTGTAAATTCTCTGATTCTGTGACCAGAAGCTGGACCCTAGAAGTCCTTGGAATTTAAATAGGAATGTTTTTGTGCCACTTGGGTTGGAAATCGGGATTCTGACCCAGATTGGAACTGGGCCAACATTCTTATGCACATTCATTGCCCCCAGCAGGGCCTTTAGCAGGTCATATAAGTAAGCGAGAGGGAGTGGCCCTGGCATACTTGGGCCCTTCCTTCCCACAGCCTTGTGCCCTTTTGTGAATGAACGGCCTCAGCAATGCCTGCCGGTCCCCCTTTCAACCGGACCTGTTTCTCATTTAGACCCGCCTCCTGTCTGTGTCTGCCACTGTGAATTGGGCAGCAAACAGAACTCCTGTTTAATTAAGCAATTTGCACAACAAAATCCCGGCACAAACGCATTTCCATTGTTCTGGGCCAGAGTTTAGAAAACTCCAAAGTATATCATGGAGTTCACCTGACCTACAACTGTTTATTCATTTTGGTTATGAGGAGCACAAGGGCCTATTTTTCAGGTGTTATTTTAACAGAGCCCTTCAGCACGTTTAAACAAAACAAAGTTTATTCTACGAATTCAGTTAACATTTTATAAACACACCCAGTAAGCATTTTTAACAACTACAAACAAATTCCCCACACCATCTTTAGTACTCTATATTTAACCCTTAATAACTTCCCTTTACTGTTTCAATTTGATAACAACATCCAATACCAGACAAACCCTTTTTACCAAAATAGGAGGTACAAATTCTTTACAGAAAGCAGTTCTCACTTTTAAATTATCAAGTGATCTGGACACTTTTTAACATGCAGAGAGACACACACCCAAGACTTCGCTGTCTCTATCCAGCTTCCAAAAGTCTAAACCGAAAGTAAAACTCAGAGCCACAGCCCAGCTCCCAGCTCAAAACGAAAGTAAAATCCAGAGCTACAGCCCAGCTCCACCCACACAATGACATCACTGAAGCCATTTGATAAGGCATATGTTTCTTAAAGGGACATTCCCATGACACCATGCAGTGCGGGATTGGGAATACATACATCATCGCAATGCTGGAGTTCCAATCCTGGAATTGAAATCTGGTCCAGTGTGTGCGACATCTTCATTTTACAAGAGAGGTGTTCACCTTTTATCCTAGTGTGTCTCTTATACTCTTGTCCATAGATTAGAGCTGGTTCCAGTGTGATTGCAGCCTCAGCGTTTTATTTAGATATCGCAATGAAGGTATCATTTCATGGCGGTTCATTTTAGATCAGACCAGGATATTAAAACATTTTCTGTAGCAGTGCTTTTTTTTCATTTCCCCACATCAGATTTTTCTCTCCAGTTGTAGATCGCTCCATGGAACTCTGCCGCCTTCTATTTCATGCCTGAAAAGACAGGCAGATAGATTGTTTCCCGTTCTGCGCCAATGTCTTTCTTGATTTGGTGCTCAGGAAGTCCATGAGAGCAGGTACACTGATTATTCGCTAATTTTTTTTTCTCCGGGTGGGAATTTTCTGTCCTCAAGAAAAATACAAGAGCAAAATATTGCAGATGCTGAAACTTGAAATACAAACACCAATCTGCTGGAAACATTAAACAGGTCTTCAGGACCCAACATCAAGTTCAAGAATTTACAAAGAAACATATGGGGCACAATTTCCTCATCGGGAAACTAAGTCCCGAAGCCGGAGTGAAAACCGGAGTGTTTCACTCCGGCATCGGAGGCCGTTCCCAGCCCCCTATTCTCCCGCCGCCGGGGCTAGGAGCGGCGCCGCGTCATTTATGCGCACCGGGCCTTGGCGCCGTGTAAAAGCGGCGCCGCATAAATGACGTGACCGGTGACGCGTAAATGACGTCACCCGCGCATGCGTGGTTGCCGTGTTCCCCGCGGCCACCCCGCAAGAAGATGTCGGATGGATCTTGCGGGGCAGCGGAGGAAAGGAGGTCCTCCTTCAGAGAGGCCGGCCCGCCGATCGGTGGGCACCGATCGCGGGCCAGACCTCTTTTGAGCCCCCACCCCGGTGCAGGAACCCCCCTCGTCCCCCCACAGGCCGCACACCCCCAGCATTCCCGCGCTGTTCCCGCTGGCAGCGATCAGGTGTGGATGGCGCCGGCGGGAAACTGTCGTGTTGGGCAGGCCACTCGGCCCATCCGGGCCGGAGAATCGCCGCTCGCCCATTACCAACGGCAAATGGCGATTCTCCCAGCGGCCAGTCGTGATTCGCGCCGCGCCGGTTTGGGGGGGTGGGAGAAACGCGTGCGGGCGTTTGGGCGGCGTGGCGGGACTCGCGCGGCGCCCGGGCGATTATCCCGCCCGGCGTGGGGGGGGTAGAATTCTGCCCATGAATTATGAGCAGAAGTAAGTCCCTCCTCCTCTCCACATTGTGGCTCATCTGATTGCAACCTCAACCCCACATGCCCACCTCCCCCCGATAATCTTTGAGCCCCTTGCTTATCAAGAATCCAACTATCTTTATCTTAAAAATATTCAAAGAATTTCAGACAATAATTACTGCTCCCGTTCTTTTCACACGGCAAGCACTGGTACAAATTTTGCTGTTGTCATTTACATCTCCATTCAACCCACATTTTGTTTCTTTACTTATTCCATTTTATAGTTCTACTGAAATGTCACAGCCCTGAAACATTCCTCTGGCCGGAATTCTCCGGCCATTGGGATTCTCTGTTCCTGCCGGCAGAGCATCCCCATCCGTGGGTTTCCCGGCTGTGTAATCAGTGGGAAATCCCATTGATAACGGCGGGAACAGGGAATCCCGCCACCAGTGAATGGCGCGTCGCTGTGAAGTATGTGGCTGTGGGACGGGGAATCCTGCCTTCTGTTTCTTTCTCCACAGAAACCTTCTGACCTCCTGAATATTTCTATTTTCTATATATATTTGCTCCATTGGTTGCACATGTTCTGTGAGGGAACCAGCAAAGAACAAAAGCAATTTCCCCATTTAGAACTTTTGTACTGACCGATTGTGGAAAGGAGCTTGTTTTGACATTTGGTAATACCAAATGCTGCTCTGCATTATCAGGACAGAGAAGGCAAATGATGAGATGATGGAGATAAAGGATACCGTGAGAAATATGAATTTGTGCTGTGATGTACCACAATAGAATTACTTGGGATAGGGTTTCCACTTTAGGCAATCAGGTCAGCTTCAATGAAATGAGGGCCAACCATGTCCTGGATGCCTGGCCTTCGATGCTCCTGGCCTCCCTGTGGTGCATTGCAAGACTTTGACACAGAGGCAGATCTCTCCCTCAGGATAATCAGCAGCCTCACTTTCCCACCAGAGGCAGGTTTCTGGCATCTCCAGCGCTCCCTTCTCCCAATCGGTGCCCGTGGAGCCCTAAGGGTCATCTTGGGATGGAGGGGCGGCTGGAGTGAGCTCCAGAGGCTCCGACATCATGTAGCATTGCCAGCCCTGCCAGCTCCCCATTGTCTGCATCATGATGTTGACTCACTCAGCCATTCCCCCCTGTGACTGGGCCACATTCTGCAGTGCCTCACCAATGTCTACCTGCATCTGGGACACATTCTTCAGTGAATGGGACATGCACTGGAGTGCATTGGCAATGCTTACCTGACTCTGGGACATGCTCCGCAACAGCTCAGGAAGTTCCACCTGCGCCAGGGACACGTCCCGCAGCGACTGGGACATGGTGTCGAGGACACTGACTTAGCCATGCCTTGGGCACCACCAGTCATGGTGCTGCAGGCTTTCCACTGCAGTCGCCACCCCAACAGTGTCGGCCTCGATTCCACACATTACCAGCGCCATCTCCTGCACCCGCAGCTTTTGGGACTCCTGCAAACAACTATGGACCTGCTGGACTGTTGCTGACATCCCCCTCTGAATCTGAGGACTGCATCCTAGCATCTGCATGAGCTCCGGAATAACCTTGTCCAGAGGCTCGGCATCGGACTGGGACCCAGCTGAGTCCTGGAATCCAGCAGACGTCCGACTGCTGTTCTCCCTGGATGTCCCTGCCTCTACCCGATCAGAAACTGTGTGGTGGTCACCAGATGGTGCCCCAGAAAGCTGGCCACTACTTGCTGTGCAGAGTCTGCACTTTCTCCCCCTGTCTGTGTGGGTTTTCTCCGGGTGCTCCGGCTTCCTCCCACAGTCCAAAGATGTGCAGGTTAGATGGACTGGCCATGCTAAATTGCCCTTCGTGTCCAAAAAGGTTGGGTGGGGTTACTAGGTTACAGGGATATGGTGAAGGTGTGGGCTTAAATAGGGTGCTCTTTCCAAGGGCCGGTGCAGATTCGATTGGCTGAATGGCCTCCTTCTGGACTGTAAATTCTATGATTCTATACTTTCGCACACCGAGGTGTGTGTGTCTCTGTGCTGGTTGAGGGTGGGGATGACAGGTGTGATGCCTCAATGGTGGTATCCATGGAGCTGACCTCTGCGGTGTTCTCTTGGAAGGCAGGGGCCAGAGGCAAGGAGCCATCCCGATGGATCGGCATCATCAGATGGAGATCCTGCAGGAGAATGTATACATGGTCAGTGAGCGGGAGCGATCATCATGTCTGGCATGCAAAACACACGCGTGACAGGTCCTCTGGGCGGGGCCGATGATTCTCCACCTCTGTGGCACAGGCCAAGCTTGATGTCAGTGGCTGCTCTGTCCTCGGTCACCCTCACAATCTCCAGGGCCCATTCCTCGTAGGGGAAGCGGACTCTGATGTCCGGCACCCCTTTTCCACTTTCCATCTGCTATGGGCCAACTTCTCCTGCAGGGACAAAGAGAAGACATTGTGAGCTGCACCCATCATGCATCCGCTACGGAGGCGGTATGGCGGGGACAGGTGTGGGCACCGCCCCTGGGCATGGGTGTGGTGTGCTGGTGGGTGCCAGAGTGTGCTGGCGCACAAGCGTGGTACTGTGCTGGGGAGAGGGGGGTGCGGTGCCAACCGCCGGGCCCTCGGGCGAGGTGCGGCTTGGGCTGGCAGGTGAGACTGGTGCCAGGGGGCTGATGCCAACTCATTCGTGTAGACCGATGGAGCTCGTTGAGCCTCTTGCAGCACTCTGTGGTGGTCTTCCTGCTCACACTCCCCAAACATACGGGCACTGCCACAGCCTCCCATGCGGCACTAGCTGATCTGTGGCTGACCCTCAGACCCCCTCGGTGAAGCAGGGTGTCCCATTTGGACTCAACTGCATCCAACAATCTGGTAGGCCGGCATCTCCGAATCGTTGAGCGGATCTGTGCGGTCACATGGCTGCATGCTGTCTGAGGTTTGCTCTGCAGGATCATTTTAAGAGCTGCTCCTCTTTGTTAGCGAGGAGTTACCAGGTGCCGTCCAGGCAATTCAGCTGACGGGACAGCCATTTCCGGTCCTAATTGGCGTTTGATACCAGTGGTGCTCTTGCTAGATTTTCAGTTGGGAAGCACCCTGCAATTCCCGTTGGTTACCACAGTGAGAAACATTTCCGTTAGATCGTCCCATGGTTTTGTTGACCGGGGGTCGGTTCTTTTGATGCATGGCATGGTTTAACAGATTTCCCATTAAGTATGCAAGCTCTGCAGTTTCCAATGAACTTTTCAAGTGTAGATATTTTGCTGGCTACTGGACTGTTTCACAGGGTTGTTTCTTCATCTTAACAACATCTGGATATCCATTATGGGTTAAATGCAATACGTGCTGTAGTGCTTCTGGGATGATTGCTCGTGTCCCATATGTGACACAGTTGGCATCAAACAATGCAAATTAATTGGGTCATCTATGGTATAGGACCAATTCTTCCTCTTTTTCATGAGGCCATTCCATTTTTAGGTCCTGGTTTACTTTCTGCAAGGCCCTGTCTGTTTCCGATGCTGCCTTCAACTCCTTTTGTGTGACAAAATTTACGATCAGGCGTGAACTCATTGTGTTCTTGGAGTCATTGTTGTTGCAAGTCATATCGCTGTTGCTGACATTGTTTGCAATTGTAAATGTCCAAGCATGGCAGCTATTGGCTGAATAAAACAGCAAGATACTTGATCTGAAAGTTGTAGTGATCTGACCATCTGTAGATGTGTAGAGATCGATGACCAGGTCCCTAAAACAATGTAGTCAGCACTTGGGTGATCGGTGCAGAGAGTAAACTTTCTACCATGCAGACACAATGCTCACAAGTACAGCCACAGGCTAGTGCTCCCACTCTCCAATAGTATAGTTGCATTCATTTTGCAATTCAAGTTCTTTTTCTTCAATGTGCTGAGGGTACAGCTCCAATCGCATTTCCTGACATATTTCTTGTGACGTACGTTTCTGCATATGGGTTGAAATGCTCAAGAACCGACAGAGGTGCTATCTTCTCCTTTAAAGTGTCAATTTGCTGTGAGATTGCCCATTCCCATTGTGCATCTTTGCACAGTAGCTTTTAAAAAGTCTCCACGATCTCTACATACCTATGAATGCATTTTGATAAAACTTGGTAGTAGCGAAGAACACTGTAAAATCTTCCACATTAGATGGGTCCAGAAGTGAATGAATGACGACTCTGATGTTGTCATGTGCAGACATTACCCTAGATGATGTCACTATATGCCCTAAAAAGTCAGTCTTGTATGCCACAAATATGTTTTTGTCCTTGTCTATCACATTGTGTTATTCAAGCTAAGTGACCATTGCTGATAACTGATGATTGCGTTCTGCTTTGTCCCTTCCATAGACAATGATTTCCTCGGGTAGGTTGAGCATCCCCTCAATGTCTGACAAGAGTGATGAAACTATCTTCTGGAATGTGTCAGCTATTGAGCTCAATCCACAGATGGTACAGAAGCATATTATTGTGAGTAACAAAAGCTGTGAGATATCGGCTTTTCTCCGCTAGTGTTATTTGAAGATAGTTCTATCACATATCCTGCTTTGAAAGAACTGTGGAGTCATGGAATGATGCAGATAGTTCTTAGCTTTGTTGACTGCCTTAAGGCCACTCATTGTCCATGTTTGCCATTTATATGTCGCACAATGCTTATGTTTGATATCTACAGTGATGAGTTGATTTGCTCAATTGTACCATTTGCCTCAAGTTGTTACAGTTCCTGCGGATTGCAGATGGCACTCATCTTAAATTTTGTGAAATTGACTGACTTGATATGTTCATGTGAGCAGGATGACAATAACCCTTAATCACTTCAAATCTGGTAAATAAGGAAGTTTATTGTTGAGAATAATCAGTGTTATTGATCACTATGTGTGCCTCAGTTGGGTCTTCAAGTTTGAAGTCAAGGATATTTTTGTGAGGGCATGAAGAGTCCAGCACGAGTCAAACAGAAAGTTTTATTTACAACACTATTTACACAGCATCAATAGTTCACTACTGGTTCCCTCTCTAGTCGGTACCATACTGGCCAGCTCTGTTTGTACACTGAACGGTTAATGATTGCTCTGCTCCCTTATAGAGGAGCTCATATTCCCCAAGATTCAAGGGGTAACCAATTTTCCCCAGGCAACGGGATCCGGGCAAGTTACAACACATATCACTCTGTCTTTGGCTACGTCCTGAAACTGTTATCATTCCCAAAACCGGAATAATCGAGTCATTGTGTCTGTCACAAGGTATGAAAAATAATCATCGTAGAGTTTGGCGTTCAGTATGGATCATTTTACACCCACATTGATGAGGAGCAACTCAGAATACTAATCCTAAAAACAGCCAAAAATAAAAGAATATAAAAAATATATTTTGCAGAGAATTCCGTGAGCTATCCATTCAGGTGATCCACTTAGAATAAATACAAATTAAATAGATTACAGAACAGAAGTTTGATGTTGGCTAATTCACTGCCCCAAGAACAAATGGGCCATGTCATTCAACATGGTGTTGGATTTATTGTTCATTGTTGAGATTAGTGATATCTGCAGTGGTGGCATGGCATGCTTTAGTATTCCAGGGTTAGCACAGGGGAATGAAAAGCAGTCAAAATTCTAGACCTTTTCATTTCCAGTAAATGCTAGCCATGACCAGATTTGAGGAGATTAAGGGTCATTGTGATGCTTCTCACATCCACAATTCAGCCAGTTTCACAAAATTTAAGATGGGTGCCATTTGCAATCCACACCAAAGTGTCACAGGAACTGAAACAACTTTAGGCAGATGGTATTGTAGAGCAAATACAGCTCATCACCGTAGATATCAAACCAAATTATTGTGCGACATATAAATGACAAACCTGGATTATGAGTTGACCTTATGGCAGTCAACAAAGCTAACATTCCAGACAGGTAGCTCCTTTCTATAATCCAAGATCTATCTGCATCATTCATGACTCCACAGTCTTCACAAAGCAGGATATGCGATAAGACCACATGTGAACGGCGCCGGTGGGACTAGGGCTTTCTTGGCGGCCACTCGGCCCATCCTGGGCGGAGAATTGCCGGGGGGGGGGAGCCGCGTAGGGCGATTCGCGCAACGCTGCCCCGATGCCGGTCCGCCGATTCTCCGGGTACCGGAGAATAAGTGCCATTGGCACCGGCACTGTCGGCGCATAGAGCAGTGTCGCGCGTATCGCGCCCGGCCCGGCGATTCTCTGACCCGGCCTTAGAGGTGCGAGAATCCCGTCCAGGGTTGAATTCATGGGTGAAAATCCTGTACAACGCCTCAAGGCAAGCATACAGATCAACACCACCAGCTCTGAATACTTCCAGCTGAATCCTGAATCCAATAATCCCCAAAACAGTACTACAAAGGAGACCTGGCCCTCCCGAACTTGCAAAACTAACACTGGGCTGCCAGGGCCGGAAAAGTGAGGGGATGGGTGAAGGAACTCAAATGGGTGAGGATGAAAGAGTCTTCCTGTACAGGGACGACCTCGCCACAGCAGCACTCCCATCCCCGCCAACAAAATACTCAACAAGCCCAGTGGTGGTCGCATGCCTGAGAACCCGGAACCAGATGAGGCAACATTTTGCCATAATGACCCCCATCTGCGGCAACCACAGGTTTCCACTGGTCAGCTCAACGCCACCTTTAAGAGGTGGAGACAGGACAGGGGAACAAAGACGGTTAGTGA
This sequence comes from Scyliorhinus torazame, assembly GCF_047496885.1. Lineage (NCBI taxonomy): Eukaryota > Metazoa > Chordata > Chondrichthyes > Carcharhiniformes > Scyliorhinidae > Scyliorhinus > Scyliorhinus torazame. The sequence goes on along the minus strand of NC_092721.1, from coordinate 67,151,754 downwards.
CTTTTACATGGGAGACAGACCAGCGACCTGAGAGGAGCTGACGGAGAGACTGGAACTACCGAATGGGAATGACCTCCAACATCTGCAGGTCAAAAACTTTCTCCACAAGGAGATGACAACGTACCCAAGGACCGTGAGAAACACAATGTTAGAGAAGTTACTGGACACAGGCCGTCTGGGGAAGAGAAACTACGAGGGAACTGTCTGGATGACTTTTAGAAAGGGCACGGTCCCCACTGGATGAAACAAGGGAAAAATGTGAGGAAGGGCTTGGGATAGAACACAGAACTGTACAGGCCATTCAGCCCATGATGTTGTGCTGATCATTTATCCTAATCTAAGATCAACCTAACCTACACCCCTTCAATTTACTGCTGTCCATGTGCCTGTCCAAGAGTCGCTTAAATGTCCCAGTGACTCTGACTCCACCACCTCTGCTGGCAGTGCACCCACACATCCACTACTCTCCCCAATACCTTCCTCCAATCACCTTAAAATTATGTCTCCTCATGACAACCATTTACGCCCTGGAGAAAATTCTCTGGCTATCCACTCTACCCATGCCTCTCCTCACCTTGTACACCTCTGTCAAGTCACCTCCCTTCTTTTTTCACTCCAGTGAGAAAAGCTCTAGCTTCCTCAACCTTTCTTCACGCGACATGCCCTCCAGTGCAGGCAGAATCCTGGTAAATCTCCTCTGCACCATCTCCAAAGCATCCACATCCTTCCAATAATGAGGTGGCCAGAACTGGACACAATATTCCAAGTGTGGTCTAACCAGTGTTTTATAAAGGTGCAGCAAAACCTCATGGCTCTTAAACTCAATCCCCCCGTTAATGAAAGCCAACAAACCATACACCTTCTTAACATCCCTATCAACCTGGGTGGCAACTTTGAGAGATCTATGTACGTGGAGCCCAAGATCCCTCTGTTCCTCCACACTTCCAAGAATCCTGCCTTTAACCCTGTATTCAGCATTCAAATTCGACATTCCAAAATGAATCACTTCACATTTATCCAGGTTGAACTCCATCTGCCACTTCTCAGCCCAGCTCTGCATCCTGTCAATGTCCTGTTGTAACCTGCAATAGCCCTCGACACTATCTACAACCCCCCCCGCGGCGATCCTCCGCAGTCGACCAGTCGGGTTCCTGCCGGCGTGGTTCTAACATGGTTCCACCCAGCGGGAGCTCAGACCTGTGGACACGGTGGCCATCCTGGTGGGGGGGGGGGCAGGGGGATCAGAGTCCAGTGGGTGCCTCCGCGACAGTCAGGCCCGCGATCGGGGGCTACCGATGGGTGGGCACGTGCAATCCGGGGGGGGCCTACCTTCTACCACACCGGCCCGCTGTGTGGCTCCACCATGTTGTGCGGGCCTGGCGTGGAAGCGGCTGCCGCGTGCATTCGTGGACCCGCAGCTGGCAGTGCAGGGCCGCGTCTTGGTGCTGGAGCTGCGCAGAGCACTCCGGCGCTGTGCTGGACCCCTGTGTGCTTCAGAATCGCTGGGCCAAGAGGCCTGTTGACCCCGACATGAAACATTCTGGTGTTTACGCCGGCATCAACACTTAGCCGCGTTTTTGCAGAATCCCAGCCCCTATCTCTCAGAATCCTTTCCAGTATTTTGCTCACCACAGATGTAAGACTGACTGGTCTGTAATTCCCAGGGAGTTCCCGATTCCCTTTCTTGAACAGGGGAACAACATTTGCCTCCCTCATCGCCAATGGCGCAGCAATCTCCTCCCTCGCTTCCCGTATTAACCTTGGGTATATCACGTCTGGTCCAGGGGACTTATCTATCCTGATGCTTTTTGAAATTTCCAGCACATCCTCCCTCTTAATATAAACCTGTTTGAGCCTATTAACCTGGTTCACACTGTTCTCACAAGCAACAAGGTCCCTCTCGCTAGTGAATAGTGAAGCAAAATATTCATTTAGGGCCTCCCCTACCTCCTCAGTCTCTAGGCACAGGTTCCCTCCACTATCCCTGATCGGCCCTACTCTCACTCTGCTCATCCTCTTATTTCTTACATAAGTGTAGAACGCCTTGGGGTTCTCCCTAAACCTTCCCGGCAGGGCTTTTTCATGCTCCTTCTCCTAAGTCAATTTTTGAGTTCCTTCCTGGCTACCTTGTCACCCTTTGAAGACGTGCCAGATCCTTGCTTCCTCAACCTTACATAAGCTTCCTTCTTCCTCTTGAGTAGAAGCTCCACTTCCCTTGTCATCTAAGGCTCCTTCACTTTACCATTCTTTCCTCGTCTCAGTGGGACAAAAACTATCCAGCAGTCGCATCAAGTGATCCTTCAACTACGCCCACATTACTGTTGTGCGTTTCCCTGAGAACATCTGTTCGAAATTTATGCTCCTCAGCTCCTGTCTAATAGCTATAATTTTCCCTCCCCCAATTAAATACCTTCCCATACTGTCTGTTCCAATCCCTCTCCATTCCTATGGTAAAGGTCAAGGAGTTGTGGTCACTGTCACTGAAATGCTCTCCTACAGAGACATCTGATACTGGCCTGGTTCGTTGCCAAGCAACAAATCCAATATGGCCTCTCCCCCAGTCGGCTCATCTACATATTGAGTCCGTAATCTTTCCTGGACACACCTGACAAAATCTGCTCCATCTAAACAATTTGCACTAAGGAGGTTCCAGTCAATATTAGGGAAGTTGAAGTCACCCATGACAACAACTCTGTTACTTCTGCACCTTTCCAAGATATGCCGTCCAATCTGTTCCATCTCTCTGCTGCTATTGGGGGGTCTATAGAAAACTCCCAATAAAGAGACTGCTCTTTTCTTTTTTCTGACTTTCACCCATACTGACTCAGTAGACAACCCTCCTCAACTACCTCCTTTTCTGCAGCTGTGATGCATTCTCCCCCTCCTCTTTTACCTCCCTCTCTATTCTTCTTAAAACAGCTAAACCCTGGAACACCTAACAGCCATTCCTGCCCCTGTGAAATCCATGTCTCTGTAATAGCCACAACATCGTAGTTTCAAGTACCAATCCATGCTCTAAGGTCATCTCCCTTATTCCTGATACTCCTTGCATTTAAACAGACACACTTTAACCCATTCCACTAAGTGTAACCTTGCCCTATCTACTAGATAGAAATAAGGTTGGAGACCCTGGAGTGAAGCACCGAACAGGGCCAACTTCAACTCCTCCTGCACAAGGCTAAGCCTCATGCAGCTAAAAGTGGTGCACAGAGCACACCTGACAAGAACCCGAATGAGCAGGTTATTCCCAGAGGTGGAGGATAAATGTGCACAGGGAGGCTTGGCCAACCACGCCCACATGTTCAAGGCCTGCCCCAGACTTCTTGGGTTCCGGACAATCTTCTCGAAGTAATGTCCAAGGTTGTGGGGGTGAGGGTGGAGCCATGCCCAAGAGTGGCAGTCTTCGGGGTATCGGGCCAGCCAGAACTACATGCGGGGAAGAGGGCTGAAGCCCTTGACTTTGCTTCCCTAATCGTCCGCTGGAGAATATTGCTCAGCAGCACCACCCACAGCTGCAGACTGGCTGGCAGACCTATCGCAATATCTCCGCCTGGTGACATCAAAAAAGAACAACTTGTAAACTGTAACCGTCGTATCTATCTTTCACGAGTGTACAGTGCATACAATGTAAAAACTTTAATTTAAAAATATTTTTTTATAAATGATAAAGAGAGAACATACGTTAAGGGTGCACATACTTTGTTATGAGGCTCTGGCCCTTTATTTTTGAAGATTTAGGGTGAAATTCTTTGTTTGGGAGTCTATGTTCTCCCGCTGGAGCTGAATTACACCTGGAAGCCCAAATCAGGAAGCGATTCCCAATCCTTCGCCATGCACATTTATGCATGGCGAGGGATCTCGAGGGAATCCCACTTCTGGGCCACCATTTTAAGCGGGCAGCTCGTTAACGAGATCCCATGACTGGCCATCCCCTCCACCCCCCATATGGCAATTCAGCCCACCACCCCCAGATTACCTGGGTCCCCCCCTTCCCCCAAGTACCAGGGGGACCCGACCCGCACCCCTCCCAGAGATGCCGTAAATGAGGATACCCCCACAGATTCTCTAGATAAATAGAGTCCTTAACAGGCCCCCTAAGTAAGGCCCCCCAAGACCCCCTAAATAAACAGAGCATCCCAAAGACCCCCCGTCAGAAAAAAGACCCCTGTTAGGAAGCCCCCAAGGAAAGAGACCCCTGTAAAGAAGCCTCCCAGAAAAGAGACCCCTGTCTGGAAGCTGGAGAGCAGTCCAGACAGAAGCAGTGAAAAAATTACTGTTGTAACACTCACCTGGTCAATTGGCCCATTGGCTCAGACACAGGAAGCACCACCTGCCAAGTCCTGGAAAGAAAAAAACTTCAAATCCAACCGTGAAGAGAGAGTCATTTGCTGGAATCTAGACACCCATCAAAACTCAGAACTGTCTAATGAAGAGCCATTAGAAATGCAAAGTAATGGGAATTGAAGCATTGGTTGTCACAGACAGACCTAAAACATCTTGGAAAAAACAATAGGCGAAATATTTCAAGGTAAGGCTGCCCACCCACTGGAGAGAGATTGCAAGTGACACAAGTGATGTGCAGAAAGCCTTTGGGAGAGGAAGCAGGCTGAGAGGGCTCTCTCTCTCTTGGAATGAATGTGTTGCCCAGTTCGAGAAGTCAACTCTACCAGAAACCTGCCAGGAACCGAGATCTTATAATAATTGCAAGACCTTCTCCATCTGAGCACATCCAAGAAACCAGTTAACCTAAATTGGCTGCAATGCTTAAAATTTACAGCTCAAAAACCATCATAAAACACTTAACTGCATATTTTTATTTTTTTCTGTTGGACTCTATCTCCTCTTATTTCTAATGTGTGTAAGCATGTGAGTGAGTGCGTGTGTGTCGTGTGTGGGCCATAACGACTGCATGAGGATCAAATGCTTGACATCACATTTTAATTGTTTTTCTTGCCTTTAGAGGTTAGTAAATTTGTTCGACCTCGGAAAACCTTGTTTGATTGGCTCCTTCTTGCTCGCAGCTTAAATAGTTAAATAAATTTTGATCTGGAAAAAGGCATAGCCTCGTAAAAAAGAAACTGGCACCGTGTTGTGATCAACTGAGGAGATTGAACAAGGGGACCTAGTTCACCCGTCTTCACTCGGTCGTACCAGAATCAACATGCATGGAAAACTATCAATGGCCTGAAAAGAACTAACACAGCCTACAAAGAAAAGCTAACAATTCTAAATCTGGCCAGCTGACATGTCGAAGCAAGTGATTACACTGAAAGCGCAGTGAAAAACAAGGTTGCTGTATCTTAAACGTAATCCGACCTCCCTTCAGTTGTGAAAGCCTGAACAGGCACACAACGGTTAAAAGCGGAGGATGCTTTCGGAGGGAGTGCCCACTCTCAACAGATGTATAGCGAGTGCATGGCCTGTGATTATCCAACCACTGTAGTTAACAGAAAATCATGTGCAACAATTTCCTGTGATGCACTTTTTGCTTATGATGCATCCTGCAGGAAGCTTGAGATTGCAGAAGCGCTCTCATTACGTAGGTGGTCTATACCTTGAACATTTTGATTTATGACACTTTAATTAGGGTGTTCCCAATACCTTAGAGTCTACAAAAGTTCACACAAACCTACTTCCCCATTTACCCACGGCTCAATATGGTGAGGAGACAATCACCATCAATTCATAATTAATGGGCATAAAATCGAGCCTCATTCATAATTATGAATAAATATTTATGAATTGTGATTAACCTTTGAACAGAAGCGGAGGTCTAAAATATTAAAAACTCTGTAAAAAAAGATGTCTAAGAAACAAGTAAATTTTGTCTTTTTTTTTAAAGTAAAGAAATCCGGACAGCAAAGACAAACTAATTTATCTGTAGTATGAAGTATTTAAAATATTTGTACCTGAGCGATAATTTCAATGAATTAGATCATCAAGCAAACCTTAATCACCAGAAGATTTAAAGGGGCACTGCACAAAAACAGCATGTGTGCCAACATCTCCCCCTGCCCAGCTGATGACTGGGTAGAACATTCCATGGAGGCAGCCCAGTCCCAACCCTGAACTGATGTTGAGCAACAGCTGTGTGGACAATGCTAATAACTGGTCCAAATGCTGAGGTCTGCAGATAGTTGGCATGCATAATATTCCATCACTGTTTCTTGATCGATTTTGTTTTCTCTGACACCTTTCTGCTTTGTTAGTTCAGTGCCCTAGCTGTTTACCCTTCACTTAGGTTTCTTAGCTGAGAAATGATTGATTCTAGATAGTAACACAGGCTAAATGATCTTTACTCCCCACGCTCCAAAGTAAGCATTAAGCTGCTTGAAACTGCGCACATCAAAATTTATGATGCATGCACTTTACTGAAAACATATTGGGGGTTGATTTTGGCGTACAGATATAAACTCATTAAAAGCAACTGATGTTAGTTAAAATCCTGCCAGAAAGGCGGCACAGTGGTTAGCACTGCTGCCTGACAGCACCAGGGGCCTGCGTTCAATTCCAGCCTTGGGTCACTGTCTGTATTGCATTTGCTTATTCTCCCCGTGCCCATGTAGGTTTCCTCCGGGTACTCCGGTTTCCTCCCAGGGTCTAAAGATACGCAGATTAGGTGGATTGGCCATGATAAATGCATGGGGTTACGGGGATGGAGCAGGGGAGTTGGCCTAGGTAGAATGCTCTTTTGGAGTGCCGGTGCTGACTTGATGGACCGAATGGCCTCCCTCTGCATTGTAGGGATACTATGGATTCTGTGGTATGCACTGTTGGTGTTTTTGTAATGATTTAAAGGGCACCAATCAGTCCTAAGCGATTGTGTTAACACATTGTGGGTTCATTTATTTAAATGGGGCATATGCGAACATATATACATGGATAGAAAACTTGAAGATGTCAGCAGCAGAGCCGCGTGTGCTGTGCTGTACTCACATGTCAATGGGACACTGAGACTGGATCACTTGACACTCATTTTCCTTCCAATAATGGCGCACGTTTATCCTTCAAAATGATGTTACAACATATACTTGACATCCAACATTGATGCAAATCAGACAGTTACATGGTTGATTGATTGACATTTATTGTCACATGTACCGAAGTACAGTGAAAAGTATTTTTCTGCGGCCAAGGGAACGTACACAGTACGTACATAGTAAGCAAAAGAATAATCGACAGAGTACATTGACAGTGGTGCATCAACAAATAGTGATTGGTTACAGTGCGAAACAAGGCCAAACAAGAGTAGCATAGGGTGTCATGAATAGTGTTCTTACAGGGAACAGGTCAGTCCAAGAGAGAGTTTATGAGGAGTCTAGTTGCTGTGGGGAAGAAGCTGTTTCTGTGTCTGGATGTGCGGGTCTTCAGACTTCTGTATCTTCTTCCTGATTGAAGGGTCTGGAAGAAGGCAAAGCCTGGGTGTGAGGCATCTCTGACAATGCTGTCTGCCTTTCTGAGGCAGCGCGAAGTGTATGCAGAATCAATGGGAGAATGGCAAGCTTGTGTGATATGTTGGGCTGAGTTCACCGCACTCTGCAGTTTCTTGCGATCTTGGGCCGAGCAGTTGCCATACCAGGTTGTAATGCAGCCAGATAGGATGCCCTCTATGGCACATCTGTAGACGTTTGTGAGAGTCGATGCCGAATTTCTTTAGCTTCCGTAGGAAGTAGAGACGTTGTTGGACTTTCTTGTTGCATCAACGTGAGTGGACCAGGACAGACTGTTGGTGATGGTGACCCCAGGAACTTAAAGCTATCGACCATCTCTACTTCGGAGCCATTGATATAGACAGGGGTTTGTGTCGTGCTACGCTTGGGGGCTGGTTTAGCTCAGTTGGCTAGACAGCTGGTTTGTGATGCAGAACAAGGCCAGCAGCGCGGGTTTAATTCCCGTACCAGCTGAGAATTTTGAATTCTCCCTCCGTGTACCCGAACATGCGCCAGAATGTGGCGATTAGGTACTTCTCACAGTAAGTTCATTGCAGTGTTAATGTAAGCCTACTTGTGACAATAAAAAGATTATTATTATTATTCCTGAAGTCGATGATCAGTTCCTTGGTCTTTCCAGCATTTAGAGAGAGGTTGTTTTTGTTGCACCATGAAACCAGGTGATCTATCTCCCTTTTGTACTCTGATTCGACCCATTTATCTTGACCTCATTAATGTGCATTGGCTCTCAGCAGCTCAACACTTCAAATTTAATATTCTAAAGACCATTTATAACTCTCTTAATGGCTTCTATAACCACCTGTCCCCAATATCACTCCTTGGGATCTGCCCTCTAACTCTGATCTCTTTGGATCCTTTTGTCTCCATCACTATTGGCGGCCATTGTCTAGGATTCCTTTCCTAAGCTTTACTGCACCTCCGAGACCAGAGATCCCACTTCTTTGACTAAACTTGACCTCCATACCTTGATTACACCTCATGTGGAACACATAGTGCGCGATTCTCCCAAAAGGAACGAAGTCCCCTGGTGAGCACATTTAGCCGTGTGTTTCCAGTGCTCACAGTGCCAAGAAACATGGCTATTCAACGTAACTCACAGTGTATAAGGGGCCTGAACAGACAACATATGGCAAAAGCCACACATAGCCTTGTTTTGTACAGTGAGGAGATCCGCTCACCAGAACAGTGAGAGATCAGGACACCATTTTTAAATGGCCACCAAGAGAGATTAACAACCTTCCCCGACCCAGCAGGAGGATCCCCACATAGGGCACCCTAGCCCAATCACATGCACAAAATGCCACCTTGGCACCACCATCCTGGCAGTGCCCAAACCAGAACCATCTGGGCACCCTGGATTACCAAGGTGTCAGCACACCACCCTGTCCAAAGGGCATGCAGCTAGGGACCTCCAATTCCTTGGGAGACCCCAACAAATGCCATTCCATCTGGTTTCCCCCATTTGAGTGCTAAACTGCACTCACCCAAGGGATCCAAGGCAAAGAGGATGAATCTCAACGCCTCAGGTACCTGGGGAATCTGCACATTAGAGTGAGGCTAGCTGTCTTGCTCTAATGTGCAGATTTGCCAAAAAGTGATCCCGCTCACCATGGACGTTGCAAGCCGGGCACATCCCAGGAGTGGGGTCTCCCGGCTTTTACCAGCCAAGCTGCACCACGGTGAGATGCTTTTCTGGTGCAGCGTGGCCATTGGATCCCTCCCATATAAATGCAAATTATCATTGTGCAATCTTTTCCAATTCACTTTACTAACTATGAAAAGGTTGTAAATGATAATTTGCATTTATATGGGAGGGATCCATATAGATCTTTGCTTAAAATGGGTACAATTTGCAAATTTGGCACATCAGGCCCTGATTATGAATTTACAATAAGACTTATGAGATCATTAAGAAAAATGATGCGACTTCCGGTGGCGTGGGCAAGCAGGGTGGCCGCAATAACAAGAGCTCCCGACGGTGGCCGCGATTCGCGGCAATTTCGGGGAAATCCCCGCGTCCTCATGCACTCCCCGACTATCGTCGGCCTTTGGGGCCGCCACGAGCAGCCAGCGGGGCCGGTTTAAAAACCGGCGAAGAACCCTGCGCGCGTGTCGGGCGGCGGGGGCTGAGGCGCCGGGCCCGGCAGGTCAGAGCAGCGGGGGCGGAGCTACGAGGACGCCGAGGCAGCAGGCCTGAGGCCAGGGCGCCATGTAGGGAGGGTGCTCCACGTCGGATGGCTCCCACCTAGGAAGAAGAAAGAAGGTTGAAGCCTGGTCCCAGGTGAATGTAGAATAGAAAGAAAGAAGATTTAAGGAAGTTTGGTGAAAGTTTTTTTTTCAAAAAAGAAGAATGCCAGATTGATGAAGAGCAGGAGGGTGAAGGGGGAGAGAGGAGAAAGGAAAGAAGATAAAAAAGAATAAGCCGCTAAAGGATGCGAAAAGCAGTGTCGTAGAAAGGCGGAAACGCGGGTTCGCCGCCGAAGGAGAAGACGAGCAAAAGCAAAAGTGTTGACAAGATGGCGGAAGCCGAACTGCAAGGCGGGGCAGCACTACTTATGGTGGAGAAGATGACCGAGGTGATGGTGGTGGAGCTGGAAAAACGTTTGGTGAGACACATGGAGGTCTTGAGGAAAGAGATGGCGGTCGTATTGAGGTCATTGTTGGAGGAGGCAATCGGCCCGATGAGGGTGGAGGTGGCAAAGGCATTGGCCGAGGTGAGAGAGCAGGGCGAGACGATGAAGGAGGTGGAGGAGGCCGTGACACGACACAGCGACCAGGTCACCTCGATGGAGGACGAGCTGCGGAGGGTGGTGGAGGTTAACAGAGGACTCTGAGCAAAGCTGGAAGACTTGGAAAACCGCTCAAGGTGGCACAATTTGAGAATTGTGGGCTTGACCGAAGGGACAGAGGGCCCAAGGCCAATGCAATACTTCACTAACAAGTTGGCGGAGCTGATGGGGGAGGGTGAGAGCCCCACCCTGTACGAGCTAGACCGAGCTCATCGGTCATTAAGGCCGAAGACCAAAGTGAACGAGCCGCCAAGGGCAGTAATTATCTGCTTCCATAAGTTTTGCATGAAGGACAAAGTATTAAGCTGGGCGAAGCAGGAGTGTGAGGTACTGTGGGATGGTACTGCGGTTCGGATCTACCAGGACTGGACGGTGGAGTTGGCAAAAAGACGAGCGACGTTTGGGCGAGTGAAGGCGGCTTTGTACAAGAAGGGGGTGCACCCGGCGAAGTTGAGAGTAACACATAACGCCAAAGACTTTTATTTTGAGACAGCGGAGGCGGCTGAGGCGTTCGTGAGGGCAGAAGGCTTGGGACAGAAGTGAAGAGTGGAACTGGAAGAGAGACTGTGGACTGTGTTTGAACGGCTGGAAAATGTACAAATGTTACAACTTTCTTTTTACTGATTTGTATTGAAATTTACTTCTCTTTGCAGTGTTACAGAGTTCAAGTTAAAGACATTCTGTGTTGTGACAGTTAAATGTTATGTTAGCGAATTGTAGAGGTTGGATTGTTAGGTTTGTTTTGGTGTTTCTTTCTCTGGGACTGGGCGGAAGGGGGCGAGAGGTCTTGGCGGGGGAGCCACCCACGCTAGCTAACTAAAGTCAATTAGTGAACGGGGGTGAGGTGAGAGGAGGACTGCGGATGTTGGAGCCTGGATAGCAGGCTTCAATGGGCCTACGAGATGAGCAAGAGGGGGTGGAGGGATGGATGTTGGGGGATGTTTTTGTAGGGGAATTCTTGGGAGGGGGGGGAGGGGTTCGATGTTAACAATGGACAGGAGCGGGTCAGTCTTATGGGGCAGGGCCCGGTGGTATGGTGATGGTGGATAAGAAAGGTGGGGGGGGGGGGGTGAGAGACCCCCAGTAAGGATAATCACGTGGAACGTGAGAGGGCTAGGAGGTCCGGTCAAGAGGTCAAGGGTGCTTGCACATCTTAAAAGTTTGAAAGCCGATGTGGCAATGCTGCAGGAGACTCATTTGAGGGTGAAGGACCAGGTGAGACTTAAAAAGGGCTGGGTTAGCCAAGTGTTTCACTCTGGATTTGATGGAAGGGCTCGAGGGATAGCGGTGCTAGTCAGCAAAAGGGTACGCTTCCAGATGGAGAAGGTGGTGGCAGATCAGGGGGGTAGATATGTGATTGTGGCAGGGGCACTGGAGGGGAGATTAGTGGCGCTGTTAAGTGTATACGGTCCCAATTGGGACGATGTGGGATTCGCGAGGAAGGTGTTTGGGGCTATTCCCGACTAGGACATGCAAGAGCTGATTGTGGGGGGGTCTGGAACTTGGTGCAGGAGCCACGGTTGGACAGATCACGGCCGCGCTCACTGGTCCCATCAGGGGGGGGCGAAGGCGCTGGCTGGGCTAATGATGGAAATGGGAGGGGTGGACCCTTGGAGGTTCCTGCACCCAAGGGAATGGGAGTATTCGTTTTTCTCAGCGGTCCATAAGGTATACTCGCGGATCGACTTTTTTGTGGTGGGGAAGGGTTTGCTGGCTGGAGTCAAGGGGTCGGAATACTCTGCAATTGCAGTGTCAGATCACGCTCCACATTGGGTGGATATGGTGCTAGAGAAGGGGGTAGTGCAGAGACCAGGGTGGAAACTTGGGGCGTCATTCTCCGACCCCCCACCGGGTCGAGAGAATGGCCGTTGGCCGCCGTGAATCCCGCCCCCGCCGAAGTCTCCGCTCCCGGAGATTGGGCGGGGGCGGGAATCCGGCCGCGCCGGTTGGCGGGACCCCCCGCTGGATTCTCCGGCCCGGATGGGCCGAAGTCCCGCCAAGAAATTGCCTGTCCCGCCGGCGTAAATCAAACCTGGTATTTACCGGCGGGACCAGGCGGCGTGGGTGGGCTCCGGGGTCCTGGGGGGGGGGGGGCGCGGGGCGATCTGACCCCGGGGGGTGCCCCCACGGTGGCCTGGCCCGCGATCGGGGCCCACCGATCCGCGGGCGGGCCTGTGCCGTGGGGGCACTCTTTCCCTTCCGCCTCCGCTACGGCCTCCACCATGGCGGAGGCGGAAGAGACTCTCCCCACTGCGCATGCGCGGGAAACTGACAGCGGCCGCTGACGCTCCCGCGCATGCGCTGGGAAACTGACAGCGACCGCTGACGCTCCCACGCATGCGCCGCATTTCCGCGCCAGCTGGCAGGGAAACAAACGCCATTTCCGCCAGCTGGCGGGGCGGAAATCCCTCCGGCGTCGGCCTAGCCCCTCAATGTTGGGGCAAGGCCGCCAAAGATGCGGAGCCTTCCGCACCTCTGGGCCGGCGCGATGCCCGTCTGATTGGCGCCGGCTTTGGCGCCAGTCGGCGGACATCCCGCCGTTGGGGGAGAATTTCGCCCTTGATGTGGGGCTTTGGGGAACCAAGTATTCTGTGAGAAAATTGAAAAGGTAATTAAGGAATATGTAGGTTTCAATTGTACGGGTGAGGTGTTGAATGCAGTCATCTGGGAGGCTCTAAAGGTGGTGGTGAGAGGTGAGGTAATGTTGTTTAAGGCCAGGGTGGATAAAGAGGAGCGGTTGGAGCGGCAAAGCGTAATAGATGAGATGTTGGAGATAGATAGGAGATATGCAGAGGATGGGGACCCGGCGAAGCTGGAAAAAAGGAAGGAACTACAGGCGAGCTTCGACCGACTGTCCACCAGGAAGGCGGTGCGCCAACTGAGAAGAGGAAGGGGTGTAGTTTATTAACATGGAGATAAGGTATGTTAGCAGGTCAGCTCCGGAGGGAGGCAGCGGCAAGGGAAATTCTTCAGGTGAAGGATAGGGCAGGGAAGTTGGTGGTGGCCCCAGTGCTGATTAACAAGGTTTTTGAGGAGTTTTATGAGAGGTTGTACAAGTCAGAGCCACTCGGGGGAGACCGTGAGATGCAGGAATTTCTAGATGGGTTGGAGTACCCGAGGCTAGGGGAGGGGGACAGGGCTACATTAGAAGGAGCAATAGTGCAGCAGGAGATAAAGGATGCGATTGGGAGGATGCAGTCGGGGAAAGTGGCAGGGCCGGATGGGTTTCCGGTGGAATATTATAAAAAATTTAAGGATAGGTTGGCACCCCTGATGGTGGGGAGGTTTGAGGAGGCGATAGGGAAGGGGGTGTTGCCACAAACCTTGGGGCAGGCATCGATTTCCCTGTTACTAAAAAAAGATAAAGATCTGACGGAGTGTGGGTCATATCGGCCCATATCACTTCTGAATGTGGACGTAAAAGTGTTGGCAAAGGTACTGGCGGGTAGGCTGGAGGAGTGCCTTCCGAAGGTGGTAGAGGAGGATCAGACAGGGTTCATGAAAGGGAGGCAGCTGTTTTCGAACATTAGGAGGGTTTTGAACGTTGTTATGGCACCGGTGGAAAGAAAGGAAACAGCGGTAGTTGTGGCATTGGACGGCAAGAAGGCGTTTGATTGGGTAGAATGGGGGTACCTGATGGCAGTGCTGGAGTGGTTTGGGATTGGACCAAGGTTTGTGAACTGGGTAAAGCTATTATATAATTAACCGAAGGCGAGTGTCCGCACAAATAATATCAGTTCAAGATACTTTTCTCTCCACCGTGGGACGAGACAGGGATGTCCTATGTCCCCCCTGCTGTTTGCACTTGCAATTGAGCCGTTGGCCATCGCATTGAGAAGTTCGGGAGCATGGAAAGGAATAGTGCGGGGGGGGGGAGGGTAGAGCATAGGGTCTCCTTATATGCCGACGACTTGCTGCTGTATGTGTCAGAACCGAGTGCGTCGATAGGAGGAATATTGGAGCTACTGCGGGTATTTGGGTATTTCTCAGGGTACAAGTTGAACCTGGACAAGAGTGAGTACTTTGTGGTGTCTCGGCCGGGGGTGGAGGCAGGGGTGGGGGGGCTGCCATTCCATAGAGCAGGGACTCATTTTATGTATCTGGGGGTGCAGGTTACCCGGGAATGGGGGAGGCTTCGCAGGTACAACATCACTAGTTTGGTGGGGAGAGTGAAAGCCGATCTGGCAAGGTGGGATGGCCTTCCTCTGTCACTGGCGGGTCGGGTACAGACGGTTAAAATGCATATGTTGCCGCGATTCCTGTTTATTTTTCAATGCCTACCAATTTTTCTGCCAAAGTCTTTTTTCAGGGAGATTGAGGGAAGGATTACCTCATTCATATGGGGAGGGAAGGTGGCCAGAGTGAGAAAGGTGCTGCTACAAACGGGAAGGCAGGCAGGGGGTTTGGGTCTCCCGAACCTGTTGTACTACTACTGGGCGGTGAATGTGGAGAAAGTACGGAGCTGGGTTCTCAGTGGGTCAGAATGGAGGAGAGTTTGTGCAGGGGGTCAGGGCTGAAGGCACTTGTAACTGCGCCGCTCCCGATAGTTCCGGGGAAATATTCAGGGAGTCCGGTAATAATAGCTTCATTGAAAATCTGGAGGCAGTTTCGCCAACACTTCGGGTTGGGTTTAGGGTCAAGGGAAATGCCGATTCGGGGGAACCACAGATTTGAGCCAGGGAGGTGGGACGGAATTTTCGGAAATGGGAAGAGAAAGGGATTAAGACGCTAAAAGATTTGTTTCTTCGGGGTCGGTTTGCAGGATTGAGGGAGCTGGAAACGAAGTATGGGCTAGAGCAGGGAGAAGTGTTTAGGTACATGCAGATTCGGGATTTTGCTAGGTAGGAGATACAGAGCTTCCCAGAGGAACTGGCCTCCACGTTGCTGGAGGAGGTGTTGACGACAAGGGGACTGGAGAAGGGGGCAGTGTCAGCGGTGTACGGAGCTATTTTGGAAGAGGATAAGGCACCACTGGAAGGGATCAAAGCAAAGTGGGAGGAAGAGTTGTGAGAGGTTATAGTGGAGGGGGTCTGGTGTGAGGTGCTCCGGAGAGTGAATGCCTCCACCTCATGTGTGAGGTTGGGGCTGATACAGCTGAAGGTGGTATATAGAGCGCACCTCACGAGAGCGAGGATGAGCCAAAATTTTTGAAGGAATAGAGGATGTGTGTGAGCATTGCGGCGGGGGGGGGCCGCGAATCACGTTCATCTGTGTTGGTCCTGTCCAAAGCTAGGGGAGTACTGGAAGGAGGTGTTTAGGGTAATTTCCAAGGTAGTGCGTGTGAAACTGGACCCGGGTCCCCAGGAGGCCATATTTGGGGTGTCAGACCAGCCAGGGTTGGAAACGGGAGCGGAGGCAGATATCATAGCCTTCGCCTCGTTGATCGCCCGAAGGCGGATCCTGCTGGGATGGAGAGCAGCCTCTCCACCCAGTGCCCTGGCGTGGCGGGGGGACCTGTTGGAATACTTGACCCTTGAGAAGGTTAAGTTCGAACTGAGGGGAAGCTCCGTGGGGTTCTACAAGTCATGGGCGCTATTTATTATACACTTTCAAGAACTGGATAACATCGAACATTAGTTGGGGGGGGGGTGGGGGGGGTGGGGGGGGGGGGTGGGGGGGAGGTGGGCTGTGTAGATTAAGGGTGACTACGGGTAATCCCTGATTCCTTTTTGTCATTTGTTTATGTAAACATGCGGGCTGATGTTTGGGGGTTGGTGGGCGGATGGGATCATTGTTATTATGGGGATTGACATATCTTGCTGATTATTGTTTATTGTTGATGGGTCTAAATGTGGGAGAAAATGTGAAAAAGGAGGAGAATAAAAATATTTTAAAAAAAAAGAAAAGAAAAATGATGCCAAAAAAAGATCCTTCGGAAAGTTGAAGGATCAATCAGTGAAAGTTTCTTTGTGGAAAAATGCAGAGATTTAGACTGTTGAATAAACGGTAGTATAAATACTAGAGATTTGTATCATGGACAGACGATGAGATCATTGGAGGAATTTACTGCTCATTTTCAAACAATTTACAAGTGATATATTTTTCCACGCAACTAAAGGACCTGCATATCATGAATGGATATTCTGAAGGAATGAACAAACTAATTTAATTTAAAATGTCTATCTATTGTTTCGAATTTACAGAAAATATAAGCTGAAGACAAATGCAGATCGACCTGGGAATGAGATCTAGGGATTAATGGAAATACCATAACATGGGAATTTGTATAGCAGGATAATCTCTTGGCTCCACAGAATACAAGTTTTCGATCTGGGATGTTTTTTTTAAGTCTTCTAAGAAGGGGACATCATTCCCGAACAGTTACATAATTTAAACGTTGGCACTTTTATTGGCTTCATAGCTAATGTTCATCATGTACAGGAATGTTGATGCTTAAACCTTTTTGAGAGTGTTAAACTGAAGGAATGATGATTCACCTGATCCACCATTGGTTCTACGAATCAGGTGGACTCAGTTTTCTCAAACAATGCTATTTTTTGTCTGCCAAAACAGTGACCCGTATAAACAGCAAGTGCCCCATGGCTGCCCTTTGACGCTCGCTATCGCTCCCCTCATTCTACATTTTTCCTATTATGTTCTGCTCCCATTTGATCATACTGCTACAATGTTTAGGTTGGGATGAAACCCTGGGATGTATTACAGCTGCATTGTAAACCAATACCAATTGCTTCCAGATCTATCACACTCCCCAACTCCTCTTCCGGTTGCAACTGACCTCATTCCTTGTCAGGTCCTTAGCTGAGTTTCAGATCTCACACCATCGGCATCAACAAGACAGCCAACCTCTATCTGTGTAACATTGCCAGTTTCATCACTGCCTCGCTTCCTCTGTTACTGAAGCCTTTAACCACATTTTCCTTTCTTAAATACTCAACTCTCTGTAGGTCTTCAGCGTGGCCCCTTGAGTTCTTGCCATACAGTTACAAAAATTGTTCAAAATCCTCACCACTGCCCTATCCTACACTAAATATACTTAAATCATTACATTGGAAAATGGCAGACGTTAAAGCCAGGGTGGGACCCAGGCATTCTGATGCCTTCCTGGAGGATTTTGATTTACCCTGCATTGTCCCCTCCACCCCATAATTGTTAATGCTTCACGCATCAAAATAAATTAACATGAACATAAGGACATAATAACTAGGATCAGGAGTAGGTTATTTGGCCTTCAAGCCTACTCCATCATTCAATAAGATCATGACTGATCTTTGGCCTTAATTTCACTTCCTTTCTCATTCCACATATCTCTTGATTTCCCGAGAGGCCAAAACTTTAAACTATCTCAACCTTGTACATACTTCAAGAGCTGAGCATTCACAGACCTCTGGCTAGAGAATTTTAAATATTCACGACCTTCTGAGTAAATGAATTCCTCCTCGTCTTATATGATAGACACTATATCCTGGGATTATGTCTCCTATTTCGAGGTGCCACACTTGGCCAAATGCCAAGGGCAGTCTGGCAATTACTCTCATCTCACCTCCCATGCTCCAATGCCACCCTTCCACTGGCCGCTCGACCTCCTCACTGACCACCCTCCACTGACCACCCGGCATTCCCCACTGACCATGCCCTTCCCACTAACCGGCCAACCCTTCCCACTGACTATCCTTACCTCCAGATCCTCCAGGCTGTGAATGATCGGCAGGTGGCCCTCATACCTGCTGACAGGACAAGGAGATAGCCCAGCCAAAAACAGCAGGATGGTGGGTCACAGAGGTGGTGAGCAGCCATGGAGTGGTGGCTTCAGTTCTGCAAGAGGCTCAATGATCTGCTACAATCTGACTGGGTGAGTGTGTATCCATTTTGCAGATGGACTAAAATGGAAGAGTGTGAGGGTGTGATGTGTGTCAAGTGTGCCTACCATCATGGCCAATTGCAGACATGCCAATCTGCATGCCAATAGGATATTCTGCGGAACGGGGGTGGAGTCTTGTGAAATGCAACACCTGTTAGAAAGGATAATTGAAAAGTGTTATCTGTCAATAGAGGACATGTTGCGCAGGCAAATGAAAATATGATTTTCCACAGCAGATTCATCACAATATATCATTTTTTATTTGCAGGCGAAGAGGGCACATAATGCCTGAGAGAGGGCCAGGACTAGAGATGTCAACCCAAATTGGCAATTTTCATCCCTCGAGAGGGGGAACTGCGGAAACTGGCAGCGAAACAGTGGAGTGAAGTGGAGTCACACCAGTGGGTGAGACAAAATGGGAGGACGGTGATCTCAGGGTCCAATACTGGGCTGCAGAAAATTCACTTTCCACCTAAACCTTGCTGATAAGCTGTCCAGAAGACTCAAAATGGGCAGCCCGATGGCACTGTGGTGACCACTGCTGCCTCACAGACCTAGGGACCCAGGTTCAATTCTGATCTTGGGTGACTGTGTGGGGTTTGCACATTCTCCCCTTGTCTGCGTGGACTTCCTCTGAGTGCTTCAGTTCCCTCCCCAAGTCCAAAAATGTACAGGTTAGGTGGATTGGCCATGCAAAATGTGTGTCCAAAACGTTAGCTGGGGATACGGCATAGAGTGGGAGTGTGGGCCTAGGTATGGTGCTCTTTCAGAGGGTAGGTGCAGATTTGATGGACCAAATGGCCTCCTTCAGCACTGTAGGGATTTTATGAGAGTGGTGTGACTCCTGCAAAGATGATGCTGAAGAAGGTGGGTGGTGGGGAACTGGCGAAGGTGACAGAGAGATAGCATTGATAGGTTTCGACCTTGGAGGCTTGCAAAATTTTGGAAGGAATGTGTGTCTCAATGTTGGAGAGGCTGAGGTTTGAACCCTGGTTACCATTTCCCAGTGGTACCACTGTGTGCTTTGAGGAAATGGATCTCTGTGTAGTTATCTCAAATGATGATGCTGTCCTTCATGTTCCTTCTTTGTTTTCCCATTGGTGAGACATTGGCAGCTGAACCCGTCATCCCGGATGGACCACGTTAACCTCTTTGGAGAAATGGGAGCATCACAGGGTTCAGCATCACTTCTCCAGATTATGCCTGGAAGGATCCTGAAGTGGAAACATTCAGGACTACTGTGATCTTTAATGCCATAGTCCACCTCACAATTTGTGGGGTTGCTGGTTTATGGGGATGGGATGGAGGCGTGAGATTAAGTAGGGTGCTCTTTTCAAGGCCAGGTTCAGACTTGATGGGCCAAATGGCCTCCTTCTGGACTGTAAATTCAACGATTCTATGATTCTATGAATTTGAGGCAATCTCTCCAGGCAACAATGTCAGACAGTGATATGATTGTCAAGCTGGAGAGACTTAGCCTTCTCAGGCATTGGCATTCTGACATTAGGCGGTATGACATTCTTTTCCAATATACTCTGTTGCCTACCTCTGCCTGCCTGCTGTTGTTGTCTCCTTTCCACAGGCTCTTGCTCTGCAGCAGGTTCCACACTTCTTGGATCATAGTGCGCATTTTACTTTGGTCAGCTCTCTCCTCCTCCTCTCCTCCTTACTGGGGGATGAGCCCCCTTCAGAATGCAGAAAGCCTGTGAGGACAGTGATCTCAGGGTCCAATACTGGGCTGCAGAAAATTCATTTTGCACCAAAACCTTGCTGATAAGCTGTCCCGATGACACAGTCGTTAGCACAGTGCCAGGGACCTGGGTTTGATTCTGGCCTTGGGTGACTGTGTGGAGTTTGCACATTCTTCCCGTGTCTGTGTGGATTTCCTCTGGTTTCTTCTCACAGTCCAAAGACCTGCAAGTTTTGTGTGGTCACAGAGATAGGGCAGGGGTGTGGGCCTAGGTAGGGTTCTCTTGGTCAGGTCAGTCCAGACTCGATGGGCCAAATGGCCTCCATCTGCACTCGATGGATTATTAAAAGTATCTTACAACAGAGCAAACTCTCCCACCTTCTCCAGCAGATTACCCTGCGAAAATGCCATTAACTGTCTTTGCATAACATCCTCATACCTGATGTGACTCCCTCCAAATGTGTTTTCCATGGACTCACCTAAAAATAGCATGGACAAGGTAAATTCTCAGTCTCTTGGCCTGTTAACAAGTTTAATAACTTGTCAATTTGTTTCTTCATTAATAGTTGGCGGGATGCCTATTTCCGCACTTTTCCTATTGCCAGCAGCTACGTAGGTTACTGACCCGAGGTCATCACACAGACACTGTTGTATTCTGACATTAGGAGGTATGACATCCTTTCCCTGGGTAAGGGAGGGATGGCAATGGTCCTGATTTCCAAACGGAAAATTCACCCCATGATATATGCTGCTCATATAATGCACCTGTAATTTTAATAATTATTATTGTCTTGGATGTTCTGGGCGAAATCTTCTGTTTTCGTTTGGGGCTGAGTTTTGCCGGTGCCTCTGAGGGTTGTTGCTCTGTTTGGGTCCTAACAGCGTCGCCAATACTGTGGGTATTTCTATTTATCTTAGTGAACCACAAGCCTTCCATTATATTGAACAAATAACCACACAACCAGTTAGTTAGTTCAAAAGATGGTTTATTTACATACACAAGAGTTATCTCAACATGCAAACACAATATCTACTACGAGTTAAACTACACCTATCAGCTACAATAACCTATACTTAACTTCAGGGTGACTGGCACTGTGCAAATGGATAAGGCCTTTATCTGGA
Organism: Scyliorhinus torazame; assembly: GCF_047496885.1. Taxonomy (NCBI): domain Eukaryota; kingdom Metazoa; phylum Chordata; class Chondrichthyes; order Carcharhiniformes; family Scyliorhinidae; genus Scyliorhinus; species Scyliorhinus torazame. The sequence goes on along the minus strand of NC_092721.1, from coordinate 67,130,880 downwards.
TTTCACTTGGCTGGTTCGAAGAAAGTGGCTCTGTCTCTGCTGGGCTCATCCGTCAGGTAGCGATCGTTGGTCTTGAACTTGGCTGGCTGTTCCTGCTGCAATTGGGCTGGCACAGGCTGGATCCAAAAGAGACAGAACACATGGCTGTGCTCTCTTTTATCCCTGTGGGATTTCACGCTCTTTGGGCGGTCCTTAACCTTGGACCCCATAGTTCGACAGGGCTCTGATCATTGTCTTCTATTTCGGCCAATAAAGGGCGGGTGCCTTGGTGGCTGGGCGGGTCCTTCGTGGTCATTGAACATGGCAGTTGGGCTTTCTGAGTAAGGGGAGTGGCGCCGATGAGCCTGTGGCTGTACCGGTTGCTTAATTGGAGTTCTATTGTCCTGGGAAAATGGGCCATTAAAATACAAACGAGGGGGGGTTTTGATCAGGTCTGGTTACCTGTGTTTCGGATACACATAGGCTCTGTATCTGTCTGAGTCCTGGGTTGGCCATAATTCCCATGGTACTTTGCAGGTGGCCATTTTAGATGGCTACATCCCGTCCTCTTGATCGTGAATGCGAAGCGTGGTGGATCACACTATTGATCCCTTTCATCCTTGGTGGACCGGTCACCCTTGGTCAAGGCAAGGTTCTACTCTACTCTATCTTATGGTTTGGGACATTTACCTAATATTTCATTGACACATTCATAAATTAATTCATCTCTAATGGTTACTCTAATTCAGTTCACTGTAAAACATATAATTTATCTGCCCAGTTGATCTCTAGCTAACGCTATCTAAGCTACTCTCATGCTGCTGGTGGATATCAAAGAACTGATATACAGTAAAAAATTTAAAACAGCAGCATCACATTTCTACTTAATCCTAATAAAGTTAAAGAGGTACATGGTTATTTTTAGCAGCGATCGTTACATGAGTTCAAATTTGTTTCATTCCAAAGAAGGGGGATCGGACTGTATATATCGGGGAGCGGGAGGCTTTTACTCGCCATTTACGGTGTCGAAGTGTCTGAATGACACTGCAGATTATTGCAATTACTAGAAGGGCCTCTACTATGTATGTAAAGGGGTTCCATTTGGCAATGTTTTCGCACCAAGTGGGGATTTCGATGTCTGTCTTTATGTGTGGTGTAGTGTCCGGGCTAGTGGTGGCCTGTTGTCTGGTCGTGTTCGGGGCAGGTGTGGGGTTTGTTAAAACAATCCGTTGTGCGCGCAGTTGCAGAAGTCCAGCTATGATCCAAACGCATGTCAGCAGTCCTTGCTTCATCCTGTGTTTTCTGTTTTCAGGGTGATCCTGGGGGTGCAAGCATAGTATCTGTTATTATCTTTGGTTAATATCTCATTTTATTAGTCTTTCTCTCCTTACTCCAATTACCCATTATGATTGTCACCATGTGCGACTCACTCATTTTTTTTTTGAGAGACAAGAAATGCAAACTTTTTAAGTACAGAGACTCTCGCAGCTTGTGGGCGATGCAGGGAGTGGGCGGACAATTTCTTCGACCAGTCTTTTCTTTACTTGCAACCATGGGAGGTTGAGGCTTTTCTTAACCAGCCGAATTTCAGGGCGGCCAGTTTTATAGATTTTTGTCACAGGGCTCAGAGGTAGTTTGTGTGTAGCAGCGTGTATTGTAACCAATTGTGTCATATGTGCAAATAGCAGGTGGGGAGCGACCAGGGTGTTGCGGAAGGTAAAGGAAAGAAGGGGTGAGCGAACGGAACGTAACAAAATGCATTCTTTATACCACAACCAAAGGGAGAGTAGAGAAGGTGAAACTAAGGCCTGCTAAAGGCAACGCAGAGTATAGAGAACCATTCCAGAGCGTATGAAGTGAAGGGAACATGAGGTGCATGTGGGCTGCTGCAGGAGAAGAATGGGTGGAATCCCCGGATAGGGCGGGGGTTAGTGCCGTTACTCCACTACCTGAGCTTAACTGACCGGATGAATTTGGGGTCCTCAGATAGGTAGGGATCAGTGCCGTTACTCCCTACCTGGGTGACCTGGGTGGATGGTCAGAGTTTGTAGTCGTGTGGAAGCTTGTCATAAAGACTGGGAGAACAGTGATCTAGGGCGAAATTCTCCAGAAACGGCGCGATGTCCGCCGACTGGCGCCCAAAACAGCGTCAATCAGACGGGCATCGCACCGCCCCAAAGGTGCGGAATGCTCCGCATCTTTGGGGGCCGAGCCCCAACATTGAGAGGCTAGGCCGACGCCGGAGGAATTTCCGCCCCGCCAGCTGGCGGGAAAGGCCTTTGTTGCCCCGCCAGCTGGCGCGGAAATGACATCTCCGGGCGGCGCATGCGCGGGAGCGTCAGCGGCCGCTGACAGTTTCATGCGCAGTGGAGGGAGTCTCTTCCACCTCCGCCATAGTGGAGACCGCGGCGGAGGCGGAAGGGAAAGAGTGCCCCCACGGCAAAGGCCCGCCCGCGGATCGGTGGGCCCCGATCGCGGGCCAGGCCACCGTGGGGGCACCCCCCGGGGTCAGATCGCCCCGCGCCCCCCCAGGACCCCGGAGCCCGCCTTCGCCGCCTTGTCCCGCCGGTAAGGTAGGTGATTTAATTTACGCCGGCGGGACAGGCAATTTAGCGGCGGGACTTCGGCCCATCCAGGCCGGAGAATCGAGCGGGGGGGTCCGCCAACCTGCGCAGCGTGATTCCCGCCACCGCCGAATATCCGGTGCCGGAGACTTCGGCAACCGTCAGGGGCGGGATTCACGCCAACCCCCGGCGATTCTCCGTCCCGGCGGGGGGTCGGAGAATGTCGCCCCAGTTTCTCAACAAACTTGTACCTTTAACTGACATTGGGTATCGTACCCTCGAATCAGAAGTAATTTTGTGTCGGGCGACATGAATTAAAAACCATGCTGTAGAAAAAAGAAGAAGGAAAAAGGCGGGCAGACTCCATCAGAGCTTTGGACACTTTAAAACTTAGGCGGTGTCTCTTTCTCATCATCTGGACACCTCAGGGTTCTGTACCAAACAGTGTTGTAAAAGCATTACCGAAACAAGAGTCAGTATCTGAATCATCACCATGTCCTGGTTGCCAGACTCGTGTCTGCCATTTCTGTGCCTTGGCCGCGTGGGCCGTCGGATGGTCCGAATCGTTGTGCCTTACTAGTCTGCAAGAGCTGTCGCGGTGCCAAAGAGGGGCTTGTTTGTTGTGAGGCGTAGGGGCGGTGGGAGTGGAGGGCAAGTTACTGTCGTTGGGTGGTGGCTGTGGTGGTGGCTGGGGGAGGGCACATAGGGGGTCAAAGATATCTAAGTCATGGTTCCGGGGGCTGGGGTGACTGGGGGCAGAGAGATTGTGCCGGTGTTCAGGGATAGTAATCAAATCCGGGAGGCCCCCGCTGTCGTCGGAGTCAAGTTCAAGGTGAAGGTGTGTACCTGTGGGCGGAGACAAGTTCGGTCTGTGGGCATAGACAAGGGATAAATGTCTGCATGACTCGGGGAAGGTTGGTTTAGGGGTTGGACTATGTTGTTGATGGGCGGGACTGAATCGTGTCCTATTGCCAGAGAGATGTGGTGGGAGTGGCTACATTGTAATTCATAGACTTTGAGTTGGTTGATGTGGAACCAACCATTTTACCGTTGGGGTACGTTATCTTGTACACGGAGAGGCTCACTTTGTCTGAAATGGAGTAGGGTCCTGCAAATTGGGGGAGAGGAAAGAACTGGGGTTGTAAAGTGAAACCATTACTTGCTGACCGACTGTGTACTCTACGGGGTGGATGGTTTTGTCAAAGCAGGCTTTACTCTGCTTCCTTCTAGCGCCTAATCGGACAGCTTCAGCGAGTTGTGCCGCTTTAATGTTATCTGTAACCTGTTGGACTGCTTTTTCGTGGGTGAGGGCGGTTACTGTGGGGCTTGCCAGATCGAGGCCTAATAAATGTACAATACCCTTCATGGGCCATCCGGTCATGAGAGTGTGGGGGGTGAAACCTGTTGAACTGGAAATGGTGTTCCAAATAAAATTGAGAGCAAATGGGAGGACTGTGTCCCACGTGGTATTGTTCTGTTGCACCATCTCCCTAATGGTCGCTTTTAAAGTTCGATTCATTCTCTTGACAATGCCACTGGATTGGGGGTGATATGCTATATGGAATTTCTGCCTGATCCCAAAAATTGTTAAAACATTTTGCATGACTCTGCTGGTGAAGTGGAAACCTTGGTCTGACTTAATGCTGCGGGGAAGACCCCAGCGTGTGAATATCTGTTGGGTCAAAATCTTAGCGGTGACCTATGCTGTGTTTGTCCGTGAGGGAAATGCCTCTACCCATTGAGTAAAAGGTGTCGATTACAACCAGCACGTACTTGAAAGGGGGAAGGGGGCCAATGTAATCGATTTGTAAATTTGTCCAAGGGCCATTCACAGGTCGGGTGTGACGTAATTGTCCTTTCTTTGAGTAACGTTCAGGATTGTTCTGAGCACAGATAAGGCAATTCTCGACATAATGGGTTACATCGCTTTTTAAATCAGGCCACCAACACAAAGGTCTTTAATGGGCAATGGTATTGTCTATCCCTTGATGTCCGTGTCCGTCATGAAATTGGTAAATGAGCTGGTTTCTGTCCTGGGTGAGGACCACATAAATTTTGTATTTTAAAACTATGCCGTCCTGTACAGACAGTGCGTCCTTCCATTTATCATAGGGGGCTGGGAAGTTGCCATCTAAAATCTGTTTGAGGGTGTCGTCTGCTTTTTGGGCTTGTGATAGATCCTCAATATTGGTCTGGGAAACCTGGACTGAGTGTATCGGTTCGCTTTCGGGTGGCTGCCAAAGTGACTATGACGTGATCCTGCTTTGGCTAAGGCGTCCACCTTTACATTACCGGGTGGGGAGGAGCGATGATGGCTTCTTACTTTTCTAATACCGTATGTGTGTGGTCTGAGGCTGTCTTAAGAATGTGCTTTAACAACGGAGCAGAGGGTAGGGGTTTTTCGTCGGCTGAAACACAATTTTGAGATTCCCACAGGGGCAGGAATTCTGTTAAGCTGTTGCACACATGCAGGCTGTCCGAGTGGATGTCTGCGGGCGTTGTAAAAGAGTCGGGGTGCTGAATTACATAGGCTATGGCTGCGAGTTCTGCTGCTTGGGAACCTAGGTGACTGGGTAATTTTAAAGAGATCTCTTCTAGTGGGCATCCCTGCGCGTCTTCCAAATAAATTCCACAATCAGTAATTCTAACTCCATTTTCGATTGTGGAGGAACCACCTACATACATTTTTTAAGTACTCCCTGTGGTTTGGGAATCCTGTGTCTTACTGCCTGCTCGTGGGTGTAGTGACTTTGGGATAAAGGGTCCTGTGTGGTGTTGGGCTACTATGATCTGGTACTCATGTGGGGTCCCTGCATATTGGAGATTATTGGCCAGTAATATGCCAGTTTTGGTGCGTTTTACCGTAATGCCCCTGCTTTGTAACAGTAGTGTCCAGCGAGCTGCTCAGATTTGGCTGACTGAACCGTCCTTTAATCTACCATCTAGTAATAGTTGCGTGGGGATGTGCTCGGTGAAGGTCGTGACTGGGTTGAGGCCTGTGATGTAAATAAAGTACTGTACTGCCCAAAAGACTGCAAGCAAGTGCCGTTCGCAGGCTGAGAATCCTTGCTCTACGGGGTCTAATACTCTTGAGGCATAGGCTACGGGTCCTAAGTGATCATGTCGTTCTTGCAGAGCACTGTTGATCGGGTTCGATCGGTGGTTGCTACTTCGATGGCATTAGGCAAGTCTGGATCTGGAACTTGTAAAGTGGGGGCTGTGCCTAGGTCGCGTTTTAAATCATCAATGGCGTCTGTGTGCTGCGGAAGCCATCCCCATGGAGCGTTCTTTTTAAGGAGCTCTGAGAGTGGGGCTGCTTTGGTGGCAAAACCATGTATATAATTTCTGCAATATCCTACCAAACCTAGGAATGACCGGAGTGCAGTGACATTTTGGGGCAGGGGCAATTTAACGATGGACTCGATCCGTTTTTGCTCAATTTCTCTCTTCCCATGGGTGATGATGATGCCTAAATAAAGAACCTTTTCCTTTAAAATCTGGGCCTTTTTGGGGTTTACCTTGCATCCGATTGATTGCATTAGGCCTAGTATTCCGATAAGAACTCTACGTGCTCCTCTTTTGTGTCCGTTTGCCAGCGCAGATTGTCTACGTATTGTATGAGGCATTTGGGTCGGGAAAATTTAGAAGGTCCGTTGGCCAATTGACGGTGGAAAATGGAGGGGGAATTATGGAATCCTTGTGGGAGGCATGTCCACGTGTACTGCTGCCCTTGAAACGTAAATGTAAATTTATACTGAGAGGCCCTGTCTAACGGGATGGACCAAAAGCCATTGCTGATGTCCAGCACTGTGAAATATTTTGCCTGTACTCCCTGTTTGAGCATGGTCGCGGTACACGTGGCAACAGTTGGGGCTGCTAAAGGGGTTATCTTATTAAGTTCTCGGTAGTCAATCGTTAGTTGCCATGAACCATCGGGCTTCTTTACCTGCCAAATTGGGGTATTATTTGTGGAAGCTACGGGTCGAATAACTCTTTGGTCTAACAAACGGTTAATAACCTTTGAAATCTCACCCTCGGCTTGCTGTGGGAAACCATATTGCTTTTGCTGCTTTGGATCAGGACCTGAAATCTTTACTGTTCCTGGGATCTTCTCACAATCGTGCTTGTGTTGTGCGAACGAAGCTTTGTGTTTGATGAGGACCTCTCTAATCGTCTGGTCTGCACTAATTGTTTGTGGATTAAACCAATAGTCCCCTACTGAGCAAATACTTATTTTCATAGTTCCCTACTGTGAGCTTAGCGGGAGCCCTAGCTGTTTTAGCCATTCGGCAGACACATTTGTTTACTGGGTCAAACAAAAGGTTATGGGAGCTCATAAAATCAATACCTAAAATGTGCTCTGTGGTTTCGGGTCAGTCGACTAAAACGACGGGGTGTATGGTGCTAATGTGCCCTGTCCGGATGGGTACAGGAGCTGTGATATATCCTTGTTGCATGTGGCCTGTGAATCCACTCAGGGTGATGGTGTCTGTGGTGGGCCATTTGTCCTGTTGAAAAAAGGTGGAGGAGTTTAAAGTGGTGTGGGATCCTCCTGTGTCCCAAAGAAAATCGACTGTATGTCCCCGGACTGTGCCTGTAACTACTGGTCTGCCTGATTTGTCCCAGCGTGTGTCACAGACCCAAGTTTGGGAGTCCGAACACTGCCAATCTGTGGAGTTAAACGCTAAGTCATCTGAACGGGTGCTAACATTATGCATGGGCCTAACATTGTTCCTAGGTAGGGAGTTTGGTTGTTGGTATCGTTGCTGGTTCGGGGGTATTGTCGGCAATAGCGGGCGTAATGTCCTATGTGGCCACAATTGTAACAACCTCGTGATGCCTGTGCTCCGGGGTGCTGTGTCTCGTGTCGACCATTGTTTATCCATGCTGGGTCCTGGCTAGTCTTAACTGGGTGCATGTTTGCTTCTATCTCGTCCTGATTTGTCTGTCGGTGTAGGGGTTGTTCCCATGCTCCAGAAAGTCGTTTCAATACCCAAACTTCAATGTGTGTGTGGTCTGCGGAGTCGTAGTTTACACAAGCCTTTTGACCTGCGTCTGTGTCATGCGAGACTAAGGTGCAGGACCATTTAGTGGTGTCCTCCTCATTTAGGTGTGCGCAGTTCAATTGTCTGTCGACTGCCATGAAATGAATCCATAGGCGACCAGCAAATGCGGTCGGATGTTCTCCCTTCGTTTGCCTGCAGTGATTTAAACCCTCGACTGGATCTCCTTTGTTCTACCCGATGGCATCTAATATGGCTGTTTTTATTTCCTGTAAGATTTCTCCTGCTACATTTTGGAGTTCGGGCAAAGCTGACCTTACGGACTGGCAAAGGCTCATAACAATTAGCTTGACTTCCTCCCTCTCATCTAGGCCATACATAACTTTTTGTTGGCGCACCTCCTCAAAGAAGCTGTGCGGGTCTGCGATGGACTGGAATGGACTAATTTTCGTGCAAGCTTCTCTTAATTGGGTTATGGATAATGGGGTGCTGTAAACGGTATCAGGCTCCTCCTGACCCATTGTGTGGTAACCGATTTATGGGGGTCGAATTGTGAGTGGGGGTGTGTGCAGCCTGTGCAGTCGGTTCTGCAGGTGCTTTTCCTTTTGGGGCGTGGGGGTTTGATTTTGATTTCACGTGTCCTCTACGCATCTTTTGCCGCTTTTGTTTAACTCTTGCCAACCAGGAGCATCTTCCTCATCTAAATCCTGCCCGAAAGTGTACCTGAAGCCATTCTGTTCCGAGAGTAGCAACTGTAACCTTTCTATCTTCTGTCGGCATTTAGCATGGTCAATGGTACTCTGCCTCTGTTCCTTAGTCGCGTTGTGGAGCGCTTTCAAAGTTGCTTTTAAATCTGCGCATTTGCTAGTTAGCTGGGCGACCTGTTGTTCTGTTTCCTCTTTTACCAGGAATGCGCGCTGTGTATCTTGGTAGGCTTTATCATATTGGGTCTGGAATCTACGAAGGTGAACTAGACAAGATTGTTGTGCACGTTTTACATTGGCCATTTCTTATCCTTAGCTGCTAACTGTTCCCGGAGTTGCTCACTTATCTTCTCGCTTTCGTTACTGTTTCCCTCGTTCTTTTCTGCCTTCTCAATTAACTGCCTACGGAGCGTCTTCACAACCTCCTCTGTGCCTCGCAACTGTGCCAAACAGGACACTATTGCCATCGGCTTTCTGACTTTCCCTACATTTTTCTTGTGGACCTCGCTTTGGTTCTCCCACCAAGTCTGTCCTATCTTTCCTGGACCTGGCTCATTATTAGTGCCAAAAATTCGACCAAAGGGGCCATCCTTTCCCCTTTAAGTATTTCCTTAACTCTTCCTCCCATATGGGGCATTGCTCTGCTCTGTTGGTCGCTGCGGCCTCGGGTTCCTGTGGATTCATCAATCTTTCCATTGCTTTAGTGGCCATTACTTCTCTTATCTCTTTCTCTACTTTTAATTTGTGGCAGGGGAATAAGGCGGCGATTTGAACAGCGGGTATGGCTTAACCTATTTTCTGGCTCACAATCCCTCGATAGTTGTACACAATTCTAACGAGTTTACCTTACTCTTCCGCTCGGTACGCATGCGGGTTAGTACACACTTCCGAAATTCGGTTATTTGGTTGATATGGGACTTGCACTTGTGGTTCTTTTGCTTTCTCGCAATTGGATTCAAAGTTTGTGGGTTCTCTCAAAGTGACAGTCACTTCTAATCGAGTCCCGTCAGAATTCACCAATAATGTTGCTCTGTTTTGGTCCCAACAGCGTCGCCAATACTGTGGGTATTTCTATTTATCTTAGTGTACCACAAGCCTTCCCTTATATCGATCAAATGACCGCACAGCCAGTTAGTTAGTTCAAAAGATGGTTTATTTACATACACAAGAGTTATCTCAACATGCAAACACAATATCTACTACGAGTTAAACAACACCTATCAGCTACAATAACCTATACTTAACTTCAGGGCGACCGGCACTGTGCAAATGGATAATGCCTTTATCTGGATTTCACTTGGCTGGTTCGAAGAAAGTGGCTCTGTCTCTGCTGGGCTCATCCGTCAGGTAGCAATCGTTGGTCTTGAACTTGGCTGGCTGTTCCTGCTGCAATTAGGCTGGCACAGGCCGGATCTATAAGAGACAGAACACATGGCTGTGCTCTCTTTTATCCCTCGGGGATTTTGCACTCTTTGGGGCAGTCCTTATTCTTGGACCCAATAGTTCGACAGGGCTCTGATCACTGTCTGCGATTTCGGCCAATAAAAGGCGGGTGCCTTGCTGGCTGGGCGGGTCCTTAGCGGTCATTGACCTTGGCAGTTGGGCTTTCTGAGTAAGGGGAGTGGCGCCGATGAGTCTGTGGCTGTACCAGTTGCTTGATTGGAGTTCTATTTTCCTGGGAAAATGGGCCATTAAAATGCAAACGAGCGGGGGTTTCGATCAGGTCTGGTTACCTGTGTTTCAGATACACATAGGCTCTGTATCTGCCTGAGTCCTTGGTTGGCCATAATTCCCATGGTCCTTTGCAGGTGGCCATCTTAGATGGCTACAGGGTGAATGGGGCTTTGGGCTGGAATGTCAAGTTTTAAGGTTTTGCTCACAATGGGTCCCGCCAAGGGCGAGAGTGGAGAATCCCACCCTTAATTGCAGGTTGTTGACCGGTTCAAACAAGGTCACCGTGAATTATTTTCAATATGCTTCCAGTTTGTTCAAGCACGGGTTGTTGAACAGTCAGCACAATGATTAAGAGTGATCTTAGTGACAGTGCAGAGGAGCTTTGAAAATTTCAAATTCACACTTTTACTCCGCACAAGGCATTCTAGGTGTTTGAAAAACAAATCTTGTCATGTCAGCTTAACATTGTTATATTTTTGCTACATTTTTGCATCTATCTCCTTTCTTCTGAGACAGCATTGTCCAAAAGAAGTTGTAGAAGGCACATCCTTTAAATGGGTCTCCTGTTACATTCCCTCAACATTTGTAAGACAATGAACAAAGCAACTTTGCAAAATATAATGAATGCATGAAATTTAGCACTTAAGCAATAATCTGTTCACGTTTTTACTGCAAGATGAGATTGCATCCCAATTTGTACCAATATGTTTTTTAATGAATTTCAAGTATCCAATTCATTTTTTCCAATTAAGGGGCAATTTAGCGTGACCAATCCACCTACCCTACACATCTTTTGGGTTGTGGGGGCGAAACCCACGCAAACACGGGGAGAATGTGCAAACTCCACACGGACAGAGACCCAGAGTCGGGATCGAACCTCGGACCTCGACACCGTGCGGCAACCGTGCTAACCACTTGCGCCACCGTGCTGTCCTCTCCAATTTTCACTAACATAACCATTTTAGAAAAGCAGGACTTTTGTAGCAATAATTGAGTTTCAAGCTATTTTGAAAAAAACACCATTATACTTCTGACTAATATTTTGCTGTGTGTTTCTAGTCATCTGAGGTACACAGCTATCCTGTTGACAGTGGACAGAAATATATATCATCATTCCACTAAGAAATGGCAGACGTTAACCACACCAACTATCCACACATTGCACTCACTGAGAAATGTACTGTTGTTACTGACGTGTGCAAGATGAAACTGTTTTAGTCTCACCTCGGAGCAATTTACTGGCAAGGCTAATAGAATAATGATTAAGAACTGAGAGTGTTGCTTTCCCAACTTTCGCAGTTTCCAAAGACATTTCAGTTCTGCTGCTTTGTCATTTACACTGCTTTTAAAAAGTCCACACTCCTCTCCGACAGATGCCTGGAACATATAGTGCCATCCATGAAATTTCAACACTTGAGCAAGTGTGAGTTTGCAGACTTCATTTTGATAGATGTATGTCCTGCCTTCTCAGAGATTGTAAAATCACAAGCTATTATGCATAAAGAAGATAATTAGCCCCCATTTTATTTCATCCCTCCAGGGAAATTCAAACCCCTCAATTATAACATCAATAGTTCTTCAAATGATTCCAGGCTTTTTGCCTTGACTGTTCTATATGGACAGTTATTTGGCAGTGCTTGTGATTGATGCTTTTCTTGGATATTATTAATATTGATCTTGATTTTTGGTGTTAATAATATGCAAGTGTAGCAGCATTTGGTTTCCTCTATTCTGAGCTGTCATGCTACTCTGGAGGTCCAGTGCAGTGCTGATTCACATCACTATTAACTGAGCTCTCCTTTTTTAACTGAATCCCTACAGTGCCGAAGGAGGCCATTCAGCCCATCGAGTCTGCACCGACCCTTCGAAAGACCACTCCACCTAGGCACAATCCCCTGCCCTATTCCTGCAACCCTATCCACATCTTTGGACCGTTGGGGGAAACTGGAGCACCCGGAGGAAACCCACGCAGACATGGTGAGAATGTGCAAACTCCACACAGATAGTCACCCACGGCAGGAATTGAACTCGAGTCCCTGGTGCTGTGAGGTAGCACTGCTAACCACTGTGCCACTGTGCCGCCGCCAAGTTACAAAACAACAACTTAATTGCAATAAAACAAGAGCAACTGTGGCAAATAAGTGAGATTATCTGTTAAAACTGATGATCACTGTTTGTTGCATAAACACGAGAGTAAAAATCAAACCCAAGTTGGGCCTATTGTCCAGACATTGACAATAGCAAAAAGGAAACATTTTAGAACATATGAACACAGAATTTACAGTGCAGAAGGAGGCTATTCAGCCCATCGAGTCTGCACCAGCCCTTGGAAAGAGCATCCCACTTCAGCCCCCCCACCTTCACCCTATCCCCGGAACCCAGTAACCCCACCTAACCTTTTTTGGACACTAAGGGCAATTTAGCATGGCCAATCCACGTAACCTGCACACCTTTGGACTGTGGGAGGAAACCGGAGCACCTGGAGGAAAACCACGCAGACATGGGGAGAACATGCAGACTCCACCCAGACAGTGACCCAAGCCATGAATTGAACCTGGGACCCCGGAGCTGTGAAGCAACCGTGCTAACCACTGTGCTACAGTGCTACCCCATGGCATGTTAGGTCATGTCACAGACATCTGAAATATGCCCAACCCCATCTTTTGTCAGGCTGTTTTTCTGGAAACTCGAGCATGGGGTTGCCAACTCAGGTTGGAGACATTCTGGAGGTTTCATCGGATGAAATTCTGACCACATGACCAAGGACTTTAACGTACGATGATGTAACATAAACCACACACAACTAGGTTCATCAGCTCTTATTAGATGTATTCCCGAAGATTTAATCACATTATATTACACCTGCAATCATCTCACTCAATTATACAGCCACGTCCTACATTTTCAAAACCTTTATCAATAAGAAACTGCTCAAGAATAAGGGAAAATAAAATATTTTAAATGCACCTGCGATTTTCTCTCTTTGCCGGTAGCTATGTCCAGGAGATTAGCTTTGACCCCTGAAGACTCAAAGACAATCCAAGGAGATTGGCAATGCTACCCTGAGGTTGCCAATTATTGAAGTTAGATTCCTTGCTTAGGTTAATGGGAGGTCGGAGCCTGTACAGGACCTCATCCTGTTTTAATTGGAGTAAGCATTATTTTTTGCTTCCATGGATCTAGCTGCCAACAAAAAGTATGCATTTTCTTCAAAAAAGACTTTCATATGGAGGCAGGAGCAGCAAAGCATTCCTTCTTGACTTTCCAGTACTCCTGAGAACCACTGCCAGTGTGGTTGACGTCCTGCTGTTCTCCTTCCCTGCCCGCAGCTCCTAGTTTGGGTGTGTGCACCAGACTTAACAAACGTTTCCCTTTTTGTGCATGGCATTCCTCCAGCTGCAATTTGATCATCCCACTCCAGAGTCAACGGCTGGAACTTCTGTGAAAAACTCAGGGAGTGTAGCACTTTGTGGCTATGCTCTCTTTTGGGTGAGACTGTAGCCATCTGATTTGGACACCTGCAAAGGACCATGGGAATTATGGCCAACCCAGGACTCAGACAGATACAGAGCTTCTGTGTATTTGAAACACAGGTAGCTAGACTTGATCGAAACCCCCGCTCGTTTGCATTTTAATGGCCCGTTCCCCAGGACAATAGAACTCCAAACAAGAAATCGGTACAGCCACAGACTGATCGGCGCCACTCCCTTTACTCAGAGAGCCCAACTGCCAAGGTCAATGACCGCTAAGGACCCGCTCTGCCACCAAGGTACCCGCCCCTTTATTGGCCGAAATCAAAGGCAGTGATCAGAGCCCTGTTGAACTATTGGGTCCAAGATCAATGACCGCTCCAAAGAGCGAAATCCCAGAGGGATAAAAGCGGACACAGCCATGTGTTTTGCCTCTTTTGGACCCGGCCTGTGCGAGCCTCTTTTGGGATCGGCCTGTGCCCACACCAATCGCAGCATAATGACCAGCCAGCCAAGTTCAAGACCAACGATCGCTACCTGATGGATGAGCCCAGCAGAGACAGAGCCACTTCTTCAAACCAGCCATGTGAGATCAAGATAAAGGCCTTATCCATCTGCACAGTGCTGGTCGCCCTGAAATTAAGTATAGGTTATTGTAGCTGATAGGTGTAGTTTAACTCGTAGTAGATATTGTGTTTGCATGTCGAAGTAATCCTTGTGTGCGTAAATAAACCATCTTTTGAACTGACAAACTGGTTGTGTGATCATTTGACCGATATAAGGGAAAGACTTGTGGTTCACTGAGATAAATGGAAATACCCACTGTATTGGCGACGCTGCTGGGACATAACATCATATCATAAAGAGCAACATTATTGGTGAACTCTGGCGGGACTCGATTACAAGTGATTTTGTCACTCCGAGAGAACCCACAAACTTGAAACCCAATTGCATGAAAGAGAAAGAACCACAAGTGCAAGCCCCATATCGACCAAATAAATGCACTTCGGAAGTGTGCACTAACCTGCATGCGTACCTAACAGAGAAAGTAAGGTAAACTCGCTTGCATTGTGTAAAACGGTTGAGAGAATTGCGAACCGGAAAATAGCTTAGGCCGTACCTGCTGATCGAATCGCCGCCTTATTCCCCTGTCCCAAATTAAAGGTACGGAAAGAGAACTTAAAAGTAGAGCAAGAGATATTAGAGGTAGAGCAAAAGAAATATTAGAAGCAATGGCCGCTAAAGCGATGGAACGTTTAATGAACCCACAGGAACCCGAGGTTGCAGCGACCAACAGAGCAGAGCAATGCCCCATATGGGAGGAAGAGTTGAGGAAGTATTTAAAGGGGAAAGAATGGCCTCTTTGGTCCAATTGTTGTGCAAATGATGAGTCAGGTCCAGGAAGCATAGGACAAACTTGGTGGGACAATTTAAGTGAGGTCCATAAGAAAAATGTAGCAAAGGTCCGAAAGCCGATGGCAATAATATCCTGTTTGGCACAGTTGCGAGGCACAGAGGAGGTCGTGAAGACACTCCGTAGGGAGTTAGTTGAGAAAGAAGAGAAGAATGAGGGAAACAGTAGTGAAAGCGAAAAGATAATCGATCAACTCCGGGAACAGTTAGCAGCTAAAGATAAGGAGATGGCTGATGTCAAACGGGCACACCAATCTTGTTTAGTTCACCTGAGCAGCTTTCAGACCCAGTACGATAAAGCCTACCAAGATACACAGCGCGCAGTCCTGGTAAGAGAAAAGACAGAACAGCAGGTAGCACAGACAATGAGTTAATGCACGGATTTAAAAGCAGCTTTGCGAGCGCTCCACAGCTCCACGAAAGAAGAGAGACAGAGCACAGCAGACCACGCGAAATGCCGACAACAGATAGAGAAGTTACAGTCACTGCTGTCAGTGCAGAATGGATTTAGGTATACTTATGGCCAGAATTTAGATGAGGAAGATGCTCCCGATTGGCAAGAATCAAACGAAAGCGCCCAAAGATATGTAGAGGACACGGGAAATCAGAATCGAGTGCCCCACTCCCCGAAAAGAAAAGCACCCGCAGCACAGACTGCACAGGCAGCACCCACCCCCACTCACAATTCGACCCCCATGAATCCGGATACCACGCAGCGCAAGTCATCGGGTCAGGAGGAGCCTGATATCATTTACACCACCCCACTATCCATAACCAGTTGAGAGAGGTTTGCATGAAAGCTAGTCCATTCCAGCCCACCGCAGACCCGCACAGCTTCTTTGAGGAAGTGCGCCAACAAAAGGTTATGTACGACCTAGACGAGAGAGAGGAAGTCAAACTCATAGTTATGAGCCTTAGCCAGTCCGTAAGGTCAGCTGTGCCTGAACAACAAAATGCAGCAGGAGGAACTCTACAGGAAATGAAAACGGCCATTTTAGACGCAATCGGGTATAACAAAGGGGATCCAGTCGAGGGTTTAAATTACTGCAGGCAAAAGAAGAGAGAACATCCGACCGCATTTGCTGGTCGCCTTTGGATTCATTTTATGGCAGTCTACGGACAATTGAACCGCGCACACCTAAGTGAGGACGACACCACTAAATGGTCCTGCACCTTAGTCTCCCACGCCACAGAAGCAGGTCAAAAAGCTTGTGTGAATTACGACCCCACAGACCACACACACAATGAAGTGTGGGTATTAAAACGACTTTCCAGAGGATGGGAACAATCCCTACACCGACAGTCAGACCAAGACGAGGTGGAAGCAAATATCCACCCAGTTAGAACTAACCAGGACCCAGCATGCATAAACGAGGATAGACATGAGAGAAAGCACCCCAGAGAACAGGCACCACAAGGTTGTTACAATTGTGGCCACATGGGACATTACGCCCGATTTAGCGATCAGTTCCACAGATTGACGGTGTTCGGACTCCCCAACTTGGGTCTGCGACACACTCTGGGACAAATCAGGCAGACCAGTAGTCACAGGCACAGTCCGGGGACATCCAGTCGAATTTCTTTGGGACACAGGAGGGTTCCGCACCACTTTAAACTCCTCCACCATGTTTCAACGAGACAAATGGCCCATCACAGACACCATCACCCTTAGTGGATTTACCGGCCACGTACAGCAAGGATACATCACAGCTCCCGCACCCATTCAGATAGGGAACATTAGCGCCAGGCACCCCGTCGTTTTAGTTGACTTACCCCAAAAAGCCAAGCACATTCTAGGCATCGGTTTTATGAGCTCCCATAACCTTTTGTTTGACCCAGTCAACAAATGTGGATGGAGAATGGCCAAAACAGCTATGGCCCCCGCTACACTCACAGTAGGGGACTATGAACATAGGATTTGGTCAGTAGGAGACTATTGGTTTAATCCGCAAACAATTAGTGCAGAGCAGACGATTAGAGAGGTCCTCATAAAACACAAAGCTTCGTTCGCACAACACAAACACAATTGTGGGAAGATCCCAGGTACGGTCGCAATTTCAGGTCCCAATCCAAAACCACAAAAGCAATACGGTTTCCCACAGCAAACCAAGGGTGAGATTTCAAAAATTATTCATAGTTTATTAGACCAAAGAGTTATTCGGCCCATAGCGTCCACAAATAATGCCCCAATTTGGCCCGTAAGAAAACCCGATGGTTCATGGCGATTAACGATCGACTACCGAGAACTTAACAAGGTAACCCCTTTAACAGCCCCCACCATTGCCACGAGTCCCGAGACCATGCTCAAGCAGGGAGTACAGGCAAAGTACTTCACAATGCTGGACATCAGCAATGGCTTATGGTTCATCCTGCTAGACAAGGCATGTCAGTATAAGTTTGCATTTACGTTTCAAGGGCAGCAGTACACGTGGACATGCCTCCCGCAAGGATTCCATAACTCCCCCTCCATTTTCCACCAACAATTGGCCAACGGACTTTCCCGAATTTTCCCAAAGCTTATGCTTTATACAATATGTGGATGATTTGCTCCTGCAAACGGACACAAAAGAGGAACACAAAGTTCCTTTCAGAATTACTAGGCCTTTTGCAATCCATCAAATGCAAGGTCAACTCAA
The DNA here is from genome assembly GCF_047496885.1 of Scyliorhinus torazame. Classification (NCBI taxonomy): domain Eukaryota; kingdom Metazoa; phylum Chordata; class Chondrichthyes; order Carcharhiniformes; family Scyliorhinidae; genus Scyliorhinus; species Scyliorhinus torazame. The sequence continues at coordinate 67,113,437 of NC_092721.1, read as the reverse complement.
AAAAAGCCCAGATTTGAAAGGAAAAGGTTCCTTGTTTAGGCACCATCATCACCCACGGGAAGATAGAAATTGAACAGAAATGAATCGAATCGATAGTTAAATTGCCCCTGCCCCAAAACATCACTGCACTCTGGTCATTCCTAGGTTTGGGAGGATATTGCCGCAGTCATATAGATGGTTTTGCCACAAATGCAGCCCCACTCTCAGAACTCCTTAAAGAGAACGCCCCATGGGAATGGCTTCCGCAGCACACAGATGCCATTGATGCTTTAAAACGCGTCCTAGGCACAGCCCCCGCTTTACAAGTTCCAGACCCAGACTCGCCCTATGCCATAGAGGTAGCAACCACCGACCGAACCCTATTAGTAGTACTCCTGCAAGAACGCATGATCGCTTCGGAACCGTAGCCTATGCCTCAAGAGTATTAGATCCCATAGAGCAAGGATTCTCAGCCTGCGAACGGCACTTGCTTGCAGTCTTTTGGGTAGTACACTATTTCGCGTACATCACAGGCCTTAACCCAGTAATGATCTTGACCGAGCACACCCCACGCAACTATTACTAGATGGTAGATTAAAGGACGGTTCAGTCAGCCAAATGAGACAAGCTCGCTGGACACTACTGTTACAAAGCAGGGGCGTTACAGTCAAACGCACCAAGACCCACACATTTCTGGCCAATAATCTCCAATATGCAGGGACCCCACATGAGTGACAGATCATAGCAGCCCAACACCACTCAGGACCCTTTATCCCAAAGTCACTACACCCACGAGCAGGCAGTAAAACACAGAATTCCCAGGCCACAGGCAATGCTTTAAAAATTTATGTAGACGGTTCCTCCACAATCGACAATGAAAAGAGAATAACTGGTTGTGGAATTTATGTAGAAGACGCGCAGGGCGCCCATTAGAAGAGATCACTTTAAAATTGCCCGGCTACCTGGTTCACAAGCAGCAGAACTCGCAGCCATAGCATATGTAGTTCAGCACCCCGACTCCTTTCCAACCCCCGCAGACATACACTCGGACAGCCTGTATGTGCAACAGCTTAACAGAATTCCTACCCCTGTGGGATTCTCGAGGTTTCATATCAGCCGATGGAAAACGCCTACCCTCTGTCCCGTTGTTAAAGCATATTCTCAGGACAGCCTCAGACCATACATACGATATCATTATGGTGAGAAGCCATCATCGTTCGTCCCCACCCCGTAAACGCCCTAGCCAAAGCACGATCATGCCATGGTCACTTTTGACAGCCCTCCGAAAGCAAACCGATACACTCAGTCCAGGTTTCCCAGACCAACATTGAGGATCTATCTCAGGCCCAAAAGGCAGATGACACCCTCAAACAGGTTTTAGACGGCAACTTCCCAGCCCCCTACGATGAATGGAAGGACGCATTGACTGTACAGGACGGCCTAGTTTTATAAGACGGAATTTATGTGGTCCCCACCCAGGACAGAAATCAGCTCATTTACCAGTTTCATGACGGACATCAGTGGATAGGCAATACCATTGCCCATTTAAGGTCTTTGTGTTGGTGGCCCGATTTAAAAACCGATGTAACACATTATGTAGAGAATTGTCTTATCTGTGTTCAAAATAATCCCGAACGGTACACAAAGAAAGGACAATTACGTCACACCCGATCTGCCAATGGCCCTTGGACAAACTTGCAACTCGTCTGCATTGGCCCCCTCCCCCCTTGCAGAAATGGTTTCAAGTACGTGCTAGTTGTAATCGACACCTTTACTAAATGGGTAGAAGCATTTCCCCCACGGACAAACACAGCAAAGGCCACCGCTAAGATTTTGACCCAACAGATATTTACACACTGGGGTCTCCCCTGCAGCATTGAGTCAGACCAAGGTTCCCACTTCACCGGCAGAGTCATGCAAAATGTTTTAACGAATTTTTGGAATCAGGCAAAATTTCCACATAGCATATCACCCCCAATCCAGCGGCATTGTCAAGAGAATGAATCACACTTTAAAAGCGACCATTAGGAAGATGGTGCAACAGAATAATACCACATGGGACACAGTTCTCCTATTTGCCCACATGTTTATTAGGAACACCGTTTTCAGTTCCACAGGTTTCACCCCCCACAATCTCATGACCGGACGGCACATGAAGGGTATTGAATATTTATTAGGCCTCGATCTGGCAAGCCCTACAGTAATCGCCCTCACCCACGAAAAAGCGGTCCAACAGGTCACAGATAATATTAAAGCAGCACAGCTCGCTGCAGCTGTCCGGCTAGGCGCTAGAAGGAAGCAGAGTAAAGCCTGCTTTGACAAATCCGTCCACCCCGTAGAGTACACAGTCGGTCAGCAAGTAATGGTTTCCCTTTACAACCCTAGTTCTTTCCTCTCCCCCAAAATTTGCAGGACCCGACTCCATTTCGGAGTGAGCCCCTCCGTGTACAAGATAACGTACCCCAATGGCAAAACTGGTTGGTTCCACATCAACCAACTCAGAGTCTGTGGATCCCAATGTAGCCACTCCCCCCACATCTCTTTGGCAATAGGAGATGATTCCGCCCCGCCCATCGAAAACCTAGTCCAACCCCTACACCGACCCTCCCCCAGCCGTGCCAGCACGTCCATGCCCACATACCCGAACTTGTCTCCGCCCACAGGTACACAGGTTCCTAATGGTCACTTTGAACTTGACTCCGACGACAGCGACAGCCTCCCCGAATTGATCACTATCCCGGACCATTGGTGCAACTCTCTGCCCCTAGTCATCCCAGCCCCCGGAACCACGATTTAGATATCTTTGGCCCCCTATAAGCCCTTCCTCAGCCACCGGCACAGCCATGCCCTCCACTCCCACCACCCCTACGCCTCACGACAAACAAGCCACTCTTTGGCACCGCGACAACTCTTGTACACTGGTAACGCATGACGATTCAGATTATCTGACGGCCCACGCGGCCATGGCACAGAAACGGCAGACACGAGTCTGGCAACCGGGAGATGGTGATGATTCAGATTCTGACTCTCGTTTTGGTAATGCTTTTACAACGCTGTTTGGTACATAACTCTGAGGTGTCCAGATGATGAGAAAGAGACACCGCCTAAGTACTAAGGTGTCCGAAATTCTGATGGAGCCTGCCCGCCTTTTTCCTTCTTCTTTTCTTCCCAATACATGGTTTTAATTGATGTCGGCCTGACACCAATTTCTTGATACAGTCATAGTTACTCTTCTCACAGAGACACAGACGCAATTTACTGACCAATGGCCATTAAAGGCACAATTGTTGGATCTCACATGACTACAAATTCTTTCCGCTCGTTAGGTCACCCAGGTTGGGAGTCACGGCACTAATCCCCACCCTACTTGTGAACTCCAACTGCATCCGGTCAGTTAAGCTCGGGTAGTGGAGCAACGGCACTGATCACCGCCCTACCCGGGGATTCCACCCGTTCTTGCCCTGCCGCGGCCCACGCGCACCTCATGTTCCCGTCACTTCGAGTACTCTGGAATGGTTCACTACACTCTACGCTGTCCTTGGCAGGTCTTAGTTTCCTCTTCTCCGCTCCCTATTTGTCGTGCTTTAAAGAATGCCCTTTGCCACGGTTCTGTATGCTCACCCTTCTTTCCTTTACCTTCCGCGACCCTTTGGTCACTCCCCACCTGCTATTTACACATATGACACACTTGGTTGCCACATATGCTGCGGCACGCGAACTACCTCAGGACCCTGGGACGAAGAAACTTTATAAAACTGGCCAACCTAAAATTCGGCGAGTCAAGATGAGCCTCAACCATCACTGGTTGTAGTAAAGAAATGACTGGACGGAGAAATGGTCCGCCCACTCCCCACATCGACCACAAGCTGCGAGAATCTCTGCACTTAAAAATTGATATTTCTTGTCTCTCAAAACGTTTTTTTTGAAAAAATGAGGGAGCCACACATGGTCATGATCATAATGAGTAATTGGAGTAAGGAGAGAAAGACAAATAAAATGAGATATTAACCAAAGAAGTTGGAGACACTATCAGGTATCCCACCCCTGAGGATCACAAGATGTCTCTGTAGTGGTCTCTGTATATGTTAATACATGATCAATTGATGTGCAGTCAGTATAATCAGGTGATCACTAGATGGCAACACTAGCAGGAACTATATAAGGAGTTTCCCGCTCTTTCTTCGTGTTACTATGTGTGTATTGCAGCTAGAGGATAGAAGTGACTAGCTCAGAGTGCAGTGTACTATATTAATTGTTAATTTAATCTAATCTTAATTAATTATATGACTAGTCAAAGTATTAAAGTAAAAGAACTCACAAGTGTATTATTCTGTTACTCAATAAATAATTTGTCATCAACTGGAAGACTTTGACTGTTTATCATCAGGTTAAATACAACACGGCAAGACAAATGAGTAATATATATATTACATTGCTGTAATATAACAGCCTCCAAGCCCTATGTATCCAGCAGGGCCCTGATGCCATCCATCCTTTCCCCAGCCAGGAAGTCTGACCAGCTCCATGTCACAACCTCCACATAAATCCAGGCTGCACATCACACTGCAGCTAAGGTCCCAGCAAATGCACACATCCCTCCCTCACCCACATTTCACACACCAGCATTTAAGTGTCATGTATCTTATCATCTAATCTTCCGTGGCCTGCTGCTTCTTCCCAGTGTCACCTCAGACAACACAGTGGTTAGCACTGCTGCTTCACAGCACCAGGTACCCGGGTTCAATTCCCGGCTTGGGTCACTGTCTGTGCGGAATCTGCATGTTTTCATCGTGTCTGCGTGGGTTTCCTCCGGGTGCTCCGGTTTTTTCCCACAAGTCCCGAAAGATGTGCTTGTTAGGTGAATTGGACATTCTGAATTCTCCTTCAGTGTACCCAAACAGGCACCGGAGTGTGGCGACTAGGTGATTTTCACAGTAACATCATTGCAGTGTTAATGTAAGCCTACTTGTGACACTAGTTAAAATTATTATTACATCAGAAGTGGTGGTAGCTTGCTGCTTGTCTCGTCTTTTGCCCAGTAATGGCCTTGGCGACCGCCCTCTGGGGGCCTGGGTCTGGATGGGCCCGGCTGACTTTTGTGTGTCACAGATGACAACGTGTCATCCTGTTCCTCCCACTGCCCATGAGATGTGCCATTGTCAGGTGAGGGGTGATTCGAAAGGGCTGAGGTGTTCCAGCACCTCCCCTATGGGAGATGCTGGTAGGGGCCCAGTCACTTCCTCCTCCCTCAGGGTACTTGCTGGGCCTTGTGCTACTCCTTGGGACAGAGATGATGCCGAAGTGAGCTCTGGAGTTGCCATTTTCACCTGGTGCTGCCATTCCTGGAGTCCTGTCCTCATCTGAACCATGGTGTTGATGTAGATGTGGTGCACTGAGACTGGATCCTGTCCCTCAGTGAGTGAGACATGTCCCTTATAGCCTCGGTCAGAACCCTCTGACATGTCCCTCTGTGATTGGCCAAAGTCAGTCAGCACCCAGCCTATGCTCTCGATGCCCTCAGCCATGAACTTTGTGAACGGGCCAAGCTCTGGAGTGCCTCAGCAATGTCCTTATAGTCCACCTGTGACTGAGCTATCCTGTCCTGTACCTCAACCATGGACAGCACAGTGCTCCCCAATCCATGGACATCCTGACACATGCCCCGGGAGTCTTGCCCCAGGCCTTCCACCGTGGACACCACCCTTTCAGTGTTGGCGTGGGTGTCAGGCATTGTCGGCAACATCTGTACCTAAAGGTGGCTGGCCTCCTCCAGCTGGTCTTGCAGGTGCTGGAAAGTTTCTAACACCCCTCCTGTATCTCTGCATTTGCACCAGCGATGGGATCCTATTTTCCAGAAGCACAACACTCGCCTGGGTGCCAGATGTTCCCTGGGATCAAACAGCTCCATTGAGCATCCCTGCCTTCACCTGATGTTCTGCAGCTTGTGTGTGGTGTTCACCACAGGGTGACCCAGGAGCCTGATCACTAACATTATCCACCGAGGTGATAGTTTCTGCGATGGAGGATGGTGCTGGTGGAAGCAGTTTTGAATCGTCAGTGTATTCCCCTGAGTGGTGCTCCAGGCTGGGGTGTGCTAAAGATCTGGCTGGGAAGGCAGCAGCGCTGAACGTCCGGCAGGATCTGATGGTGATCCTGCAAGACAAAAGACATGGGGTGTGATCTTGACAAGGATTAGTCTACGCGAGACTAATGGGCCGCATTATCCTTGGGGACACAGGAAGGGCATAGTGAGATGCTGGGAGGCGAGATCTACAGAGGTGGGGGGTGGGGGGAGGTGTCTGTCGCTGATGGCATGTGAGTGCAAGGCTCCTTGCCAAAGATGACAATACATGTGTTGGGATTTGGTGGAGGATAGGTTGTAGGTTGTCAGGGAGAAGCAGGCGATGGGTGTTATTGGCATCTAGGGCATGGGACCTGATGTGAGGAGTGAGGGGCAGGAGTGATGCCAGGAGTAGAGAGGTTGTGACTCACCTGAGCTGTCCTAAGGAGGTCATTTATCTTCTTCCTTCATTGCATGCCGGTCCTCCTGGTGAGGCTGGCAGCACTGACAGCCTCTGCCACCTCATCACAGGTGCTGTTCAAAAGGGCAAGCTTGAGTCTCCACCCCACCCTGGGGAAGAGGGTGTCCCTCCGCTCCTCAGTGGCATCCAGCATTCGGTCAATCTCTGATTCCTGGAATCTGGAGCTGGTCTGCAGCCAGCCATCTTCTGAGCTGGAATATCAGTCTGTGCTGAGTGGAGCGAGTAAAAACTGCTCCAGCTTGTCAGCCTTTTAATGCAAATTCCGACCTCAGAGAAGCAGGTGCCACGGGGCCGGGAATCGTTCAGGCTGTATGTGGCCAGTCTGCTGGCCCACTTGTATAACATAAATTTCACCTGGCACGTGCTCACAGTGGGAACGCGAATGTCCTATGATTCAAATCCCAAATGTAGAATCCTGCCCCATATTCAAGCCTGGGATATATGAAGTGCCAAACTGGAAGCCTGAACTTCGGAAAGACATGGGGCTGGATTCTCCGCAGCCATGCGCCAAAATCACGTTCGAAGTGGGGGCGGAGAATCTAATTTCACGCCGAAATTGTTCCCGCCGCCGGTCTGGCGATTCTCCGGAATCGGCATGATCGTGGAGTACGCCGCAAGGCTGGGGGCACATTGACAGAGGCGCAAATCAGTCTGGCATCACGCCGCCCCAAAGGTGCGGAATTCTCCGCATTTTGAGGGGCCGAGCCCTCACCTTGAGAGGCTAGGCCCGCGCCAGACTGATTTCAGCCCCACCAGCTGGCGGGAAAGGCCTTTGGTTCCCCGCCAGCTGGCGCGAAACTGACTTTGCCGGGCGGCACATGCGCGGGAGCGTCAGCGGCCGGCCACGGCATCCCCGCGCATGCGCAGTGGAGGGGGTCTCTTCCGCCTCTGCCATGATGGAGACCACAGCGAAGGCGGAAGGAAAAGAGCGCCCCCACGGCACAGGCCCGCCCGCGGATTGGTGGGCCCCGATCGCGGGCCAGGCCACCTTGGGCCCCCCCCCCCGGGCCACATCACCCCCCGCCCCCCCCAGGACCCCAGAGCCCGCCCGTGCCGCCTTGTCCCGCCGGTAAGAGAGGTGGTTTGATTCTCGCCGGCGGGACAGGCATTCCAGCAGCGGGACTTCGGCCCATCGCGGGCCGGAGAATCGCCGGGGGGGGCCCGCCAACCGGCACGGAGCGATTCCTACCCCCGCCGAATATCCGGTGCCGGAGAATTCGGCAACCTGCAGGTGCGGGATTCAATGCCAGCCCCCGGCGCTTCTCCGACCCGGCGGGGGGTCGGAGAATCCTTGTACCTGGTGACCATAGTGTTTTGGACTCAACCAAAGGCCTTCGGTATTTATATAAATCTAATTTCACTGATGTTGCGATTCCAGGTCAAGTGGGGCTGGAATTGACTGCGCACTAGCCCAGGGTATCGTTAAAGACCCGAAGTGTTGTCTTGCCATAGACGGAATTATACACACAGCTGTTGCTATCTTGTATTATGTATCAATGCAATTTCATGTTGATGAATTATAGAGTCTTGGTGGCTAACTGGCATATGGATTGCGTACTTCAGTCATTAAGCATGTGTTATCAACATGTTTTAAAACATTCAAATAGATCATCGAGAAAGTTCAATCTGAGAGGGAATTCTGAAAATTCTCCCTCTCTATTCTCGCTCACCTCCAAGTACAAGATGCACTTTGATATGGGCAGAGTTCATGGGCGGGGTTCTCCGACCCCCAGCCGGGTAGGAAAATCGCCGGGGGCTGGCGTGAAAACCGCCCCCGCCGGTTGCCGAATTCTCCGGCACCGGAGATTCGGCAGGGGCGGGAATCGCGCCGCGCCGGTTGGCGGGCCCCCCCCCCCGGCAATTCTCCGGCCCGCATGGGCTGAAGTCCCGCCGCTGTCAACCCACGCCAGCCGGCGTGGATTGAACCACCTTTGGGACGGCGGGTCAAGGCGGCGCGGGCGGGCTCCGGGGTCCTGGGGGGGGCGACCTGGCCCCGGGGGGTGCCCCCACGGTGGCCTGGCCCGCGATCGGGGCCCACCGTGGGGGCACTCTTTTCCTTCCGCCTTCGCCATGTTCTCCACTATGGCGGAGGCGGAAGGGACACCCTCCATTGTGCATGCGCGGGGATGCTGTGAGCGGCCGCTGACGCTCCTGCGCATGCGCCGCCCGGCAAAGTCAGTTTCGCGCCAGCTGGTGGGGCATCAAAGGCCTTTCCCACCAGCTGGCAGGGCGGAAATCACTCCGGCGCGGGCCTAGCCCCTCAAGGTGAGGGCTCGACCCCTCAAGATGCGGAGACTTCCGCACCTTTGGGGCGGCGCGATGCCGGACTGATTCGCGCCGTTTTTGGCGCCGGTTGGCGGACATCGCGCCGATATCGGAGAATCCCGCCCCTGATTTCAAATGATTTCTTTTACAAAAGTGCCTTGGAGAATTAAACCAAGTCTTTACCAATGCCACTTGGATCCAAATGCAGTTCAGTCCACTATCTGCTGTTCCAGCAATGTGTAAATCTATGCAAGGGTGTGACAGCTGTCAAGATGCATTCTTGAGTGCATGCTTCCCAAGGGCAACCTTACAATTATTCCAGATTGAATGGCGAAAGCGAAGCCTGTACTGCTCCATGTGGGTGAGTAGAACTGTGTTTCCCTCTCCCTGGAAACATGCTAGCCCTGTAAATTGTCAGATTGGATTCCAACAGTTACACTGTAATCATGCCCGCAATGTTCTTCTATGGCTGACATTACTGAAGCTTATGACACCAAGGAGTGGAACTTACAGAAGCGGGATTTGGGAATGCAACTGTGGTGTCTCTCCATCCCATCAAATGTCCAGGTAACACTGGCATTAAATGAACAGACTGGGAAACCTAGAATCATTTTTTTTCATAGAATTTACAGTGCAGAAGGAGGCCATTCGGCCCATCGAGTTTGCACCGGCTCTTGGACAGAGCACCCTACCCAAGGTCAACACCTCCATCTTATCCCCATAACCCAGTAACCCCACCCAACACTAAGGGCAGTTTTGGACACTAAGGGCAATTTATCATGGCCAATCCACCTAACCTGCACATCTTTGGACTGTGGGTGGAAACCGGAGCACCCGGAGGAAACCCACGAACACACGGGGAGGATGTGCAGACTCCGCACAGACAGTGACCCAAGTCGGAATCGAACCTAGGACCCTGGAGCTGTGAAGCAATTGTGCTATCCACAATGATACCGTGCTGCCCATTCACCCCCAGAAAGCAGTAGTTAGTGCCTGAAGTGCCAGGCAGCTAAAAAAATAAATAGTTGCTTGTGAGTACAGACTTGAGTACTTATGAAAGAAAGGTACATGCTGCCAAAACTTTTTATCTGGCACTCATCAGGACAAATTCACAAGAACACCATTTATGAAGCAAACAATTTATACTGCATGAGAAGAGAATGCTGATTGGTTGCCAAGTGGACTCTGATGAAGTGGTAGAGGCATTGCCATGGAGAATGCACAAGGGAACAGTTAACTGCTAAGCTTTTGTTTAAATTTTGCCTACCACTCAGGGTAGACTTGCGAAAAAAATTGACACTCTTTCCAATGCAGTATAAATTATTGTTTGTTTTGCATTTGTATTCGTGTGAATTTGGCCTGATGAGTTCAAGATGAAAAGCTTTGATGGCATCTCACTTTGTTCCCAGCTATACCAAAAGATACGCCTGCTCTGAATCCCCTACTAAGGCAACATTTGCATTGTTCTTGAGGCTGCCTCACCACTCTCATTTGACATACTGTTTTCTAAACATATGCTGGATCTCATTGAGACTAAGGAAGTTAAATCTTCCCGTCAAGGGACACTGTCATCTGATCCATTCCTTCCACATCATCCGCCTTGTTTAGGATTGGTGGTGGCTCTGCTTTCAAAGAAGGTCTCTCCAAACTCCTGTGTGAGGCTGGGAAATGGTATGTTATGGTCCTGGCAGAATGACAAAGCAAACTGTAGTTCCACCTAAACCTCATTCTGATGTTGTGATCCCTCCTCTTTGGTGAGGTCAGATCATCTCCTGTTATTTCTCTGGCAGAACTATTGATGAGTTGATGAGTAAAAGAAATGGGGTAGTTGTTTTAATTGAATTTCAGGAAGTGGATGTCACTGACAAGGCTAGTATTTATTCTCCATCGCGAATTTTCTTGATTTGATACTGTTCAATGATTTACAAAGTCATTTCAGAGAGCAGAAAATTGGCATCAAACTGGCATCATTTACAGACTGTACCAAGCAATTATGGCAGGTTTGCTTCTTTGAAGGCTATCAGTGATTCTGATGAGTATTTTGAACAATTTGATAACTGTGATTATTTACCTGATACTGGATTTTCATTTTCAGATTTTCCTAATCTCTGCATTATTAATCCAGTAACATAACCATTCAACTACTGTGCTATACAAGACAGTACTTAGCTTCTGAAACCTTCAATGTTTCTTTATTTTGCAGACTGCAGAAGGCTTCAAGTGACCACGGGCGGGATTCTCCGTCGGACAACGGCAGAATGGGGAAATATAATTGGGCAAAAGGTCGGTTATAACGCCAAACTCACAGATGTGCCAAATTCATGCCAAATCGCAATTCTCCGTCGCCTCAATAGTGGCGTCAATACATTGCAGAACGCAATACAGTAAACACCATTGGCATATCACTAGCGGGCCCGACCCAGTATGATCTGGGGCCTCCACGATTCTCCGCTTCCAATGGGCCAAACGCCGACGGCAAAGTTCACTTGTGCTTTTAAAAATTGTGAAACCGGCGCATTGGCTGATCAAGGAGAGAGAGGAGGTAGAACACGGAGAGGCGCGGCCATGGGCTGCCGGGCTTAATACTGGCTGGGCTGACTGGGGTGGGAGGGGGGCCCAGCCAGGGATGGAGGTGGAGGGGGAGGGACACAAAGGGGAACGGGCCCTGTGGCCAGGGGGACACCCCACGGACTGGAGTGGTGTTCGGACATGGACTGCCATTGCCGCGGCCTGCAAGGCAGCCATTTTGCTGTGCAACCCACTGACCAACCACAATGTGCCCTGGTTTTGCAGAGTGACACCTGTCGTATGGATGCCCCATCCTCTGCCCCACCCTCTGCCATACCACCCCAGCCCCTGGGGCTGCACCCGCCGGCAGGGCAACATGTGGCCCAAACAAGGGCAACACCCACTGTAACACTACTGAGCCGCCGGGTAGGGGCCACGGAGCATACCGCTGGCATGGGCAGTTCCAGCTGATGGTACTCCTGGCAGCAGGAACGGGTGCCCAGTGTCAGATGCCCCTATGGTGCAGGGCACCAACGGGGCCAGGGGTGTGGGAATCGGTGGGGCGGGGGGTACATGTGGAGACAGAGTCCACAGTGCAAATTGGGGGCAGAATGGAGACCTGGTTCGGCATGGGGGTATGCACCATGCTAACATGTTGGCCTTTCACCCCCTGCAGACATTGGATATTGGAATTAAACCATCAACGGTGACCTTCCTGCTGGTCGTCGCTGCCCTGAGGGATGCCCTGCAGCTGTACGAGTTTTGACAGTCAGAGAAATCTTGGTGTACAGGTCCACAGGTCACTGAAGGGGGCAACACAGGTGGGGAAGGTAGTCAAGAAGGCATACGGCATGCTTGCCTTCATTGGCCGGGGCATTGAGTATAAGAATTGGCAAGTCATGTTGCAGCTGTATAGAACCTTAGTTAGGCCACACTTGGAGTATAGTGTTCAATTCTGGTCGCCACACTACCAGAAGGATGTGGAGGCTTTAGAGAGGGTGCAGAAGAGATTTACCAGGTATGGAGGGCATTAGCTATGAGGAGCGGTTGAATAAACTCGGTTTGTTCCCACTGGAACGACGGAGGTTGAGGGGCGACCTGATAGAGGTCTACAAAATTATGAGGGGCATAGACAGAGTGGATAGTCAGAGGCTTTTTCACAGGGTAGAGTGGTCAATTATTAGGGGCATAGGTTTAAGGGGCGAGGGGCAAGGTTTAGAGGAGATGTACGAGGCAAGTATTTTACACAGAGGATAGTGGGTACCTGGAACTCGCTGCTGGAGGAGGTGGTGGAAGCAGGGACAACAGTGACATTTAAGGGGCATCTTGAAAAATACATGAATAGGATGGGAATAGAGGGATACGGACCCAGGAAGTGTGAAAGATTTTAGTTTAGACGGGCAGCATGGTCGGCACTGGCTTGGAGGGCCGAAGGGCCTGTTCCTGTGCTGTACTTTTCTTTGTTCTTTGTTTTGTTAAAACCGTGCTGCCTCTCGCTAATACGTCCATTTGCTTCCAAATGGGAGTAGATCCTGTCTCAAAGAATTCTCTCCAGTAATTTTCCTACCACTGACGTACGGCTCACAGGCCTGTAGTTTACTGGATTATCCTTGCTACCCTGCTTAAACAAAGGAACAACATTGGCTATTCTCCAGTCCTCCGGGACATCACCTGAAGACAGTGAGGATCCAAATATTTCTGTCAAGTCCTCAGCAATTTCCTCTCTTGCCTCCTTCAGTATTCTGGGGTAGATCCCATCAGGTTCTGGGGACTTATCTACCTTAATATTTTTCAAGATGCCCAACACCTCGGGCGGGAATCTCGCTCCCCGGCGAATCGCCAGGGGAGCGGCGTGAACCCTGCCCCGATGCCGGCTGCCGGTTGGGAGCCAGTGGCAGTGGTCCCCCCGGCGATCCTCCTCTCCGCAATGGGCCGAGTGGCCACCTGTTTTCAGCCTGTCCCGCCGGCGTAAATCAGACAAGGTCCTTACCGACGGGACCTGGCTCTGCAGGCGGCCTGCGGAGTCCTCGGTGGGGTGCGGGGGGGATCTTGCCCGGGGGATGCCCACACAGTGGCCTGGCCCGCAATCGGGGCCCACCGATCCGTGGACGATCCTGTGCCGTGGGGACACTCTTTCCCTCCGCGCCGGCCGCTGTAAACGTCCGCCATGACCGGCATGGAGAAGAACCCCCTGCGCATGCGCTGGGATCACGCCAGCACACACTGGCGCTCCCGCGCATGCGCCAACTCGCGCCGGCTGGCGGAGGCCATTCGGCGGCGGTTGGCGCGGCGCCAATCCAGCCGGCGCAGGCCTTGCCCCTGAAGGTGCGGAGGATTCCGCACCTTCCAGGCGGCCTGATGCCGGAGTGGTTCATGCCACTCCTTGGCGCCGGTACGGCCCGCCCCGCTGGGTAGGGGAGAATCCCGGCCCTCGTCTTTTTGGATCTCAATGTGACCCAGGCTATCGACACACCCTTCTCCAGACTCAACATCCACCAATTCCTTCTCTTTGGTGAATACTGATGCAAAGTATTCATTTAGTACCTCACCCATTTCCTCTGGCTCCACACATAGATTCCCTCGCCTTTCCTTCAGTGGGCCAACCCTTTCCCTCGCTACCCTCTTGCTTTTTATGTGTGTTTAAAAAGCCTTGGGATTTCCCTTAACCACATGTGTCAATGACTTTTCGTGACCCCTTTTAGCCCTCCTGACTCCTTGCTTAAGTTCCTTCCTACTTTCCTTATATTCCACACAGGCTTCATCTGTTCCCAGCCTTCTAGCCCTGACAAATGCCTCGTTTTTCTTTTTGACAACTTCTACAATATCTCTTGTTACCTAAGGTTCCCGAAATTTGCCGTATTTATTCTTCTTCCGCACAGGAACATGCCGGTCCTGAATTCCTTTCAACTGACCTTTGAAAGCCTCCCACATGTCAGATTTACCCTCATGATTTACCCTCAAACATCCATCCCCAATCTAGGTTCTTCAGTTCCTGCCTAATATTGTTATAATTAGCCTTCTCCCAATTCAGCATAGTCACACTAGGACAACTCTTATCCTTGTCTACCAGCACTTTAAAACTTACTGAATTGTGGTCACTGTTCCCGAAATGCTCCCCTACTGAAACTTCTACCACCTGGCCGGGCTCATTCCCTAATACCAGGTCCCAGTACAGCCCCTTCCCTCGTTGAACTATCTACATATTGTTTTAAGAAGCCCTCCTGGATGCTCCTTACAAACTCTGCCTCTTCCAAGCCCCTAGCACTAAGTGAGTCCCAGTCAATATTGGGGAAGTTAAAGTCTCCCATCACAACAACCCTGTTGCTTTTACTCCTTTCCAAAATCTGTCTACCTAGCTGCTCCTCTATCTCCCGCTGGCTGTTGGGTGGCCTGTAGTCAACCCCCAACATTGTGACTGCACCCTTCTTATTCCTGATCTCTACGCATATAGCCTCACTGCCCTCTAAGGTGTCCTCCCGCAGTACAGCTGTGATATTCTCCCGAACCAATAGCGCAACTCCTCCACCCATTTTACATCCCCCTCTATCCTGCCTGAAACATCTAAATCCTGGAATGTTTAGCTGCCAATCCTGCCCTTTCCTCAACCAGTTCTCTGTAATGGCAACAATATGATAGTTCCAAGTACTAATCCAAGCTCTAAGTTCATCTGCCTTACCCGTAATACTTCTTGCATTAAAACATATGCACTTCAGGCCACCAGTCCCGCTGTTTTCTGCAACATCTCCCTGTCTGCTCTTCCACAGAGCCATACTGGTTCCCTAGTTCTCCCTCAATTTTTTCACCTTCTGACCTATTGCTCCGGTATCCACCCCCCTGCCATACTAGTTAAAACCCTCCCGTGTGACACTAGCAAACTTCATGGCCAGGATATTTATGCCTCTCCAGTTTAGCTGCAACCATCCTTCTTATACAAGTCATACCTGCCCCGGTAGAGCTCTCAGTGATCCAGATAACGGAAACCCTCCCTCTGACACCAGCTGTTTAGTCACGTGTTTAGCTGCTCTATCTTTCTATTTCTAGCCTCACTGGCACGTGGCACAGGGAGTAATCCCGAGATTACAACCCTAGAAGTCCTGTCTTTTAACTTGCTGCCTAGCTCCCTGAACTCCTGCTACAGGACCTCATGCCCCTTCCTGCCTATGTCGTTAGTACCAATGTGTACAACGACCTCTGCCTGTTTGCCCTCCCCCTTCAGGGTGCCCACTACCCATCGGAGACATCGTGGACCCTGGCACCAGGGAGGCAATATACCATCCTGGAGTCTCTTTCACATCCACAGAAGCTCCTATCTGTGCCCCTGACTATAGGGTCTCCTATGACTATTGCTCTTCTACGCTTTGACCCACCCTGCTGAACATCAGAGCCAGCCATGGTGCCACTGCTCTGGCTGCTGCTGTTTTCCCCTTATAGGCTATCCCCCCCGACTGTATCCAAAGGGGTATACCTGTTCGAGAGGGGGACAACCACAGGGGATTACTGCACTGACTTCCTGCCCCTTCTGGTGGGCACCCATCTCTCCGCCTGCATCTTGGGTGTGACCACATCTCTATAACCGCGCTGAGTGACATTTAAGCACTAATTAATTAATTTAAAATACACACTTGAATTGTTGTTAGATTGAGTTACAATTAACTATATGGCCCTGACGCCAGATAATTTTTACTGTAATATTAAATGCTAAATACCGGTCTCTGCCCTCAGGTTTAGTTACTCCCCTTTCTAGTTAATGAATTAGATTTTTTTTGCAATGTTATTTTTTTTCAAATTTAACAGATTCCCAACCAGCCAATCAGGTCACAGCTTTACTGTGATGTCACTAACAGTCGCCCCCCCCCCCCGCCCCCCCCGCCCCACACACACACACACAATTTGAAAAGCTATTAAAAATAAAAATCACTTACTTTCCCAGGATGATCTCTGGTTCTCTCCCTGCAGATTAACAGTTACATGCCAGAAGAAAAAGAACAAAACGATAGGGAAAAAGCACCTTCTCCCACTCTGCACCAAATTACCTCACTGCACCAAATTACCAAGTACCAATTCCCATTCTGGATGTGTCTCACTCACTCAGGCTGTGTCTCCTTCACCTGCGCAAAGCTTACTGAGTGCGCTTTCTGTCTGTTTTTTATGCAGAACTCAGCTAACCAGGGTAACTCAAACTACTTAAGCTTCAAACAGAAGAATACAATGTACACCCTTGTGCCACTAAGCAGGCGTCAGGTGACTGACAGATAACTGCCTCACAGCGTCTCAGCCCTCACACCCATCTGACAGAGCACCAAGGCAGGTTGTAACAGTGTGAACAGGTGTTTAATATGCCAAATGTATGCAGATACGTACCCTGGCCCCTATAGCAAAAGTTTACCCTGCACCATGCCAAGTGAACTGATGTCTAATTTTCTGACCTTATGGGCCTTAACGCTATGGATTCCCAGATGTTACATCATGAGTGGACGCCACCTGCTGTGATTCCCGCCTTGTGACCAGGGTCCCCATTGGCGGCCGCATTCTGGGGGGACCCCACCTGGATGGGCCTGGCTGCTGGTAGGGTATCCCAGGAGGCATGGTGCCACGCTGGTCTGCCCGCTGCCCACCAGAGGCGCCATGGTCAGGAGGGGGGTGTCCAAGGTGCTGCGGTGTTCTGGCACCTCCCCTGTGGAAGCCACCAGCATGGGCCCAACAACTCCCTCTGTGTCTGTGCCACGTCGGCCAGCGCCTGGGCAATGCCGCTGACGATCCCAGCCATGGCCTGCTGAGACTGGGCCACTGTCAGGAGTGCCACTGCAATGTCGAAGTGGCTCTGGCACAAGGTTGCCTGTGCGATGGCAGCGCTGTCCTGAGCCTTGGCCAGTGCCTGCACAAATTGCCCCAGGCCTTGGACATGCTGATACAAAGCCAAAACCATCGCTCCCAATGCTTCCACAACAGATGCCACCCGTGCAGTGTTGGCCTGGGTGGCATGCATGGCCAGCACCACCTTCTGCTCCTGCACCTGGTTGGACTCATCGAACTGCGCCCGCAGGTGCTGGATGCTCGCTGCCAACCCTCATGTAGTCCCTGGCTCTGCGACTACATCTTCACTGTAGAAGTCTGAAACTCCAGAAGTCTAAAACCCATCTGGACGACAGTCAGTCCCTGGGGTTGGCCCACCCTCCGACTGTCCACCCCCTCAGCTGTTCCTACTTCGACGTAATGTATTGGGGCTGCTGTGTGGTTCACACCAGAGAGCGTCCCAGGAGCCTCTTCACTAAAGTGTCCAACAGACGTGAGTTTCTCTGGGATGGTGGAGGCTGTGGCTCGAGCTCCAGGGTGTCTTGGGTCTTGCATCGAGAGCTTCCGTCTGTGCTGCTGTCATCGTCGCTGCTCAGCACAGACTGTGGCGCTGGCTGGGGGCATGTGACACAATAAGGACCCGCCCCATCATCAACAGGTCCTGCAAGACACAAGGGTGGGGGTTCTGCCATCCTCCTAGTGTGAGGGTGGGGGGGGTAATGGGTGTGGGGGATGGGGTTGGTGCCCGGGGTATAGTGCTGCCTGTTCACCCTGGCCGCCCTGAGAAGGTCATGTAGTTTCTTCTGGAATCGATTGTGTTCCTTGTGCTGACCCTTTAACAGTCGTTGAATCGGTCCAGGTGTGGTGTTCAGTTTTGCTGTTGTGGAAGTCCACAATCGTGCCACGGCATCAACACTTCCTGAGCATCCTCCGTCTCAGGAACGGAGAATCCAGCCAAATAGGTCTACAGTCCCAAACAATATGACTGAGAGTTTACATCGGCTAAAACAGGCAGGCCATTTCTTCCATTTCTCTTCAAAAAGAAAACACTGCCTTTTACTACAAGTTCTAAAAATAATTCCTGCCGCATAAAGTCATCGTGTAGTATCTTGTGCTTACAGGAAGTAACTGCTGCAGTTCACAGCATGTTTGCACAGTTGAACATTTTTCGACTTTTTGTTCTCTTAGGGTGTTGAAAGAATCTCAGTGTTAATTGATGCCATTTTAAAGCGTGCTAATTAAGACCTGACAACACTTCTTTTTACAATTTGCATTGCTCAGCAATTAATAAGACTTGTTTGCTGTTTTAAATAATGCAACGTTAGTGAGAACATAGTTGCTGCCTCAACTTTTCCAAAAATCTTTCACTTGTCATGCACTTGGAAATAGATATATTAAAAAAGTTGACATAAGTGCAGACGATCATCTACACTTCCTAAGGCTAGATTTCATTAAAACTGTCAAAGCTGAGAGAGGAGGACAGATGTTTTCCCTTGGTTTATCACAGAAGTCGCACGCATTCAGACAGTACTACAGCAGTTGTGAACTTTATTATTACCAGCTGCCATTTTGATCACTCCTATAATTCTGTAAGTGTGGAAAGAGGTATCTAACTTTGAAAGTGCTGAACTATACATCACAGTTGAATAATTGCTTTCCAAGCAGGCCAGATATAGAAAACAGTATTTATTATTTAATAAAATAAAAAAGTAATAGGGGTCCGGATTCTCTGATCAGCGATACCGAAATCACGTTCGGCAATCGTCCAGGGAATTCCCGTTTATGACGGAATTAGGGCGGTGCTGTTTTTGCGATGCTCCGCCTCCTCAAAAACGGCATACACGAGGAGAACGCCGCATGCCATATGGATGGTCACAGAATGTCACCAGAGGCTCTCCCCCGATCCCCCGCCCCCGACGGGCTGAGTCCTCGACGACACGATACACGTGTGCTCACACTGTTCTGGGACCTCGCATGGTGGCTGCGAACTGAGTAGGGGTGGGAGGGAGCTGTTTCGCTGGCAGGGAGAGCTTCGGCAGGGACTGGGGGGGCTGGTGAGGGGTGGTCCGGGGTGGTGACTTTGGTAGTCACCACTGTTCGTATATAGTACACATATGAGATGTAATACGGTAAGGCTCCTGTACTACAGGTACGGGGGTAGATCTCTGCCTGCTGGCCCCGCCCAGTAGGCGGAATATAAATGTGTGTGCTCACCAAGCTGCAGCCATTTTGGCAGCAGCTGTAGGAGGCAACACATCTCTGCGTAATAAAGCCTCGATTACTCTCTACTCTCGTCTCGTCGTAATTGATAGTGCATCAATTTATTACGCAGAGATTTTACAGCGATGGACCTTCGCATCAAGCCAGATCGCCTGCAGCTGCACCTCAAGCAGACAACGCCACGTCGGCCTTCGACCACTGGCTAGCTTGCTTTGAAGCCTACATCGGATCAGCGACAGAACCACCCTCAGAGGCACAGAACCTACAGATCCTGTGCACACGGATGAGCTCCGAATCTTTCCTCTTATCCGGGACGTGCCCAACTACACTGAGGCCATGGCACTTCTGAAAGAGAACTACACATGGCCGATCAACAAACTCAATGCCAGGCAACAACACCCCGGTGAGTCATTGGAACTGAGATTGCCAGGCAGTTTCGGCCGTTGAACATTCCAAACTCCTAATCAGGGACGCTTTCATTACAGGCATAGGGTCGGCGTACATTAGCCAGCGCCTCTTAGAAGGGAGTATGCTCGACCTCGCGAACGGTAGCCTCCCGTAATGGACAAGCGTACACCCCCGACTGCATGGCGACCCCATCCTGGACATCGTGGACCCCACTAGCGACGCCCCCAGCCAACTTCAAGCCTGCGCCGCACACCCAGGGGGCCAAAGTGCTATTTCTGCGGGCAGACAAAGCACTCCCGCCAGTGCTGCCCGGCGCGGAGCTCACTCTGCAAGGCCTGTGGGAAGAAAGGACATTTCGCTGCGGTGTGCCAGGCCTGGTCGATCGCCGCTGTAACCAGCCCCATTGTTCCTGCACCACCCACGTGCGGCCCATGGGCGCCGCGATTTTCGCTCCCGCAACCCATGTGCGGCCCGTGGGCGCCGCCATCTTCCCCTCATCAGACCTTGTGCGGCCCATGGGCGCCGCTATCTTTAATGCCGCCATCTTTGGCGCAATTTTTGACGGCGCCTCAGGACCCCTGCTCGCCGGGCACCTCATCGGGCCACTCATCGCCCGCAACCGCTGCCAACCAGCCCAGGGCCCACCAACACCAGCCACAGCTCGCCTCCATCACGCTCGACCTATCCCGGCCACACAACCTCGCAACCGCGACAACGACGGTGAAAGTCGATGGCCACAAGACACCTTGCCTTCTTGACTCCGGGAGCACGGAGAGCTTCATCCACCCCGATACGGTAAGGCGCTGCTCCCTCGCGGTACACCCCATTACCCAACGAATCTCACTGGCCTGCAGACCCCACTCCATGGAGATCCAGGGGTTCTGCACCGCCCCCCTCACCGTCCAGGGCACAGAGTTGAGCAATTTCCGGCGCTACGTCCTCACCAAACTCTGCGCTGCCTTGCTACTTGGCCTGGACTTCCAGTGCAACCTCCAACGTCTAACTCTGAATTTCGGCGGGCCCCTACCACCCCTTACTGTATGCAGGCTCACGATCCTTAAGGTCAACCCACCTTCCCTGTTTGCGAACCTCAACCTGGATTGCAAACCCGCCGCCACCAGGAGCAGACGGTAAAGTGCCCAGGACAGAACCTTCATCAGGTCAGAGGTCTACTGTGGGAAGGCATCATCGAGGCCAACAACAGCCCCTGGAGAGCCCAAGTGGTAGTTGTACAGACTGGGGAGAAACACAGGATGGTCATTGACTACAGTCAGACAATCAATCGGTACACACAGCTCGATGCGTACCCCCTCCCACGAATATTTGATATGGTCAATCAGATTGCAACAGTTTCCTCTACAGTGGACACTACAGTGGGGCAGCACGGTAGTATAGTGGTTAGCACAATTGCTTCACAGCTCCAGGGTCCCAGGTTCGATTCCTGGCTTGGGTCACTGCCTGTGCGGAGTCTGCACGTTCTCCCCGTGTGTGCGTGAGTTTCCTCCGGGTGCTCCGGTTTCTTCCCACAGTCCAAAGATGTGCAGGTTAGGTGGATTGGCCATGATAAATTGCCCTTAGTGTCCAAAATTGCCCTTAGTGTTGGGTGGGGTTACTGGGTTATGGGGATAGGGTGGAGGTGTTGACCTTGGGTAGGGTGCTCTTTCCAAGAGCCGGTGCAGACTCGATGGGCCGAATGGCCTTCTTCTGCACTGTAAATACTATGATCTGTGACCCGAAATCTGCCTCCCACCAGTTCCCCATCTGCAAGGCGGACCACCAATATACGGCGTTCGAAGCAGACGGCCGCCTTTACCACTTCCTTAGGGTTCCCTTCGGCGTCACAAATGGGGTCTCGTCTTCCAATGGGAGATGGACCGAATGGTTGACCGGTATGGACCGGTATTATCCCGTACATGGGTCACGTCACATCTGCGGCCACGACCAGCAGGACCACGATGCTAACCTTTCCAAATTTCTCCACACCGCCAAACTCCTGAACCTAACGTATAACAAGGAGAAGTGCATGTTCAGCACCAACCGCTTAGCCATCCTTGGCTATGTGGTGCAAAATGCAGTTCGAGGGCCTGACCCCAATCGCATGCGCCCTCTCATGGAACTGCCCCTCCCCCACTGCCCCAGGGCCCTCAAACGATGCCTTGGGTTCTTCTCATACTATGCCCAGTGGGTCCCTAACTACCTGGACAAGGCCCGCCCACTCATTCACTCCACACTTTTCCCCCTGACGGCCGAGGCTCACCAGACCTTCAACCGTATCAAGGCCGACATCGGCAAGGCTGCGATGCACGCAGTCGACGAGAACCTCCCCTTTCATTTTGAGAGCTATGCATCAGTCGTCGCTCTAGCTGCCACCCTCAACCAGGCAGGCAGACCTGTGGCATCCTTTTCCTGCATCCTCCACGCCTCCGAAATTCGGCACTCCTCCGTCGAAAAGGAGGCCCAAGCCATCGTTGAAGCTGTGCGGCATTGGAGGCATTACCTGGCCGGCAGGAGATTCACTCTCCTCACTGACCAACGGTCGGTTGCCTTCATGTTCAATAACACACAGCGAGGCAAAATCAAAAATGAAAATATCTTGAGGTGGAGGATCGAGCTCTCCACCTACAATTACGAGATTTTGTCGCCCCGGTAAGCTCAACGAGACCCCCGATGCCCTAGCCTGAGGTACATGTGCCAGCGCACAAGTGGACCGTCTCTGGGCCCTACACGACGGTCTCTGTCACCCAGAGGTCACCCGGTTCTTTCACTTCATAAAGGCCCGCAACCTATCCTACTCCATTGCGGAAGTCAGGGCGGTCACGAAAGATTGCCAGGTCTGCTCGGAGTGCAAACCGCACTTCTACCAGCAAGACCGGGCGCACCTGGTGAAGGCCTCCCGTCCCTTTGAACACCTCAGCATGGACTTCAAAGGGCCCCTCCCCTCCTCTGACCGAAACACGCAGTTCCTTAACGTGGAAGTCCACCTCCGGGGTTTCGCTCCCAACATGGCTGGCAGCTCCAAGGCCCGTTTTCCACAAACACGTGCGGGTCCATAAGGCCATTGGTCGAGAGGGTACAGCTAGTCCATGCAAACCCGCAGTACGCCTACAGCGGCCAGGACTCAGTCTCCCTCAGCGACCTGGCACCAGCTGGGTCCCCACCAACCCCCCCCCCATTTGCCCTGGTGCCACCCATCCTCCCCCCAGCGCACCTCACCACAGCCCCCGCTCCAGGACGATCCATCGTCCCATTGGTTCCACCCGGGGATGAAGATGACGACTACACGCTCCCGGAGTCACAGGCGACCAAACCGGCACCTGCCTCGCCACCAGGACTGCGGTGCTCACAACAGAGGATCAAGGCACCCGACCGGCTGAATTTGTAAACTTTTCCAGAACTGGACACTTTAAAAATGCTCACTTACATGTAAATAGTTTTCCACCACCCCTGCTGGACTCTTTTTTAACGGGGTGAATGTGGTTCACCACTGTTTGTATATAGTACACATATGAGGTGTAATAGGTAAGGCTCCTGTACTACAGGTACGGGGGTAGATCCCTGCCTGCTGGCCCGGCCTAGTAGGCGGAGTATAAATGTGTGTGCTCACTGAGCTGCAGCCATTTCGCCAGCAGCTGTAGGAGGCAACACATCTCTGCGTAATAAAGCCTCGATTACTCTCTACTCTCATCTCGTCGTAATTGATAGTGCATCAGTTAAGCTGGTTTGAGGGGGGCAGTTTTTGGCAGGCCGGGTCCGCGCGTGGCTGGCGCAGTGTTCCTCAGTGTGGCTGCTGCAGGCTCCCGCCGTGCGCATGCGCAGCCACGCACTCTGCCATTCTCCAGCCATATCCGCAGGTAATGCCGGGAGCGTTACGCTGCGCGGCTGCTAGCCCCCCACGAGATGGAGGATCGGTGCGGGGGCGGCACCGACTTTCTGGTCGTAAAACCAGACGGATCCTATGGACGTAGCTGCAGGTTCAGAGAATCCAGCCCAGGATGCCTATTGACCATTTAGAGCAAGGTAGAGACAGGAAGTCTTTTTCAAAATGTTATTAGTAAGCTGCCTATCTTGTATTATCATCAAAGCCAGTGAAAAATTAGGAAAAATGGAAAACGTGAAACTAATAGTATTCCAGGAAACCCAATATATTTCCTTCTGCGTTCACAATTCTATGTCTAAGATTAAAATAAATCCTGAATCTTCTGTCACCAATACCTTGGGCTGGATTCTCCCTTTGGGAGACTAAGTCCCCACATCGGCATGAAAACGGTGGTGTTTTACGCCAGGAAAACTGGCACAAAATGGCTGCGGGAGTGTTTAGCAGCTAGGCAGCGTAGAGCTCCCAGCCAGGTCCATGGCTGTGCATGCGCATGGCAGCGGCTTGCAGCGGCCACGCCGTGCTTCATGGCGGACGCAGCCCGTGGACCTGGACCGCAAGAATAGACCCCCCCTTCGGCTGTTTCGTGCACCTTGGACCGCCCCCCACAGTGCCTCTAGCCCCGAATGAAGCCCCCGTTGCCCCCAGGTCATCCCTCCCCCGACTGTGGCGGCGCTGGACTGAGTCCACAGCTGCCACGCTGAGTCCCCGATGGGTGAGACCATGAGAGACCCACGCCGTCGGGAACTCGGCCGGTCGGGGGCGGAGCATTGCGGGGCGGGTATCAGGCAATGGCCTGAGGCAGTGGATACGGCGTGCGGCATACTCCTAGAGTACGCCACTTTTCAGGGGGTGGAGCATCGCGAAAGCGCCGCCACCCCCGATTTTGTCATCATCAGGGATTCTCTGTCCCATCGCCGAATACGATTTCAGCGTCGGGGATCGGAAAATCCAGACCCTTATATTTCAAACCTTTTACTGCCATAATAAAACAAATATGACAGCATTACCAAAAGCCTCGAAGGATGATTCCACACTGATCTCACACTCAAGGTCCCACAGTGATCCGGCATTCAGATCATTTACAAGCCCCATCCCAGGCCCCACTGAAAAATGGGAGGATGCACAACGGGGCAACAAATTTACAGATACCCTTTTACATCACCCTTGCTGAAGGTAAAACGTTTACTCAAAGTTTGGGTAGATGCTTCACTTCAGTATTGAGGGAGTATCGCTCTGTCACTAACAAGGGAAGTATCTTGAGCCCTCCGGAGCGGTAAGTTTGGCGAGAGGGGCATTTAATCGTGCCTCCATCCCAATTAAATCCGTGGCAGAAGAATGTGGATTGCCTTCTTGTCCCGCTGCTAATTGAGGCCCTTAAGTGAGGCCATAGTGGGAACACAATAAACAAATCCTGGCATGTTTGCTTATGGACTCTTGGGAGGGTGGTTCCTCGTTCAAAGACACTCAGTGCCAAATCAAGGTACTTGGCATCGGGAAGGATGGGTGGCTACTGAATGCCACTTCCTTGCCCTTGCTGCTGAACCCCTCCCCGTTTTCCCTTCCCCTGTGACCCCAAACATCACGTCCCATTCCCACTTTCACTCAGCTGGGTCCCTCCGTGATCTGAGACCTCCGGTAGGAGCTGTACTGGCAGTAGTCACCACCTCCCCTGTGGCGCTACTGAGTACAAAAATATAATTGGCTGGCAGCTCTCAATGGACTGAACTTCTGACCCCTGGATCTTTGATCCTGGGGGGAATATCCATTGCTGGTCTCTTAAGCGCTTGAGTGGCACATGATCTTTCTTAAAAGAGGCGACTTGAGGTTCTCACTCGCTGTCCAGCCAGCAACCAAGATCTTCATCTCCCCCATAAAGTTCGCCCATAACTTCTGGACACCCAATTAGCAAACTTTGCACCCAACAATTAAAACAAATCCTGGGCTTTAAATAAGCAAACTAAGGAAAGTGTTAATGAGGCAATGGTATTAACTTGAGTCAGTTGACAGATATGATGAAAACAAGTGCTTTTAATTGCCGACTTGCCGATTTTAAAATGGATTGAGTGCATCAACGATAATTGACCACTCATTGATTGAAGTTACATTTATCAGGATGAATGTTTTGTTCCCAACTCATTTTGCATCAAT
Source organism: Scyliorhinus torazame (assembly GCF_047496885.1). NCBI lineage: Eukaryota > Metazoa > Chordata > Chondrichthyes > Carcharhiniformes > Scyliorhinidae > Scyliorhinus > Scyliorhinus torazame. The sequence goes on along the minus strand of NC_092721.1, from coordinate 67,087,697 downwards.
TAGGTCTTCCCTGTATTTAGACTAACACATTACAAATTCTGCATTTATTTAAGTTGAAAAAAACCTGCCCTTAAGGAGCAATAAATATTATGTACTATCCATTGAGGTTCATTCAAAGTCGCAACATTAGATGTGATCATTTATTTTACTGACCCAAATGATACCCAGTGAATTAAACAGAAATTGCGCTGTCAAATTTAAATCATTATATATCTTGACTTTTAATGTTCAGTTCCTGAAGTTTCAATATTTGTTAAATATAAGATAAAACTTCAAATATTTATAACTCAATTTAATATTTAATAACTTATGAACTTCAGTGTTTTAATTTATTTCATCCCAAATTGCTTCATCTTGATATTAAGCATAAGTTGCAATAAATCCTTATAATACATTAGGACTGTCAAGCAGCACTCTGTTCACTGCTGCCCGACTTTCAGTCTTATAAAGCCTACTTGGCTCCAAATCTCATTACATCCTTGATGTAAACATAAAGGAAAAGGCTGAATTTCAGAGATAGGGTGAGTGTGATTGCCTTTGCCAGCAAGATATGGTTCGACTATGTGCAACATCAAGGTATGCTGGCAAAATCAAAATCAATGGGAATCAGGGGTCAAAATCAAGGAGCCATATCGAACACAAAGGAAGATGGTTGTGTTTGTCAGAGATCAATGAGCTTAGCTCCATGACCTCACTGAAGGAACTCCTCAGAGCAGTGTCCTAGGCCAGACGACATTCACCTGCTTCATCAATGACCTTCCCGCCATTGTAAGGTAAGAAGTTAGGATGCTTGTTGATGATTATTTCAATGATCAGTTCCATTCATTTATAAAGAGTTCACGCACTTAACAAGCATTCAAGACAAGACCTGGACTACATTCAGCCTTGGGTTGATTCATGACAAGTAACATTTGAGCAGGCAATGACTATCCCCAATGAAAGGAAACCTAACTTCCTCCCATTGACATTCAATAGCATTATCATCGTCAAATCCCCAGCCATAAACAGCCTAGGGTTTAAGATTGGTCAGGCATTTAACTGAACCATCCCCATAAATACCGTGGAAACAAGATCAGAAGTGGCAAGTAACACACATTGTGACTCCCCAAAACCTGTCCACTATCTACAAGGCACGGAATATTCCACACACGCCTGGATGTGTGCAGCTGCAATAATGTTCAAGAAGCTCAACACCATCTAGGACAAAACAGTCATCTTGATTTGCCCTCCATACATCACTTTAAATATTTAGCTCCTTCTATCACTGACGCTCAGTATCTATAAGATGTATATCTGTAACTCGTCATGCCTACTTTGACAGCACTTTCCAAATCCCGGATCTCTTCCACCTAGAAGAACAAGCACAGCAGATGCATGGAACACTACCACCTTCCAGTTCCCTTGCAAGCCACATAACATCCCTATTTTTGAAATATATTGTGGTTCCTTCATTATCTCTGGATTAAAATCCTGTAATTTCCTTGCTAAAAACTCTGGGTGTGTCTGCACCACATGACTACTGTGGTTCAAGGAGGTGGCTCACCACCACCTTCTCAGGGAAAATTAGGGATGGGTAACAAACACTGGCCTTATCCCATTGCCAAATAAAAAAGGAGCTCCATTCTTCATGGAGGTACAAGGAGATAGGAGGGCATTAAATGTGAATGTAAAATGTCATGATTCCAGCTAAACCCTTATAATTATACTTTCATTCCACACCTTTCACCTCTCCCTGTCTTTTTCAATACCCCTTACATATAACCATACCAACCTAAGTGGATGCCTTATAGTTTTCACCCAAGCCTCTGTCTATGGCCTACACATTTGGCCAATGAAGTATATAAATGCAAATTGGAATTATTTGGTCTTCATTTATCTCCTAATCCATCAGAGGCTATGAATTCACCATAGGGGCAAATCTCTCAAAAATGCAGTAAAATAGGCCATACAGTGCTGCTCTGCTACCCACATGACTGGTATAATAAATAGATATTGGACTGTAACATAAACAGAGAATAACAGTGGCTAGCACCGTGGCTTCACAGCACCAGGGTCCCAGTTTCGATTCCCCGCTGGTCACTGTCTGTGCGGCGTCTGCACATTCTCCCCGAGTCTGCATGGGTTTCCTCCGGGTGCTCCGGTTTCCTCCCACAGTCCAAAGACGTGCAGGTTAGGTGGACTGGCCATGCTAAATTGCCCTTAGTGTCCAAAAAGGTTAGGAGGGGTTATTGGGATATGGGAATAGGCTGGAAGTGAGGGCTTAAGCGGGTCGGTGCAGAATCGATGGGCCGAATGGCCTCCTTCTGCACGGTATGTTCTATGTTCTGTGTAACAGTATGTTTCAGTCGCTAATTTAATTTTGTGGTTTTATGACATACATAAATCATTCAAACTTTGGAATGCTATCATAACCACTCTACTGATTTACTATACGGTAAAGCACCAATTATGCCAAGCATTTCTATGTAAGAACCTACCAAGTTTGAAGTCTTCTTTTATTATGAAGCAGAATTAGACGAATTGTGAACAATACAGAACAGTATAATCACATTCGGAAAAATTAGACATTTTATGGCACTGCCCCACACAGAATCGTGCACACAATCCAGCAGATTAGAGAGTATCTGTGGTGAAAAATATCGATTTGACATTTTAGGTCATTGACATTTCATCAGACCTACACTCATGAGCTGAAATGTTAACTTCATTTCTTCTCTCTGTTGATTATTTCCAGCATTTTCTGTTTTTTTTTAAATTTTAGATTTCCAGTATCCACATAATTTTGCTTCAGCCACAACTTTATCCATGAGCTTCCAAAATCACCACACAAACGTTTCCCATTGCTCCACACAACGCTTGGGTGGCACGGTAGACAGTGGTTAGCATTGTTGCTGCACAGCGCCAAGGCTCCATGTTCAATTCCCACTTGGGTCGCTGTCTGTATGGCGTCTGCACATTCTCCAGGCGTCTGCGTGGCTTTCCTCAGGGTCCTCTGGTTTCCTCCCACAAGTCCCGAAAGACATGCTGTTAGGTGAATTAGACATTCTGAATTCACCCTCTGTGTACCCGAACAGGCGCCGGAATGTGGCGACAAGGGGATTTCACAGTAACTTCATTGCAGTGTTAATGTAAGCCTACTTGTGACAATGATAAAGATTATAAAGATTATGAATCATGCAGTTACTTGCAAAAGTGGTTTTGAGTGTTGACATTCCATAACAACATGAACCTTTCCTTTTATCAAATGACAATGCAGGAATAGCTAATCACTGAGCTGTTTGACTTGATATCATTCCCCTCCCAATATTTGCAGCAATGCCATTAAGTTTATTCATACAACTCTCTCCTTTCTTCTTAATTAAAAATAATTCATGGAAAAGAGCAACTTTGCCTCAACTTGTAGCTTAAATATGTTGCTTGACCTAAAACAGCAGTTTAAAGAAATAACCCATTAATAACCTTATTAAGTGCATTCATAACATTATTTATTGAACCCCAGAGAGGTCTATAATTTACTCCCCATAAATCCTCAACTCTTTCATGTATTTTATACTCTATTTTAAATTCTGCTGGAGAGATTCTTCAGTATTCATTTTCCCCCTGTGGAATTGGTGTTAATTGTTATAGCTAGAGAAGTAAATACAAATGTTAACCCTCTTAAATCCTGCTTTTAAATGTTGTATTTTTACCTTTTGCATTCATCGGAGGCCGGTTTAGCTCAGTTGTCTGGACAGTTGGTTCATGACGTCCAAAAATGAGCAGGTTAGGTGAATTGGCCATGCTAAAATTGTCCCTTAGTGCCCAGACATGTGCAGATAAGATGGAGTTACGGAGATTGGGCAGGGGAGTGGGCCAAGGTCTGGTGTTCTTTTCGAGGGTTGGTGCAGGCTTGATGGGATGAATGGCCTTCCTCTGCACTGCAGAGAATCTATTATTATATGGTTCAATGATGCAGAAGAAGGCTAACAGCATGGGTTCAATTCCCATACAGAACCACAGAAATACACAGTGCAGAATAGGTCCTTTGGCCCATCGAGCCTGCACCCGCACATGAAAAACAGCTGACCAACCTAACTAATCCCATTTGCCAGCACTTGGCTCACAGCCTTGAATGTTATGACATGTAACGTGCTGGCCCAGGTACTCTTTAAAGGATGTGAGGCAACCCACCTCTGCCACCCTGCCAGCCGGTGCATTCCAAATGGTCACCACTCTCTGGGTAAAAAGGTTTTCCTCACATCCCCGCCTAAACCTCCCCACTTTGAACTTGTGTCCCCTCATGACCCACCCTTCAACGAAGGGGAAAATCTGCTCCCTATCCATCTGTCCATGCTGCTCATAATCTTGTACACTTCGGTCAGGTCGCCTATCAGTCTTCTCTGCTCCAATGAAAGCAACCCAGCCTATCCAACCTCTCTTCTTAACTTAAATGTTCCATCCCAGGCAACATCCTGGTTAATCACCTCCGCACCTCCTCCAGTACAATTATATCCTTCCTATAATGTGGTGACCAAAACTGCACACAGTACTCCAAGTGTGGCCTCACCAAAGTTTTATCCAACTCCAACATGACCACCCTGCTTTTAGGGTGGTCTATGCCTTGATTGATAAAGACCAGTGTGCCAATTGCCTTTTTCACCACCCTATTAACCTGCCCTTCTGCCTTCAGAGATCCATGCGCCAACGTCCTTTTGTTCCTCAGAATTTCCCAGTGTCATGCCATTCATTGAATACTTCCTGGTCAAATTCCCCCTTCCAAAGTGTATTACCTCACATTTTTCAGGGTTAAATTCAATCTGCCACTTATTAATCATTTGACCATCCCATCTCTATCTTCCTGTAACCCAAGACACTCAACCTCACTATTTACCACTCGGCAAATCTTCACGTCATCTGCAAACTTACTCATCTATGTCATTTATATAAATGACAAATAATAGGGGAACCAGCACAGATCCCTGTGGTACACCACAAACCACAGGCTTCCAGTTACTGAAACAGCCTTTTGTCATCACCCTCTGCCTCCTACAGGTAAGCCAATTTTGAATCCACCTTATCAAATTATCCCCTATCCCATGTGCATTTGCCTTCTTTATAAGTCTGCCAAGTCGGACCTTGACAAAGGCTTTGCTAAAACCCATACAAATTACATCCACTGCACTACCCTTATCTACCTCAAGTAGATAAGGGTCATCTCCTCAACAAAATAACAGGTCATTCATGAAGGTCCATCTTCTTAATCTTGCCTTCGCCTGAGATTTGGCGATCTTCAGGTAAAATCATCACCAGTCAGCTCAAAGGGGAAAGCAGCTTATGGTCTTCCGTGACTGTGGCAGCTCTATTTACCATGATCATTTCAGTGAAGGTATGATTTAGAGAGTTAAATGAGTTCCAAACCATGAGACCCACAAAACGTTTCTCTGTGCTTTGTGAAAAGATCTCCTACTTAAAATTGCCCATGGAATGACGCTCATTGATGTTGTGTTCCAGGGGTGCACATGGGTGGCACAGCTAACTGGAAATATAAATTGAGTCCCTGGGACCACTCACAAAATACTGTTTCATTCTGCAAGAGTCTCGTCCTCATTGTACGCCATCTCAGCTAAGTTGCAGGATTCAAATGAGTCAGTGTTTTGTGCTTTTCAACCTTAGACCTAATTTCCTGTTCTAACTGTGGTCACAGGGTGTGTGTTAACTGCCCACAAATAAGAAGGTGCCAGCGAAGAACAGACAGCTTTTTGTAACATGATGAGGCCAGAACCAACAATAATTCTGATTTACAGGAAACTTTGCTGCTGGGAAAACCTCAACACAACGCCACCATTCCACACTAGAGAGGGATAATTGGCAGGCTTTTAATTTACAAAGGGGTGGACGGGCTCTGGTGAGGTTGAGAGAAGATTAAATTAGCAAAAAATGCAGGTGTGTCCGAACCTAGAATGAAGCTTTTTCAATATTGTATTTTTATCTTTTACTTATTGACTATTGACTCTTGTGATCATTTCAGGGAAGGTATAATTTAGAGAGTTTTTGTTGTACGTTTAGCTGCTGTTGTATAAAGAGTCAAAGGTTCTGCTCCCTTTCCACAAACACCTGTAATTTACTTCAACAGACTGCACAAAACTCTAACATCACTGCACCTGCCACAAAGGCCACCTGAAGCCCCTTTACATATCAATGTCAATTATTGGACACTTAACATAAATGAGACAACTAATTGGAATGTCTTTTAACCCATTACTTAACAGTTTCTGCCGTTAACTAATAAGCGTTTGGAGGCACGCCATGGAGATGGTGGGTCTGGTTTTTAAATATGTTAAAACATAATTAATTATAAATATAACCCATCATTCTAGTTTTCCAGTCAGCACTTGGGTTTTCTGAACTGTGTCAAACTTGCCAGGTTCAGCAAGAAAGGGCACAATTGAGATTCATGAAATTGACAGGCTGGAAAACCTTTAAATGCTGAGCTAACACAGTTATTTACTTGCCGAGCTGGATGGTTTTTGCTCTGAGTACATGTTCTGAGGGTGCGTCTTCAGCGCTTTTCAGATGATATTCAACATTTTGGGAATTACTTTTGCTATCTTGTGCTTCTCTCACCTTATTCTGTACTTCCCTGCTGTCAGTCTTCACTGCAGCATGTGGGCAGTTCAAGCAGCTCTACCTTGAACCTCTGTTGAGGAACAGGAGGAGCAAACCCAGGCACAATAATGGCACCAGGAGCATCAGGAACAAAGTTAAAAGCAACAACACCAGTGGGGGCAGCAGCTGCCTCTCATTCAACTATCTGCCACTCCACAAGACCAGATACAGAGCTCCAGTTTGAAGGAGGCAATACCAACACAGGGTATATGAGCAGAGAATCAACACAACATGCCTGAGCAACAGTGCCTCAGGAGGCTCAGATTTGCTTGACAGTCACTACTGAAACCTGTAACTTACTGGAACATGAACCCCTTCCAAGAGGGCCAGGTGGACATGCAGTGCCTGTACAGATGGTCAAGCCCTGAATTTCTTTGCCTTCAGCTCTTTGCAGAGCTGATGATAATATATCTGCAGGGTTAAACAATCTGCAGCATGGGACTGCATCTCCCAGGCGACCGACACCCGGCCAAGTGTTGACGACGGCGCCAAAACCGACGCGAGCGACGCCGGGGTCAACGGGCCTCCATGTCCAGTCATTCTCCCCTTCCTCTGGGGCTAGCACAGCGCCGGAGTGCTGTGCGCTGCTCCGGCGTCAAAGGCAGGCCCTACACGGCCGGCATGGGTCCATGCATGCGCACCACAGCCGTCTCCGTGCCGGCCCCCGGGCAACATGGCGGAGCCCTACAGGGACCCGGCGCGGAGGAACATAGGCCTCCCCGGAAAGAGCGCGCCCACCGATCGGTTGCCACCGATCGGTTGCCCCCGATCGCGGGCCTGGCCACCGTGGACTTCCTCCCCTCCGGAGTCAGCTCTCCCCCGCCCCCCACCAGGACGACCCCCGCAGTCAGAACGCCGAGGTCCCACTGGGTAAGACTATACGCGAACGACGTCAGCGGGACTCGGCGGGCACTCGGCCCATCGAGCGTGGAGAATCGCCTTGGGGGCCGCTTTCAACGGCCCCCGACCAGCGGCGCGGCGACCGTGCTGGCGCGATTGCCAGTGATTCTGTGGTCGCCGGAGAATCAGCGGCCCGGTATCGGTGCGGCGTGGCGGCATGTGCGCGCCCCCCCGCCGATTTTCCGACCGGGCGCAGGCTCGGAGAATCCAGCTTCATGTTTACCAGCTCAGCAACCTATTTGCACATTGCTGCTGATGAGGCCAGTCAGAATGGGGTTTCCTCAGATTTTTTGCAGTGGCTAGACTTCCCCAAGTCCAGAGAGTCATTGACTGCACACACAATAATCACAAGAGCACGTAAAGGTTCGGAGCAGGAGTAGACCATTAAACCTGTCAAGCCTGCTCTGCCATTCAATACACACATGTCTGATCTTGCGCCTCAACTCCACTTTTTCATCCAGTTCCCATATTGTTTGAAATCCTGAGGGAACCCTCAAGGAGCAGAATATTCCAAAGGTTCATAATCCTGTGAGTGAAGAAATTTCTCCTCGTCACAGTCCTCAAGAATCAACCCTGTATCCAAAAGCTGTGCCCCCATGTTCTAGATTCCCCAGCCAGGAGAAACAACTTTTCAGTAAATACTCCATCAAGACTCTTCAGAATCGTCTATGTTTCAATGAAATCACTGCTCATTCTTTTAAACTCCAGAGAATATAGGACCAATTGACTGAACAATTCACTCAATCGTCAATAGTTTCATGGTTAGACTTTTAATTCCAGGTAATTATTGAATTCAAATTTGTTAGTGATAACAATTATTCTGCATAAGTGATTGTGATGGACTAAATGGCAATATGATATCCAATTCTGTTCCAAGATATCAGGGAGAGCTCTATCTCTCCATCTTCAATCCCATGCACTCTCTCATTCTGATATGATCTGTTCCTCTGCAGAGCAGTTCGCACTGGAAGGTCATTCCCTGGTTCTCTCTTACTCCCAGGAGCTCTGCACTCTCTTTTCCGAGACGAAAGAGACACAGACGAGCACAAAAAATGGATATTGTGGAAATGGTGGAGTGGAGGGTGACTGTGAGTCGGCGATAAGATGAGGGTGGCTGACAGATAGTGATGTGAGGAGCTGTTTTGCAAGTGAGGAATAGGTGGATCTGCAAGGTGTAAAGGTAAAGTCACCATAATCCCAGAAGACCATAGGCTGCTTTCCCTTTTATGGGGAAGAGCTGACTGAGAGGATTTAACCTGAGGATCACCACACCCCAGGTGAGGGGCAAGGTTGAGAAGGCGAGGCCTTCAGGGGTACCAGTACGGGAATTGAACCCATGCTGCTCACCTTGCTCTACATCACAAAACAGCTGTCTAACCAATTGAGCTAAACCGGCCCCTGCAAGGTGTGTTGGTCTGAGGAATGCAGGGGGATTCTGAGGATTTCAGAGTGCGGAAGTCAGCACCTGAATGTGAGATGCCACACACCTTTCCAGCCCTTAAGGGGTAATTGAATCTCTTTCGGTATCTTCCAATTTGAGGGACCACATTGTTGCTCTCTTCATTTGCTACTTCCAAACATACCTGTTTGATTTCTGAGGTTGGGCTCTTCCTCCAATCCACAGAGAATAATATTTCTCTTCGGACTCTCATGATTACCTCCAGGAGGCATCAGAGAGATGGGGGCGGGGAAGGAGGGAAGAGGGTGGTGGTGGTGCAGAGAGGTGGGAGGGGGGTACGGTTGGAGTATTGCTATGTTGCATATCTGTCCTTTTGGTTGCTGCATACTGAGTGAGAGAGCTTAATGGAGCCATTCTGAAGCCCAGCAAGTGTCCTTTAAATAAAAATACAAGCATGAGTCATCTTCACGCCCACCTGTAAGTGGGATATTAAAGCTGTGGCTGAATTAAGCAGCCTCATAAAGCCCACGTCACTCGCAATGGAAGTCAGCAGGTTGGTTTCATCGAAATCCTGTCCAATATCTTCCAATTACTTTGAGTTGCTGTGTCCTTGCAGCAGGATGTGGAGATGCCGCCGTTGGACTGGGGTGAGCACAGTAAGAAGTCTACCACACCAGGTTAAAGTCCAACAGGTTTGTTTTGAATCACTAGCTTTCAGAGCACAGCTCCTTCCTCAGGTGAGGACGGAGACGTGCTCCGGAAGCTAGTGATTCAAAACAAACCTCTTGCAGCAGGGGACAGGTTCCTTTTTCAATCCATCTGTACCTGAACAATCTGCAGGAGGGGAATTCCAGAACAGTAACGCAACACCAAAACAAATGAGTGCAAAGTCTGAGGTATGCAGTTGAGCAAGATTACCGACTCTCATGGATGAACCTAACCCTACTGAGGGATAATGCGCCGGATTTCTATCTTAGAGATAGGCACCTGTGGTTTGGAAATTTCCGGAATGATGACCTTTTTATTTCAGTTGGTGGGCGTGGGCATACGTCGTTCGTGTATGGTCCTACCCATAGGATCAGATCTGTTGCCCAGGACGCAGATTGGAGGTGGCCACAGGGGCTGTCGAATGCTGAGGCAGGCTGGATAAAAGGCTGTTTCTGTTTTCTGGCACTTTGTCCCAGTTGTTTTCTTAAACATTAGGCCCGCTAACCCTCACCTATCGCACCCCTTTACATTCCCATCCATTCCCCATCCATGCCATCTCATGCCGACCCATGCTCTCACCCACCTCGATGGCCCACAATACCCTCCATGTCCCGCACATCCGTTCCCATTGCCCTTTTTAGACGCTATGCTAAATAATTGCAAACTTATGATCTCCTAACTCATCTCCAAGCCACCTTATAGCCCCTATGTCAACTTACTGGAAAATTGTACCAATTCATGGCACCCAAGCCCTTATGGCCCCTTAGAGTCCCTAATCCAACTTTGTGCCAACTAATGCCAACCTATTCCCCCAACCCACCCTCATGACCTCTTATAGTCCCTGTGCCACCTTAGTGCCAAATCATGCCAACCCTTTCCCTTGACACCCTTTATGCCAACTTACCCCAAATCCGCCATCAGCAGACTACAAAATATTTACCACAGATTTCACAATATATAAACATTCAAGGAAAGTCCATTTGATATAGTTAAGACCCTGCAAGTTCCTAATACCTTCCAAAACACACATTTTATTTACAATCCCATAATCAAAGACAGATAATCCCTCAATAACCTCTTGGTTATTGTGAATTTGTGAATTTACACCCACGATCCCCTTGTCCCTACCCACTGTGATAATGGCTGGTTGTGGAAGCAGTCAAGCACTAAAAGTGCTGCATTGATAATATATTGGGTTATGTCAACAAGCACCTAATAAAACTGCGAGAATCAATTTATTTGCTCTCAGAGACGCAGGCAAACATTTTCTTTTTCAAAATTTAAAGGCCAGAGGATTGAAATTACTTGGCCAAGTTCGACATAGCTTGGCCGGGATTCTCCCCTACCCGGCGGGACGGGGGAATCCGGCGTAATGAAGTGGAGGGAACCACTCCGGCATCGCGACGCCCCAAAGGTGCGGAATTCTCCGCACCTTTAGGGGCCAAGCTCTCACCTTGAGGGGCTAGGCCCGCGCCGGAGTGATTTCCGCCCCACCGGCTGGCGGGAAAGGCCTTTGGCACCACGTCAGCTGGCGCCGAAAGGACTTTGCCGGGCAACGCATGCGCGGGAGCGTCAGCGGCTGCTCACGGCATCCCTCCGCATGTGGGTCTCCCGCCTCCGCCGTAGTGAAGACCATGGCAAAGGCAGAAGAAAAAGAGTGCCCCCACGGCACAGGCCCGCCCGCCGATCGGTGGGCCCTGATCGCAGGCCAGGCCACCGTGTGGGCACCCCCCAGGGCCAGATCGCCCTGCGCCCCCCCCAGGACCCCGGAGCCCGCCCGCGCCGTCTGCTCCCGCTGATGAGGTAGGTGGTTCAATCCACGCCGGCTGGCGAGCGTTGACAGCGGCTGGACTGCGGCCCATCGCGGGCCGAGCCCGCCGACCGGCGCGGCGCGATACCCGTCCCCGCCGATTCTCTGGTGGCGGAGAATTCGGGACACGGCGGGGGCGAGATTCACGCCAGCCCCCGGCGATTCTCCGACCCGGCGGGGGGTCGGAGAATCGCGCCCAAGTTATTCCCCCTTCATGAACTTTTCCATCATAATGTTGTGGGACACACATTGCAGGTTGTTCCTGTTGTGATAATCGGATTTGATTGTCTTGTCCACTGAGTTTAAATAGGCCAGTTAATTCGTAATTTGTACCTGTGCACTTCATACTCCTGAAGGGGGGTTCAGCGGTGATACCTTTTAAAACTGAATAATTAGCATGCCACCAGAGTAGTTTTACTTAAGTTATTTTATGTAGGATTGAGATGAATTATAGGACTGAGTAATCATTATTAGCCATTAAACATGTATTTTTAGGACATAGCAGTAATAAGTAATCAAATGGGATTTAGGATAGCTAACTTGACCAAAAGGACATTGGGCGAAATTCTCCTACCCGCCCCGCCACATTTCTGCGCCGACCGGCCGGCGGGAGTCTCCGTAACACCGGCCGGTCAATGGGGTTTCCCATTGTGGGGCAGCCCCACGCCGTCGGGAAACCCCCAGGCGCCGGCAAAACGGAGACTCCCGCCGGCGGAGAATGAGGCTCAGAATTTCTGACATCAGTGGGATTCCCCGTAATCGGCGCGATGTCCGCCAACCGGCGCCAAAAATGGCGCAAATCAATCCGGCATCACGCCGCCCCAAAGGTGCGGAATTCTCCGCATGTTGGGGGGCCGAGCCCTCACCTTGAGGGTTGGGCCCGCTCCGGAGTGATTTCCCCCCCGCCGGCTGGCGGGAAAGGCCTTTGGCGCACTGCCAGCTGGCGCGAAAATGACTTTGCCGTGCAGCGCATGCGCGGGAGCGTCAGCGGCCGCTCACGGTATCCCCGCGCATGCGCAGTGGAGGGGGTCTCTTCCGCCTCTGCCATAGTGAAGACCATGGCACAGGCCCGCCCGCGGATCGGTGGGCCCCGATCGCGGGCCAGGCCACCGTGGGGGCACCCCCTGGGGCCAGGTCGCCCCACGCCCCCCAGGACCCGGAGCCCGCACACGCCGCCTTGTCCTGCCATTTGAAAGGTGGTCCAATCCACGCCGGCTGGCGTGGGTTGACAGCGGCGGGACTTCGGCCCATCGTGGACCGAAGAATCGCCGGGGGTGGGCCTGCCGACCGGCGCGATTTCCGCCAACCGGCGCGATTTCCGCTGACCGGCGCGGCGCAATTCCCGCCCCTGCCGAATCTCCGGTGGCGGAGAATTCGGGACACGGCGGGGGCGGGATTCACGCCGGTCCCCGGCGATTCTCTGACCCGGTGGAGGGTCGGAGAATCGCGCCCCAGATATTTGTGAAACAATTCGGGGTGCTGGTTCTGTTGTTCTGTTTTTCACAAACAGTCAGCGCAAGCTGCTGGGATTGTACACAGCTGTCAGAATGAGGATCAATCATGCACTGCTTGCGATTCTATTGGGTGAAGTTTAAACACTGCTTGCAATTATACTGGATAAGTTTAAAAGTAGTAGCTTCAGGGATTGTATCGTGTACAACTGGGGTGGACTATTGATTTTTGAACGTTGTATAAGTACTGGGGCGAAATTCTCCCCCAACGGCGGGATGTCCGCCGACTGGCGCCAAAGCCGGCGCCAGTCAGACGGGCATCGCGCCGGCCCAAAGGTGCGGAAGGCTCCGCATCTTTGGCGGCCTAGCCCCAACATTGAGGGGCTAGGCCGACGCCGGAGGGATTTCCGCCCCGCCAGCTGGCGGAAATGGCGTTTGTTTCCCCGCCAGCTGGCGTGGAAATGCGGCGCATGCGCGGGAGCGTCAGCGGCCGCTGTCAGTTTCCCAGCGCATGCGCGGGAGCGTCAGCGGCCGCTGTCAGTTTCCCGCGCATGCGCAGTGGGGAGAGTCTCTTCTGCCTCCGCCATGGTGTAGGCCGTAGCGGAGGCGGAAGGGAAAGAGTGCCCCCACGGCACAGGCCCACCCACGGATCGGTGGGCCTCGATCGCGGGCCAGGCCACCGTGGGGGCACCCCCCGGGGTCAGATCGCCCCGCGCCCCCCCCCCCCCCCCCAGGACCCCGGAGCCCGCCCACGCAGCCTGGTCCCGCCGGTAAATACCAGGTTTGATTTACGTCGGCGGGACAGGCAATTCCTGGGCGGGACTTCGGCCCATCCGGGCCGGAGAATCCAGCGGGGGGTCCCGCCAACCGGCGCGGCCGGATTCCCGCCCCCACCCAATCTCCGGGAGCGGAGACTTCGGCGGGGGCGGGGGCAGGATTCACGGCGGCCAACGGCCATTCTCCGACCCGGCGGGGGGTCGGAGAATGACGCCCCTGGTCTTTGTTCGGCAGAACAGGTCTTGGCAGATATCCAGTCTGTTCTCCGTGTGCACGTAACAAGCTTGATTAAATAAGCCATCTTGTCCAGGTTGTCATGTTTGTTCCTCTCTGTACTGAGCTGAGCCACAGAGAATAACCCCACGTGGAAGCTTACTCAATACTCAGGTCTTGAAACCGCTCCTACATCAATTCCATCTTCGTTCCCTAACTGGTAAAAATGCATTTTTCTGGAAATGGGAGTGTGACTTCCAAATCCGTGTCCCATCTGCCATTTTAAACGTCTGTAACGTCTCCCCAACTCCACAAAACCCCTGTCCAATGTCTCTGGACACTGTGGTTCAGTAGTTGTCTTATCAGAGAGCTGTGGTGTGACAGGATCTCAAGCCATGGACCTCAGCCACTAGCACACTGTTTGTGCCAGTGAAGATGACCACGGCACTGGAAAGATTCAGGGAACCACTGGGGATAAAGCTTGTATAACCCAGTCAAGAATGCATTTGGCAAATCTATTAAATGACAGATGCCGTGATTTCCAGGGCAAGTTAGTATAATCTTGTCCACAGAAACAGGTTGTGTTAGACAGGGTTCATTTGGGCCACCTCTGTGGAGTTTCTGCCAAAGTTATGTTGGGAGCACCACACCTTTCTTTATCTTTGAAAGTGTTCACCTTGTCTTCCATTCAACAACATACCACTATTTATTCAGGTTAGTTTCTCCCTGGTATCATCAAATTTAATCCTTTTAAAATTAAGCACCAGGGGCGAAATTCTCCCGAAACGGCGCGATGTCCGCCGACTATCGCCCAAAACGGCACCAATCAGACGGGCATCGCGCCGCCCCAAAGGTGCGGAATGCTCCGCATCTTTGGGGGTCGAGCCCCAACATTGAGGGGCTAGGCCGACGCCGGAGGAATTTCCGCCCCGCCAGCTGGCGGAAAGGGACTTTGTTGCCCCGCCAGCTGGCGGGGAAATGACATCCCCAGGCGGCGCATGCGCGGGAGCGTCAGCGGCCACTGACAGTTTCCCACGCATGCGCAGTGGAGGGAGTCTCTTCCGCCTCCGCCATGGTGGAGACCGTGGCGGAGGCGGAAGGGAAAGAGTGCCCCCACGGCACAGGCCCGCCCGCGGATTGGTGTGCCCCGATCGCGGGCCAGGCCACCGTGGGGACACCCCGGGGCCAGATCCCCCCTGCACCCCCCCCAGGACCCCGGAGCCCACCCACACCGCGTTGTCCCGCCGTTCAAAAGGTGGTTCAATCCACGCCGGCGGGACAGGCAATTTATCGGCGGGACTTCGGCCCATCCGGGCCGGAGAATCGAGCGGGGGGGCCCGCCAACCGGCGCGGCCCGATTCCCGCCCCCGCCGAATATCCGTTACCGGAGACTTCGGCAACCGGCGGGGGCGGGATTCACGGCAGCCCCCGGCGATTCTCCAACCCGGCGGGGGGTCGGAGAATGACGCCCCAGGTTTTTAGTCTGAGGTATTTCAGACACACATGATAAACGTTCTTTCGACAGTTGTGGTCCCCAAGAGGTGTTTGAAATACCATAGATGGAACTATCCACCTCCACCAGAGATGGAAATTATGGTGGGAAGTGGCACTAAATTTGGTGTGATGGAACAAATTCCGTTTTCCGTCAGCAGGAAATTAATTTTGTTCTGCCGCCTTTGATGGCACATGAAAAGCAGGTCAATTTTCCCGCTGATTTATTTCAAGAGCCCTATTTGCTTTCGGTTGCATCTCATGAATGGTCATTAAAAGACCAACTCGCCGTGAATGAATGTGGGGCCTTGCATCACCTTGATTAGCCCCTTGATATCTTAGGCTACGAGAAGGGTGAATGTAAATTATGTTTACAATAGTGCTGATTATGTATGGTGGACAGCCATGCCAACTATGTGCATTCAAAATGTCTTAATTTTTCTTACCCTGTCTCTAAGTTCTTCTTTGATATACGCAGTAGAGGTGGAGGCAGCCTACTGACTGCCCTGCCCTGTTGTCTGAGATGACTTTGTGGGGCATCCTCTGAGCCTTGGCCTGCTCTGAGGAATGTACATCCTCCTTGGCCTGACCTGCTGAAGTTAATGGAGTCGTAGGTTGAGGGTTTGGAGTCGCAATATACCCTTGGAGTGACCTGGGTAGATGTCCCTGCAGCGACTGGCTGACACTCTGCCTCATTCTGGGTGCCTGAGGGTCCTTCCTTGACTCCTTGAGGAGCAGAGGCACCTGGAGGGAGGTTGACCGTGCCCTGTTGCCCTCTGGCCTTGCCACTGCTGGAACACATCTATGGTTAGAGTGATGGTGTGCAAATTGGGCATTCCATTGGTGCTAAAACTGTTGTAACTGGGTCTCCAGGGCAGCTGCCATCCCTCCAATAGAGGTTTCAATGTTCTCACATGCTTGAGCCATGACATCAGATGGAAGGTGGAAGGACTCCTCCATTCTTTGCTCCAGTCTTGTGGCAGCTTCTGATGGCTGGCATGGTGGCACAGTGGTTAGCAGTGTTGCCTCACAATGCAAGGGACCCGGGTTCAATTCCAGCCTTGGGTGACTGTCTGAGTGGAGTTTGCACATTCGCCCTGTGTCTGCATGGGTTTCGTCCGGGTGCTACTGTTTCCTCCCACAGTCCAAGGATGCGCGCGTCAGATAGATTGACCATGCTAAATTTGTCCCTTGGTGTCCAAAGATGTGCTGGTTAGCTGGGGTTACGGGGATCGGACTGGGGAGTGGGCATAGGTTGAGTGCCCTTTCAGAAGGTCAATGCTGTGGTCATGTGTCCATGAGGTGATCACCAGATTACGAGCATGAGCCTGCTCTAGAACTAGGTTCCACTGAGGTGTGTGCATCTGCATTGGTGAAGGATGCAGGTGAATGTAGCAATGGTTCTTCACTAGATTCTTCCTATGCCTCCTCATCCACGGTGCTCTGGGGGCTGGGGCTAAGATACTTGTTTGTTGTCTCTCGCAGCCTTTTAATGCTGATGGCTGGGATAGAGAGAAAAAGTAATTAGTGATTGTTTAGGAAGCCTCCTTGTCCCCATGTTGTCAGGTTTTCTGTGTCTGGTCAGCGTGCGGTGAATGGTCAACCCACACCTGGCCTTTGGTGAGGGAATGTCCATGTGGGTGCTGTTCGCCCCATGAGGTAACAGTGGGGTGGACAAATCCCTGTCCGCACCACCGCGAGATTTGAAGAGCTCTTTGTTGATGCATAATTAATGAGCTGTAAAGTGGAAAATCATGCACGAAAATCCACCCCATCGTTCAGCCGGGATCACACCGACTTTCTCTCCTGTCACTGCACTTGGTCTCCAGAAAGGAAAATTGTGCCCCATATCTAATCCATTAACTCTAGAAACTACCAGGCCACTTAAGGAGCTACAGGACTTTAAGGGTGGGAATAGCACATCATTTTCCTGTACTCTCATGACCGCGCCCAACTCAATGCTGCAGCACCCATTCATGAAATCACCAGGAAATTGACGTGTTGCACTCTGGCCTCATGTATGGTGACGTATCATGTGTAATGCTCAATACTGTGGATCACAGGAAAACTGGTCCTGGTCTTGAGGAGGAAAGTGTCTTGCATTTGCCAGAATGCTTTATAAACCTTAATAAACAATTAAATTAGGCTAGGGCTAGCAATATTTGTGTGAGCCATAAATGGATGGATTTAGATCTATTTTCCGCATGATAATAAAGTAATATTTGAAAAATGTTAAGACAGTCAGTTACAGTCCATACTAAATCTGTCTGCCAAGTTAATTATGTCAAAATGTCTCAATTTCCTGACTGTGACAATTGCAATATAAGTAGGGACCCAGAGAAGGTAAATGAATGAAATATAGGAGTATAAGCACTTTAAACTTGATTTTTAATTATTGTTTGAGTTTTAGAGCTCCTTCAATGTAGCTCAAATATTCTGAAGGAAAGCTTCACCCTGCTAGCATCAGTCTCAATCACAGGGGCAACCCCAAAGGTAGACAAGTTGAAATATTCAGTGAGTCCTTGCAGGCTTAATTAAAAGCACAGCCAGCAACTCAGTAGTGTAGCAGTTAAAACACTCTTTTCACACTGTTGTGGGAAAAGGTTCAGCTTCCAGCATTGATTAACACTACAATTTCCTCCCATATGTCAGATGTCTTATCCTTTCTTAGCCAGTTTACTCAGAGGTGTGTCCCAGCTCGGGAGGGAGCTGACATCTGTCTATGTCTTGTAGTAAATGTGCCTCCTGTTAGCTGACTTGTGGAGTGGCACTGCTATTGATAGCTGTGGAAGTAAGCGTGTTTTCTGCTTTCTCAGCCAATAGCTGCATAATAGCAAGTGGCTGTGTGTAAATGAAGGAGCACAAGGGAAATAAAGACAACAGTAAATCTATTTCTAATTGAACACAGGCCCACTAACTTGAAAAAATTATTTGTCAGGCTTTTCACATGGAACTAAAGAAATGCCTTAAAATATGTTTTGCTTCATTTAAACATGTGGGGTCAATTTTCATCCCTAGCAAGTTTTGAGCAGGTGGAGAGTGAGTCAAGTGGAGAATGTACAATCTGGCGTGAATCCTCCGCATCCCCAGCCGTATGTTTCTCGGCAGCGTGCTGTTGCTGGCAGCGGGATTCTCCATTTCCGCCGCTGGCCAATGAGACATCCACGGGCATGGGTGCGCTGCCGGCGGAACGGAGAATCCCGCTGGCAGAGAACACACCCCAACTGCCTTGGGCGGGATTCTCTCAGCTCACTGAGTCCCGCCGGCGCCGTCCACACCTGCTCTCAGCCGGTAGGAACTCGGCATAGAAGGGTTGGGGGCGGCTTGTGGGGGGGAGGGGGTGTCCAACCCCGGGGGGGCCTCCGATGTGGCCTGGCCCGCGATTGGGGCCCACCGAACGGTGGGCCGGCCTCTCTGGCTGGCGGCCTCCTTTCTACCGCGCCGGCCCCTGTAGTCCTGGGCCAGGTTGCGTCGGGGCCGGCACGTTGAAGGTAGCCACTGCGCATGCTCGCGTTGGCACCGGTGTCACTGCGCATGCGTGGATCCCGCTGCACCCAGTTCACGCCGGTATCAGCAGCTGGAGCAGCATGAATCGCTCCAGTGCCGTGCTGGCCCCCTGTAGTGAACGCTTAGCCTCAGGATCACAGAATCCTGCCCCTTGTGGGGTTTGTTTAGGATCAATTTATGTTCCTCCATCCCAGTTCATACCTAGTCCCAAGCATAGGCATTGCCCGAGTCAAATTCACCAACAATATCCCGTGTGACTTACCATAATGTACTCTCAACCTGTTTACTCTTTCCACAGTCTTTGAGATGGTCAACATTCACTCTCTGCCCCACTGGCATACTGTAGCTATTCTATTCACAATATTCAGGGCACCAAGTTGCCAAAGCCACTTCAGCAGCTTTCTCCAAGTCCACGGCCTCCACCATCTGGCCGGTCAAGGGCAGCAAGTGCATGGGGACATCATCATCTCAAAGTCACACTCAATCCTGACCTTGACATATCGCACCATTTCTTAATGATAATTGGTGCAAAATGCTGGAACTCCTCACCTATAATCATCGTACCACCTTTTAAAGGGCGATAGTGCATGAATGACCATGTCAGCGACACCTACATCCAAAAGATGATGAGAAATGGAATGTGTGCTTGTCCTTGTGACCAATAATCCTGTGTCTAACATAATATTTATCTTGGTATTTTTGAAAGGTAGTAACAAATACATAGTTAATGTCTCCACCGAGATGCCTTTTTGACTTGTCAACTATTTTGTTGGTTGTTGTTTATTTTGGACTTAGAACATAAGAACATAAGAACTAGGAGCAGGAGTAGGCCATCTGGCCCCTCGAGCCTGCTCCGCCATTAAATGAGGTCATGGCTGATCTTTTGTGGACTCAGCTCCACTTTCCGGCCCAGGAATTATTTTTCACATTCCCAAATGTAAGGTTTCAAATGATACTAAAGGCTAAAGGAGCATGAAATGGGTTCAGGCATCAGCTAACATTAAGAAACATAGATAGTAGCGATAGGATAAATGGACATTACAGCACAAAGGCAGGACAGGTTTTTTTGGCAAGACTTTGTTCACATGAGTCACCTAATCATAGAATTGTTACGGTGCAGAAGGAGACCATTTGACCTATTGTATCGGCACCGGAATTCAATCATTTTTTTCCTGATTGATCACAATGCCCTTTAATATTCCTCCTTCTCGCGCAACAATAATTTAACTTTGCAAGTAGTTCATGCACTCAGCTTAAGCAACAGTTTATGGCAAGGAATTTCACATTTTAACAATCATCGAATATTGTGCCTTGCTTGCAACTTCCTAACTTTGATATCTGAGGAAACCATTTACGTTGACCAATCAAAAAAAATCTGAAACGTTGTATCTCCCTCCAACCTATGGCAGAGTTTTGCTTTATTCCTTTAAGCTAGCAACTGTTGTATGAAATCACACAAATTAATTTCAAAGCTGTGGAAACAGGAAGGCTTCCTTCACCTCCAGTGACTATGCAAATGAGAAGAGATACTCTCTTTGCAAAGCATTTGTTGCTCTGGGGGTTGTCTGGAACATGGAGTGGCAAAGTGAGAAATCCTCCCGCGCCTTGGGAAATTATGTGTGAAAAAGATATGACTCCATAATGGACTATCTACAGGAAGAGGAAGGATAATTTAAAAGACTTTTAGTGTTTTTAAATTATTAAAACGAGAACTGCCTCAACAGTGCAGGAGAATCATACAGAAAAGTACAATGATCAGGACAAATTTAGAAATTTGTGCAAATGTGAAAGGAAATGAAAAATAAGATGTAAAATGAATGTTGTTTTAAATATATGAGAGGTAGTTGAACCTAAACCATCTGACTCAGAGGTGAGAGTGCAGCCGACCTGAATCGCAGATGAAGCTGTTTTTACAAAGTTACTTGTTTGATTGGAAATTATGAGAAACGTACTGCTAGAGATGCTGGAAACTCAGATGATTAACGAATCATAGAATAATCACAGGAGGCCACTCAGCCTGTCAGGTGCGTGACAGCTTTGCAAAAAGCAGCTCAGCTAGTTCCATCTCCGGCCCTTTCCCTGGAACCCGTGGTTTCAGCTGCCTCCACCACATTCTCAGCTAGTATATTCCAGATCCTAACCACTCACTGCATAAAGATTTGTTCTGGTGTCGTTGTCGGTTCTTTTGCCAATCACTTTAAAATCACTGTGTTCTGCTTTCTAACCATTCTGTCAATGGGAATAATTTCTCTCCATTTAATCTGACAACACACTTCACGATTTTAAACACCTCTATCAAATCTCCTCACAAACCTCTTGGGCGGGATTATCCGTTGCTCGACACTGATATCGTAACCGGCAATTGAGCGGAGAATCGACTACGAAGCCCAAATCGGGGCCGGTGCAAGCGTGCCGGCGATCAGCCATGCTCGCCCCCCTTGGAAATGGCGTAATCGCGTCGCGTGCCGTTGCAACAGCGTTGGCGCATCATCGGCAGGCCCTCCCACAATGCTCCGCCCCGATGGGCTGAGTTCCCGACCGCGCGGGACACGTGTGCTCAGCGGTCGGGAACCCAGCGTGGCGGCTGCGGACTGTGTCCAGCGCCGACACACTTGGCCAGGATCCATGCTGCTGGCCGTGTGGGCCTCCGTGAGGGCTGGGGGGACTGGTGGGGGTTGGTCAGGAGTGGCCTGTGGGGTCGCGGATGGCAGGTTGGATCCGCACACGGCCGGCGCTATGTTGTATGGCGCGACCGCTGCAGGTCATCAGCATGCGCATGCGTGGCCAGAGACCCGGCCATTCTCCGGCCGGCTTTGATGCGGGAACCGGCAGTTTCACTGGGTGCCGCTGCTAGCCCCTCACCGGACCCGGAATTGGTGAGGGGACGGCGCCAATTTTTCGGTCGTAAAACTGCCGCAAAATCAGCCAGCATTTAGCTGCTGAAACGGAGAATCCAGCTCCTTTTCTTTCTTGACCACTTTCTCAACCTGTCCTGTCACCGTCAATGTTTTGGGCTCTCTGCTCCTGCGCCCACTTTAGAATTGTACTGTTTATATTATGTTGCCACCAAAAGATACCACTTTTCTGCATTAAAGCTCATCAGCTTCCCCATGTCCCATTGAAGTCTGTATTCTGCTCATAGCTTACAATACTTCCCGGTCTGCTCATTTTGAAATTGTGACCTTCACAGTCAAGTTGAAGTCATTACTTTATATCAAGAAAAGCAGTGGCCCTAGTCCAAAATCTTGGGGATCCCTCTGCATTGCTTCCTCCAGTCCAAAAAAACAACCACTCACCACTATGTTCCCTGTCACTCAGCCAACTTTGTATCCATGGCATCACGTTTTGTAATATCCCGTGGCCTTCAACTTTACTGGCCAGTTTGTTATTTGGCAAACACCTTTTAGAAGTTTGCATGCATGAGATCAACAGATCCCCAACCCTCTGTGTTACCTTATCAGAAATACTCAAGAACGTTAGTTAATCACAATTCTCCTTTAACAAATCCATGCTGGTTTTTCCTGTTTCATCTACCCTTGCCCAAGAAACTCATTTTGGTCAGGATTATCCTTTCTAAATGTTTCCCCACCACCAAGGTTGAACTGATTGACCCTTACACCTTTTAGGCAACAAGGGTGTAACATTTACAATTCTTCAGTCCCCTGACATCAGCTCAGCATTTAAAGAGGATCGGAAGATTAACAACAGTGCCCTCATAATTTACACCTTCCCTCAACATCCACCTGGTCCTGGTGAAGTGCCAGGAGAAGGGGAAGGCAGTGGTGTAATGGTAATCCAAAAATGGACTGGTAATCCAAAGACCCAGAGCCATGCTCTGGGGACTCAGGTTCAAATCCCCCATGGCAGATGGTGAAATTTGAATTCAATAAAAATCTGGTAAAAAGTCTAAAGATGACCGTGAAACCATTGTTGATTGTTGTAAAAATCCATCTGGTGCACTAACGTCCTTTCGGGAAGGAAATCTGTTGCACTTACCTGATCTGGCCTCTATGTGCCTCCAGATCCACAGCAATGTGGTTGACTCTTAAGTGCCCTCAGGGATGGGCAACAAATGCGGGCTCCACATCCTGTGCTTCCCACTCCCTGTGCTGACCACATTCCATGAATAAATAAAAGTCTTTCTGATATTTCCTTTTATCAAGGCTTTGTCCATTCAGAAGCTCAAGTACTTTCTCCTTCACTGCAACTTTGGCAGCATCTTCCCTTTGGTAAAGACAGCTGCAAAGTATTCATTCTGTACCTCAGTGTCCATGCGTGAATCACATATGACCCTTTTGGTCCCTAATTGGCTCCATCCATTATCTTCTTAAGTTTTTACTATTTGTATACATTTGTGGACATTTGGTTTCCCTGTTATGTTTCTTCTCATCGTCTCACTTTTTAAAAATTTCCCCTCTGAACATTTTATATTCAACCTGGTTCTCACTTCTATAATCAACTTGGCATCTGTCATGTGCCTCCTTTATTAGCTTAATCTTACTCCCTACCTCTCTCACCATCCAGGGAGCTCTAAAGTTTGTTGCTCTAATTTGTCCCCTCATGGGGCTGTACCTGACTGTACCCGAACCTCTTTAAAGGCAATCTGTTGTCTGTCAGTGTTGCCTCCTAATCCTTGGTTCCAGTTTACCTGATACCGTTCTCATTCATTGGAATTGACCCTAATTCAAGTTAATATTTTCATTTTAAACCTCGCCTTGTCCTATTGCAAGACTAACCGAAACCGCGCAATATTATGGTCACAGTCCCCTAAAGTTTCCCTGAGTGACACTTGATGCATTGGAACCACATCATTCATCAGCAATGCCTTCTTCCTCATTGGGCTATCAACATACTTATCAAGCAAATTCTCCTGAACACACTTCAGAAACTCTTCGTCCTCTGCCCTTTATCCCAACAGTATACCAGTCTACATGAGAATAATTGATTACCACTGCTCAAAAGTTTCTGTACCTCTCGTAATCTCCCTTCAAATTTGATGTTTTGTATCTTTTTATTAGATGGTGACCCTTGGAATTCACCTAATGGTGTGATGATAGCTTGGTTGTTTCTTAGCTCTAACCAAATAGATTTAGGCCTAAATCTTCTGATCCCACCTACCATGGGAATCACTGTGGGTGGGACAGATTATTTGATGGGAAAGCAAAAGATCCATTGACCTTGGGTGGGAATTTCCACTCTTAGACATTGACCCTCTCCAAGGCATCTACTTCAGCAATTGTCTTTAACTATTGCAAACATCTTTATTGAACATCTTGGGCCCGATTCTCCATTGCCCGATGCCAGTAGCAGGTTTCCCGATCAGGCAGAGAATGGAGCAATGGCCAGGTCCATACATGTGGGGGTAGGGGTGGGAGTAGGGTGTGGTTGAGCCCTTCTGAGTTTGGAGTTGGCTTGGGTCAGGGTTACTTGGTTAGAGAGGGGGGGGGGGGGTTGTGGGGGGAGGGGGGGGGGGAGTTGGGGGGGGGGGGTTGGGGGGGGGAGTTGGGGGGGGCAAACAACAAGCTGGTTTAGCACAACGGGCAAAACAGCTGGCTTGTAATGCAGAACAAGGCCAGCAGCGCGGGTTCAATTCCCGTACCGGCCTCCCCGAACAGGCGCCGGAAAGTGGCAACTAGGGGCTTTTCACAGTAACTTCATTGAAGCCTGCTTGTGACAATAAGCAATTATTATTAATAATTGGTAAGCTGATGTTAGAAGTGTTTTATTCCCTTCCAACTCTTTCAGAGTAACTATGAATATAAAACTGGCAGAACCATCTGACGTTAGTGCGGGCGGGGGTGCGGGTAGAGGGTGAGCATTGTCGGGTGTGCGGGTAGAGGGTGAGCATTGTCAGGGGTGCGGGGAGAGATTGAGCATTGTCTGGGGTGGAGGAGAGGGTGAGCATTGTCGGGGGTGCATAGGGAGGGTCAGCATTGTCAGGGGTGCGTGGAGCCGGTGAGCATTGTCAGGGGTGGGGGGAGCGGGTGAGCATTGTCGAGGATGTGGCGAGGGGGTGAGCATTGTCAGGGGTGCGGGGAGAGGGTGAGCTTAGTCGGGGGTGGGAGGAGTGGGCGAGCATTAACGGGGGTGCGGGGAGAGGGTGAGCATTGTCGAGGTGAGGGCAAGCATTGTCAGGGGTGAGGGGAGAGGGTGAGCATTGTCGAGGGTGTGGGTAGAGGGTGAGCATTGTCAGGGGTGAGGGGAGAGGGTGAGCATTGTCGGGGATGCGGGTAGAGGGTGAGCATTGTCAGGGGTGAGGGGTGGGGGTGAGCATTGTTGGGGGTGGGGGGAGAAGGTGAGCATTGTTGGGGGTGGGGGGAGAGGGGGAGCATTGTAAGGGGTGCAGAGAGAGGGTGAGCATTGTCAGGGGTGCGGGGAGAGGGTCAGCATTGTCGGGGGTGCAGGGAGAGGGTGAGCATTGTCGGGTGGTGCGGGGAGAGGGTGAGCATTGTCGGGGGTGCGGGGAGAGTGTGAGCAGTGTCAGGGGTGCGGGTAGAGGGTGAGCATTGTCAGGGGTGCAGGTAGAGGGAGGGCATTGCCGGGGTTGCGGGGGGAGTAGGTGAGCATTGCCGAGGATGTGGGGAGGGGGTGAGCATTGTCAGGGGTGAGCGGAGAGGGTGAGCTTAGTCGGGGGTGGGAGGAGCGGGCGAGCAGTGACGGGGGTGCGGGGAGAGGGTGAGCATTGTCGAGGGTGCGGGTAGAGGGTGAGCATTGTCAGGGGTGAGGGGAGAGGGTGAGCATTGTCGGGGGTGCGGGTAGAGGGTGAGCATTGTCAGGGGTGAGGGGTGAGGGTATGCATTGTTGGGGGTGGTGGGAGAAGGTGAGCATTGTTGGGGGTGGGGGGAGAGGGGGAGCATTGTCAGGGGTGCGGGTAGAGGGTGAGCATTGTCAGGGGTGCAGGGAGAGGGTGAGCATTGTCAGGGTTGAGGGGAGTGGGTGAGCATTGTCGGGGTGGGGGGAGAGGGGGAGCATTGTCAGGGGTGCGGGGAGCGGGTGAGCATTGTTGGGGGTGCAGAGAGAAGGTGAGCATTGTTAGGGGTTCGGGGAGCGGGTGAGCATTGTCAGGGGTGCGGGGAGAGGGTCAGCATTGTCGGGGGTGCATGGAGCAGGTGAGCATTGTCGGGGGTGCGGGGAGAAAGTGAGCATTGGCGGGGGTGCGGGGAGAGGGTGAGGCTTGTCAGGGGTGCAGGGAGAGCGTCGGCATTTTCGGGGTTGCGGGGGAGGGTGAGCATTGTCAGGGGTGCGGGGAGAGGGTCAGCATTGTCGGGGGTGCAGGGAGAGGGTGAGCATTGTCGGGTGGTGCGGGGAGAGGGTGAGCATTGTCGGGGGTGCGGGGAGAGGGTGAGCAGTGTCAGGGGTGCGGGTAGAGGGTGAGGCTTGTCAGGGGTGCAGGGAGAGCGTCGGCATTTTCGGGGTTGCGGGGGAGGGTGAGCATTGTCAGGGGTGCGGGGAGAGGGTCAGCATTGTCGGGGGTGCAGGGAGAGGGTGAGCATTGTCAGGGTTGAGGGGAGTGGGTGAGCATTGTCAGGGGTGCGGGGAGCGGGTGAGCATTGTTGGGGGTGCAGAGAGAAGGTGAGCATTGTTAGGGGTTCGGGGAGCGGGTGAGCATTGTCAGGGGTGCGGGGAGAGGGTCAGCATTGTCGGGGGTGCATGGAGCAGGTGAGCATTGTCGGGGGTGCGGGGAGAGAGTGAGCATTGGCGGGGGTGCGGGGAGAGGGTGAGGCTTGTCAGGGGTGCAGGGAGAGCGTCGGCATTTTCGGGGTTGCGGGGAGGGTGAGCATTGTCGGGGGTGGGGGGAGCGGGTGAGCATTGTCGAGGATGTGGGGAGAGGGTGAGCATTGTCAGGGGTGCAGGGAGAGGGTGAGCATTGTCGGGGGTGCAGGGAGAGGGTGAGCATTGACGGGGGTGCGGGGAGAGGATGAGCAGTGTCGGGGAGGGGAGTGAGGGTGAGCATTGTCGGGGGTGAGGGGAGAGGGTGAGCATTGTCGGGGGTGCGAGTAGAGGGTGATCATTGTCAGGGGTGATGGGAGAGGGTGAGCATTGTTGGGGGTGCGGGTAGAGGGTGAGCATTGTCAGGGGTGAGGGTGAGCATTATTGGGGGTGGGGGCAGAGTGTGAGCATTGTCGGGGGTGCAGAGAGAGGGTGAGCATTGTCGGGGGGGTGTGGAGAGGGTGAGCATTGTCTGGGGTGGGAGAGAGGGTGAGCATTGTCGGAGGTTGCATAGAGAGGGTGAGCATGGTCGGGGGTGCGGGAAGTGGTTGAAAATTGCTGTTTTGGGCTGGGGCTGTTTACCACAGGGCTAAATCACTGGCTTTGAAAGCAGACCAAGGTAGGCCAGCAGCACGGTTCAATTCCCGTACCAGCCTCCCCGAAAAGCCGCCGGAATGTGGCGACTAGTGGCTTTTCACAGTAACTTCATTGAAGCCTACTTGTGACAAGAAGCGATTTTCATTCATTTAATTTCACATTGCCAGGGGTGAGGGGAGAGGGTGAGCGTTGGCGGGGGTGCAGAGAGAGGGTGAGCATTGTCAGGGGTGCGGGGTGAGGTTGAGCAATGTCGGGATTGCGGGGAGAGGGTGAGCATTGCAAGGAGTGCGAGGAGTGGGTGAGCATTATCAGGGGTGGAGGAGAGGGTGAGCATTGTAAGGGGTGCGTGGAGAGGGTGAGCATTGTAGGTGGTGCGGGGAGGGTTGAGCATTGTCGGTGGTGCAGGGAGGGGTCAGCATTGTCAGGGGTGCGGGTAGAGGGTGAGCATTGTCGGGGGTGCGGGGAGAGAGGAAGCATTGTCGGGGGTGTGGGGAGAGAGTGAGCATTGGCGGGGGTGTGGGGAGAGGGTGAGCATTGTCGGGGGTGCCAGGAGGGGTGAGCATTGTGAGGAGTGATGGGGAGAGGGTGAGCATTGTCAGGGTTGCAGGGAGGGGGTGAGCATTGTCAGCGGTGCGGGGAGAGGGAGAGCATTGTCGGGGGTGCGAGGAGAGGGTGAGCATTGTCGGGGGTTCGGGGAGAGGGTCAGCATTGTCGGGAGTAAGGGAGCGGGAGAGCATTGTCGGGGGTGCAGGGAGAGGGTGAGCATTGTGAGGGGTGATGGGGGCGGGTGAGCATTGTCCGTGGTGCGTTGAGAGGGTGAGCATTGTCGGGGGTGCAGGGAGAGGGTGAGGATTGTCGGGGTTGGGGGGAGTGGGTGAGCATTGTCGGGGGTGCGGGGAGAGGGTCAGCATTGTCGGGAGTGGGGGGAGCGGGAGAGCATTGTCGGGGGCACGGGGAGAAGGTGAGCAATGTCGGGGTGGGGAGTGAGGTTGAGTGGAGCGGGTGAGCATTGTCAGGGATGCGGGGAGAGGGTGAGCATTGTCGGGGTGAGGAGTGAGGGTGAGGGGAGCGGGTGAGCATTGTCAGGGGTGCGGGGAGAGGTTGAGCATTGTCAGGGGTGCGGGGAGCGGGTGAGCATTATCTGGGGTGTGGGAGAGGGTGAGCATTTTCGGGGGTGCACAGAGAGTGTGAGCATTGTCAGGGGTGCGTGGAGAGGGTGAGCATTGTCTGGGGTGGGAAAGAGGGTGAGCATTGTCGGGGGTGCATAGAGAGTGTGAGCATTGTCGGGTGTGCAGAGAGAGGGTGAGGATTGTCGGGGGTGCGGGGAGAGAGGAAGCATTGTCGGGGGTGCGGTGAGAGAGTGAGCATTGGCGGGCGTGTGGGGAGAGGGTGAGCATTGTCGGGGGTGCCGGGAGGGGTGAGCATTGTCAGGTCTGCGGGTAGAGGGTGAGCATTGTCGGGGGTGCAGGGAGAGGGTGAGCATTGTCTGGGTTGAGGGGAGTTGGTGAGCATTGTTGGGGTGCGGGTAGAGGGTGTGCATTGTCGGGGTGCGGGTAGAGAGTGTGCATTGTCAGTGGTGCGGGGAGAGGGTGAGCATTGTCAGGGTTGCAGGGAGAGGGTGAGCATTGTCAGGGGTGCGGGGAGAGTGTGAGCATTGTCGGGGGTGCGGGGAGAGGGTGAGCATTGTCGGGGATGCGGGGAGAGGGTGAGCATTGTCGGAGGTGCGGGGAGAGGGTGAGGTTTGTCGGGAGTGGGGGGTGCGGGAGAGCATTGTCGGGGGTGCGGGGAGAGGGTGAGCATTGTCTGGGGTGGGAAAGATGGTGAGCATTGTCGGGGGTGCATAGAGAGGGTGAGCATTGTCGGGGATGCGGGGAGAGGGTGAGCATTGTCGGGGTGCGGGGAGAGGGTGAGCATTGTCGGGGGTGGGGGGAGCGTGCAAGCATTGTCGGGGGTGTGGGGAGAGGGTGAGCATTGTCGGGGACGGGGGAGAGCATGAGCATTGTCGGGGCTTCGGGGAGAGGGTGAGCATTGTCGGGGTGGGGAGTGAGGGTGAGGGGAGCGAGTGAGCATTGTCGGGGGGGTGTGGAGAGGGTGAGCATTTTCTGGGGTGGGGGAGAGGGTGAGCATTTTCGGGGGTGCAGAGAGAGGGTGAGCATTGTCAGGGGTGCGTGGAGAGTGTGAGCATTGTCTGGGGTGGGAGAGAGGGTGAGCATCGTCGGGGGTGCAGAGAGAGGGTGAGCATTGTCAGGAGTGCGGGGAGTGGGTGAGCATTGTCTGGGGTGAAGGAGAGGGTGAGCATTGTCGGGGGTGCAGAGAGAGTGTGAGCATTGTCAGGAGTGCAGGGAGCGGGTGAGCATTGTCAGGGGTGGGGGAGAGGGGGAGCATTGTCGGGGGTGCGTGGAGAGGGTGAGCATTGTCACGGGTGTGTGGAGAGTGTGAGCATTGTCAGGGGTGCAGGCAGAGGTTGAGCATTGTCGGGGGTGCGAGGAGGGGTGAGCATTGTCTGGGGTGCGTGGAGAGTGTGAGCATTGTCTGGGGTGGAGGAGAGGGTGAGCATTGTCGGCGGTGCAGAGAGAGGGTAAGCATTGTAAGGAGTGCGGGGAGCGGTTAGCATTGTCAGGTGTGGGGGGAGCGGGTGAGCATTGTCGAGGATGTGGGGAGGGTGTTAGCATTGTCAGGGGTGCGAGGAGAGGGTGAGCATTGTCGGGGGTTTGGGGAGAGGGTGAGCGTTGTTGGGGGTGCAGAGAGAGGGTGAGAATTGTCGGGGGTGCGGGGAGAGGTTGTGCATTGTCGGGGCCGTGGGTAGAGGGTGAGCATTGTCAGGGGTGAGGGGTGATAGTGAGAATTGTTGAGGGTGGGGGGAGAGGGTGAGCATTGTTGGGTGTGGGGGGTGAGGGTGAGTATTGTCAGGGGTGCGTGGAGAGCGTGATCATTGTCTGGGGTGGGAGAGAGGGTGAGCATTGTCTGGGGTGGGGGAGAGGGTGAGCATTGTCGGGGGTGCAAAGAGAGGGTGAGCACTGTCAGGAGTGTGTGGAGAGGGTGAGCATTGTATGGGGTGGAAGAGAGGATGAGCATTGTCGGGGGTTGCATAGAGAGTGTGAGCATTGTCGGGGGTGCGGGGAGAGGTTGAGCATTGTCGGGGGTGCGGGGAGAGGGTGAGCATTATCGGGGGTGCGGGGGGAGGGTGAGCATTGTAAGGGGTGAGGAGAGAGGGTGAGCATTGTCGGTGGTGCGTTGAGATGCTGAGCATTGTCGTGGGTGTAGGGAGAGTGTGAGCATTGTCGGGGTTGGGGAGAGTGGGTGAGCATTGTCGGGAGTGCGGGGAGAGGGTGAGCATTGTCGGGGACGGGGGAGAGGATGAGCATTGTCGGGGCTGCGGGGAGAGTGTGAGCATTGTCGGGGTTGCGTGTAGAGGGTGAGCATTGTCTGGGGTGTGGGAGAGGGTGAGCATTTTCGGGGGTGCAGAGAGAGGGTGAGCATTGTCAGGGTTGCGTGGAGATTGTGAGCATTGTCTGGGGTGGGAGAGAGGGTGAGCATTGTCGGGGGAGCATAGAGAGGGTGAGCATTGTCGGGGTTGCGGGGAGAGGGTGAGCATTGTTGTGGGTGGAGAGAGAGGGTGAGCATTGTCGGGGGTGCGGGGAGACGTTGTGCATTGTCGGGGATGCGGGTAGAGGGCGAGTTTTCTCAGGGGTGAGGGGTGATGGTGAGAGTTGTTGGTGGTGGTGGGAGAGGCTGAGCATTGTTGGGTGTGGGGGGTGAGGGTGAGTATTGTCAGTGGTGCGTGGAGAGGGTGAGCATTGTCTGGGTTGGGGGTGAGGGTGAGCATTGTCGGGGGTGCAGAGAGAGGGTGAGCCCTAAACAGCAATGTTCAACCACTCCCTGCAGCCCCGACAATGCTCACCCTCTCTATGCAACCCCCGACAATGCTCACCCTCTCCACACACCCCTGACAATGCTCACCCTCTCCCCCACCCCAGACAATGCTCAGCCTCTCTCCCACCCCAGACAATGCTCAACCTCTCCACGCATCCCTGTTTTTAGCACTGGGCTAAATCGCAGGCTTTGAAAGCAGACC
The DNA here is from genome assembly GCF_047496885.1 of Scyliorhinus torazame. Lineage (NCBI taxonomy): Eukaryota > Metazoa > Chordata > Chondrichthyes > Carcharhiniformes > Scyliorhinidae > Scyliorhinus > Scyliorhinus torazame. The sequence goes on along the minus strand of NC_092721.1, from coordinate 67,056,414 downwards.
AAGGCAGGCCAGCAGCACGGTTCTATTCCCGTAACAGCCTCCCCGAACAGGCGCCTGAATGTGGCGACTAGGGGCTTTTCACAGTAACTTCATTGAAGCCTACTTGTGACAAGAAGCGATTTTCATTCATTTAATTTCACATTGCCTGGGGTGAGGGGCGAGGGTGAGCATTGTCGGGGGTGCGGAGTGAGGTTGAGCATTGTCGGGGTTGCGGAGAGAGGGTGAGCATTATCAGGGGTGGGGGAGAGGGTGAGCATTGTCAGGGGTGCGTGGGGAGGGTGAGCATTGTCAGGGGTGCGTGGAGAGTTTGAGCACTGTCAGGGGTGCGTAGAGAGTGTGAGCATTGTCAGGGGTGCGTGGAGAGTGTGAGCATTGTCAGGGGTGCGTGGAGAGGGTGAGCATTGTCAGGGGTGCGTGGAGAGGGTGAGCATTGTCAGGGGTGCGTGGAGTGGGTGAGCATTGTCGGGGGTGCAGGGAGAGAGTAAGCATTGTCGGGGGTGCGGGTAGAGGGTGAGCATTGTCGGGGGTGCAGGGAGAGAGTAAGCATTGTAGGTGGTGCGGGGAGAGAGTGAGCTTTGGCGGGGGTGCGGGGAGAGGGTGAGCATTGTCGGGGGTTTGGGGAGAGGGTGAGCGTTGTTGGGGGTGCAGAGAGAGGGTGAGAATTGTCGGGGGTGCGGGGAGAGGTTGTGCATTGTCGGGGCTGTGGGTAGAGGGTGAGCATTGTCAGGGGTGAGGGGTGATAGTGAGAATTGTTGAGGGTGGGGGGAGAGGGTGAGCATTGTTGGGTGTGGGGGGTGAGGGTGAGTATTGTCAGGGGTGCGTGGAGAGCGTGATCATTGTCTGGGGTGGGAGAGAGGGTGAGCATTGTCTGGGGTGGGGGAGAGGGTGAGCATTGTCGGGGGTGCAAAGAGAGGGTGAGCACTGTCAGGGGTGTGTGGAGAGGGTGAGCATTGTCTGGGGTGGAAGAGAGAATGAGCATTGTCGGGGGTTGCATAGAGAGGGTGAGCATTGTCGGGGGTGCGGGGAGAGGTTGAGCATTGTCGGGGGTGCGGGGAGAGGGTGAGCATTATCGGGGGTGCGGGGAAGGGTGAGCATTGTAAGGGGTGAGGGGAGAGGGTGAGCATTGTCGGTGGTGCGTTGAGATGCTGAGCATTGTCGTGGGTGTGGGGAGAGTGTGAGCATTGTCGGGGTTGGGGAGAGTGGGTGAGCATTGTCGGGAGTGCGGGGAGAGGGTGAGCATTGTCGGGGACGGGGGAGAGGATGAGCATTGTCGGGGCTGCGGGGAGAGTGTGAGCATTGTCGGGGTTGCGTGTAGAGGGTGTGCATTGTCTGGGGTGTGGGAGAGGGTGAGCATTTTCGGGGGTGCAGAGAGAGGGTGAGCATTGTCAGGGTTGCATGGAGATTGTGAGCATTGTCTGGGGTGGGAGAGAGGGTGAGCATTGTCGGGGGAGCATAGAGAGGGTGAGCATTGTCGGGGTTGCGGGGAGAGGGTGAGCATTGTTGTGGGTGGAGAGAGAGGGTGAGCATTGTCGGGGGTGCGGGGAGAGGTTGTGCATTGTCGGGGATGCGGGTAGAGGGTGAGTTTTCTCAGGGGTGAGGGGTGATGGTGAGAGTTGTTGGTGGTGGTGGGAGAGGCTGAGCATTGTTGGGTGTGGGGGGTGAGGGTGAGTATTGTCAGTGGTGCGTGGAGAGGGTGAGCATTGTCTGGGTTGGGGGTGAGGGTGAGCATTGTCGGGGGTGCAGAGAGAGGGTGAGCCCTAAACAGCAATGTTCAACCACTCCCTGCAGCCCCGACAATGCTCACCCTCTCTATGCAACCCCCGACAATGCTCACCCTCTCCACACACCCCTGACAATGCTCACCCTCTCCCCCACCCCAGACAATGCTCAGCCTCTCTCCCACCCCAGACAATGCTCAACCTCTCCACGCATCCCTGTTTTTAGCACTGGGCTAAATCGCAGGCTTTGAAAGCAGACCAAGGCAGGCCAGCAGCACGGTTCTATTCCCGTAACAGCCTCCCCGAACAGGCGCCTGAATGTGGCGACTAGGGGCTTTTCACAGTAACTTCATTGAAGCCTACTTGTGACAAGAAGCGATTTTCATTCATTTAATTTCACATTGCCTGGGGTGAGGGGCGAGGGTGAGCATTGTCGGGGGTGCGGAGTGAGGTTGAGCATTGTCGGGGTTGCGGAGAGAGGGTGAGCATTATCAGGGGTGGGGGAGAGGGTGAGCATTGTCAGGGGTGCGTGGGGAGGGTGAGCATTGTCAGGGGTGCGTGGAGAGTTTGAGCACTGTCAGGGGTGCGTAGAGAGTGTGAGCATTGTCAGGGGTGCGTGGAGAGTGTGAGCATTGTCAGGGGTGCGTGGAGAGGGTGAGCATTGTCAGGGGTGCGTGGAGAGGGTGAGCATTGTCAGGGGTGCGTGGAGTGGGTGAGCATTGTCGGGGGTGCAGGGAGAGAGTAAGCATTTTCGGGGGTGCGGGTAGAGGGTGAGCATTGTCGGGGGTGCAGGGAGAGAGTAAGCATTGTAGGTGGTGCGGGGAGAGAGTGAGCTTTGGCGGGGGTGCGGGGAGAGGGTGAGCATTGTCGGGGGTTTGGGGAGAGGGTGAGCGTTGTTGGGGGTGCAGAGAGAGGGTGAGAATTGTCGGGGGTGCGGGGAGAGGTTGTGCATTGTCGGGGCTGTGGGTAGAGGGTGAGCATTGTCAGGGGTGAGGGGTGATAGTGAGAATTGTTGAGGGTGGGGGGAGAGGGTGAGCATTGTTGGGTGTGGGGGGTGAGGGTGAGTATTGTCAGGGGTGCGTGGAGAGCGTGATCATTGTCTGGGGTGGGAGAGAGGGTGAGCATTGTCTGGGGTGGGGGAGAGGGTGAGCATTGTCGGGGGTGCAAAGAGAGGGTGAGCACTGTCAGGGGTGTGTGGAGAGGGTGAGCATTGTCTGGGGTGGAAGAGAGAATGAGCATTGTCGGGGGTTGCATAGAGAGGGTGAGCATTGTCGGGGGTGCGGGGAGAGGTTGAGCATTGTCGGGGGTGCGGGGAGAGGGTGAGCATTATCGGGGGTGCGGGGAAGGGTGAGCATTGTAAGGGGTGAGGGGAGAGGGTGAGCATTGTCGGTGGTGCGTTGAGATGCTGAGCATTGTCGTGGGTGTGGGGAGAGTGTGAGCATTGTCGGGGTTGGGGAGAGTGGGTGAGCATTGTCGGGAGTGCGGGGAGAGGGTGAGCATTGTCGGGGACGGGGGAGAGGATGAGCATTGTCGGGGCTGCGGGGAGAGTGTGAGCATTGTCGGGGTTGCGTGTAGAGGGTGTGCATTGTCTGGGGTGTGGGAGAGGGTGAGCATTTTCGGGGGTGCAGAGAGAGGGTGAGCATTGTCAGGGTTGCATGGAGATTGTGAGCATTGTCTGGGGTGGGAGAGAGGGTGAGCATTGTCGGGGGAGCATAGAGAGGGTGAGCATTGTCGGGGTTGCGGGGAGAGGGTGAGCATTGTTGTGGGTGGAGAGAGAGGGTGAGCATTGTCGGGGGTGCGGGGAGAGGTTGTGCATTGTCGGGGATGCGGGTAGAGGGTGAGTTTTCTCAGGGGTGAGGGGTGATGGTGAGAGTTGTTGGTGGTGGTGGGAGAGGCTGAGCATTGTTGGGTGTGGGGGGTGAGGGTGAGTATTGTCAGTGGTGCGTGGAGAGGGTGAGCATTGTCTGGGTTGGGGGTGAGGGTGAGCATTGTCGGGGGTGCAGAGAGAGGGTGAGCCCTAAACAGCAATGTTCAACCACTCCCTGCAGCCCCGACAATGCTCACCCTCTCTATGCAACCCCCGACAATGCTCACCCTCTCCACACACCCCTGACAATGCTCACCCTCTCCCCCACCCCAGACAATACTCACCCTCTCTCCCACCCCAGACAATGCTCATCCTCTCCACGGATCCCTGTTTTTAGCACTGGGCTAAATCGCAGGCTTTGAAAGCAGACCAAGGCAGGCCAGCAGCACGGTTCTATTCCCGTAACAGCCTCCCCGAACAGGCGCCTGAATGTGGCGACTAGGGGCTTTTCACAGTAACTTCATTGAAGCCTACTTGTGACAAGAAGCGATTTTCATTCATTTAATTTCACATTGCCTGGGGTGAGGGGCGAGGGTGAGCATTGTCGGGGGTGCGGAGTGAGGTTGAGCATTGTCGGGGTTGCGGAGAGAGGGTGAGCATTATCAGGGGTGGGGGAGAGGGTGAGCATTATCAGGGGTGGGGGAGAGGGTGAGCATTGTCAGGGGTGCGTGGGGAGGGTGAGCATTGTCAGGGGTGCGTGGAGAGTTTGAGCACTGTCAGGGGTGCGTAGAGAGTGTGAGCATTGTCAGGGGTGCGTGGAGAGTGTGAGCATTGTCAGGGGTGCGTGGAGAGGGTGAGCATTGTCAGGGGTGCGTGGAGAGGATGAGCATTGTCAGGGGTGCGTGGAGTGGGTGAGCATTGTTGGGGGTGCAGGGAGAGAGTAAGCATTGTCGGGGGTGCGGGTAGAGGGTGAGCATTGTCGGGGGTGCAGGGAGAGAGTAAGCATTGTAGGTGGTGCGGGGAGAGAGTGAGCTTTGGCGGGGGTGCGGGGATAGGGTGAGCATTGTCGGGGGTGCAGAGAGAGCGTGAGCATTGTCAGGGGTGCATCGAGAGGGTGAGCATTGTCTAGGGTGGGAGAAAGGGTGAGCATTGTCGGAGGTGCATAGAGAGGTTGAGCATTGTCGGGGGTGGGGGAGCGGGCGAGCATTGTTGGTGGTGCGGGCAGAGGGTGAGCATTGCCCGGGACGGGGAGAGCGTGAGCATTGTCAGGGGTTCGGGGAGAGGGTGAGCATTGTTGGGGTGGGGAGTGAGGGTGAGGGGAGCGAGTGAGCATTGTCGGGGGTGTGTGGAGAGGGTGAGCATTTTCTGGGGTGGGGGAGAGGATGAGCATTTTCGGGGGTGCAGAGTGAGGGAGAGCATTGTCAGGGGTGCGTGGAGATTGTGAGCATTGTCTGGGGAGGGAGAGAGGCTGAGCATCGTCGGGGGTGCAGAGAGAGGGTGAGCATTGTCAGGGTTGCGGGGAGCGGGTGAGCATTGTCTGGGGTAGAGGAGAGGGTGAGAATTGTCGCGGGCGCAGAGAGAGGGTGAGCATTGTCAGGGGTGCGTGGAGCGGGTGAGCATTGTCGGGGGTGAATAGAGAGGGTGAGCATTGTCAGGAGTGCGGGGAGCGGGTGAGCATTGTCAGGGGTGGGGGAGAGGGTGAGCATTGTCAGGGGTGCGTGGAGAGTGTGAGCATTGTCAGGGGTGCGTGGAGAGTGTTAGCATTGTCACGGGTGTGTGGAGAGTGTGAGCATTGTCAGGGGTGCGGATAGAGGGGAGCATTGTCGGGGGTGTGGGGAGAGAGTGAGCATTGTCGGGGGTGCGAGGAGGGGGTGAGCATTGTCTGGTGTGTAGTAGAGGGTGAGCTTTGTCGGGGCTGCAGAGAGAGGGTAAGCATTGTCAGTGGTGCGTGGAAAGGGTGAGCATTGTCGGGGGTGCATAGAGAGGGTAAGCATTGTAAGGAGTTCGGGGAGCGGGTGAGCATTGTCAGGGGTGGGGGGAGCGGGTGAGCACTGTCGAGGATATGGGGAGGGGGTGAGCATTGTCAGGGGTGCGGGGAGAGGGTGAGCATAGTCGGGGTGGGGGGAGAGGGTGAGCAATGTCGGGGGTGCCGGGAGAGGGTGAGCAGTGTCGGGGTGGGGAGTGAGGGAGAGCATTGTCGGGGGTGAGGGGAGAGGGTGAGCATTGTCAGGGCTGCGGGTAGAGGGTGAGCATTGTCAGTGGTGAGGGATGATGGTGAGAATTGTTGGGGGTGGGGGGAGAGGGTGAGCATTGTTGGGTGTGGGGGGTGAGGGTGAGCATTGTCAGGGGTGCGTTGAGAGGGTGATCTTTGTCTGGGGTGGGAGAGAGGGTGAGCATTGTCTGGGGTGCAGAGAGAGGGTGAGCATTGTCTGGGGTGGGAGAGAGGATGAGCATTGTCAGGGGTGCAGAGACAGGGTGAGCATTGTCAGGGGTGCATGGAGAGGGTGAGTATTGTCTGGGGTGGGAGAGAGGGTGAGCATTGTCGGGGGTTGCACAGAGATGGTGAGCATTGTCGGGGGTGCGGGGAGTGGTTGAACATTGCTGTTTAGTGCTGGGGCTGTTTAGCACAGGGCTAAATCGCTGGCTTTGAAAGCAGACCAAGCCAGGCCAGCAGCACGGTTCTATTCTCGTAACAGCCTCCCTGAACAGGGGCCGGAATGTAGCGACTAGTGGCCTTTCACAGTGACTTCAGTGAAGCCTACTTGTGACATTTTCATTCATTTAATTTCACATTGCCTGGGGCGAGGGGCGAGGGTGAGCATTGTCGGGGGTGCAGAGAGAGGGTGAGCATTGTCAAAGGAGTGCGGGCTGAGGTTGAGCATTGTCAGGGTTGCGGGGAGAGGGTGAGCATTGCAAGGAGTGCGGGGAGTGGGTGAGCATTATCAGGGGTGGGGGAGAGGGTGAGCTTTGTCAGGGGTGCTTGGAGAGGATGAGCATTGTCAGGGGTGCGTGGAGAGTTGGGAGCATTGTCAGGGGTGCGTGGAGAGGGTGAGCATTGTCGGGGGTGGGGGGAGCGAGTGAGCATTGTCGAGGATGTGGGGAGGGGGTGAGCATTGTCAGGGGTGCGGTGAGAGGGTGAGAATTGTCAGGGGTGAGGGGTGATGGTGAGAATTGCCGGGGGTGCAGAGAGTGCTTGAGCATTGTCAGGGGTGCGTGGAGAGGGTGAGCATTGTCGGGGTTGCCGGGAGGGGTGAGCTTTGTCAATTGTGCGGGTAGAGGGTGAGCATTGTCGGGGGTGCGAGGAGGGGTGAGCATTGTCAGGGGTGCGTGGGGAGTGTGAGCATTGTCTGGGTTGAGGGGAGTTGGTGAGCATTGTTGGGGGAGTGCGGGGAGAGGGTGAGCATTTTCGGGGGTGCAGAGAGAGGGTGAGCATTGTCAGGGTTGCGTGGGGAGTGTGAGCATTGTCTGGGGTGGAAGAGAGGGTGAGCATTGTCGGGGGTGCATAGAGAGGGTGAGCATTGTCGGGGGCGCAGGGCGAGGGTGAGCATTGTTGGGGGCGCAGAGAGAGGGTGAGCATTGTCTGGGGTGCGGGGAGAGGCTGAGCATTGTCGGGGTTGCGGGGAGAGGGTGAGCATTGTCGGGGGTGGGGGGAGCGGGCGAGCATTATCGCGGGTGCGGGGATAGGGTGAGCATTGTCGGGGGTGCGGGGAGAGAGTGAGCATTGTCGGGGTGGGGAGTCAGGGTGAGGGGAGTGGGTGAGCATTGTCAGGCGTGTGGGGAGAGGGTGAGCATTGTCGGGGGTGTGTGGAGAGGGTGAGCATTTTCTGAGGTGGGGGAGAGGGTGAGCATTTTTGGGGATGCAGAGAGAGGGAGAGCATTGTCAGGGGTGCATGGAGAGGGTGAGCATTGTCTGAGGTGGGAGAGAGGGTGAGTGTCGTCGGGGATGCAGAGAGAGGGTGAGCATTGTCAGGAGTGCGGGGAGCGGGTGGGCATTGTCTGTGGTGAAGGAGAGGGTGAGCATTGTCGGGGTTGCAGAGAGAGGGTGAGCATTGTCAGGAGTGCGTGGAGCGGGTGAGCATTGTCAGGTGTGGGGGAGAGGGGGAGCATTGTCAGGGGTGCGTGGAGAGTGTGAGCATTGTCACGGGTGTGTGGAGAGTGTGAGCATTGTCAGGGGTGCAGGGAGAATGTGAGCATTGTCAGGGGTGCGGGGAGAGGGGGAGCATTGTCTGGGGTGCGTGGAGAGTGTGAGCATTGTCTGTGGTGGAGGAGAGGGTGAGCATTGTCGGGGGTGCAGAGAGAGGGTAAGCATTGTAAGGAGTGCGGGGAGCGGGTGAGCATTGTCAGGGGTGTGGGGAGCGGGTGAGCATTGTCGAGTATGTGGGGAGGGTGTAAGCATTGTCAGGGGTGGGGAGTTAGGGTGAGGGGAGCAAGTGAGCATTGTCGGGGGGGTGTGGAGAGGGTGAGCATTGTCTGGGGTGGGGGAGAGTGTGAGCATTGTCTGGGGTGGCGGTGAGGTTGAGCATTGTCGGGGTTGCGGCGAGAGGGTGAGCATTGTCGGGGGTGGGGGGAGCGGACGAGCATTGTCGCGGGTGTGGGGAGAGGGTGAGCATTTTCGGGGGTGCCGGGAAGGGCGTGAGCATTGTCGGGGTGGGGAGTCAGGGTGATGGGAGCGGGTGAGTATTGTCAGGCGTGTGGGGAGAGGGTGAGCATTGTCGGGGGTGTGTGGAGAGGGTGAGCATTTGCTGAGGTGGCGGAGAGGGTGAGCATTTTTGGGAATGCAGAGAGAGGGAGAGCATTGTCAGGGGTGCATGGAGAGGGTGAGCATTGTCTGAGGTGGGACAGAGGGTGAGCGTCATCGGGTGTGCAGAGAGAGGGTGAGCATTGTCAGGGGTGTGGGGAGCGGGTGAACATTGTCAGGGGTGAAGGAGAGGGTGAGCATTGTCGGGGTTGCAGAAGAGGGTGAGCATTGTCAGGAGTGCATGGAACGGGTGAGCATTGTCAGGGGTGGGGGAGAGGGGGAGCATTGTCGGGGTTGCGTGTAGAGGGTGAGCATTGTCTGGGGTGTGGGAGAGTGTGAGCATTTTCGGGGGTGCAGAGAGAGGGTGAGCATTGTCAGGGTTGCGTGGAGATTGTGAGCATTGTCTGGGGTGGGAGAGAGGGTGAGCATTGTCGGGGGTGCATAGAGAGGGTGAGCATTGTCGGGGGTGTGGGGAGAGGGTGAGCATTGTTGTGGGTGCAGAGAAAGGGTGAGCATTGTCGGGGGTGCGGGGAGAGGTTGTGCATTGTCGGGGATGCGGGTAGAGGGTGAGCATTGTCAGGGGTGAGGGGTGATGGTGAGAATTGTTGGGGGTGGTGGGAGAGGGTGAGCATTGTTGGGAGTGGGGGGTGAGGGTGAATATTGTCAGGGGTACGTGGAGTGGGTGAGCATTGTCTGGGTTGGGGGAGAGGGTGAGCATTCTCGGGGGTGCAGAGAGAGGGTGAGCATTGTCAGGGGTGAGGGGAGAGGGTGAGCATTGTAAGGGATGCGGGTCGAGGGTGAGCATTGTCAGGGGTGAGGGGTGATGGTGAGAATTGTTGGGGGTGGGGTGACAGGGTGAGCATTGTTGGGTGTGTCGGGTGAGTATTGTCAGGGGTGCGTGGAGAGGGTGATCATTATCTGGGGTGGGTGATAGGTTGAGCATTGTCTGGGGTGGGGGAGAGGGTGAGCATTGTCGGGGGTGCAGAGAGAGGGTGAGCATTGTCAGGGGTGTGTGGAGAGGGTGAGCATTGTCGGGGGTTGCATAGAGAGGGTGAGCATTGTCAGGGGTGCGGGGAGTGGTTGAACATTGCTGTTTAGGGCTGGGGCTGTTTAGCACAGGGCTAAATCGGTGGCTTTAAAAGCAGACCAAGGCAGGCCAGCAGCACGGTTCTATTCCTGTAACAGCCTCCCCGAACACGCGCCGGAATGTGGCGACTAGGGGCTTTTCACAGTAACTTCATTGAAGCCTACTTGTGACAAGAAGCGATTTTCATTCATTTAATTTCACATTGGCTGGGGTGAGTGGCGAGGGTGAGCATTGTCGGGGTTGCGTGGAGAGTGTGAGCATTGTCAGGAATGCGGGGAGAGTGTGAGAATTGTCGTGTTGCAGAGAGAGGGTGAGCATTGTCGGGGGTGCGTGGAGAGTGTGAGCATTGTCGGTGGTGCAGGGAAGGGTCAGAATTGTGGGGGGTGCGGGGAGAGAGTGAGCATTGCTGGGGGTGCGGGGAGAGAGTGAGCATTGGCGGGGGTGCGGGGAGAGGGTGAGCATTGTCGGGTGTGAGGGGAGAGGGTGAGCATTGTCGGGTTGCAGAGAGAGGGTGAGCATTGTCGGGGGTGCGTGGAGAGGGTGAGCATTGTCAGGGGTGTGTGGAGAATGTGAGCATTGTCGGTGGTGCAGGGAGGGGTCAGGATTGTCGGGGGTGCGGGGAGAGAGTGAGCATTGGCGAGGGTGCGGGGAGAGGGTGAGCATTGTCATGGGTGCAGGGAGAGAGTGAGCATTGGCGGGGGTGCGGGGAGAGGGTGAGCATTGTCGGGTGTGCGGGGAGAGGGTGAGCATTGTCGGGTGTGTGTGGAGTGTGTGAGCATTGTCAGGGGTGCGTGGAGAGTGTGAGCATTGTCGGTGGTGCAGGGAGGGGTCAGAATTGTCGGGGGTGCGGGGAGAGAGTGAGCATTGGCGGGGGTGCGGGGAGAGGGTGAGCATTGTCAGGGGTGCAGGAAGAGAGTGAGCATTGGCGGGGGTGCAGGGAGAGGGTGAGCATTGTCGGGTGTGCGGGGAGAGGGTGAGCATTGTCGCGGTTGAGGGGAGGTGGTTGAGCATTGTCGGGGGTGCGGGGAGAGGGTGAGCATTGTCGGGGGTGCGGGGAGAGGGTGAGCATTGTCGGGGGTGCGGGGTGAGGATGAGCATTGTCGGGGTGCGGGGAGAGGGTGTGCATTGTCAGAGGTGCGGGGAGAGGGTGAGCATTGTCAGGGGTGCAGGGAGAGGGTGAGCATTGTCTGGGGTGCGGGGAGAGGGTGAGCAATGTCGGGGGTGCGGGGAGAGGGTGAGCATTGTCAGGGGTGAGGGGAGTGGGTGAGCATTGTCGGGGGTGCGGGGAGAGTGTGAGCATTGTCGGGGGTGCGGGGAGAGTGTGAGCATTGTCGGGGGTGCGGGGAGAGGGTGAGCATTGTCAGGGGTGAGGGGAGCGGGTGAGCATTGTCAGTGGTGCGTTGAGAGGGTGGGCATTGTCGGGGGTGCGTTGAGAGGGTGAGCATTGTCGGGGGTGCGTTGAGAGTGTGAGCATTGTCGGGCTTGGGGGGCGTGGGTGACCATTGTCGGGGGTGCGGGGAGAGGGTGAGCATTGTCCGGGGTGGGGGGAGCGGGAGAGCATTGTCGGGGGAGCAGGGGAGGGTGAGCATTGTCGGGGGTGGGGGAGAGGGTGAGCATTGTCGGTGGTGCGGGTAGAGGGTGAGCATTGTCGGGGTGGGGAGTGAGGGTGAGGGGAATGGGTGAGCATTGTCAGGGGTGAGGGGAACGGGTGAGCATTGTCAGGGGTGCGGGGAGAGGGCGAGCATTGTCGGGGGTGCGGGGAGAGGGTGAGCATTTTCTGGGGTAGAGGAGAGGATGAGCATTTTCAGGGGTGCAGAGAGAGGGAGAGCATTGTCAGGGGTGCGTGGAGAGTGTGAGCATTGTCTGGGGTGGGAGAGAGGGTGAGCATCGTCGGGGGTGCAGAGAGAGATTGAGCATTGTCAGGGGTGCGGAGAGCGGGTGAGCATTGTCTGGGGTGGAGGAGAGGGTGAGCATTGTCGGGGCTGCAGAGAGAGGGTTAGCATTGACAAGGTGCGTGGAAAGTGTGAGCATTGTCGGGGGTGCGTAGAGAGGGTAAGCATTGTAAGGAGTGCGTGGAGCGGGTGAGCATTGTCAGGGGTGGTGGGAGCGGGTGAGCATTGTCGAGGATGTGGGGAGGGGGTGAGCATTGTGAGGGGTGCGGGGAGAGGATGAGCATAGTCGGTGTGGGGGGAGAGTGTGAGCAATGTCGGGGGTGACGTGAGAGGGTGAGCACTGTCGGGGTGGGGAGTGAGGGAGAGCATTGTCGGGGGTGAGGGGAGAGGGTGAGCATTGTCAGGGCTGCGGGTAGAGGGTGAGCATTGTCAGGGGTGAGGGGTGATGGTGAGAATTGTTGGGCGTGGTGGGAGAGCTGAGCATTGTTGGGTGTGGGGGCTGAGGGTGTGCATTATCAGGGGTGTGTGGAGAGGGTGATCATTGTCTGGGGTGGGAGAGAGGGTGAGCATTGTCTGGGGTGCAGAGAGAGGGTGAGCATTGTCTGGGGTGGGAGAGAGGGTGAGCATTGTCAGGGGTGCAGAGAGAAAGTGAGCAGTGTCAGGGGTGCGTGGAGAGGGTGAGCATTGTCTGGGGTGGGAGAGAGGGTGAGCATTGTCGGGGGTTGCATAGTGAGGGAGAGCATTGTCGGGGGTGCGGGGAGTGGTTGAACATTGCTGTTTAGGGATGGGGCTGTTTAGCACAGGGCTAAATCGCTGGCTTTGAAAGCAGACCAAGGCAGGCCAGCAGCACGGTTCTATTCTCGTAACAGCCTCCCCGAACAGGCGCCGGAATGTGGCGACTAGTGGCTTTTCACAGTAACTTCATTGAAGCCTACTTGTGACAAGAAGCGATTTTCATTCATTTAATTTCACATTGCCAGGGGCAAGGGACGAGGGTGAGCATTGTCGGGGGTGCTTGGAGAGGGTGAGCATTGTCAGGGGTGCGTGGAGAGTGTAAGCATTGTCAGGGGTGCGTTGAGAGTGTGAGCATTGTCGGTGGTGCAGGGTCGGGTGAGCATTGTCAGGGGTGCGGGGAGAAGGTGAGCATTGTCGGGGGTGCGGGGAGAGAGTGAGCATTGTCAGTGGTGCCGGGAGGGGTGAGCATTGTCAGGTGTGCGGGCAGAGGGTGAGCATTGTCGGGGGTGCGGGGAGAGGGTGAGCATTGTCAGGGGTGCGGGGAGAGGGTGAGCATTGTCTGGGTTGAGGGGAGTTGGTGAGCATTGTTGGGTGGGTGCGGGGAGAGGGTGAGCACTGTCGGGGGTGGAGGGAGAGGATGAGGATTGTCGGGGGTGCAGGGAGAGGATGAGCAATGTCGGGGTGCGGGGAGAGGGTGTGCATTGTCAGGGGTGCGGGGAGAGGGTGAGCATTGTCAGGGGTGCAGGGAAAGGGTGAGCATTGTCCGGGGTGCGGGGAGAGGGTGAGCATTGTCAGGGGTGAGGGGAGTGGGTGAGCATTGTTGGGGGTGCAGGGAGAGGGTGAGCATTGTCGAGGGTGGGGGGAGCGGCCGAGCATTGACGGGGGTGCCGGGAGAGGGTGAGCATTGTCGGGGGTGCGGGGGGAGACTGAGCATTGTCACGGGTGCTGGGAGAGAGTGAGCATTGTCGGGAGTGCGAGGAGGGGTGAGCATTGTCAGGGGTGCGTTGAGAGGGTGGGCAATGTCGGGGGTGCGTTGAGAGGGTGAGCATTGTCGGGGGTGCGTTGAGAGGGTGAGCATTGTCGGGCTTGGGGGGCGTGGGTGACCATTGTCGGGGGTGCAGGGAGAGGGTGAGCATTGTCCGGGGTGGGGGGAGCGGGAGAGCATTGTCGGGGGAGCGGGGGAGGGTGAGCATTGTCGGGGGTGGGGGAGAGGGTGAGCATTGTCGGTGGTGCGGGTCGAGGGTGAGCATTGTCGGGGTGGGGAGTGAGGGTGAGGGGAATGGGTGAGCATTGTCAGGGGTGAGGGGAACGGGTGAGCATTGTCAGGGGTGCGGGGAGAGGGCGAGCATTGTCGGGGGTGCGGGGAGAGTGTGAGCATTGTCCGGGACGGGGAGAGCGTGAGCATTGTCAGGGGTTCGGGGAGAGGGTGAGCATCGTCGGGGTGGGGAGTGAGGGTGAGGGGAGCGAGTGAGCATTGTCGGGGGTGTGTGGAGAGGGTGAGCATTTTCTGGGGTAGAGGAGAGGATGAGCATTTTCAGGGGTGCAGAGAGAGGGAGAGCATTGTCAGGGGTGCGTGGAGAGTGTGAGCATTGTCTGGGGTGGGAGAGAGGGTGAGCATCGTCGGGGGTGCAGAGAGAGATTGAGCATTGTCAGGGGTGCGGAGAGCGGGTGAGCATTGTCTGGGGTGGAGGAGAGGGTGAGCATTGTCGGGGCTGCAGAGAGAGGGTTAGCATTGACAAGGTGCGTGGAAAGTGTGAGCATTGTCGGGGGTGCGTAGAGAGGGTAAGCATTGTAAGGAGTGCGGGGAGCGGGTGAGCATTGTCAGGGGTGGTGGGAGCGGGTGAGCATTGTCGAGGATGTGGGGAGGGGGTGAGCATTGTGAGGCGTGCGAGGAGAGGATGAGCATAGTCGGTGTGGGGGGAGAGTGTGAGCAATGTCGGGGGTGACGTGAGAGGGTGAGCAGTGTCGGGGTGGGGAGTGAGGGAGAGCATTGTCGGGGGTGAGGGGAGAGGGTGAGCATTGTCAGGGCTGCGGGTAGAGGGTGAGCATTGTCAGGGGTGAGGGGTGATGGTGAGAATTGTTGGGCGTGGTGGGAGAGCTGAGCATTGTTGGGTGTGGGGGCTGAGGGTGTGCATTATCAGGGGTGTGTGGAGAGGGTGATCATTGTCTGGGGTGGGAGAGAGGGTGAGCATTGTCTGGGGTGCAGAGAGAGGATGAGCATTGTCTGGGGTGGGAGAGAGGGTGAGCATTGTCAGGGGTGCAGAGAGAAAGTGAGCAGTGTCAGGGGTGCGTGGAGAGGGTGAGCATTGTCTGGGGTGGGAGAGAGGGTGAGCATTGTCGGGTGTTGCATAGTGAGGGAGAGCATTGTTGGGGGTGCGGGGAGTGGTTGAACATTGCTGTTTAGGGATGGGGCTGTTTAGCACAGGGCTAAATCGCTGGCTTTGAAAGCAGACCAAGGCAGGCCAGCAGCACGGTTCTATTCTCGTAACAGCCTCCCCGAACAGGCGCCGGAATGTGGCGACTAGTGGCTTTTCACAGTAACTTCATTGAAGCCTACTTGTGACAAGAAGCGATTTTCATTCATTTAATTTCACATTGCCAGGGGCAAGGGACGAGGGTGAGCATTGTCGGGGGTGCAGAGAGAGGGTGAGCATTGTCAGGGTTGTGGGGAGAGGGTGAGCATTGCAAGGAGTGCGGGGAGTGGGTGAGCATTATCGGGGTGGGGGAGAGGGTGAGCTTTGTCAGGGGTGCTTGGAGAGGGTGAGCATTGTCAGGGGTGCGTGGAGAGTGTGAGCATTGTCAGGGGTGCGTTGAGAGTGTGAGCATTGTCGGTGGTGCAGGGTCGGGTGAGCATTGTCAGGGGTGCGGGTAGAAGGTGAGCATTGTCGGGGGTGCGGGGAGAGAGTGAGCATTGTCAGTGGTGCCGGGAGGGGTGAGCATTGTCAGGTGTGCGGGCAGAGGGTGAGCATTGTCGGGGGTGCGGGGAGAGGGTGAGCATTGTCAGGGGTGCAGGGAGAGGGTGAGCATTGTCTGGGTTGAGGGGAGTTGGTGAGCATTGTTGGGTGGGTGCGGGGAGAGGGTGAGCACTGTCGGGGGTGGAGGGAGAGGATGAGGATTGTCGGGGGTGCAGGGAGAGGATGAGCAATGTCGGGGGTTGCGGGGAGAGGGTGAGCATTGTCCGGGGTGCGGGGAGAGGGTGAGCATTGTCAGGGGTGAGGGGAGTGGGTGAGCATTGTTGGGGGTGCAGGGAGAGGGTGAGCATTGTCGAGGGTGGGGGGAGCGGCCGAGCATTGCCGGGGGTGCCGGGAGAGGGTGAGCATTGTTGGGGGTGCGGGGGGAGACTGAGCATTGTCACGGGTGCTGGGAGAGAGTGAGCATTGTCGGGAGTGCGAGGAGGGGTGAGCATTGTCAGGGGTGCGTTGAGAGGGTGGGCATTGTCGGGGGTGCGTTGAGAGGGTGAGCATTGTCGGGGGTGCGTTGAGAGGGTGAGCATTGTCGGGCTTGGGGGGCGTGGGTGACCATTGTCGGGGGTGCGGGGAGAGTGTGAGCATTGTCCGGGGTGGGGGGAGCGGGAGAGCATTGTCGGGGGAGCGGGGGAGGGTGAGCATTGTCGGGGGTGGGGGAGAGGGTGAGCATTGTCGGTGGTGCGGGTAGAGGGTGAGCATTGTCGGGGTGGGGAGTGAGGGTGAGGGGAATGGGTGAGCATTGTCAGGGGTGAGGGGAACGGGTGAGCATTGTCAGGGGTGCGGGGAGAGGGCGAGCATTGTCGGGGGTGCGGGGAGAGGGTGAGCATTGTCCGGGACGGGGAGAGCATGAGCATTGTCAGGGGTTCGGGGAGAGGGTGAGCATCGTCGGGGTGGGGAGTGAGGGTGAGGGGAGCGAGTGAGCATTGTCGGGGGTGTGTGGAGAGGGTGAGCATTTTCTGGGGTAGAGGAGAGGATGAGCATTTTCAGGGGTGCAGAGAGAGGGAGAGCATTGTCAGGGGTGCGTGGAGAGTGTGAGCATTGTCTGGGGTGGGAGAGAGGGTGAGCATCGTCGGGGGTGCAGAGAGAGATTGAGCATTGTCAGGGGTGCGGAGAGCGGGTGAGCATTGTCTGGGGTGGAGGAGAGGGTGAGCATTGTCGGGGCTGCAGAGAGAGGGTTAGCATTGACAAGGTGCGTGGAAAGTGTGAGCATTGTCGGGGGTGCGTAGAGAGGGTAAGCATTGTAAGGAGTGCGGGGAGCGGGTGAGCATTGTCAGGGGTGGTGGGAGCGGGTGAGCATTGTCGAGGATGTGGGGAGGGGGTGAGCATTGTGAGGGGTGCGGGGAGAGGATGAGCATAGTCGGTGTGGGGGGAGAATGTGAGCAATGTCGGGGGTGACGTGAGAGGGTGAGCAGTGTCGGGGTGGGGAGTGAGGGAGAGCATTGTCGGGGGTGAGGGGAGAGGGTGAGCATTGTCAGGGCTGCGGGTAGAGGGTGAGCATTGTCAGGGGTGAGGGGTGATGGTGAGAATTGTTGGGCGTGGTGGGAGAGCTGAGCATTGTTGGGTGTGGGGGCTGAGGGTGTGCATTATCAGGGGTGTGTGGAGAGGGTGAGCATTGTCTGTGGTGGGAGAGAGGGTGAGCATTGTCGGGGGTTGCATAGTGAGGGAGAGCAATGTCGGGGGTGCGGGGAGTGGTTGAACATTGCTGTTTAGGGATGGGGCTGTTTAGCACAGGGCTAAATCGCTGGCTTTGAAAGCAGACCAAGGCATGCCAGCAGCACGGTTCTATTCTCGTAACAGCCTCCCCGAACAGGCGCCGGAATGTGGCGACTAGTGGCTTTTCACAGTAACTTCATTGAAGCCTACTTGTGACAAGAAGCGATTTTCATTCATTTAATTTCACATTGCCAGGGGCAAGGGACGAGGGTGAGCATTGTCGGGGGTGCAGAGAGAGGGTGAGCATTGTCAGGGTTGTGGGGAGAGGGTGAGCATTGCAAGGAGTGCGGGGAGTGGGTGAGCATTATCGGGGTGGGGGAGAGGGTGAGCTTTGTCAGGGGTGCTTGGAGAGGGTGAGCATTGTCAGGGGTGCGTGGAGAGTGTGAGCATTGTCAGGGGTGCGTTGCGAGTGTGAGCATTGTCGGTGGTGCAGGGTCGGGTGAGCATTGTCAGGGGTGCGGGTAGAAGGTGAGCATTGTCGGGGGTGCGGGGAGAGAGTGAGCATTGTCAGTGGTGCCGGGAGGGGTGAGCATTGTCTGGGTTGAGGGGAGTTGGTGAGCATTGTTGGGTGGGTGCGGGGAGAGGGTGAGCACTGTCGGGGGTGGAGGGAGAGGATGAGGATTGTCGGGGGTGCAGGAAGAGGATGAGCAATGTCGGGGTGCGGGGAGAGGGTGTGCATTGTCAGGGCTGCGGGGAGAGGGTGAGCATTGTCAGGGGTGCAGGGAGAGGGTGAGCATTGTCGGGGGTTGCGGGGAGAGGGTGAGCATTGTCCGGGGTGCGGGGAGAGGGTGAGCATTGTCAGGGGTGAGGGGAGTGGGTGAGCATTGTTGGGGGTGCAGGGAGAGGGTGAGCATTGTCGAGGGTGGGGGGAGCGGCCGAGCATTGTCGGGGGTGCCGGGAGAGGGTGAGCATTGTCGGGGGTGCGGGGGGAGACTGAGCATTGTCACGGGTGCTGGGAGAGAGTGAGCATTGTCGGGAGTGCGAGGAGGGGTGAGCATTGTCAGGGGTGCGTGGAGAGCATTGTCTGGGGTGGAGGAGAGGGTGAGCATTGTCGGGGGTGCATAGAGAGGGTGAGCATTGTAAGAAGTGCGGGGAGCGGGTGAGCATTGTCAGGGGTGCGGGGAGAGGGTGAGCATAGTCGGGGGTGGGAGGAGCGGGCGAGCATTGACGGGCGTGCGGGGAGAGGGTGAGAATTGTCAGGGCTGCGAGTAGAGGGTGAGCATTGTCAGGGGTGAGGGGAGGGCGTGAGCATTGCCAGGGGTGCGTGGAGAGGTGGAGCATTGTCTGGGGTGGGAGAGAGGGTGAGCATTGTCGGGGGTGCATAGAGAGGGTGAGCATTGTCGGGGGTGCGGGGAGTGGTTGAACATTGCTGTTTAGGGCTGGAGCTGTTTAGCACAGGGCTAAATCGCTAGTTTTGAAAGCAGACCAAGGTAGGCCAGCAGCACGGTTCAATTCCCGTAACAGCCTCCCCGAACAAGCGCCGGAATGTGGCGACTAGTGGCTTTTCACAGTAACTTCATTGAAGCCTACTTGTGACAAGAAGCGATTTTCATTCATTTAATTTCACATTGCCAGGGGTGAGGGGAGAGGGTGAGCATTGTCGGGGGTGCAGAGAGAGGCTGAGCATTGTCGGGGGAGTGCGGGGGGAGGGTGAGCATTGTCTGGGGTGTGGGAGAGGGTGAGCATTTTCGGGGGTGCAGAGAGAGGGTGAGCATTGTCAGGGTTGCGGGGAGAGGGTGAGCATTGTAGGGGGTGCGGGGAGAGGGTGAGCATTGTCGGGGATGGGGGAGCGACGAGCATTCTCGGGGGTGCGGGGAGAGGGTGAGCATTGTCAGGCACGGGGGAGAGCGTGTGCATTGTCGGGGGTGCGTGTGAAGTGTGAGCATTGTCAGGGGTGCGTGGAGATTGTGAGCATTGTCGGTGGTGCGGGGAGAGATTAAGCATTGTCGGGTGTGCGGTGAGAGAGTGAGCATTGGCGGGGGTGTGGGGAGAGTGTGAGCATTGTCGGGGGTGCCAGGAGGAGTGAGCATTGTCAGGTGTGCGGGTAGAGGGTGAGCATTGTCGGGAATGTGGGGAGAGGTTGAGCATTGTCAGGGGTGTGGGGAGAGGTTGAGCATTGTCAGGTGTGCGGGGAGAGGGTGAGCATTGTCTGGGGTGTGGGAGAGGGTGAGCATTTTCGGGGGTGCAGAGAGAGGGTGAGCATTGTCAGGGTTGCGTGGAGAGGGTGAGCATTGTCTGGGGTGGGAGAGAGGCTGAGTATTGTCGGGGGTGCATAGAGAGGGTGAGCATGTTGGGGGCGAGGGTGAGCATTGTTGGGGGTGCAGAGAGAGGGCGAGCATTGACGGAGGTGCGTGAAGAGGTTGAGCATTGTCGGGGGTGGGGGGAGCGGCGAGCATTGTCGGGGGTGAGAGGAGAGGGTGAGCATTGTCAGGGACGGGGGAGAGCGTGAGCATTGTCGGGGGTGCGGGGAGAGGGTGAGCATTGTCGGGGTGGGGAGTGAGGGTGAGGGGAGCGGGTGAGCATTGTCAGGCGCGTGGTGAGAGGGTGAGCATTGTCAGGGGTGTTTGGAGAGGGTGAGCATTTTCTGGGGTGGGGGAGAGGGTGAGCAGTTTTGGGGTGCAGTGAGAGGGAGAGCATTGTCAGGGCTGCGTGGAGAGGGTGAGCATTGTCTGAGGTGGGAGAGAGGGTGAGCATCGTCGGGGGTGCAGAGAGAGGGTGAGCATTGTCAGGGGTGCGTGGAGCGGGTGAGCATTGTCTGGGATGGAGGAGAGGGTGAGCATTGTCGGGGGTGCAGAGAGAGGGTGAGCATTGTCAGGGGTGGGTGGAGAGGGTGAGCATTGTCGGGGGTGCATAGAGAGGGTGAGCATTGTCAGGAGTGCGGGGAGCGGGTGAGCATTGTCAGGGGTGGGGTAGATTGTGAGCATTGTCAGGGGTGCATGGAGAGTGTGAGCATTGTTAGGGGTGCGTGGAGAGTGTGAGCATTGTCACGGGTGTGTGGAGAGTGTGAGCATTGTCAGGGGTGCAGGGAGAGTGTGAGCATTGTCGCGGGTGCGGGGAGAGGGTGAGCATTGTCAGTGACGGGGGAGAGGGTGAGCATTGTCGGGGGTGCGTGTGGAGTGTGAGCATTGTCAGGGGTGCGTGGAGATTGTGAGCATTGTCGGTGGTGCGGGGAGGGGTGAGCATTGTCAGGGGTGTGGGCAGAGGGTGAGCATTGTCGGGGGTGCGGGGAGAGAGTAAGCATTGTCGGGGGTGCGGGGAGAGAGTGAGCATTGGCGGGGGTGTGGGGAGAGGGTGAGCATTGTCGGGAATGTGGGGAGAGGTTGAGCATTGTCAGGGGTGTGGGGAGAGGTTGAGCATTGTCAGGGGTGCGGGGAGAGGGTGAGCATTGTCTGCAGTGTGGGAGAGGGTGAGCATTTTCGGGCGTGGGGGGAGCGGCGAGCATTGTCGGGGGCGCGGGGAGAGGGTGAGCATTGTCAGGGACTGGGGAGAGCGTGAGCATTGTCGGTGGTGCGGGGAGAGGGTGAGCATTGTCGGGGTGGGGAGTGAGGGTGAGGGGAGCGGGTGAGCATTGTCAGGCGCGTGGTGAGAGGGTGAGCATTGTCAGGGGTGTTTGGAGAGGGTGAGCATTTTCTGGGGTGGGGGAGAGGGTGAGCAGTTTTGGGGTGCAGTGAGAGGGAGAGCATTGTCAGGGCTGCGTGGAGAGGGTGAGCATTGTCTGAGGTGGGAGAGAGGGTGAGCATCGTCGGGGGTGCAGAGAGAGGGTGAGCATTGTCAGGGGTGCGTGGAGCGGGTGAGCATTGTCTGGGATGGAGGAGAGGGTGAGCATTGTCGGGGGTGCAGAGAGAGGGTGAGCATTGTCAGGGGTGGGTGGAGAGGGTGAGCATTGTCGGGGGTGCATAGAGAGGGTGAGCATTGTCAGGAGTGCGGGGAGCGGGTGAGCATTGTCAGGGGTGGGGTAGATTGTGAGCATTGTCAGGGGTGCATGGAGAGTGTGAGCATTGTTAGGGGTGCGTGGAGAGTGTGAGCATTGTCACGGGTGTGTGGAGAGTGTGAGCATTGTCAGGGGTGCAGGGAGAGTGTGAGCATTGTCGCGGGTGCGGGGAGAGGGTGAGCATTGTCAGTGACGGGGGAGAGGGTGAGCATTGTCGGGGGTGCGTGTGGAGTGTGAGCATTGTCAGGGGTGCGTGGAGATTGTGAGCATTGTCGGTGGTGCGGGGAGGGGTGAGCATTGTCAGGGGTGTGGGCAGAGGGTGAGCATTGTCGGGGGTGCGGGGAGAGAGTAAGCATTGTCGGGGGTGCGGGGAGAGAGTGAGCATTGGCGGGGGTGTGGGGAGAGGGTGAGCATTGTCGGGAATGTGGGGAGAGGTTGAGCATTGTCAGGGGTGTGGGGAGAGGTTGAGCATTGTCAGGGGTGCGGGGAGAGGGTGAGCATTGTCTGCAGTGTGGGAGAGGGTGAGCATTTTCGGGCGTGGGGGGAGCGGCGAGCATTGTCGGGGGCGCGGGGAGAGGGTGAGCATTGTCAGGGACTGGGGAGAGCGTGAGCATTGTCGGTGGTGCGGGGAGAGGGTGAGCTTGTCAGGGTGGGTGGAGAGTGCGTTCGTTGTCTGGGGTGGGAGAGAGAGTGAGCATTGTCTGGGGTGGGGGAGAGGGTGAGCCTTGCCGGGGGTGTGGGGAGAAGGTGAGCATTGTCTGGGGTGTGGGAGAGGGTGAGCATTGTCGGGGTGGGGAGTGAGGGTGAGGGCTGCGGGTGAGCATTGTCAGGGGTGCGGGGAGAGGGTGAGCATTGTCGGGGTTGCGTGGAGAGGGTGAGCATTGTCTGGGGTGTGGGAGAGAGTGAGCATTTTTGGGGGTGCAGAGAGAGGGTGAGCATTGTCAGGGGTGCGTGGAGAGGGTGAGCATTGTCGGGGGTGCAGGGAGAGGGTGAGCATTTTCTGGGGTGGGGGAGAGGGTGAGCATTGTCGGGGTTGCAGAGAGAGGCTGAGCATTGTCAGGGGTGCGTGGAGAGGGTGAGCATTGTCTGGGGTGGGAGAGAGGGTGAGTATTGTCGGGGGTTGCATAGAGAGGGTGAGCATTCTCTGGGGTGCGGGGAGTGGTTGAACATTGCTGTTTAGGGCTGGGGCTGTTTAGCACAGGGCTAAATCGTTGGCTTTGAAAGCAGACCAAGTCAGGCCAGCAGCACGGTTCAATTCCCGTAACAACCTCCCCGAATAGGCGCCGGATTGTGGCGACTAGTGGCTTTTCACAGTAACTTCATTGAAGCCTACTTGTGACAAGAAGCGATTTACATTCATTTAATTTCACATTGCCAGGGGTGAGGGGCGAGGGTGATCATTGTCGGGGGTGTAGAGAGTAGGTGTGCATTGTCAGGGGTGCGGGGTGAGGTTGAGCATTTTCGGGGTTGCGGGGAGAGGGTGAGCATTGCAAGGAGTGCGGGGAGCGGGTGAGCATTATCAGGGGTGGGGGAGAGGGGGAGCATTGTCAGGGGTGCGTGGAGAGTGTGGGCATTGTCAGGGGTGCGGGTAGAGGGTGAGCATTGTCGGGGGTACGGGGAGAGGGTGAGCATTGTCGTGTGAGCCGGGAGGGGTGAGCATTGTCAGGTGAGCAGGTAGAGAGTGAGCATTGTCGGGGGTGCGGGGAGAGGGTGAGCATTGTCGGTGGTGCGGGGAGGGGTGAGCATTGTCGGGGGTGCTGGGAGGTGTGAGCATTGTCAGGGGTGCGGGGAGAGGGTGAGCATTGTCTGGGTTGAGGGAGTTGGTGAGCATGGTTGGGCGTGCAGGGAGAGGGTGAGCATTGTCCGGGGGGGCTGGGAGGTGTGAGCATTGTCAGGTGTGCAGGTAGAGGGTGAGCATTGTCGGGTGTGCGGGGAGAGGGTGAGCATTGTCAGGGGTGCAGGGAGAGGGTGAGCATTGTCAGGGGTGCAGGGACAGGGTGAGCATTGTCGTGGTTGCGGGGAGAGAGTGAGCATTGTCGGGGGTGCGGGGAGAGGGTGCGCATTGTCAGGGGTGAGGGGAGTGGGTGAGCATTGTCGGGGGTGCGGGGAGAGGGTAAGCATTGTCGGGGGTGGGGGGAGCGGGCGAGCATTGTCGGGGGTGAGGGGAGAGGGTGAGCATTGTCACGGGTGTGTGGAGAGTGTGAGCATTGTCAGAGGGGCAGGGAGAGTGTGAGCATTTTCAGGGGTGCATGTAGAGGTGGAGCATTGTCGGCGGTGCGGGGAGAAAGTGAGCATTGTCGGGCGTGCGAGGAGGGCTGAGCATTGTCAGGGGTGCGTGGAGAGGGTGAGCATTGTCTGGGGTGGAGGAGAGTGTGAGCATTGTCGGGGGTGCAGAGAGAGGGTTAGCATTGTCAGGGGTGCGTGGAGAGGGTGAGCAATGTCGGGGGTGCATAGAGAGGGTGAGCATTGTAAGGAGTAAGGGGTGCGGGTGAGCTTTGTCAGGGGTCGGGGGAGCGGGTGAGCATTGTCGAGGATGTGGGGAGGCGGTGATCATTGTCAGGGGTGCGGGGAGAGGGTCAGCATAGTCGGGGTTGGGAGGAGCGTGCGAGCATTGACAGGGCTGCGGGTAGAGGGTGAGCATTGTCAGGGGTGAGGGGTGATGGTGAGAATTGTTGGGGGTGCGGGGAGAGGGTGAGCATTGTCAGGGGTGCGTGGAGAGGGTGATCATTGTCTGGGGTGGGAGAGAGGGTGAGCATTGTCGGGGGTGCGGGGAGT
Source organism: Scyliorhinus torazame (assembly GCF_047496885.1). Lineage (NCBI taxonomy): Eukaryota > Metazoa > Chordata > Chondrichthyes > Carcharhiniformes > Scyliorhinidae > Scyliorhinus > Scyliorhinus torazame. The sequence continues at coordinate 67,033,052 of NC_092721.1, read as the reverse complement.
GTTTGAACATTGCTATTTAGGGCTGGGGCTGTTTAGCACAGTGCTAAATCGCTGGCTTTGAAAGCAGACCAAGGTAGGCCAGCAGCACGGGTCAATTCCCGTAACAGCCTCCCCGAACAGGCGCCGGAATGTGGCGACTAGTGGCTTTTCACAGTAACGTCATTGAAGCCTACTTGTGACAAGAAGCGATTTTCATTCATTTAATTTCACATTGCCAGGGGTGAGGGGAGAGGGTGAGCATTGTCAGGGGTCCGGGTGAGGTTGAGCATTGTCGGGGTTGCGGGGAGAGTGTGAGCATTGCAAGGAGTGCGGGGCGCGGGTGAGCATTATCAGCGGTGGGGGAGAGGGTGAGCATTGTCAGGGGTGCATGAAGAGGGTGAGCATTGTCAGGGGTGCGGGGAGAGAGTGAGCATTGGCGGGGGTGTGGGGAAAGGGTGGGCTTTGTCGGGGGTGCCGGGAGGGGTGAGCATTGTCAGGGGTGGGGGAGAGGCTGAGCATTGTCAGGGGTGCGTGGAGAGTGTGTACATTGTCAGGGGTGCGTGGAGAGTGTGAGCATTGTCACGGGTGTGTGGAGAGTGTGAGCATTGTCAGGGGTGCAGGGAGAGAGTGATCATTGTCGGGGGTGCGAGGAGGGGTGAGCAATGTCGGGGGTGCATAGAGAGGGTGAGCATTGTCAGGGGTGGAGGGAGCGGGTGTGCATTGTCGAGGATGTGGGGAGGGGGTGAGCATTGTCAGGTGTGCGGGGAGAGGGTGAGCATGGTCGGGGGTGGGAGGAGCGGGCGAGCATTGAAGGGGGTGCGGGGAGAGGGTGAGCATTGTCAGGGGTGCGTGGAGAGGGTGATCATTGTCTGGGGTGGAAGAGAGTGTGAGCATTGTCGGGGGTGCATAGAGTGGCTGAGCATTGTCGGGGGTGCGGGGAGTGGTTGAACATTGCTGTTTAGGGCTGGGGCTGTTTAGCACAGGGCTAAATCGCTGACTTTGAAAGCAGACCAAGGTAGGCCAGCAGCACGTTTCTATTCCCGTAACAGCCTCCCCGAACAGGCACCGGAATGTGGCGACTAGTGGCTTTTCACAGTAACTTCATTGAAGCCTACTTGTGACAAGAAGCGATTTTCATTCATTTAATTTCACATTGTCAGGGGTGCGGGGTGAGGTTGAGCATTGTCGGTGTTGCGGGGAGAGGGTGAGCACTGCAAGGAGTGTGGGGCGCGGGTGAGCACTATCAGGGGTGGGGGAGAGGGTGAGCAGTGTCAGGGGTGCGTGGAGAGGGTGAGCATTGTCAGGGGTGCGTAGAGAGTGTGAGCATTGTCGGTTGTGCGGGGAGAGAGTGAGCATTGGCGGTGGTGTGGGGAGAGGGTGGGCATTGTCGGGGGTGCCGGGAGGGGTGAGCATTGTCAGGAGTGCGGGGAGCCGGTGAGCATTGTCAGGGGTGGGGGAGAGGTTGAGCATTGTCAGGGGTGCGTGGAGAGTGTGAGCATTGTCAGGGGTGCGTGGAGAGTGTGAGCATTGTCAGGGATGCGTGGAGAGTGTGAGCATTGTCACGGGTGTGTGGAGAGTGTGAGCATTGTCAGGGGTGCGTGGAGAGTGTGAGCATTGTCAGGGATGCGTGGAGAGTGTGAGCATTGTCTCGGGTGTGTGGAGAGTGTGAGCATTGTCAGGGGTGCAGGGAGAGAGTGAGCATTCTCGGGGATGCGAGGAGGGGTGAGCATTGTCAGGGGTGCGTGGAGAGGGTGAGCATTGTCTGGGGTGGAGGAGTGGGTGAACATTGTCGGGGGTGCAGGGAGAGGTTTAGCATTGCCTGGGGTGCGTGGAAAGGGTGAGCATTGTCGGGGGTGCATAGAGAGGGTGAGCATTGTAAGGAGCGCGGGAAGCGGGTGAGCATTGTCAGGGGTGGGGGGTGCGGGTGAGCATTGTCGAGGATGGGGGCAGGGGGTGAGCATTGTCAGGGGTGCGGGGAGAGGGTGAGCATAGTCGGGGGTGGGAGGAGCGGGCGAGCATTGACGGGGGTGCGGGGAGATGGTGAGGATTGCCTGGGGTGGAATAGAGGGTGAGCATTGTCGGGGGTGCATAGAGAGGGTAAGAATTGTAGGGGGTTCATAGAGAAGGTGAGCATTGTCGGGGGTGTTGGGAGTGGTTGAACATTGCTGTTCAGGGCTGGGGCTGTTTAGCACAGGGCTAAATTGCTGGCTTTGAAAGCAGACCAAGGCAGGCCAGCAGCACTGTTCAATTCCCGTCACAGCCTCCCCGAACAGGCGCCGGAATGTGGTGGCTAGGGGCTTTTCACAGTAACTTCATTGAGGCCTACTTGTGACAATAAGCGATTTTCATTCATTTCATTTCACATTGTCAGGTGTGAGGGGAGAGGGTGAGCATTGTCGGGGGTGCAGAGAGAGGGTGAGCAGTGCGGGGAGAGGGTGAGCATTGTCAGGGGTGTAGAGAGTAGGTGTGCATTGTCAGGGGTGCGGGGTGAGGTTGAGCATTTTCGGGGTTGCGGGGAGAGGGTGAGCATTGCAAGGAGTGCGGGGAGCGGGTGAGCATTATCAGGGGTGGGGGAGAGGGGGAGCATTGTCAGGGGTGCGTGGAGAGTGTGGGCATTGTCAGGGGTGCGGGTAGAGGGTGAGCATTGTCGGGGGTGCGGGGAGAGGGTGAGCATTGTCGTGTGAGCCGGGAGGGGTGAGCATTGTCAGGTGAGCAGGTAGAGAGTGAGCATTGTCGGGGGTGCGGGGAGAGGGTGAGCATTGTCGGTGGTGCGGGGAGGGGTGAGCATTGTCTGGGTTGAGGGGAGTTGGTGAGCATTGTTGGGCGTGCAGGGAGAGGGTGAGCATTGTCGGGGGTGCTGGGAGGTGTGAGCATTGTCAGGGGTGCGGGGAGAGGGTGAGCATTGTCTGGGTTGAGGGAGTTGGTGAGCATGGTTGGGCGTGCAGGGAGAGGGTGAGCATTGTCCGGGGGGGCTGGGAGGTGTGAGCATTGTCAGGTGTGCAGGTAGAGGGTGAGCATTGTCGGGTGTGCGGGGAGAGGGTGAGCATTGTCAGGGGTGCAGGGAGAGGGTGAGCATTGTCAGGGGTGCAGGGACAGGGTGAGCATTGTCGTGGTTGCGGGGAGAGGGTGAGCATTGTCGGGGGTGCGGGGAGAGGGTGCGCATTGTCAGGGGTGAGGGGAGTGGGTGAGCATTGTCGGGGGTGCGGGGAGAGGGTGAGCATTGTCGGGGGTGGGGGGAGCGGGCGAGCATTGTCGGGGGTGAGGGGAGAGGGTGAGCATTGTCACGGGTGTGTGGAGAGTGTGAGCATTGTCAGAGGGGCAGGGAGAGTGTGAGCATTTTCAGGGGTGCATGTAGAGGTGGAGCATTGTCGGGGGTGCGGGGAGAAAGTGAGCATTGTCGGGCGTGCGAGGAGGGCTGAGCAGTGTCAGGGGTGCGTGGAGAGGGTGAGCATTGTCTGGGGTGGAGGAGAGTGTGAGCATTGTCGGGGGTGCAGAGAGAGGGTTAGCATTGTCAGGGGTGCGTGGAGAGGGTGAGCATTGTCGGGGGTGCATAGAGAGGGTGAGCATTGTAAGGAGTGCGGGGTGCGGGTGAGCTTTGTCAGGGGTCGGGGGAGCGGGTGAGCATTGTCGAGGATGTGGGGAGGCGGTGATCATTGTCAGGGGTGCGGGGAGAGGGTCAGCATAGTCGGGGTTGGGAGGAGCGTGCGAGCATTGACGGGGCTGCGGGGAGAGGGTGAGCATTGTCGGGGTGGGGGGAGAGGTTGAGCAATGTCGGGGTGCCGGGAGAGGGTGAGCAGTGTCGGGGGGGGGAGCGAGGGTGAGCATTGACAGGGCTGCGGGTAGAGGGTGAGCATTGTCAGGGGTGAGGGGTGATGGTGAGAATTGTTGGGGGTGCGGGGAGAGGGTGAGCATTGTCAGGGGTGCGTGGAGAGGGTGATCATTGTCTGGGGTGGGAGAGAGGGTGAGCATTGTCGGGGGTGCGGGGAGTGTTTGAACATTGCTATTTAGGGCTGGGGCTGTTTAGCACAGTGCTAAATCGCTGGCTTTGAAAGCAGACCAAGGTAGGCCAGCAGCACGGGTCAATTCCCGTAACAGCCTCCCCGAACAGGCACCGGAATGTGGCGACTAGTGGCTTTTCACAGTAACGTCATTGAAGCCTACTTGTGACAAGAAGCGATTTTCATTCATTTAATTTCACATTGCCAGGGGTGAGGGGAGAGGGTGAGCATTGTCAGGGGTCCGGGTGAGGTTGAGCATTGTCGGGGTTGCGGGGAGAGTGTGAGCATTGCAAGGAGTGCGGGGCGCGGGTGAGCATTATCAGGGGTGGGGGAGAGGGTGAGCATTGTCAGGGGTGCATGGAGAGGGTGAGCATTGTCAGGGGTGCGTGGAGAGTGTGAGCATTGTCAGGGGTGCGGGTAGAGACTGAGAATTGTCGGGGATGCGGGGAGAAAGTAAACATTGTCGGGGGTGCGGGGAGAGAGTGAGCATTGGCGGGGGTGTGGGGAAAGGGTGGGCTTTGTCGGGGGTGCCGGGAGGGGTGAGCATTGTCAGGGGTGGGGGAGAGGCTGAGCATTGTCAGGGGTGCGTGGAGAGTGTGTGCGTTGTCAGGGGTGCATGGAGAGTGTGAGCATTGTCACGGGTGTGTGGAGAGTGTGAGCATTGTCAGGGGTGCAGGGAGAGAGTGATCATTGTCGGGGGTGCGAGGAGGGGTGAGCAATGTCGGGGGTGCATAGAGAGGGTGAGCATTGTCAGGGGTGGGGGGAGCGGGTGTGCATTGTCGAGGATGTGGGGAGGGGGTGAGCATTGTCAGGTGTGCGGGGAGAGGGTGAGCATAGTCGGGGGTGGGAGGAGCGGGCGAGCATTGAAGGGGGTGCGGGGAGAGGGTGAGCATTGTCAGGGGTGCGTGGAGAGGGTGATCATTGTCTGGGGTGGAAGAGAGTGTGAGCATTGTCGGGGGTGCATAGAGTGGCTGAGCATTGTCGGGGGTGCGGGGAGTGGTTGAACATTGCTGTTTAGGGCTGGGGCTGTTTAGCACAGGGCTAAATCGCTGACTTTGAAAGCAGACCAAGGTAGGCCAGCAGCACGTTTCTATTCCCGTAACAGCCTTCCCGAACAGGCACCGGAATGTGGCGACTAGTGGCTTTTCACAGTAACTTCATTGAAGCCTACTTGTGACAAGAAGCGATTTTCATTCATTTAATTTCACATTGTCAGGGGTGCGGGGTGAGGTTGAGCATTGTCGGTGTTGCGGGGAGAGGGTGAGCACTGCAAGGAGTGTGGGGCGCGGGTGAGCACTATCAGGGGTGGGGGAGAGGGTGAGCATTGTCAGGGGTGCGTGGAGAGGGTGAGCATTGTCAGGGGTGCGTAGAGAGTGTGAGCATTGTCGGTTGTGCGGGGAGAGAGTGAGCATTGGCGGTGGTGTGGGGAGAGGGTGGGCAATGTCGGGGGTGCCGGGAGGGGTGAGCATTGTCAGGAGTGCGGGGAGCCGGTGAGCATTGTCTGGGGTGGGGGAGAGGTTGAGCATTGTCAGGGGTGCGTGGAGAGTGTGAGCATTGTCAGGGGTGCGTGGAGAGTGTGAGCATTGTCAGGGATGCGTGGAGAGTGTGAGCATTGTCACGGGTGTGTGGAGAGTGTGAGCATTGTCAGGGGTGCAGGGAGAGAGTGAGCATTCTCGGGGATGCGAGGAGGGGTGAGCATTGTCAGGGGTGCGTGGAGAGGGTGAGCATTGTCTGGGGTGGAGGAGTGGGTGAACATTGTCGGGGGTGCAGGGAGAGGTTTAGCATTGCCTGGGGTGCGTGGAAAGGGTGAGCATTGTCGGGGGTGCATAGAGAGGGTGAGCATTGTAAGGAGCGCATGAAGCGGGTGAGCATTGTCAGGGGTGGGGGGTGCGGGTGAGCATTGTCGAGGATGGGGGCAGGGGGTGAGCATTGTCAGGGGTGCGGGGAGAGGGTGAGCATAGTCGGGGGTGGGAGGAGCGGGCGAGCATTGACGGGGGTGCGGGGAGATGGTGAGGATTGCCTGGGGTGGAATAGAGGGTGAGCATTGTCGGGGGTGCATAGAGAGGGTAAGCATTGTAGGGGGTTCATAGAGAAGGTGAGCATTGTCGGGGGTGTGGGGAGTGGTTGAACATTGCTGTTCAGGGCTGGGGCTGTTTAGCACAGGGCTAAATTGCTGGCTTTGAAAGCAGACCAAGGCAGGCCAGCAGCACTGTTCAATTCCCGTCACAGCCTCCCCGAACAGGCGCCGGAATGTGGTGGCTAGGGGCTTTTCACAATAACTTCATTGAAGCCTACTTGTGACAATAAGCGATTTTCATTCATTTCATTTCACATTGTCAGGTGTGAGGGGAGAGGGTGAGCATTGTCGGGGGTGCAGAGAGAGGGTGAGCAGTGCGGGGAGAGGGTGAGCATTGTCAGGGGTGCGTGTAGAGGGTGAGCATTGTCGGGGGTGCAGAGAGAGGGTGAGCATTGTCAGTGGTGCGGGGAGAGTGTGAGCATTTTCAGGGGTGCGGGGAGAGGGTGAGCATTGTCACGGTTGCGTGGAGAGTGTGAGCATTGTTGGGGGTGGGGGGAGAGTGTGAGCATTGTCAAGGGTGCGGTGAGCGGGTGAGCATTGTCGGGGGTGGAGGATAGGGTGAGCATTGTCAAGGGTTTGGTGAGCAGGTGAGCATTGTCGGGAGTGCAGAGAGAGGGTGAGCATTGTCGAGGGTGGGGGGAGTGGGTGGGCATTGTCGGGGGTGCGGGGAGAGGGTGAGCATTGTCGCAGGTGGGGGGAGAGGGTGAGCTTTGTCGGGGGTGGGGGGAGCGGGCGAGCATTGTCGGGGGTTCGGGGAGAGGGTGAGCATTGTCGGGGACGGGGAGAGGTGAGCATTTTCTGGGGTGTGGGGAGAGGGTGAGCATTGTCGAGGTGGGGAGTGAGGGTGAGGGGAGCGGGTGAGCATTTTCGGGGGTGCAGAGAGAGGGTGAGCATTGTCAGGGGTGCGGGGAAAGGCTGAGCATTGTCGGGTTTGCGGGGAGAGGGTGAGCATTTGCGGGGGTGGGGGGAGCGGGCGAGCATTGTCGGGGTGTGGAGTAAGGGTGAGGGGAGCGGTTGAGCATTGTCAGCCGTGTGGGGAGAGGGTGAGCATTTTCTGGGGTGGAGGAGAGGATGAGCATTTTCAGGGGTGCAGAGAGAGGGTGAGCATTGTCGGGGGTGCAGAGAGAGGGTGAGCATTGTCGGGGTTGCGGGGAGAGGGTGAGCATTGTCAGGGGTGCAGAGAAAGTGTGAGCATTGTCGGGATTGCGGGGAGAGGGTGAGCATTGTCAGGAGTGCGGGGAGCGGGTGAGCATTGTCAGGGGTGCGGGGAGAGGTTGAGCATTGTCGGGGTTGCGGGGAGAGGGTGAGCATTGTCAGGGGTGGGGGGGAGTGTGAGCATTGTCAGGGGTGCGTGGAGAGTGTGAGCATTGTCAGGGGTGCAGAAAGAGGGTGAGCATTGTCGTGGTTGCGGGGAGAGGGTGAGCATTGTCAGGGTTGCGGGGAGAGGTTGAGCATTCTCAGGGGTGGGGGAGAGGGTGAGCATTGTCAGGGGTGCGGGGAGAGTGTGAGCATTGTCAGGGGTGCGGGTAGAGGGGGAGCATTGTCGGGAGTGCGGGGAGAGTGTGAGCATTGTCAGGGGTGCGGGTAGAGGGAGTGCATTGTCGGGGGTGCGGGGAGAGAGTGAGCATTTTTAGGCGTGCGAGGAGTGGTGGGCATTGTCAGGGGTGCGGGTAGACGGTGAGCATTGCCGGGGGTGCGGGTAGAGGGTGAGCATTGTCGTCGGTGCGGGGAGAGAGTGAGCATTGTCGGGGGTGCGGGAAGAGGGTGAGCATTGTCACGGGTGTGTGGAGAGTGTGAGCATTGTCAGGGGTGCAGGGAGAGAGTGATCATTGTCGGGGGTGCGAGGAGGGGTGAGCAATGTCGGGGGTGCATAGAGAGTGTGAGCATTGTCAGGGGTGGAGGGAGCGGGTGTGCATTGTCGAGGATGTGGGGAGGGGGTGAGCATTGTCAGGTGTGCGGGGAGAGGGTGAGCATGGTCGGGGGTGGGAGGAGCGGGCGAGCATTGAAGGGGGTGCGGGGAGAGGGTGAGCATTGTCAGGGGTGCGTGGAGAGGGTGATCATTGTCTGGGGTGGAAGAGAGTGTGAGCATTGTCGGGGGTGCATAGAGTGGCTGAGCATTGTCGGGGGTGCGGGGAGTGGTTGAACATTGCTGTTTAGGGCTGGGGCTGTTTAGCACAGGGCTAAATCGCTGACTTTGAAAGCAGACCAAGGTAGGCCAGCAGCACGTTTCTATTCCCGTAACAGCCTCCCCGAACAGGCACCGGAATGTGGCGACTAGTGGCTTTTCACAGTAACTTCATTGAAGCCTACTTGTGACAAGAAGCGATTTTCATTCATTTAATTTCACATTGTCAGGGGTGCGGGGTGAGGTTGAGCATTGTCGGTGTTGCGGGGAGAGGGTGAGCACTGCAAGGAGTGTGGGGCGCGGGTGAGCACTATCAGGGGTGGGGGAGAGGGTGAGCATTGTCAGGGGTGCGTGGAGAGGGTGAGCATTGTCAGGGGTGCGTAGAGAGTGTGAGCATTGTCGGTTGTGCGGGGAGAGAGTGAGCATTGGCGGTGGTGTGGGGAGAGGGTGGGCATTGTCGGGGGTGCCGGGAGGGGTGAGCATTGTCAGGAGTGCGGGGAGCCGGTGAGCATTGTCAGGGGTGGGGGAGAGGTTGAGCATTGTCAGGGGTGCGTGGAGAGTGTGAGCATTGTCAGGGGTGCGTGGAGAGTGTGAGCATTGTCAGGGATGCGTGGAGAGTGTGAGCATTGTCACGGGTGTGTGGAGAGTGTGAGCATTGTCAGGGGTGCGTGGAGAGTGTGAGCATTGTCAGGGATGCGTGGAGAGTGTGAGCATTGTCTCGGGTGTGTGGAGAGTGTGAGCATTGTCAGGGGTGCAGGGAGGAAGTGAGCATTCTCGGGGATGCGAGGAGGGGTGAGCATTGTCAGGGGTGCGTGGAGAGGGTGAGCATTGTCTGGGGTGGAGGAGTGGGTGAACATTGTCGGGGGTGCAGGGAGAGGTTTAGCATTGCCTGGGGTGCGTGGAAAGGGTGAGCATTGTCGGGGGTGCATAGAGAGGGTGAGCATTGTAAGGAGCGCGGGAAGCGGGTGAGCATTGTCAGGGGTGGGGGGTGCGGGTGAGCATTGTCGAGGATGGGGGCAGGGGGTGAGCATTGTCAGGGGTGCGGGGAGAGGGTGAGCATAGTCGGGGGTGGGAGGAGCGGGCGAGCATTGACGGGGGTGCGGGGAGATGGTGAGGATTGCCTGGGGTGGAATAGAGGGTGAGCATTGTCGGGGGTGCATAGAGAGGGTAAGAATTGTAGGGGGTACATAGAGAAGGTGAGCATTGTCGGGGGTGTTGGGAGTGGTTGAACATTGCTGTTCAGGGCTGGGGCTGTTTAGCACAGGGCTAAATTGCTGGCTTTGAAAGCAGACCAAGGCAGGCCAGCAGCACTGTTCAATTCCCGTCACAGCCTCCCCGAACAGGCGCCGGAATGTGGTGGCTAGGGGCTTTTCACAGTAACTTCATTGAGGCCTACTTGTGACAATAAGCGATTTTCATTCATTTCATTTCACATTGTCAGGTGTGAGGGGAGAGGGTGAGCATTGTCGGGGGTGCAGAGAGAGGGTGAGCAGTGCGGGGAGAGGGTGAGCATTGTCAGGGGTGTAGAGAGTAGGTGTGCATTGTCAGGGGTGCGGGGTGAGGTTGAGCATTTTCGGGGTTGCGGGGAGAGGGTGAGCATTGCAAGGAGTGCGGGGAGCGGGTGAGCATTATCAGGGGTGGGGGAGAGGGGGAGCATTGTCAGGGGTGCGTGGAGAGTGTGGGCATTGTCAGGGGTGCGGGTAGAGGGTGAGCATTGTCGGGGGTGCGGGGAGAGGGTGAGCATTGTCGTGTGAGCCGGGAGGGGTGAGCATTGTCAGGTGAGCAGGTAGAGAGTGAGCATTGTCGGGGGTGCGGGGAGAGGGTGAGCATTGTCGGTGGTGCGGGGAGGGGTGAGCATTGTCTGGGTTGAGGGGAGTTGGTGAGCATTGTTGGGCGTGCAGGGAGAGGGTGAGCATTGTCGGGGGTGCTGGGAGGTGTGAGCATTGTCAGGGGTGCGGGGAGAGGGTGAGCATTGTCTGGGTTGAGGGAGTTGGTGAGCATGGTTGGGCGTGCAGGGAGAGGGTGAGCATTGTCCGGGGGGGCTGGGAGGTGTGAGCATTGTCAGGTGTGCAGGTAGAGGGTGAGCATTGTCGGGTGTGCGGGGAGAGGGTGAGCATTGTCAGGGGTGCAGGGAGAGGGTGAGCATTGTCAGGGGTGCAGGGACAGGGTGAGCATTGTCGTGGTTGCGGGGAGAGGGTGAGCATTGTCGGGGGTGCGGGGAGAGGGTGCGCATTGTCAGGGGTGAGGGGAGTGGGTGAGCATTGTCGGGGGTGCGGGGAGAGGGTGAGCATTGTCGGGGGTGGGGGGAGCGGGCGAGCATTGTCGGGGGTGAGGGGAGAGGGTGAGCATTGTCACGGGTGTGTGGAGAGTGTGAGCATTGTCAGAGGTGCATGTAGAGGTGGAGCATTGTCGGGGGTGCGGGGAGAAAGTGAGCATTGTCGGGCGTGCGAGGAGGGCTGAGCAGTGTCAGGGGTGCGTGGAGAGGGTGAGCATTGTCTGGGGTGGAGGAGAGTGTGAGCATTGTCGGGGGTGCAGAGAGAGGGTTAGCATTGTCAGGGGTGCGTGGAGAGGGTGAGCATTGTCGGGGGTGCATAGAGAGGGTGAGCATTGTAAGGAGTGCGGGGTGCGGGTGAGCTTTGTCAGGGGTCGGGGGAGCGGGTGAGCATTGTCGAGGATGTGGGGAGGCGGTGATCATTGTCAGGGGTGCGGGGAGAGGGTCAGCATAGTCGGGGTTGGGAGGAGCGTGCGAGCATTGACGGGGCTGCGGGGAGACGGTGAGCATTGTCGGGGTGGGGGGAGAGGTTGAGCAATGTCGGGGTGCCGGGAGAGGGTGAGCAGTGTCGGGGGGGGGAGCGAGGGTGAGCATTGACAGGGCTGCGGGTAGAGGGTGAGCATTGTCAGGGGTGAGGGGTGATGGTGAGAATTGTTGGGGGTGCGGGGAGAGGGTGAGCGTTGTCAGGGGTGCGTGGAGAGGGTGATCATTGTCTGGGGTGGGAGAGAGGGTGAGCATTGTCGGGGGTGCGGGGAGTGTTTGAACATTGCTATTTAGGGCTGGGGCTGTTTAGCACAGTGCTAAATCGCTGGCTTTGAAAGCAGACCAAGGTAGGCCAGCAGCACGGGTCAATTCCCGTAACAGCCTCCCCGAACAGGCGCCGGAATGTGGCGACTAGTGGCTTTTCACAGTAACGTCATTGAAGCCTACTTGTGACAAGAAGCGATTTTCATTCATTTAATTTCACATTGCCAGGGGTGAGGGGAGAGGGTGAGCATTGTCAGGGGTCCGGGTGAGGTTGAGCATTGTCGGGGTTGCGGGGAGAGTGTGAGCATTGCAAGGAGTGCGGGGCGCGGGTGAGCATTATCAGGGGTGGGGGAGAGGGTGAGCATTGTCAGGGGTGCATGGAGAGGGTGAGCATTGTCAGGGGTGCGTGGAGAGTGTGAGCATTGTCAGGGGTGCGGGTAGAGACTGAGAATTGTCGGGGATGCGGGGAGAAAGTAAACATTGTCGGGGGTGCGGGGAGAGAGTGAGCATTGGCGGGGGTGTGGGGAAAGGGTGGGCTTTGTCGGGGGTGCCGGGAGGGGTGAGCATTGTCAGGGGTGGGGGAGAGGCTGAGCATTGTCAGGGGTGCGTGGAGAGTGTGTGCGTTGTCAGGGGTGCGTGGAGAGTGTGAGCATTGTCACGGGTGTGTGGAGAGTGTGAGCATTGTCAGGGGTGCAGGGAGAGAGTGATCATTGTCGGGGGTGCGAGGAGGGGTGAGCAATGTCGGGGGTGCATAGAGAGGGTGAGCATTGTCAGGGGTGGGGGGAGCGGGTGTGCATTGTCGAGGATGTGGGGAGGGGGTGAGCATTGTCAGGTGTGCGGGGAGAGGGTGAGCATAGTCGGGGGTGGGAGGAGCGGGCGAGCATTGAAGGGGGTGCGGGGAGAGGGTGAGCATTGTCAGGGGTGCGTGGAGAGGGTGATCATTGTCTGGGGTGGAAGAGAGTGTGAGCATTGTCGGGGGTGCATAGAGTGGCTGAGCATTGTCGGGGGTGCGGGGAGTGGTTGAACATTGCTGTTTAGGGCTGGGGCTGTTTAGCACAGGGCTAAATCGCTGACTTTGAAAGCAGACCAAGGTAGGCCAGCAGCACGTTACTATTCCCGTAACAGCCTCCCCGAACAGGCACCGGAATGTGGCGACTAGTGGCTTTTCACAGTAACTTCATTGAAGCCTACTTGTGACAAGAAGCGATTTTCATTCATTTAATTTCACATTGTCAGGGGTGCGGGGTGAGGTTGAGCATTGTCGGTGTTGCGGGGAGAGGGTGAGCACTGCAAGGAGTGTGGGGCGCGGGTGAGCACTATCAGGGGTGGGGGAGAGGGTGAGCATTGTCAGGGGTGCGTGGAGAGGGTGAGCATTGTCAGGGGTGCGTAGAGAGTGTGAGCATTGTCGGTTGTGCGGGGAGAGAGTGAGCATTGGCGGTGGTGTGGGGAGAGGGTGGGCAATGTCGGGGGTGCCGGGAGGGGTGAGCATTGTCAGGAGTGCGGGGAGCCGGTGAGCATTGTCTGGGGTGGGGGAGAGGTTGAGCATTGTCAGGGGTGCGTGGAGAGTGTGAGCATTGTCAGGGGTGCGTGGAGAGTGTGAGCATTGTCAGGGATGCGTGGAGAGTGTGAGCATTGTCACGGGTGTGTGGAGAGTGTGAGCATTGTCAGGGGTGCAGGGAGAGAGTGAGCATTCTCGGGGATGCGAGGAGGGGTGAGCATTGTCAGGGGTGCGTGGAGAGGGTGAGCATTGTCTGGGGTGGAGGAGTGGGTGAACATTGTCGGGGGTGCAGGGAGAGGTTTAGCATTGCCTGGGGTGCGTGGAAAGGGTGAGCATTGTCGGGGGTGCATAGAGAGGGTGAGCATTGTAAGGAGCGCATGAAGCGGGTGAGCATTGTCAGGGGTGGGGGGTGCGGGTGAGCATTGTCGAGGATGGGGGCAGGGGGTGAGCATTGTCAGGGGTGCGGGGAGAGGGTGAGCATAGTCGGGGGTGGGAGGAGCGGGCGAGCATTGACGGGGGTGCGGGGAGATGGTGAGGATTGCCTGGGGTGGAATAGAGGGTGAGCATTGTCGGGGGTGCATAGAGAGGGTAAGCATTGTAGGGGGTTCATAGAGAAGGTGAGCATTGTCGGGGGTGTGGGGAGTGGTTGAACATTGCTGTTCAGGGCTGGGGCTGTTTAGCACAGGGCTAAATTGCTGGCTTTGAAAGCAGACCAAGGCAGGCCAGCAGCACTGTTCAATTCCCGTCACAGCCTCCCCGAACAGGCGCCGGAATGTGGTGGCTAGGGGCTTTTCACAATAACTTCATTGAAGCCTACTTGTGACAATAAGCGACTTTCATTCATTTCATTTCACATTGTCAGGTGTGAGGGGAGAGGGTGAGCATTGTCGGGGGTGCAGAGAGAGGGTGAGCAGTGCGGGGAGAGGGTGAGCATTGTCAGGGGTGCGTGTAGAGGGTGAGCATTGTCGGGGGTGCAGAGAGAGGGTGAGCATTGTCAGTGGTGCGGGGAGAGTGTGAGCATTTTCAGGGGTGCGGGGAGAGGGTGAGCATTGTCACGGTTGCGTGGAGAGTGTGAGCATTGTTGGGGGTGGGGGGAGAGTGTGAGCATTGTCAAGGGTGCGGTGAGCGGGTGAGCATTGTCGGGGGTGGAGGATAGGGTGAGCATTGTCAAGGGTTTGGTGAGCAGGTGAGCATTGTCGGGAGTGCAGAGAGAGGGTGAGCATTGTCGAGGGTGGGGGGAGTGGGTGGGCATTGTCGGGGGTGCGGGGAGAGGGTGAGCATTGTCGCAGGTGGGGGGAGAGGGTGAGCTTTGTCGGGGGTGGGGGGAGCGGGCGAGCATTGTCGGGGGTTCGGGGAGAGGGTGAGCATTGTCGGGGACGGGGAGAGGTGAGCATTTTCTGGGGTGTGGGGAGAGGGTGAGCATTGTCGAGGTGGGGAGTGAGGGTGAGGGGAGCGGGTGAGCATTTTCGGGGGTGCAGAGAGAGGGTGAGCATTGTCAGGGGTGCGGGGAAAGGCTGAGCATTGTCGGGTTTGCGGGGAGAGGGTGAGCATTTGCGGGGGTGGGGGGAGCGGGCGAGCATTGTCGGGGTGTGGAGTAAGGGTGAGGGGAGCGGTTGAGCATTGTCAGCCGTGTGGGGAGAGGGTGAGCATTTTCTGGGGTGGAGGAGAGGATGAGCATTTTCAGGGGTGCAGAGAGAGGGTGAGCATTGTCGGGGGTGCAGAGAGAGGGTGAGCATTGTCGGGGTTGCGGGGAGAGGGTGAGCATTGTCAGGGGTGCAGAGAAAGTGTGAGCATTGTCGGGATTGCGGGGAGAGGGTGAGCATTGTCAGGAGTGCGGGGAGCGGGTGAGCATTGTCAGGGGTGCGGGGAGAGGTTGAGCATTGTCGGGGTTGCGGGGAGAGGGTGAGCATTGTCAGGAGTGTGGGGAGCGGGTGAGCATTGTCAGGGGTGGGGGGGAGTGTGAGCATTGTCAGGGGTGCGTGGAGAGTGTGAGCATTGTCAGGGGTGCAGAAAGAGGGTGAGCATTGTCGTGGTTGCGGGGAGAGGGTGAGCATTGTCAGGGTTGCGGGGAGAGGTTGAGCATTCTCAGGGGTGGGGGAGAGGGTGAGCATTGTCAGGGGTGCGGGGAGAGTGTGAGCATTGTCAGGGGTGCGGGTAGAGGGGGAGCATTGTCGGGAGTGCGGGGAGAGTGTGAGCATTGTCAGGGGTGCGGGTAGAGGGAGTGCATTGTCGGGGGTGCGGGGAGAGAGTGAGCATTTTTAGGCGTGCGAGGAGTGGTGGGCATTGTCAGGGGTGCGGGTAGAGGGTGAGCATTGTCGGGGGTGCGGGTAGAGGGTGAGCATTGTCGTCGGTGCGGGGAGAGAGTGAGCATTGTCGGGGGTGCGGGAAGAGGGTGAGCATTGTCGGGGGTGCGGGGAGGGCTGAGCTTTGTCAGGGGTGCGGGTAGAGGGTGAGCATTGTCGGGGGTTCGTGGGGAGGTTGAGCATTGTCAGGGGTGCGGGGAGAGGGTGAGCATTGTCAGTGGTGCGGGGAGATGGTGAGCATTGTCTGGGTTGAGGGGAGTAGGTGAGCATTGTTGGGGGGTGCGGAGAGAGGCTGAGCATTGTCGGGGGTGGGGGAGAGGGTGAGCATTGTCGGGGGTGCGGGGAGAGGTTGAGCATTATCAGGGCTGCAGGGAGATGGTGAGCATTGTCGGGGGTGCAGGGAGATGGTGAGCATTGTCGGGGGTGGGGGGAGCCGGCGAGCATTGACGGGGGTGCGGGGAGAGGGTGAGCAGTGTCGGGGACGGGGGAGAGGGTGAGCATTTTCTGGGGTGCGGGGAGAGGATGAGCATTGTCGAGGTGGGGAGTGAGGGTGAGGGGAGCGGGTGAGCATTGTCGTGGGTGCGTGGAGAGGGTGAGCATTGTCTGGGGTGGGTTAGAGGGTGAGCATTTTCGGGAGTGCAGAGAGAGGGTGAGCATTGTCGGGGGTCCGGGGAGAGGTTGAGCATTGTCGGGGTTGCGTGGAGCGGGCGAGCATTGTCGGGGGTGGAGGGAGTGGGCGAGCATTGTCGGGGTGGGGAGTAAGGGTGAGGGGAGCGGTTGAGCATTGTCAGGCGTGTGGGGAGAGGGTGAGCATTGTCAGGGTGCGTGGAGAGTGTGAGCATTGTCAGGGGTGCAGTCAGAGGGTGAGCATTGTCGAGTTTGCGGGGAGAGGGTGAGCATTGTCAGGGGTGCAGACGGAGGGTGAGCATTGTCAGGTTTGCGGTGAGAGGGTGAGCATTGTCGGGGGTGTGGGAGAGGGTGAGCATTGTCGGGGTAGCGGGGAGAGGGTGAGCATTGTCGGGGGTGTGGGAGAGGGTGAGCATTGTTGGGGTTGCGGGGAGAGGGTGAGCATTGTCGGGGTTGCGGGGAGAGAGTGAGCATTGTCAGGAGTGCGGGGAGCGGGTGAGCATTGTCGGGGGTGCGGGAAGAGTTTGAGCATTGTCGGGGTTGCGGGGAGAGGGTGAGCATTGTCAGGAGTGCGGGGAGCGGGTGAGCATTGTCAGGTGTGCGTGAAAAGTTTGAGCATTGTCGGGGTTGCGGGGAGAGGGTGAGCATTGTCAGAAATGCTGGGAGCGGGTGAGCATTGTCAGGGGTGCGAGGAGGAGTGAGCATTATCGGGGTTGCTGGGAGAGGGTGAGCATTGTCAGGGGTGCAGGAAGAGGGTGAGCATTACTGGGGTAGCGTGGAAGTGGTGAGCATTGTTAGGGGGAGGGTAGAGGGTGTGCATTGTCGGGGGTGCGGGGAGAGGGTGAGCATTGTCAGAGGTGAGGGCTGAGGGTTAGCATTCTCAGAGGTGAGGGGTGAGGGTGAGCATTGTCAGGTGTGAGGGGAGCGGGTGAGCATTGTCTGGGGTGCGGGGAGAGGGTTAGTTTAGTCAAGTGTGCAGGGAGAAGATGAGCATTGTCAGGGATGCATGGAGATGGTGAGCATTGTCTGGTTTGCGGGGAGAGGGTGAGCATTGTCGGGGTTGCGGGGAGAGGGTGTGCATTGTCGGGTTTGCGGGGAGAGGGTGAGCATTGTCGGGGGTGTGGGAGAGGGTGAGCATTGTCGGGGTTGCGGGGAGAGGGTGAGCATTGTCAGGAGTGCGGGGAGCGGGTGAGCATTGTCAGTGGTGCGTGAAGAGTTTGAGCATTGTCGGGGTTGCGGGGAGAGGGTGAGCATTGTCAGGAGTGCGGGGAGCGGGTGAGCATTGTCAGGGGTGCGTGAAGAGTTTGAGCATTGTCGGGGTTGCGGGGAGAGGGTGAGCATTGTCAGGAGTGCGGGGAGCGGGTGAGCATTGTCAGGGGTGCGTGAAGAGTTTGAGCATTGTCGGGGTTGCGGGGAGAGGGTGAGCATTGTCAGGGGTGCGAGGAGGGGTGAGCATTGTCGGGGTTGCTGGGAGAGGGTGAGCATTGTCAGGAGTGCGGGGAGCGGGTGAGCATTGTCAGGGGTGCTGGTGAATGTGAGCATTGTTAGGAGTGCGGAGAGAGGGTGAGCATTGTCGGGGTTGGGGGAGAGGGTGATCATTGTTGGAGGTGCGGGGAGAGGTTGAGCATTATCAGGGCTGCAGGGAGATGGTGAGCATTGTCGGGGGTGCGGGGAGAGGGTGAGCATTGTCAGGGGTGCAGGGTGAGGGTGAGCATTACTGGGGATGCGTGGAAGTGGTGAGCATTGTTAGGGGTGAGGGTAGAGGGTAAGCATTGTCAGGGGTGAGGGGAGATGGTGTGCATTGTCGGGGGTGCGGGGAGAGGGTGCGCATTGTCAGGGGTGAGGGGAGAGGGTGTGCATTGTCGGGGGTGCGGGGAGAGGGTGAGCATTGTCAGAGGTGAGGGGAGCGGGTGAGCATTGTCTGGGTTGCGGGGAGAGGGTTAGTATAGTCAAGTGAGCAGGGAGAAGATGAGCATTGTCAGGGGTGCAGTGAGAGGGTGAGCATTGTCGGGTTTGCGGGGAGATGGTGAGCATTGTCAGGGGTGCAGAGAGAGGGTTAGCATTGTCGGGGGTGCGGGGAGAGGGTGCGCATTGTCAGGGGTGAGGGGAGAGGGTGTGCATTGTCGGGGTGCGGGGAGAGGGTGAGCATTGTCAGAGGTGAGGGCTGAGGGTTAGCATTATCAGAGGTGAGGGGTGAGGGTGAGCATTGTCAGGTGTGAGGGGAGATGGTGTGCATTGTCGGGGGTGCGGGGAGAGGGTGCGCATTGTCAGGGGTGAGGGGAGAGGGTGTGCATTGTCGGGGGTGCGGGGAGAGGGTGAGCATTGTCAGAGGTGAGGGGAGCGGGTGAGCATTGTCTGGGTTGCGGGGAGAGGGTTAGTATAGTCAAGTGAGCAGGGAGAAGATGAGCATTGTCAGGGGTGCAGTGAGAGGGTGAGCATTGTCGGGTTTGCGGGGAGATGGTGAGCATTGTCAGGGGTGCAGAGAGAGGGTTAGCATTGTCGGGGGTGCGGGGAGAGGGTGCGCATTGTCAGGGGTGAGGGGAGAGGGTGTGCATTGTCGGGGTGCGGGGAGAGGGTGAGCATTGTCAGAGGTGAGGGCTGAGGGTTAGCATTGTCAGAGGTGAGGGGTGAGGGTGAGCATTGTCAGGTGTGAGGGGAGCGGGTGAGCATTGTCTGGGGTGCGGGGAGAGGGTTAGTTTAGTCAAGTGTGCAGGGAGAAGATGAGCATTGTCAGGGATGCATGGAGATGGTGAGCATTGTCGGGTTTGCGGGGAGAGGGTGAGCATTTTCAGGGGTGCAGAGAGAGGGTGAGCATTGTCGGGGTTGCGGGGAGAGGGTGAGCATTGTCAGGGGTGCAGAGAGAGGTTGAGCATTGTCGGGGTTGCGGGGAGAGGATGAGCATTGTCAGGAGTGCGGGGAGCGGGTGAGCATTGTCAGTGGTGCGTGAAGAGTTTGAGCATTGTCGGGGTTGCGGGGAGAGGGTGAGCATTGTCAGGAGTGCGGGGAGCGGGTGAGCATTGTCAGGGGTGCGAGGAGGGGTGAGCATTGTCGGGGTTGCTGGGAGAATGTGAGCATTGTTAGGAGTGCGGAGAGCGGGAGAGCATTGTCGGGCTTAGGGGAGAGGGTGAGCATTGTTGGGGGTGCGGGGAGAGGTTGAGCATTATCAGGGCTGCAGGGAGATGGTGAGCATTGTCGGGGGTGCGGGGAGAGGGTGAGCATTGTCAGGGGTGCAGGGAGAGGGTGAGCATTACTGGGGATGCGTGGAAGTGGTGAGCATTGTTAGGGTTGAGGGTAGAGGGTAAGCATTGTCGGGGGTGCGAGGAGAGGGTGCGCATTGTCAGGGGTGAGGGGAGAGGGTGTGCATTGTCGGGGGTGCGGGGAGAGAGTGAGCATTGTCAGAGGTGAGGGGAGCGGGTGAGCCTTGTCTGGGGTGCAGTGAGAGGGTGAGCATTGTCGGGTTTGCGGGGAGATGGTGAGCATTGTCATGGGTGCAGAGAGAGGGTTCGCATTGTCAAGGTTGCGGGGAGAGGGTGAGCATTGTCAGGGGTGCAGAGAGAGGGTGAGCATTGTCGTGGTTGCGGGGAGAGGGTGAGCCTTGTCAGGAGTGCGGGAGAGGTTGAGCATTGTCGGGGTTGCGGGGAAAGGGTGAGCATTGTCAGGAGTGCGGGGAGCGGGTGAGCATTGTCAGGGGTGGGGGGGGAGTGTGAGCATTGTCAGGGGTGCGTGGAGAGTGTGAGCATTGTCAGGGGTGCGTGAAGATTGTGAGCATTGTCAGGGGTGCAGCGAGAGGGTGAGCATTGTCGGGGTTGCGGGGAGAGGGTGAGCATTGTCAAGGTTGCGGGGAGAGGTTGAGCATTCTCAGGGGTGGGGGAGAGGGTGAGCATTGTCAGGGGTGCGGGTAGAGGGGGAGCAGTGTCGGGAGTGCGGGGAGAGTGTGAGCATTGTCAGGGGTGCGGGTAGAGGGAGTGCATTGTCGGGGGTGCGGGTAGAGGGTGAGCATTGTCGGGGGTGCAGGTAGAGGGTGAGCATTGTCGTCGGTGCGGGGAGAGAGTGAGCATTGTCGGGGGTGCGGGAAGAGGGTGAGCATTGTCGGGGGTGCGGGGAGGGCTGAGCTTTGTCAGGGGTGCGGGTAGAGGGTGAGCATTGTCGGGGGTTCGTGGAGAGGGTGAGCATTGTCAGGGGTGCGGGGAGACGGTGAGCATTGTCAGTGGTGCGGGGAGATGGTGAGCATTGTCTGGGTTGAGGGGAGTAGGTGAGCATTGTTGGGGGGTGCGGAGAGAGGGTGAGCATTGTCGGGGGTGGGGGAGAGGGTGAGCATTGCCGGGGTTGCGGGGAGAGGTTGAGCATTATCAGGGCTGCAGGGAGATGGTGAGCATTGTCGGGAGTGCGGGGAGATGGTGAGCATTGTCGGGGGTGGGGGAGCCGGCGAGCATTGACGGGGGTGCGGGGAGAGGGTGAGCATTGTCGGGGACGGGGGAGAGGGTGAGCATTTTCTGGGGTGACGGAGAGTGGATGTGCATTGTCGAGGTGGGGAGTGAGGGTGAGGGGAGCGGGTGAGCATTGTCAGGGGTGCGGGGAGAGGGTGAGCATTGTCGGGGTTGCGTGGAGCGGGCGAGCATTGTCGGGGGTGGGGGGAGTGGGCGAGCATTGTCGGGGTGGGGAGTAAGTGTGAGGGGAGCGGTTGAGCATTGTCAGGCGTGTGGGGAGAGGGTGAGCATTGTTAGGGGTGGGTGGAGTGGGTGAGCATTGCCGGGGGTGGGAGAGAGGGTGAGCATTGTCAGGGTGCATGGAGAGGGTGAGCATTGTCAGGGGTGCAGACAGAGAGTGAGCATTGTCGGGTTTGCGGGGAGAGGGTGAGCATTGTCAGGGGTGCAGAGAGAGGGTGAGCATTGTCGGGGTTGCGGGGAGAGGGTGAGCATTGTCAGGGGTGCAGACAGAGTGTGAGCATTGTCAGGGGTGCGTGGAGAGTGTGAGCATTCTAAGGGGTGCGTGAAGATTGTGAGCATTGTCAGGGGTGCAGCGAGAGGGTGAGCATTGTCGGGGTTGCGGGGAGAGGGTGAGCATTGTCAAGGTTGCGGGGAGAGGTTGAGCATTCTCAGGGGTGGGGGAGAGGGTGAGCATTGTCAGGGGTGCGGGTAGAGGGGGAGCAGTGTCGGGAGTGCGGGGAGAGTGTGAGCATTGTCAGGGGTGCGGGTAGAGGGAGTGCATTGTCGGGGGTGCGGGGAGAGAGTGAGCATTTTTAGGTGTGCGAGGAGTGGTGAGCATTGTTAGGGGTGCGGGTAGAGGGTGAACATTGTCGGGGGTGCGGGTATAGGGTGAGCATTGTCGTCGGTGCGGGGAGTGAGTGAGCATTGTCGGGGGTGCGGGAAGAGGGTGAGCATTGTCGGGGGTGCGGGGAGGGCTGAGCTTTGTCAGGGGTGTGGGTAGAGGGTGAGCATTGTCGGGGGTTCGTGGAGAGGGTGAGCATTGTCAGTGGTGCGGGGAGATGGTGAGCATTGTCTGGGTTGAGGGGAGTAGGTGAGCATTGTTGGGGGGTGCGGAGAGAGGGTGAGCATTGTCGGGGGTGGGGGAGAGGGTGAGCATTGCCGGGGGTGCGGGGAGAGATTGAGCATTATCAGGGCTGCAGGGAGATGGTGAGCATTGTCGGGAGTGCGGGGAGATGGTGAGCATTGTCGGGGGTGGGGGAGCCGGCGAGCATTGACGGGGGTGCGGAGAGAGGGTGAGCATTGTCGGGGACGGGGGAGAGGGTGAGCATTTTCTGGGGTGCGGAGAGTGGATGAGCATTGTCGAGGTGGGCAGTGAGGGTGAGGGGAGCGGGTGAGCATTGTCAGGGGTGCGGAGAGAGGGTGAGCATTTTCGGGGGTGCAGAGAGAGGGTGAGCATTGTCGGGGGTCCGGGAGAGGTTGAGCATTGTCGGGGTTGCGTGGAGCGGGCGAGCATTGTCGGGGGTGGGGGGAGTGGGCGAGCATTGTCGGGGTGCGGAGTAAGGGTGAGGGGAGCGTTTGAGCATTGTCAGGCGTGTGGGGAGAGGGTGAGCATTGTCAGGGGTGCGTGGAGTGGGTGAGCATTGTCGGGGGTGGGAGAGAGGGTGAGCATTGTCAGGGAGCATGGAGAGGGTGAGCATTGTCATGGCTGCAGACAGAGGGTGAGCATTGTCGGGTTTGCGGGGAGAGGGTGAGCATTGTCAGGGGTGCAGAGAGAGGGTGAGCATTGTTGGGGTTGCGGGGAGAGGGTGAGCATTGTCACGGGTGCAGACAAAGTGTGAGCATTGTCGGGTTTGCGGGGAGTGGGTGAGCATTGTCGGGGGTGTGGGAGAGGGTGAGCATTGTCGGGGTTGCGGGGAGATGGTGAGCATTGTCGGGGGTGTGGGAGAGGGTGAGCATTGTCGGGGTTGCGGGGAGGGGATGAGCATTGTCGGGTTAGCGGGGAGAGGGTGAGCATTGTCGGGGGTGTGGGAGAGGGTGAGCATTGTCTTTGTTGCGGGGAGAGTTTGAGCATTGTCGGGGTTGCGGGGAGAGGGTGAGCATTGTCAGGAGTGCGGGGAGCGGGTGAGCATTGTCAGGAGTGCGGGGAGCGGGTGAGCATTGTCAGGGGTGCGAGGAGAGGGTGAGCATTGTTGGTGATTCGGGGAGAGGGTGAGCATTGTCGGTGGTGTGGGGAGAGGGTGAGCATTGTCGGGTGTGCGGGGAGATGGTGAGCATTGTCGGGGCTGGGGGGAGAGGGTGAGCATTATCAGGGGTGCAGGGAGAGTGTGAGCATTGTCGCGGGAACGGGCGAGCATTGACGGGATTGCGGGGAGAGGGTGAGCATTGTCGGGGATGCGGGGAGAGGGTGAGCATTGTCGTGGGGGGGGGTGGAGAGCGTGAGCATTGTCGGGATTGTGGGGAGTATGTGAGCATTGTTGGGGGTGTGCCGTGTGAGGGAGAGCATTGTCAGTGGTGCGGGGAGAGGGTGAGCATTGTTGGGGTTGCGGTGAGAGGGTGAGCACTGTCAGGGGTGGAGGGGAGAGAGTGATCATTGTCGGAGGTGCGGGAAGAGGGTGAGCATTGTCGGGGCTGCGGGGAGAGGGTGAGCATTGTCAGTGCTGGGGGGGAGTGGTTGAACATTGTCAGGGCTGCGCAGAGAGGGTGAGCATTGTGGGGGTTGTGGGGAGAGGGTGAGCATTGTCAGGTGTGCGGGGAGAGGGTGAGCACTGTCAGGGGTGGGGGGGAGAGGGTGAGCATTGTCGGAGGTACGGGGAGAGGGTGAGCATTGTCTGGTCTCGGGACAGATGGTGAGCATTGTCAGTGATGGTGGGGAGAGGGTGAGCATTGTCAGGTTTGATTGCATTGATCAGTATTGTGGGGGAGGCGGTGCATTGTTGTGTGTGGTGTCATGATATCTACATTAACATATGGTGCAATCACACACACACACTGATGGACAGGTTGATGGACCAACCAACATACACACATCACAGCCATCACCAGTGAGAGCACACGCACTATAAAACAGGGAACACCACAGTTCCCGCTCATGCTACCAGGAGATAGCTCAGAGCACAGAGCTCACAGCATGCCACTCAGACATAGACCATGTGCTGAGTGCCTCACTAAGATAGTGCTCGGGCTGGGTCCACAGGTTAGCTGGTAAAGTACAAACCACAGCCAGAAGTTAATAGTTATTATTGTACAGAAAAATAAAACAGAGTTGTACCATCTACAACCGTGTTGGTTCGTTTGTGCATCGGAACACCCAACACGACATGATACCCGGACTGGAATCTCGCCAGCGACTGTGAGACCTACCTGCACCGCTTCAGAGATCCGCCCTCCTGTGCCAAGGACACCATGAGCCCGCCGCAGCTGCTCCAAATCGCTGGAAATCTCGGCGTCAACTGGAAGCTGTTTAAATAGCGCTTCCAGCTCTTCCTAGAAGCCACAGACAGGGAGAATGCATCGGACACCAGGAAGATCGCCCTCCTCCTCTCCACGGCGGGGCAACCCGCCATCCACATCTACAACTCCCTGGCATTCGCGGAAGGCGAGGACAAGACGAAGTACAAGACGGTCCTTCTAAAATTTGAGGAACACTTCAGCGTGGAAGTTAATGAGAGCTTCAAGAGGTACCTCTTCCAGCAGCGCCTGCAGGGTAAGGATGAGCCTTTTCAATCTTATTTGACACCTCCGTATCCTCGCGCAGTCCTGTGGCTATGAGGCCACCTCCTACTCCATGATTCGGGATCAGATAGTTTTTGGGGTCACTTCAGACATCCTATGCCAGCAGCTCCTCAAAATAAAGTGCCTCACCCTAGCCACCACCATCGAAACCTGCGTCCTCCACGAAAACGCGACCAGCCAGTACTCCCATTTACAGGCGACCGAATCGGCACGGCAGAGGTCCTATGAGGCCGAGCGGGTCCAGTCGATCGAGTTCCTCCCGGCCTGCGGCCCGGACGAGGGCGGCCATCTCGCGCGCTTTCCGAGGCCTCCCACGCTTGTCCGCGCCAAAAGAGGTGACGTCGACGCAGAGGGACGTGATGCGCAGGGCTATGCAGGGCTGCACCGCGCAAGTGCGGTGACGCAACGAACGCCATAACGTCACGATGTGCGGCAACTGTGGATCCGCACACTTAAAGCTGCAATGTCCAGCCAAAACGGGACAATGCCTCCACTGTGGCAGGATGGGCCACTACGCTGCCTGCTGTCGAGCAGCTCAACCTGCAACTCTCCGCAATTCCGCCAGCCTCGTAGGGACGTGCGGGCCATTCAGCCCCCATACACCAAGTCATACCCTGACGACGTGCAGACCGGTGATACGGACGACTGGGAACCCTTCCGCGTTGCGGTAATAGACAGGAACCGGATGTCCCCAAGTGGGACCCACCAGCCGATGCCAGTGCACAGCATTAATCCGGGCGATGAATGGTGTGCCACCCTAACGGTCAACCGATCACCAATCACATTCCGCTTAGTCACTGGTGCCTCCACCAATCTCATTGGATGGTCAGCCTTCCACACATTGAAGGTTAAACCACCGATCCGGCCATTCCACTGTCAGCTGGTTGATTACAACGGGAACGTTATCCCGGCCATGGGGTCCTGCCAGCTCGAGGTTGCACACAACTCACACAAAGCCACACTGTCTTTTGAGATAGTTGGATCCTCGAAGGAATCTCTGTTAGGCGCACAGACGTGCAAGATCCTCCACCTCGTTCAGCGGGTACACACTCTGTCTCCAGAAGGCACGTCCGATTTCCCCGATGCAGACTTTAGGGCGCAGCTCCACTCGCTCCTCGCCCACAACCAGGAGGTTTTCGAGGGCATGGGCACATTGCCCTACACTTACAGAATACGGCTTAAACTGGACGCCACCTCGGTCATTCGCGCACCTCGTAGAGTCCCAGCACCACTCAAGGACCGCCTCAGGCAGCAGCTGCAGGATCTGCAGGACCAAGGAGTGTTTTCCCGGGTCACAGAGCCAACACCATGGGTCAGCTCCATGGTGTGCGTAGAAAAGCCTTCCGGCGAGCTCCGGATCTGCATCGACCCGAAATACCTAAACAATAACATCATGAGGGAACACTACCCCATACCCAAACGGGAAGAAATCACGAGCGAAATGGCCCGGGCTAAAATTTTCACCAAACTTGATGCCTCAAAGGGGTTTTGGCAGATTCAGCTGGATCAGTCCAGCAGGAAGCTGTGTACTTTCAACACTCCCTTTGGCAGATACTGCTACAATAGGATGCTGTTTGGCATCATCTCGGCATCCGAGGTGTTTCATCGCATCATGGAACAGATGATGGAGGGCATCGAAGGGGTGCGCGTCTATGTTGACGATGTCATCATCTTGTCCACCACATCACAGGAGCACATCAGTCATCTCCAGCGTGTCTTTGCTCGGATACAAGATCACGGCCTGCGCCTCAACCGAGCCAAGTGCTTTTTTGGCCAAAATGAGCTCAAGTTTCTGGGGGACCACATATCCAAGTCAAGGGTGCGTCCGGATGCCGACAAAGTGGCAGCTATCGCAGCCATGCCGCAGCCGGCAGACAAGAAGGCAGTGCTACGCTTTCTCGGGATGGTCAACTTCCTGGGGAAGTTCATTCCCAACCTTGCCTCGCACATAACGGCTCTTCGCCACCTGATCAAGAAGACAACGGAATTCCAGTGGCTGCCCGCACACCAGAGTGAATGGGAGGAGCTCAAGATCAAGCTCACCACCGCCCCGGTATTGGCGTTCTTCAACACTACTCGGGACACAAAGATCTCGACTAATGGTAGCCAGTCCGGCATTGGGGCAGTACTCCTGCAACGGAATGGCACTGCATCATGGGCCCCGGTCGCCTATGCCTTGCGGGCCATGACCCCCACAGAACAGCACTATGCGCAGATTGAAAAGGAGTTTGTTGACCGGCACCGACAATTTCCACAACTATGTGTATGGTCTTCCGCAGTTCACTGTGGAGACCGACCATCACCCCCTGGTCAGCATCATTCAGAAGGACCTCAACGAGATGACCCCTCGCCTCCAGCGCATTCTGCTCAAGCTCCGGAGGTATGACTTCCAACTTGTCTACACCCCGGGAAAGGACCTCATCATCGCTGTTGCCCTGTCCAGAGCAGTGAGCACACTGCCCGAATCGGAGGCGTTCGTTTGTCAGATCGACGCACAGGTAGCCTTCACATCGGCCAATCTGCCGGCCACTGACGCACGTCTGGCCCACATTCGCCGTGAGACTGCAGCTGACCCCCTTCTACAACGTGTGATGCACCACATGACGGAACGGTGGCTCAAGGGACAGTGCCCACAATTCTGCAATGTCCGGGACGACTTGGCCGTCATTGATGGTGTCCTCCTAAAGTTGGACCAGGTTGTGATCCCACACAGCATGCACCGGCTTGACCTCGAACAATTGCACCAAGGCCATCTCGGGGTTGAAAACTGCAGGCGGAGGCCCGAGAAGCTGTGTACTGGCCGGGCATCAGCGACGACATCGCCAACATGGTGCTCAACTGCCCCACCTGCCAAAGGTTTCAGCCGGCGCAACCCCCTGAGACACTTCAGCCCCATGAGTTGGTAACGTCCCCCTGGGCAATGGTGATGTGGACCTCTTTCATGCACTCGGCAGGGACTACGTCATTATAATTGACTATTTTTCCAATTATCCGGAGGTCATACACCTCCACAACTTGACATCATCAGCTGTCATCAGAACATGCAAAGAAACCTTCGCTCGCCATGGAATTCTGCTCACCGCATGTCTGGCAACAGGCCCTGTTTTGCGAGCCAAGAATGGTCTTCTTTTGCCGCTTCATACGGCTTCACACACGTGACGTCCAGCCCTTTGCATCCCCAGTCGAATGGCAAGGCGGAAAAGGGCGTCCATATCGTGAAGCGGCTCCTTTGCAAGGCTGCTGATGCCGGATCTGACTTCTGTTTAGCCCTGCTGGCCTATCGCTCGACCCCACTGTCCACAGGCCTCTCGCCAGCCCAGCTGTTGATGGGTCGCACCCTCAGGACCACTGTGCCATCCATTCATGTTCCTAAATCCGACCGTGCTCCAGTACTGCAAAGGATGCGACAGCAGCGTGCTCAGCAGAAGGTGGCACATGACACTCGGGCAACTGATCTTCCTGCCCTGGCACCTGGAGACAACGTCTGCATACACCTACCGGAGAGTGGCTGGTCGGCAACTGCCGAGGTTCTCCGCCCCGTGGCTCCCCGCTCATTCCTGGTTCGCATGCCTGATGGCTCCATTCGCCGGCATAATCGGCGGGCCTTTCGGCTGCTTCCGCGCTCGCTACGAGATCATGCACCAGTGCCACGCCCTCCTGTTGACCCTGATGTCGACTTCGTGGAGCTTCCTGTCACTCTGCCTATTCCTCTCTCGCCCGTGGCCAGGCCCATTCCTCAGCTGGTGGATCCTGACCCACCCTTGAGGCGGTCAACCCGAATTTGTCGCCAACCTAATAGACTGGTCTTATGAGCCTGTTGGCACATTGGACTCACTGAATTGTTGTGCAATACTGTTAACGTGTTTCTTTCTTGTCGTTCCAGGAGTTCTCTTTCGATATTTGATGATTGCACTTGTTTTGTTCGTGGTACAACCTCGTTGCTCTGTTGCACCTGACATTTTCCTGTGTATATAGTTTAGCCTCATGTACATGTTGTAAATATTGCACACACATACTCAGATGCACTCAGTACACACCAATATTTATTACCATGTCGGTACATATCTTTGTGAAAAGGGGGAATGTCATGATATCCATATTAACATATCATGGTGCAATCACACACACACTGATGGACAGGTAGATGGACCAACCAACACACACACAACATCACAGCCAATCACCAGTGAGAGCACACGCACTATAAAACAGGGAACACCACAGTCCCCGCTCAAGCTACCAGGAGATAGCTCAGAGCACAGAGCTCACAGCGTGCCACTCAGACATACACCATGTGCTGAGTGCCTCACTAAGATAGTGCTAGGGCTGGGTCCACAGGTTAGCTGGTGAAGTACGAACCACAGCCAGAAGTTAATAGTTATTATTGTACAGAATAATAAAACAGAGTTGTACCATCTACAACCGTGTTGGTTTGTTTGTGTATCGGAACACCCAACACGACATGATACCAGGTCTGGAAACTCGCCAGCGACTGTGAGACCTACCTGCACCGCTTCAGAGATCCGCCTTCCTGTGCCATGGCCACCATCAGCCTGCCGCAGCCGCTCCAAATCGCTGGAAATCTCGGCGTCAACTGGAAGCTGTTTAAACAGCGCTTCCAGCTCTTCCTAGAAGCCACAGACAGGGAGAATGCATCGGACATCAGGAAGATCGCCCTCCTCCATCTACAACCATGTTGGTTCATTTGTGTATCGGAACACCCAACACGACATGTGGTCGATGCATTTACAAACTCTGCAGGTACCTTGACTGAAGATTGATCTTGAGGGTGTGTTGCCATTGCATGACGGGAAAGAGAACATCTCCAATGTAGTTAAGCTTCACACTGGGTCTACTGACTTTGCAGAACTCTGGATCCAAACTGGAGCTATTCTCCAGCAGGTCCTAATTGGGCTCCAAGGTAAAAAGGTAAGTTTGCAGTTTAAATGGTAGCCAGTGTTGAGCACTCCTGCTCTGCTGCTGACCCAAAGTTTTGGAATCGTTTGGTCTCGCTCTGTACACCACTCCTTTTATCTCCACAGTACTCTTGGGCCTCCCACTGTTCTTGCAGCTAGTGCTCCCTTTCTTCAACGCCCGTTTTATTCCCACTATGCTCTCCAGCGTCTCACTATTCCAGCAATTTGATCGCATTACCACTCCTTTTCTTGCTGTTCTGTTTATAGACCTCCTGCTGATCTAGCAGTGTTATCTCTCTCTTTCTGCCACTCCTTTTGCCCCTACTCCTATTTCCAATAGAAAACATGGGGTGAGATTCTCCGTCCCGCCGCACCCATTTTCTTGTGCGGCACGCCCCCATTGTGGTCACTCCCACGCCATTGGGAAATCAGCTGACGTGAGTGCACTGCCGGCGAAGTGGAGGATCCTGCCGACAGAGAATCCCGCCCATGATTCTTAGTGCACAGGGTGTCAATATTTAGGGATGTATGGGGGGGGGTCACGAATGGGTTTAGCACAGTGGGCTAAATAGCTGGCTTGCAATACAGAACAATGCCAGCAGCGCGGGTCAATTCCCGTACCAGCCTCCCTGAACAGGCGGCGGAATGTGGCGACTAGGGGCTTTTCACAGTAACTTAATTGAAGCCTACTTGTGACAATAAGCTGTTATTATTATTATTAATAAGTAGATGCTTGCATGCCACAATGACCACATCCCAGAAAACCACCTTGACAGGTGGGCTAACCCAGGGGAAAGTAGCCAATGGGCCTAAGCCATTGGTGAGACAGGGCTTGTGTACCGGAGAATGTGATCTGTTCCTGGCGGAC
The DNA here is from genome assembly GCF_047496885.1 of Scyliorhinus torazame. Lineage (NCBI taxonomy): Eukaryota > Metazoa > Chordata > Chondrichthyes > Carcharhiniformes > Scyliorhinidae > Scyliorhinus > Scyliorhinus torazame. Next base: position 67,003,483 of record NC_092721.1, on the reverse strand, counting down.
AGCAGGGAGGAAGCCATTAATAGATTCAACAGGTTAGAAGGCAGAATCAGCAATGTATTGTGGAGCACGAAGAGCAGGACAAGACATTGAAGATGTTGTCATCATCCACTGTGCCCTGTTCTACCTCTAGCCATCTGGGCTCCATCCAGTCACAGGATGCAGGTGGACATGGGAGTAAAGAGTGAGGCTGACGGTGAACAACACCCGCTCACTTAAATCGAATTCTCTCTCAAGTCATCTTCAAAAGGTGGCCCGAACATTGCCAGCTTCATCAAAACATGGCCAGCTTACTACAGCTGGTTGGATTCCCACTTTAGCGGTAGAAAAAGCAAAAAGAGAAAGAAAGCATGTGACAAATCTCAACTTTGGTGCACGGAATATGTGCATCGCGAAGGCAATGCCCAAACTGATAGACCTGAACAGAGAACCGCCCTAGTGGATAGAGATCAGCCCAATATAAAGATTTTGTTGTAGGAACCTGATAGGTTTGAAATATCAAACGGAAAAATGTTGCATAGGTTAATGCTTCTTTTCTGCCTTTTGTTCCTTTATCTGGACTTTGCAAGAAACATGATACAAAACATGGCAAAATAAAGAACCCACATTTATGAATTAAATTTCACAGCCTGAAATTTAGGGCAGCACGGTAGCATAGTGGAGGGCAGCACGGCACAGTTGCTTCACAGCTCCAAGGTCTCAGGTTCAATTCCCGGCTGGGTCACTGACTGTGCAGCGTCTGTACATTCTCCCCGTGTCTGCGTGGGTTTCCTCAGGGTGCTCCGGTTTCCTCCACAGTCCAAAGATGTGCGGGTTGGGCGGATTGGCCATGATAAATTGCCCTAAGTTCCCAAAAAAGGTTATGTGGGGGTTACTGGGTTACGGGGATAGGGTAGATACGTGGGCTTGAGTAGGGTGCTCTTTGTAAGGGCCGGTGCAGACTCGATGAGCCGAATGGCCTCCTTCTGCACTGTAAATTCTATGATTCTATGATTCACAGCCAATGAAGTACATTTGAAGCATATTACAGAATTTCAGTACACCTGAGATGACAGGTCAGACCCCAGTTTAATGCCTTAATTTCCACAGAGTAGCATTCCCTCAGTACAGCACAGGAATGTGACAGTAGGTTATGCCTGTTAAAATACTGAAGTGGGGCATTGTCAAACTTGGGGGCGCGACCTGTGGGTGGGTCACTGGCGGGTATTGGGAGGGTCGTGGAGCCATCCGTTGCGGCGCTCCCGATCATGCAAATCCGCGCGCAACAGCCGCAGCAGCTGGCTTTTAACTATGCCGGCTGCAAGCGGCCTTCAAAAAGGCCACGACCATATAAAGAAAATTTAGCTGCACTGCGCATGCGTGCTCGATCATTGGACATGCATGCGCAGTGCGGCCGCATTTTTTTGTACAGTCGCAGCCTTTTTTTTTACAAGTTCGGGAGGCCAAAGGGACCATTGGGCCAAAGGGACCCAAAACTATTTCCTCTATTTTTGTCAGCAACAAACAAGGTAAGAGAAAATGGTGGGTCGTGCAGGTCAGCCGGCGTGGGCCGCGAAGGTCAGCCGGCTTGGGTCCTGAAGGTCGGCCGGCGTGGATTGCGAAGGTCGGCCAGCGTGGGTCGCGAAGGTCGGCCGGGTTGGGTCCCGAAGGTTGGCCGGTTGGTAAAAATGGGTCCCCAGAAATCGTTTTTGAAAAACACTGTTCTAAATCACAGGCAAGAATGACCTGCCACTGAACCGTGACCAGCAAAACCTCGAGTACTAAAAACAAGTTAACATGGGTTAAATTCACTGATACTTGGTGATCACTTAAGTTTCTGAAGACAGAAATTGATCTTGGACGGGATGACAGCAATAACTACATGGTTAAATTTCCACATTGCTCAAGTGTGAAATCTACTGTGGAACATAATGTGGGCAGTGGAAGCAGAATTACTCGGAAGGTGGAACTCCTGTGTTTTTGTATTCAAAAGGATTTCACATATAAGAACTGAGAAATAAAAATAATGTGACCTTTACAGCTTGTCTCATGTTACTGGCAATCCTTCACCCAAGAGAAATAATATCTGAACCTTTTCACAGAAGCAGCCAAACACAGTTAATCAGAAAATGATAATATACTGTAAGTTTAGTCTGCGATTCAGAGCAGCAATATTAGATAAGGTGCGGAGAAAATAGTAATCTTATCTGTTCTAAGACAGAGTAATGACAGATTTGGCATGTTAGAATTTAAGGGCTGCAGTATCCCAGGTAACATCGCACCAAAACATTTATGTGTACAATATAAATAAAGGCAACATTTTTTTTTCGGGATGGACTGTCAGCAGCCTTCAGTCATGGAGTTTACTTCTGAGTTACTTCTAATATCACAATAACTTGTCTTGCTGGCTTATTAGAATGAGCTGACAAGACAATCTTGCAAGCTGAACTACCACCTTACATCTGGTAACAGCAGGAAAGCCCTCCTAACAGGCTGGGTGCAATCAACAATGCATTCGATTAGCTTCGCAAAACTGTCAAAGCCAATTGTGCTGCTGTTCCAGGTGACAACATGCACTTTGAATGGAATCATGTCATTCAAGGCAGACCTTGGGCTATCTTTAGATGCTGATTAGTTGTTGTCTATTTTAGCTGTTTAAATTGCCTCAGAGCAATGCAAAGATTGCCTTAGTTTCTCAGTGTACAATGAGTTTATTTATTGACAAAGTTTTGAAATACCTCTACAATTACAAAATATCTACACCATGTTTCTCTCAGCTTGGAGCTTCTGTGGTGTCTGTTCACTTTGCTGAGTCCACATCCAGGCTTAACTAATCAATCATAATGAGCATAGATCAGTTACCAAACTCACATGATCAAATATTTGAAATATTGAACACCACAGTTCTGTTTAATGGCAGACCTTTATACCAAAAGGTCAATATCTTTTTTTACATTTTCAGGCTTATAGCATACTGCTTCAGAATCATAGATTATCATAGATTATCATAGAATTTACAGTGCAGAAGGAGGCCATTCGGCCCATCGAGTCTGCACCGGCTCTTGGAAAGAGCACCCTACCCAAGGTCAACACCTACACCCTATCCCCATAACCCAGTAACCCCACCCAACACTAAGGGCAATTTTGGACACTAAGGGCAATTTATCATGGCCATTCCACCTAGCCTGCACATCTTTGGACTGTGGGAGGAAACCGGGGCACCCGGAGGAAACCCACGCACACACAGGGAGGATGTGCAGACTCCGCACAGACAGTGACTCAAGCCGGAATTGAACCTGGGACCCTGGAGCTGTGAAGCAATTGTGCTATCCACAGTGCTGCCCACGGTACTCTGTAACAACCTGATAATGAATGAAAATCTTTTATGAAGAATATGCTGACAGCCTTATTCTTCAGGGCAGCATCGTAGCACAGTGGTTAGCACTGTTGCTTCAAAGCGCCAGGGTCCCACGTTTGATTCCTGGCTTGGGTCACTGTCTGTGTGGACTCTGCACGTTCTCCCTGTGTCTGCGTGGGTTTCCTCCTGGTGCTCCGGTTTCCTCCCGCAAGTCCCAAAAGATGTGCTGTTAGGTAATTTGGACATTTTAAATTCTCCCTCTGTGTACCCGAACAGGGGCCGGAATGTGGCGACTAGGGGCTTTTCACTGTAACTTCATGGCAGTGTTAATGTAAGCCTACTTGTGACAATAAAGATTATTATTATAAAGGTATCTGCTTCACAGCAATATAATCACAGGACCAAATATGATGCATCAAATGCACCAGACAGAAATGTTTTGCATTTTCACAGAACCTTATGGTGTCTAAGTATCCCACAGCAAGGAATTGCTTTAATAGTGCAATCGCTATGTTCAGATTGACAAACGTGACAACCAATTTGTACACAGCAAAGTCCTACAACAGGAAATGAGATGAATAGCAAACTCTCGTCAATTGGTGGAGAAAGCACTGTACCCAGGCAAGTGAAAATATCTCTGCTCTTTTGATAGTGTCACAGGACGTTTTACTTCTTTTGAAGAACCTATGCGGCTTCTATTTAAAGTCTCATCCAAAAGGCAACCCCTCTGACAACCTTCCAATAGTGTTGCACACCTCTGACAATGCAACCTTCCAATAGTGTTGCCAACCTATGTTTTGTGTCCAAGTGCCAAAATGGACAAAATTATGCTCTAAAACACTTCTATTAAGGCAATGGGTTTGGACAGGATGGTTCATTGGACACATTATGGTGGATTCCATGGAACCACTCCTGATTGTCTGGTATTAATTTGACAGAGGAGTCGCAGAAACCTTGAAACATTATGTTATTCCATTTACACCGTTTTCTTTGGGGGGTTTTGTGGCTCCTTTGGCAGCAGGCAAGCGAGTGAATCCTCCCCCCCCCCCCCCCCCCCCCCCCGCGCGCCCCAGCAGTCCACCCTGACCATGCTCTCTCGATTCATGAAAGTATGTCACTGATGTGTTGGTTGTTCTGGATCACAAACAGGTCACCAACACTGGAAGTGGTGCAACTCTATTTTATTATAAGGTTAACTATATTAACATACTTGAACTGTGGGTAAATGCAATACCAGCTTTAACTGTTGACCCGTGCCTAGTCCTAACCAGTTGATGCACTCAGCACATGGTGAATGTCTGTGTTGCAGGCTGTGAGCTCTGTGCTCCGAGCTGGCTGCTACTAGAATGAGCGGGAACTCTCCTGTCCCCTGTCTTTATAGCGCGTGTGCTCTCACTGGTGATTGGCTGCGGTGTTGTGTATGCTGATTGTTCCCACTGCATGTCCATCAGTTTGTGTGTGTGTGTCTGCACCATAATATACTGGTGTATATTATGACATCCCCTCTTTTATATAAAGAACATGTGCCTGCGTGACAATAAATATTGTGTAATGAATGTACCTGACTATGTGTGTGCGTGTTATTTACATGACTATGTACATGAGGCTAATCTATTTACACGGGAAGGTGCCTGGTGCAGAGAAATAGGGTGTCACACCAACAACGAACTGAACATTATATACAAACTACTGGAACGATGAAACAGGATAACAGAACAGATCAAAGAGTCCAACATTGTAAAACTCATAAGTCAAGTCTCTGAGGTGGGCGACGAATTCTGATTGACCGTCAGGGTGGCACACCACTCGTCATCTGGATCAATGCTGTGCACCGACAGTGGCTAGTGGTTTTGATTCGGGGACAGCCTGTTCTTTGTTATAACAGCGACTCGAAAAGGCTCCCTCGGGTCCTCGGTGTCACTGATCTGCGGGAAATCGGAATCGGACTCGGTGAACGTGGGTTGAATTGCCCGAACGTTCCTGCGAGGCTGGCTGAAGCGATGCGAATTGGCAGGCTGAGCTGCTCGACAGCAGGCAGCATAGTGGCCAAGTCTGCCACATCGTAGGCATTGTCGCGATTTTGCAGGACATTGCCACTTTAAATGGGTGGAGCCACTGTTGCCGCATGTCATGACGTCAGTACGCTCGTTGCGCCACCGCGCATGCGCGGTGCGGTCCTGCGTGGTGCGCACATGCGCATCACGTTCTTCCACGTCACTGTCCCCTCGTTTGGCGCGTACAAGTGCGGGAGGCCGCCAAAAGTGCGCAAAATGGCCGCCCTCATCCAGGCTGCAGCCTTGGAGGTGTTCAACTGTTTGGACCCGTTCCGCCTCATGGGGACCTTGCCGCACCGTTTCAGCCACCTGTATGTGGGAGTACCGGCTGGTGGCATTTTCATGCAGGACACAGGTCTCGATGACAGTCACTAGGGTGAGTTGCTTAATTTTGAGGAGCTGCTGACGCAGGGGGTCCGACAGAACATCAAATACGATCTGGTCGCGTATCATGGAGTCGGAGGTGGACCCGTAGCCGCAGGACTGCGCAAGGATGCGGAGGTGTGTTAAAAAGGATTGGAACGGCTCGTCCTTACCCTGCAAGCACTGCTGGAACAGGTATCTTTCGATGCTTTCATTGACCTCTATGCTGAAGTGGGTATCGAATCTGAGGAGAACTGTCTTGTACTTTGTCTTGTCCTCGTCGTCTGCGAATGTGAGGGAGTTGAAGATGTGGATGGCGTGTTGCCCGGCCGTGGAGAGGAGCAGAGAAATCTTCCTGGTGTCCGAGGCGTTCTCCCTGTCCGTGGCTTCGAGGAAGAGCTGGAAGCGCTGTTTAAAAACCTTCCAATTGACCCCGAGATTGCCGGCGATGTGGAGCGGCGGCAGTGGGTTGATGTTCTCCATACTTCAGGATGCCGGAATGCTGATTAGTTGCAGGTGGGTCTCAGAGGTGCTAGTATGCAACCACGCCTTGTACCATGATGTGTTGGGTGTTCTGGATCACAAACAGGTCACCAACACCGGAGGTGGTGCAACTCTATTTTATTATAAGGTTAACTATATTAACATACTTGAACTGTGGGTAAATGCAATACCAGCTTTAACTGTTGACCCTTGCCTAGTCCTAACCAGGTGAGGCACTCAGCACATGGCGAATGTCTGTGATGCAGGCTGTGAGCTCTGTGCTCCGAGTTGGCTGCTACTAGAATGAGCGGGAACTCTCCTGTCCCCTGTCTTTATAGTGCGTGTGCTCTCACTGGTGATTGGCTGCGGTGTTGTGTATGCTGATTGGTCCCACTGCATGTCCATCAGTGTGTGTGTGTGTCTGCACCATAATATACTGGTGTATATTATGACAGCCACCTTAATCCTTTTCCCCAGGGGAGCAGTGAGCTATGGAAACTTCACCTATAATGTTCTGCAGTAAACTCACATGGTCAGGGAGCTGTGAGAGGGATAAGCTTAAAGGAGATTTTGGACAAGTGCAGTGGTGCATCAGGTTCGAGGTGGCAGGTCGCTGCGTCTTGTTTGCTTAAATTTAATCGGAGTTCCAACTGCTCCTGACTAGCAGACTGGAGTGGAAGATTGCAGACAAGAGCCTGCAACCAGTGACCACAGGATTCGTCTCCAGCAGTCAGAGATAGGACAGTTGGGGGAACACAGGGTCAGTGGGGGTTTCTATTCATTATGACGCACAGGGATCTGCAAATAAACATAAAAACCTGGTTTGCCTGGGTTCCTTTTGACCCACAATCAAGTGTTCAACTAATATTGCCACCATTATAAAAGAAGATCTTGTGGTCTATTCATTTCTGTAAGACGTGTAACATTATTTTTATTAATTCATTCATTATTAAATTCTGCTGCACCCATGGTGCTTCATTGTACGCAGCCCACTGCCCTTGAAAGTGGAGAAACAATTGAACATCTTCTTTCAAATGGGAGATCGGTGTAAATTTGAGAAGCATTGCCAGCAACTACATTTGTTAGAATTCAGTATTCTCTGTTGTCAGTGCCTACTCCCAACAATGAACAGCTTGTGTCAATAGTGCATGTGTTTCCTCTGCTGTGAAAGGGTACTCAATGTTCCATATGTAAACAGACAGATTAAGTTTGCCCTTTGTGTTCTTGAAACCACACTGAGAATGGAGTATCCAGCACATCTGTTTGATTGCATTTGCTGAGGTCTGGATGAAGAGACAAGTAAAGTCTCTTGCTGTGTCAAGCTACACACTTCTGACGATTCAGTAATTGTCCCTTCCCATCCCTGGTATTCTGATATACTACCTTCTAGCAGGCTTATATCAAGATATTTGCGTGAACATTCCAGGTATTCTCTTCTTGTCTCAGATGATATAATCCAGTTTGGGCTATCTATCTCGCAGTAATCTTCTGAATCAGTCCAGACTTTCATAGTTTCAGAATGATTTACCCAACAAGGTTGACTGTCTGGAGGATCCACTTCATTAAATCACCCTTCTCTGTTCTTTGATTCTACTTTATTTCATCCTATTTAGAAATATTTGAAGTTTCTAAGCTTGATTTATGGGACAAGATTGTCCATTTATGCTAGCTTTTCCCCATATTTTACAGGCCCATCTCTTGCTAAAATAGAGTGTTTGTTACAATCTATGTGACAAGGGCAAGCAATGGAAAGCATCAGGATCTGTCAAGCACTGCTAAAGCTTCTAAAGATTAGAGACTGCACATAGTTACAAATGGGATAGAGGGAGAAATAGTATGTGAAATCATACAGCAGTAATAGGAGTATATTATGGAAATGAACTTGCAAGATAATAATTTGCATTTGACAAGGTGATAATTAGAGTCTCTGAATAGAATCCTATATATCTGTCTGAGAAAACTTGCTTAGTATTTGAATTTAGCTGTTGCAGATTCCTTTAATATGAAATTGTAATGTATATATATATTTGAATTTAAAATGTATTTTTGTTTTCCGGAGAGTTACAACAAATTCACGCTGCATGATTTTGTGATGCTGATGCAAAAAATGTAAATAGCTGGGAAGGGTGAATTGAGGCGTGGAGAAACTAAAGGTGCTGTAGCATCACGTCAAAATGCTGACTGCACACAGTAGTCCTTTACTCCTAGTTACATTCTGATGGCTTCATCCTCCTGCAGTTTATTTCATTTATCTTGATGTTGATAGCTCACATAAGTAGATCACATAAAGCTAGACTTCCTGTAGAACAGAAATAAAAATCATGTCGATTACTCAGTTTATAGGATTAATCTGTCCTGGACCAACTAGTTTCCTGCAGGATTTACTAACCAGCCGTAACCTTACCTATTTTACCAAATGATCTGGAGTTTCCCTCAGTTGTCAGTTATTTTCCAGACACTGCATATGGTTACAATCCCAGCTTATATTTTTATTGGACAAGTCAGATCTCAAGGTGGGATAGATCCTTACTTTTTGTTTGGGAACTTGGAGCGCAGCTACTGGTCAGAGACACAGGGACTACTGATGTGCATTTAACAAAATAATAATACATTTATTGAACAAGGAAAGAAATATATTACACTGCTCCTTCACGCCAACTATAGCTTAACAGATATGCACCAATTCAGATATATAACACAAGTTATACAATCTATCTTATGTTCTGATGTTCACAGGAAGTACACAGTCCTTGTAAACCAATAGGTGACCTGTGATTAGACAACCCATGCAGAGACTGAGTAACAGATACCACCCAAAGTAGATGCTATGGATCTCTCATCAAATTCCCCAGATGGTTGTCACACTGGGAGCCAACTGGTCTCGCTGGAACTCTGCTTTTCACAAGAGGGTTTCCAATCCTCTCTAAGAACTCATTTTAGATTTCCCTGCCAAACAATGTCTTCGCCAAGGAGCCACCTCCAGGGTTGCAACCTGTCCTCCTGATGTCCCTCTTCCCCGGATACTATGTGCATTCAACCTTCTCATTCTGTGCAGATGCTCAGACGTATCAAGAGAACTCCACTTCTTCACAGGCCCGTAATAAAGTGTCACCAACCTTTGGCTCTCTTTGAATCTTCTGGCTTTTCGTAAGCCCACTTTATTCCAGGTCTGCACCGTGCAGCCCTGACTTTGAACTTGGCACCTCTGACTGCGCCTCATTCTTAAGTTCATTGTATAGAATTTGTTCATGGTCCGTGCCCTTGTTCCTTGCCTTAGCTGTCACCTTGGGAATTTTTTCTGTCCCTCCCTGGTTTTTCGAACCTTCTTTAGTTTGAAACGTGCTTTCCATCCCTTTGCATGTCCTGTCTGTTCCAGCAGTTTCTGTGTGTGGTAGTATGTATTGGGGGTCATGTGGGACTGGAAGCCCTAATGTCATTGGCTGACAGATCCCGGGTCCTGGTTGGCCGTTGACCTCAAGCTCCGCCCTGAAGGCGGAGTATAAGAAGCCAGAGTCTTCCCCCGCAGGCCAGTTTACTATCGAGCTGCGGGGGAACAGACACGCTTAATAAAGCCTCATCGACTTCACTCTATTCGTCTCACGGAGTCTTTGTGTGCTACAATTTATTAAGCGTGCCTAAAAAAAAAGGACTATGGAGCTCAGGTTCATTCCGGAATGCCTGAGGATCAGCCCCCACGCAGTGAACGCGGCAGCAGCCTTCAAGCACTGGCAGACTTGCTTCGAGGCCTACCTCAGAACGACCACCGGCCGAGTCTCAGAAGATCAAAAACTGCAGGTCCTGCACTCGAGGGTGAGCACAGAGATTTTCTCCCTCATCGAAGATTTTCTCCCTCATCGAAGACTCGGACGATTTCCAGACGGCGTTTGCAGCACTGAAAAGGCTCTATGTCCGCCCTGTTAACCAAATCTACGCTCGCGACGAGACGGCAAGCTCCCGGAGAATCGATGGACGAGTTCTACGCCGCGCTGCTGATTTTGGGACGAGCCTGCAGCTGCCCGTCGGTGAACGCAAACAAACACACGGACATGTTAATGCGCGATGCTTTTGTGGCAGGTATGCAATCCTCCCAAATCCGCCAAAGACTTCTAGAAAAAGAGTCGCTAGGACTCTCAGAGGCCCGGGCCCTAGCAGCCTCCCTAGACGTGGCCGCGCGTAATACCCGCGCCTACGGCCCCGACCGCGCGGCAACCCATTGGGCCCCGTACGTACCCGTTGCGGCAAACCCCCTACCCCCCCCCCCCCGGACACCCCACAGGCTTGCGCGGTCCAAACGCCGAGTCGCACCGGGGGCGCCCACTGTTATTTCTGCGGCCAGGCGAAACATCCCCGACAGCGCTGCCCGGCCCGTGCAGCTATCTGCAAAAGCTGCGGGAAAAAGGGCCATTATGCGGTTGTGTGCCGGTCCCGCGAGGTCGCCGCCGTCCCGGGAGCACAGGGAGCCCTGCAAGCAGTTTACGCTCCCCAACCCCCCCAGCACGCCATGTACGACCCGCAGGCGCAACCGCTCTGGGTCCCGACCACCGCGGTCCCGGGAGAACTGGGAGCCCTGCACGCCGCCTACGCTCCCCAACACCCCTCCCCGCAGCCCATGTATGGCCCGCCGCCGGCGCTACCGCTTTGGGTCCCGGCCAACACTCTCCACGGAGAGGAGGGAGTTTTCCGCGTCCCTAACGCCACCCTAACCCCCACCCCGCGCCCCACGCCTGACCCGCCGGCGCCACCTACTTGGGCCCCGACCACCGCTGTCCCCGGTGAGGGAGCTCCGCGCGGTCCTAGCGCTCGCGGTCCTAGCGCTCCCCAGCCCCCCCAGCACACCATGTGCGACCCGCAGACGCCGCCATTTTGGGTCCCGGCCACCACGAGGGGAGGAGGGGCGCCGCCATCTTGGACCGCCCCAGACCTGTACGACGCATGGGGGCGGCCATTTTATCCACCCCCGCCGCCATCTTGTGACCCCCCCAGCCACGTGCGATGTATGGGGGCGGCCATTGTGTTCATCCCCGACGCCATCTTGGACGGCAACAACGGACCCCGCTCCACTACTACAACCACGGCTCGCTTCGATTACGCTCGATCAAGCTCGGCCCCGGACACTCCAGACGACGACGACAACGGTACTAATAAACGGCCACGAGACGCCATGCCTAGTCGACTCCGGGAGCACGGAAAGCTTTATACACCCCGACACGGTAAGACGCTGTTCCTTGACCACCTATCGCAGCGCACAAAAGATTTGCCTAGCTGCAGGATCCCACTCCATACAGATCCAGGGATTCTGCATAGTTACCCTAACGGTGCAGGGGAGGGAGTTCTAAAACTACAAACTAAACGTCCTTCCCCAACTCTGTGCCCCCACCTTACTGGGATTAGATTTCCAATGCAATCTACAGAGCCTTACGTTCAAATTCGGCGGCCCCATACCCCCACTCACTATCTGCGGCCTCGCAACCCTCAAGGTGCAACCCCCGTCCTTGTTTGCGAACCTCACCCCGGACTGCAAACCCGTCGCCACTAGGAGCAGACGGTACAGCGCCCAGGACCGTACCTTCATTCGGTCCGAAGTCCAGCGGCTACTAAAGGAGGGCATAATCCAGGCCAGCAATAGTCCCTGGAGAGCGCAGGTGGTAGTAGTGAAGACAGGGGAGAAACAAAGGATGGTCATTGACTATAGCCAGACCATCAACAGGTACACACAACTAGACGCGTACCCTCTCCCCCGCATATCCGACATGGTCAATCGGATTGCCCAATATAAAGTCTTCTCCACCGTGGACCTCAAGTCCGCCTACCATCAGCTCCCCATCCGCCCAAGTGACCGCAAGTACACAGCCTTCGAGGCAGGCGGGCGATTATACCATTTCCTACGGGTCCCTTTTGGCGTCACAAACGGGGTCTCGGTCTTCCAACGGGAGATGGACCGAATGGTTGATCAACATGGGTTGCGGGCCACGTTCCCGTATCTCGACAATGTAACCATCTGCGGCCACGATCAGCAGGACCACGACGCCAACCTCCAAAAATTCCTCCAGACCGCCAAAGCCTTGAACCTCACGTACAACGAGGACAAGTGCATTTTTAGCACCGACCGTTTAGCCATTCTGGGCTACGTAGTGCGCAATGGGATAATAGGCCCCGACCCCGAACGTATGCGCGCACTCATGGAATTTCCCCTCCCGCACTGCCCAAAAGCCCTGAAACGCTGCTTGGGGTTCTTTTCGTAGTACGCCCAGTGGGTCCCCCAGTACGCAGACAAGGCCCGCCCCCTAATACAGACCACGACCTTCCCTCTGTCGACAGAGGCTTGCCAGGCCTTCAGCCGCATCAAAGCGGATATCGCAAAGGCCACGATGCGCGCCATCGAGCAGTCCCTCCCCTTCCAGGTCGAGAGCGACGCCTCCGACGTAGCTCTAGCGGCCACCCTTAACCAAGTGGGCAGACCCGTGGCCTTTTTCTCCCGGACCCTCCACGCCTCAGAAATCCGCCACTCCTCAGTGGAAAAGGAAGCCCAAGCCATAGTGGAAGCTGTGCGACATTGGAGGCATTACCTGGCCGGCAGGAGATTCACTCTCCTCACGGACCAACGGTCGGTCGCCTTCATGTTCGATAGTGCACAGCGGGGCAAAATCAAAACGACAAAATCTTAAGGTGGAGGATCGAGCTCTCCACCTTCAACTATGAGATTTTGTATCGTCCCGGAAAGCTGAACGAGCCGTCGGATGCCCTATCCCGCGGCACATGTGCCAACGCACAAATTAACCGCCTCCAAACCCTCCACGAGGACCTCTGCCACCCAGGGGTCACTCGGTTTTACCACTTCATCAAGTCCCGCAATCTCCCATACTCTTTAGAGGAGGTCCGTACAGTCACAAGGGACTGCCACATCTGCGCGGAATGCAAGCCGCATTTTTTCAGGCCAGATGGAGCGCACCTGATTAAGGCTTCCCGCCCCTTTGAACGCCTCAGTCTCGATTTCAAAGGGCCCCTCCCCTCCACCGACCGCAACGCATATTTTCTTAATGTAGTGGACGAATACTCCCGCTTCCCTTTTGCCATTCCCTGTTCTGACATGACCGCGGCCACAGTCATTAAAGCCCTGAACAGCATCGTCACACTGTTCGGTTACCCCACATACGTCCACAGCGACAGGGGGTCCTCTTTCATGAGTGACGAGCTGCGCCAGTTCCTGCTCAGCAAGGGCATAGCCTCAAGCAGGATGACCAGCTACAACCCCCGGGGGAACGGGCAAGTAGAAAGGGAGAACGGCACGGTCTGGAAGGCCGTCCTACTGGCCCTACGGTCCAGGGACCTCCCAGTTTCACGGTGGCAGGAGGTCCTCCCGGACGCTCTCCATACCATCCGGTCGTTATTATGTACGAGCACTAACCAAACGCCTCATGAGCGTCTCCTTGTCTTCCCTAGGAGGTCCTCCTCTGGAACGTCGCTGCCGACCTGGCTGGCGGCCCCAGGACCCATCCTGCTCCGAAAGCATGTGCGGGCACATAAGGCGGACCCGTTGGTCGAAAGGGTTCACCTCCTCCACGCGAACCCCCAGTACGCCTACGTGGAGTACCCCGACGGCCGACAGGACACGGTCTCCCTGCGGGATCTGGCGCCCGCCGGCAACACGCACCCCCCCCCGACACCATCAACCCAACCCCCCCCTTCCTGCTACCGCCGCAAACTGCGACCGCCCCCTTCTCAGGAGGATCGGTTCCCCTCCCCTCAGCACCGACCAAGAATCAAGCCCGAGCTGAAACCGTATGGCTCCTGGAGGCGACAACACTGGTACAAGCACCACCACCACCGCCGGGGCCGAGGCGATCGACACGGACGACCAGACCGCCCGACCGATTCGTGGCGTCGATGTAAAACAAATATGGACTGTTCACAAGAACATTTTGCTTTTCTTCCTATACCCCCTGTAAATAGTTGCAACAGGACAAAATTGTCCAATACTGTATTGCCATGTGAATGTTTTGTCCTCCCAGGACCAGCCCTGTAAACCCTTACCACCATACGAAGCATCACCCTGCCAGGTTCATTTTTGACAAGGGGTGAATGTGGTAGTATGTATTGGGGGTCATGTGGGACTGGAAGCCCTAATGTCATTGGCTGACAGATCCCGGGTCCTGGTTGGCCGTTGACCTCAAGCTCCGCCCTGAAGGCGGAGTATAAGAAGCCGGAGTCTTCCCCCGCAGGCCAGTTTACTATCGAGCTGCGGGGGAACAGACACGCTTAATAAAGCCTCATCGACTTCACTCTATTCGTCTCACGGAGTCTTTGTGCGCTACACTGTGCACTGGTGTTTCCTTTTGGGTCATGTTCTTCCAACTGAATTGAAACATTTTTTTCTGTCTCTGTGGGCCTCTTGCTGCTCGCCAACAGCACAAGAAACACGTGGCTGGGAGGCTGGAGAATCCCACCCATTATCTAAATGGTGAGAGATTGCAGAGCTCTGAGGTGCAGAGGGACCTGGGTGTCTTAGTGCACAAAACACTAAAGTCTAGTATGCAGGTACAGCAAGTAATTAGGAAATCTAATAGAATGTTATCATTTATTGTGAGTGGAATTAAATACAAAAGTCGGGAGGTTATGCCACAGTTGTACAGGGCATTAGTGAGGCGACATCTGGAGTACTGTGTACAATATTGGTTATCTCATTTAAGGAAGGATGTAAATTCATTGAAAGGAGTTCAGAGAAGGTTTACCAGGCTAATAACTGGAATGGGTGGGTTGTCTATTGAGGAAAGGTTGGACAGGTTCGGATTGTATCCACTGGAATTTAGAAGAGGCAACTTTGATTGAAATATCTAAGATCCTGAGAGGTCGTGACAGGGTGGATGTGGAGAGGATGTTTCCTCTTGTGGGAGAACCTAGACCGAGGGGGTCATTGTTTAAAACTAAGAGGTCGCCCATTTAAAATGGAGTTGAGTCAAAATATTTGCTCTCAGATGGTTGTGAGTGTTTGGAACTGGTGGTGGAAGCAGAGATTTGAATATTTTTAAGGCAGAGGCACATAGGTTCTTAGTAAGTAACTGGGTGATGGGTTATTTTGGGAAGGCAGGCTGCAGACGTGATGTTACTATCAGATCAGCTATCATCTTATAAAGTGGTGGATCAGGTTTGAGGAGCTGAATGGTCTACTCCTGCTCCTTATTCGTATGTCTAAATGATGTCGTGGTGGCATCTCAGCAAGGACTGGCTGGCTAATCCATGTGTTCGTCCTCTTCAACCTCCTCCTCCAAGGATACCAAGCCCTCACGGTTTTCACGTCACTGCAGTTCCTTTCCTCTTTACACCACTATGGTGCACGATGCCCTTAAAGGCGCAAATTGGAGGGTTTCCCCAGACTAATAAAGGCCCTGTTTGAATGGTTGCCCTCATGTAGCTATGGTATTGGTTGTATTATTCCTCTACCTCTGTTATTGAGAGACATGCACAAAGCCTTCAAAGGATATCCCTTGTCACCCAGGATCCATCCATGGAGGCCAGGTGATTGGGTGAACAGTTTAGACTATCTCAGGATGAAAATTGTGACAGCTGCCAGTGAACTTTGTTCATTTGCACTGAACTTTTGCAATGATTGCAAATAAGATACAAACTGAGGGAGTGGACCCCCGTTTGATTAAGCTCCTGGCTACTCCAATAACAGCTTAAAAGCCATATGGGTTCATGCAGCTTACCACTCCCTGCAGCTGAGGGAATCCTGCCATTGAGTCAAATCCTGTAGCCCCCTAGGTCTGGCTGGATGCACATGTTGAAAATGCAATGCACTGACATACAAGCCATCTGCCAACTGTCTCAGGCAGATATGTGCGGTCAATTCCAAGACTCTGAAAATGTCTGCAGCCAATGCCTCAAAGGAGCTGGAAGCATAGAAATTTAGGGTAACTGTGACCTTCACTGGCTCCGACCTCAGATGTCTCTCAGCTCCTTGGAGGCTATGGTTCTCATCCAATTGTGCATGGATGTTCAAAACCACCCAACGCGAGAGGCACAGCATTCTGTGGCATTATTGCTGCAAGCCGTCAATAAAGTTAACCCTGTTCCAAAAGCCCTCTGGGAAGAACAGCATCTTTTCTGCCTCCTGCCTTTTGGCTAACCTGTCTGTGTTGTCCCAAACCCTGTGACTAGATGTGGTGAATGCCAAATTGCGTTTTTTCCATGCTCCAGCTGATCACTGAATACGTGGACCTCACGTCCAGGGTTTCCCTTTATTGCAGTAGCCTGCTTGCAGCATCAGCTGTTTCACATCAATAACTCCTCACTGACAAGACTCTGCTGATGGAGCAATCACCCTGCTGGCTCCCCCCTTTATAGTGCTGACTGGTTTTCAATTTCAATGCACAATTTCTGCTGAGCTGTTAACTTGCTGACACATCATTGGCCCATGCGTCCTTCACAAGGGGCACAATCGAGCGGCCTCATCGCGCCCGATCCAGGCCCGAACAGCTCTCGAGATCTAATGAAATTTTGCGAGACGTCGTGATCTGGTTCCCACCCTCACTGGGCGGGATCCAAATTTACATATTTAATTGAGCAGTTCGGCTCACCTAAATATGTCGCCGTCGAATTCTCCTAAGGCCCGGGAACTAACGGCTGCACCTGGGAGATCCTGTCATGGCGCCATTTAGCACTGGTCCACACAAACATGGACCAGGCATAATGGCCTCTGGAGGGGGTTCCCATGCCATCGGAGCCGCCTGGGTGGTGGTGTTCTGGACAGGGTTGTGCCCTGACACTCCTGCTGCCACCTGTGCACATTGACACTGTCAGCCTGGCACCTTGACACTGCTACTCGGGAACCCTGGCAGGCAAACAGGCACACTGGTAGTGCCACCTTGACAGAGTGCCCAGGTGGCACTACCTGGCTGGAAGTAGGAGTCTGATTTATATAACTAAACAGACTCCCATCGGTTTCACGCAGGACTGTTTGGCGTCCGTTTAAAGGCCAGCCTAAAAGTCGATTCAGGTGGGCAAATGGATCCATAAGTCTGCAGCAGAATTTCAGCTGCCAGTCACCAACTTTCCAGGTGAGGAACGGCAGTCAAACACTTCCTCCTGTTGTAATTCTATCAATTTAAACACTCTTCGTAATTCTATCAGCGTTTTTCGGATGCACATTGTTCTTGTAACCCTCAGAACTTTGATCACTAAGTAAACCCAGCGGGCTTGCAGTCGACTGAGAGACAAATTCCAGTGTGAAGCTTCATTT
This sequence comes from Scyliorhinus torazame, assembly GCF_047496885.1. Lineage (NCBI taxonomy): Eukaryota > Metazoa > Chordata > Chondrichthyes > Carcharhiniformes > Scyliorhinidae > Scyliorhinus > Scyliorhinus torazame. The sequence continues at coordinate 66,986,013 of NC_092721.1, read as the reverse complement.
TTCCACACCTTGTTGGGTTTCATGATGGAGCTCGTGCATGCAGGCGATTGACTGATGATAGACAGTAGTTTTAGCTAGTTAGAGCAATCTCATATTTTCAGAACAAATATCCATGTTCATGCTCAGCGAAGGCTTAAATAGTTAAGATGTCTTTACATAAAAGCAGTGTGAATGCACTTTCCCTCGCAATCCAGAGTAGATAACTTTGACATAGCTGTAAGTTGAAACGTTAACGCCCGTAGTTGCTTCAGCAAGTAAAGTGCATTTTCCAGCACTTATCCTCTTCTCCTCATGCAGAAAATATGTTAGTAATGCATGCTTCATTGCATTTTCTTGGAATTCTTCAATCATCACATACGGCCAGCTACCAAATATGGTCAAAATCTGCATTCCAGCCATTTGCTGGATTGCTTTCAGATAATAACAACCCTTTTTACTGCACTGAAGGAAACTGTTATTTCTTTCACCACCAAAAACCATTATATGCACATGTTAGGTGTCATTCTGATTTTACATTTCATTAAACCCCAAAACTGTTCTGAACAGCGTTTCCTCCCCTTCACCCCAAGTAAGTGACAGCTCAGATTAGCTGATGTGCCTCTACTTGCTTGCAGTCACCTCAGCATCAAGAGGCAAGAGAAATTCATGTGGAACGAAGCTGATGACACTTATACCTGTTAGTCGGTGCACCATGCTGGTTCCAGCTGGTAAACAAATTATTGCTGCCCACCTCCAGCGCTGCAACATAGCTTATGTGTGCCGTCTTTCTCTGCGTCTGTGAATGCTCATTGATCAGTAAGCAAGAAGATTGCTGATTTTGGTGACAGTCAAAATATCTGTCTGAGTGCAAGTCGAAGTTTACGTTTCCGATGAGCACACTTGAGTAGTCTTTGCTCTGCTCATGGTTAATTTTTGTCAATTTGTATTCCTGTGAAGTGATTTGGGAGTGTTGTACTATTTAACAGACTAGATTTCCCAAATCGATCACTCATATTGACACAGATCTGGAGGGAAATTCTCCATCCCGCCCCGCCACATTTCAGCCTCGACCCGCCGGCGGGATGCTCCGTTACACCGGCCGGTCAATGGGGTTTCCCATTGTGGGGCAGCCCCACGCCGTCAAGAAACCCCCGGGCGCCGGCAAAATGGAGACTCCCGCCGGCGGAGAATGAAGCCCCAGGTCTTCAGATTGTCAGAGACTGGACAAATGAACCAAGATGCACATCAGAACCCTGTGGAAGCACAGATGTGCTTATCATCTTGGCAATTGCCCAGGAAGTTTTAGTTTCCAATGGAAAATTCCCTTCATCATGGGTTCCTTCGCAAATGGCTCGTACACAAAGTCAGAGGGTGGGATTCTCTGATCCTGAGGCTAAGTGTTGCCACCGTCGTAAACGCCGTCGCGTTTCATGACGGCGTCAACAAGCCGCCAGGAGCAGCGATTCCGAGCCCCTCAGTAGACCAGCACGGCACTGGAGCGACCCACACCGCTCCCGCTGCCGATACCGGCCTTGAATGTGTGCTGCGGTCTGCGGATGCGCGCTGCGACCAGCGCGATTGCGCGCCTGCATGGTGGCTTCCTTCTCCGCGCTGGCCCTGATGCAAACTTGCCGCAGGGCTACAGGGCCCGGCGCAGAGGAAAAGAGGCACCTAGCCCGAGAGATCGGTAGGCCCCGATCGCGGACCAGGCCAGAGCAGAGGCCCCCCTGGGGTCGGACCCCCCCTCCCCCTCACACCAGGCCGCCCCCCGGAAGGATGCACGCAGAGGTCCTGCCGGGTAAAACCACATATGGACGGCGCTGGCGGGTCTCGGATTTTTCTGTGGCCACTCGGCCCATCCCGGGCGGAGAATTACCGGGGGGGGGGGGCGCATCGAGTGGACACCGACCGGCATCATGACGACCGCACCGGCGCCAATGGTGCCGATTCTCCGCTCTCTGGAGAATCGGCGGACCGGCGTCCGGGCGGCGTTGCGCGATTCGCGCCCGGCCAGGCGATTCTCTGGCCTGCAGTGGGCTGAGAGAATTCCATCCAGAGACTCCAGGCAAATCCGCAGGATAACCTAGGAAATGCGAGACAGACAATTCCTCGTCTAGCTTCTGGGTAACTACACAACTGACACCTCAATCACTCAGAGTGGCTCTCTAACTGTCCTCTCAACCCTCTCAAATATCCCGCTGACCCCCCAACTATTCCTTGACAACTGTCCTCACCTATGTACCATCTCGCCCACCTGCCACCCTACCAAACTTCCACATTACCCACCTGCCACCTCACCCAACTTCCACCCTGCACAATTACCCACTTACCTCACCCACTAACCCACCTTACCATACTACGCCTTCCCTCATTTATGCACTCCCCCATTCACTGACATTCACACTGGACCTTAAACCTTACCATATGGTAGCTAGTGTCTTAAAAAGGGAGCATGTTTTCTCCAACCTCCCCTCCCTCCCCCCCCCCGCCCCCCTATGTCATAATGCAGCGATGCAGCGATGCAACTCTCTGAGGAATGCTGATGAAGCTAGACTCAGAACCCCTAGCAAGAAATGCAGAGTAGCGTCAAGGCAGTGAAAAGTTCGAGCTGAGTGGAAATCCAATGATGGTTGCCGCTCTGTGGAAGATCCCGACCTGTCTGTTTATTGGTCGCGCATGGAAATCAAATTCCAAATTCGTAAAAACTAAAAGCAGGAGTAGACCATTCAGCCCTTCGAGTGTGCTCCACCATTCATTAATGATCATGGTTGATCATCCAGTCAATAGCCTGCTTCTGCCTTCTCCATTATCTTTTGTTCCCCTGAACCATAAGAGTTATACTAATTCCTTCTTGAAAAGTTACAATGTTTTGGCCTCAACTACTGTCATGATATCCACATTAACATATCATGGTGCAATCACTCACACACACTGATGGACAGGTAGTTGGACCAATCAACACACACACAACATCACAGCCAATCACCAGTGAGAGCACACGCACGATAAAACAGGGAAAACCACAGTTCCCGCTCATTCTACCAGGAGATAGCTCAGATCACAGAGCTCGCAGCGTGCCACTCAGACATACACCATCTGCTGAGTGCCTCACTAAGATAGTGCTAGGGCTGGGTCCACAGGTTAGCTGGTGAAATATGAACCACAGCCAGAAGTTGATAGTTATTATTGTACATAATAATAAAACAGAGTTGTACCATCTACAACCGTGTTGGTTCGTTTATGTATCGGAACACCCAACACGACATGATACCAGGACTGGAAACTCGCCAGCGACTGTGAGACCTACCTGCACCTCTTCAGAAACCCGCCAACCTGCGCCAAGGAAACCATCAGCCCGCCGCAGCCGCTCCGGATCGCTGGAAATCTTGGCGTCAACTGGAAGCTGTTTAAACAGCGCTTCCAAGTCTTCCTAGAAGCCACAGACAGGGAGAATGCATCGGTCACCAGGAAGATCGCCCTCCTCCTCTCCACGGCGGGGCAACACGCCATCCACATCTACAACTCCCTGGCATTCACGGAAGGTGAGGACAAGACGAAGTGCAAGACGGTCCTACTAAAATTTGAGGAACACTTCAGCATGGAAGTTAATGAGAGCTTTGAGAGCTACCTCTTCCAGCAGCACCTGCAGGGTAAGGATGAGCCTTTTCAATCTTATTTGACACACCTCCGTATCCTCGCGCAGTCCTGCGGCTATGAGGCCACCTTCGACTCCATGATTCGGGATCAGATAGTTTTTGGGGTCACCTCGGACACACTACGCCAGCAGCTCCTCAAAATAAAGCGCCTCACCCTAGCCACCGCCATCGACACCTGCGTCCTCCACGAAAACGCGACCACCCGGTACTCCCAATTCCAGGCGGCCGAATCGGCACGGCAGGGGTCCTACGAAGCCGAGCGGGTCCAGTCGATCGAGTTCCTCCCGGCCCGCGGCCCGGACGAGGGCGGCCATTTTGCGCGCTTTCCGAGGCCTCCCTCGCTTGTACGCGCCAAAAGAGGGGATGCCGACACAGAGGGACGGGATGCGCAGGCGCGCTCTATGCAGGGCTGCACCGTGCATGCGCAGTGGCGCAACGAACGCCATGACGTCACGACGTGCGGCAACTGTGGATCCGCACACTTAAAGCGGCAATGTCCGGCCAAAGCACGACAATGCCTCTGCTGTGGCAGGATGGGCCACTACGCTGCCTGCTGTGGAGCAGCTCAACCTGCCAACTCTCCACAATTCCGCCAGCCTCGCAGGGACGTGCGGGCCATTCAGCACCCATATACCAAGTCACACCCTGACGACGTGCAGGTGATACCGACGACCGGGAACCCTTCCGCGTTGCGGTAATAAATAAGAACCGGATGTCTCCAAGTCGGACCCACCAGCCGATGCCAGTGCACAGCATTAATCTGGGCGATGAATGGTGTGCCACCTTAACGGTCGACCGATCACCAACCACATTCCGCTTAGACACTGGTGCCTCCGCCAATCTCATTGCATGGTCAGCCTTCCACACCTTGAAGGTTCAACCACCGATTCTGCCATCCCACTGTCAGCTGGTTGATTATAACGGAAACGTTACTCTGGCCATGGGGTCCTGCCAGCTCGAGGTTGCACACAATTCACATACAGCCACACTGTCTTTTGAGATAGTTGGATCCTCGAAGGACTCTCTATTAGGCGCACAGGATAATGAATTCCACACACTCACCACGCTCTGAGTGAAGAAATGACTCCTCATCTCAGTCCAAAATGATCTACTCTGTATCCTTAGAGAATCCCTGGGGCGGGATTCTCCCATTCGGCGGCAGAGTGTCCACGCCGTCGGAAACGCTGTAGCGTTACACGACGGCGTGAATGGGCCGCTGGGAGTACCGATTCTGGCCCCTACAGGGGGCCAGCATGTCGCTGGAGTGGTTCACGCCGCTCCAGCCTCTCATCCCGGCGGGAACTGTGCGCCGCGCCAACCCCCCATGCGCGGTGGCCTCCCTCAACATGCTGGCCCTGACGCAACATGGCGCAGGAGTTCATGGGCCGGCGCTTATGAAAATAGGCCCTGGGAGCAAGACACCGGCCTGCTGATCCGTGGGCCCCGATCGCGGGCCAGGCCCCATCGGATGCACCGACCGGGGTCGGAGCCACCCCCCCTTCCCCACAGGCCGTCCCCCGACCCTGCGTGCAGAGTTCCCGCCGGCTGCGACTAGGTGTGGACGGCGCCTGCGGGACTCTGCCTTTTTAGAGTGGCTGCTCGGCCCATTCGGGCCGGAGAATCGGCAGCCCGGCCGCGTACAGTGACCCACGACCGACGCCGCACCAAACGCGCTGGCGCCAACGGTGCCGATTCTCCGCTCCACGGAGAATCACGTGCCAGCGTCGGGGCGGCGTGGCCCGGTTGCGGGGATTCTCCGGCCCGGCCCCGGGCTGGGAGAATCCCGCCCCTGCTTCTGGATTTCACCTCCATTGGGAACTTCCTTCCTGCATCTACCTTTTCTAGTCCTGTTAGAATCTTATAGGTTTCTACGAGATCCCCCTCATTCTTCTGAATTTCAACGAATATAATCTTAACCAACTCAATCTCTCCTCATATATCAGTCTCGCCATCCCAGGAATCAGTCCAGTAAACCTTCACTGCTCTCCCTCTGCAACAAGAACATCCTTCCTCAGATAAGGAGACCAAAACTGCACACAATACTCCAGATGTGGTCTCACCATGGCCCTGCATAATTGCAACAAGACATCTCTGCTCTTGCAGTCGAAACCTCTCACTAAGAAAGTCAACATACCATTTGTCTTCTTTACTGCCTGCTGCAGCTGCATGCAGATGCACACGGACACCCAGGAATTGTTGCACATCCCCCTCGCTCAATTTATAGCCATTCAGATAATAATCTGCCTTCCTGTTTTTGCTACCAACATGGATAACCTCACATTTATCTACATTATCATGATTCCGCCATGGATTTGTCCACTCGCTCAGCCTGCCCACACTGAACCATCTCTGCATCTTTATCACAGCTTAAACTCCTACCCAGCTTTGTGTCAACTGCAAATTTTAGAGATATTACATTTAGTTCCCTCATCTAAATCATTAATATAAATTGTGAATAGCTAGGGTTCCAGCACCGATCCCTTTGGTATCCCACTGGACACTGCATGCCATTCAGAAAAAAAGCCTTTATTCCGAATCTTTGTTTCCTGTCTGCCAACCAGTTTTCTATCCATTGCAGTACACCACTCCCATACCCATGCACTTAAATTTTATTTGCTAATCTCTTATGTGTGACTTTGTCGAAAGCCTTCTGAAAGTCCAAATAAACCACACCCACTGGCTCCCCCTCATCAACTCTAATAGTTACAAAGAATTGCAGCAGATTTGTCAAGCATGATTTCCCTTTTTTAACTTCATGCCGACTCTGTCCAATTCTGCCACTGATTTCCAAGTGCTCTGCTATAAAATCTTTCAGAATGCACTCTAGAATTTACCCTGCTACCGACGTCAGGTTGACTGGTCTATTATTTCCTTTTTTCTCTCTACCTCCCTTTTTAAATAGTGGGGTTACATTAGCTCCAATCTGTAGGAACTGTTCCAGACTCAACAGAATCTTGGAAGATGACCATCAATACTGTGGATAACTGTGTACCGCAAGAGGTAGGGTGTTGATGTGTGAAAATTACCCATGTCACAAAATGCTCAGTTTCATTACTTGATCGGTATAGTGGAACAGATCAGACATGTTAGAAAGATAAGTACTGAATACTAACTGTCCTGTCGTCAGTATCCAAACCCCTCAATGCGCAGGGAGCTTTTTGGGTTTCTACATCAAAGGTGGGTAAACCTGTAAAGACGGAGATAACTGTGTCACATGGTGGGCTTGCATTTGCTAAATTTAGCCAATTGAAACCTGGATTGAAATGTTGATTCTGTTCTTTTTTGAAACTATTATTAGCAATTAATGGGAGAGTTTAATCAATTTCCTAATATTGTAGGGAATCTGCAATTCAAATAATGAGTTAATAACGTCAAGCAGAAATGTTAAAGGGATATAAATTCCACTTTTTTTTCTGATCCTGCGTCATAATATTGGTATAAGATTTGCAGGAGCTCTAGAAAAGTAATATAAGTGACAAAGCAATTTGAAGCAATAATATATCTATCTACCTATATTTAATACAATTTGTTTACATGATTCACTTCCAGTGTGTCGCACATACATCATAGGCATAATGTTTAACCCGACAGGTCTTGTTTATAACCCTTATTGTTGTAAAACAGCATGACCTCTGAACAATACCAAAGAGCAATGGGATGGGAGGTCTGCCAGTAATTTATTAATAGTCTCTTGTACATCTTGTACCCATTAGTCTAACTCCCTGCATCACCTTGAGCTAGGTTTTACTAGGTCTCCCCATGTCCCAACTAAACATCTGGCTGGGAGCCCACTCACCTAAGCGCCGCTGTTCCACAGTCATTTTATGTTGGAGGGGGCACTAATTGGCTCAGGTTGAGGCTGCTGCCCTTAAAGGCGGTTCCTCTCCTCTCTTGCCCTTCATCAGTCTGCGTAGTAGAAGCTCCTGGCCTACTCACCATGCCCTGCTATGGTAAAACCGTGGCAGAAGAGGAATGAGCCCCTTAAATGTTTATTAACTCACCACTTAAGAGTCTCAATAAGCCTAAGGGTGGGTGGACTGCCTGACATCTCTCTCATAAAATGGGAGACATGTCAGGGACAGGCAAGGAGCTGATGGGCAGGCCATGGATATGCATTTTACAAGCCCCTCCCTCTCACCATCAAACATGCTGGCAGGAGGCCATAAAATCCAGTCCACTATTTCACTTGTATTTGAAAGGGAAACAGTTATAAGATGCAATTTTTTATGCCATGGGCTGGATTCTCTGCCCCGCTGTGACACATTTCTGTTTCAGCATGCTGGTGGGATGCTCCGTTATGCCGGCCGGTCAATGGGGTTTCCCATTGTGGGGCAACCCCACGCCGTCGGGAACCCCCAGGCTGCCGGCAAAACGGAGCATCCTGCCGGCGGAGAATCCAGCCAGTGTCAATCTAGATCTGTGAATAATTCAATCTTCTAATACATTAAATTTCAAAGGCCTCCAGACACGGTGGCAGTATTACTCTCCTGACTCAGATTTTCCATGTGATCCACTTGTTGCTTGAGGTTACCCAGATATTCTTTACATCAGTCAGCGAATATTAGATGTTAAGCAACCTCTGTTTGTTCCTACCAGCAGCCGCTATACTGAGTCTGTTCCTGTCATATTTTATTGGCTAAGACATCTCTGCTGACAGTTATCCTCCTTCAGATCCACTTCTAATCAGATTCCAAAAATCCCCAAGCAACACTCACCTCATTCTGGCCTGACACCCTCCTCCTCCAACCACATCGTTAGAAATGTACTGGTTCGAAAAATCTTCATTTCCCTCAGCCCGTGCTGGTATTTTAAAAAAATCCTTATGATTTCATAACAACATCATCGTACTTTTGAAAACAGATTGTAGCTTTCCTCACCAAACACATGACTTGCACACGGTTGTGTGTGAGGTCATTTTTTGGGGGAACGTACAAGGAAGCAGGACTGAGTGCAGATGGATAAGAAAGGAAAGAGACTTTCCCCTCAGCCGAATGTATTGACGGGGTTGTTCATTGAATGAGACTGGGTGTGGTGGGCAACGGAGGATAAATAATCCCCTTGGGCATTGTGAAGAATAGGATGGATGTGCATCTGTGCAAGGGAGGAAGCAAAGACAGCTATAGACTGCTGTGCGGAACAGAGTGGGTTGTGGAAGTAGAACATAAGATGGGGGAATGAGCAGAGATAGAGCTGAAAGATCTGGGGGTGTGCAGAAAGGGTAAAGAGATTGATGGGTCAGGAAAAGAGATCTTTGGTTAGGTGCAGATTGAGAAAATATGTTAAAAGGAATGAAAAAGGTAGGAGGCAGCGAGCTAACAGAAGGTGATGAGGATGGGTGTGAAATGGTTTCTAACTGTCTGGAGATATCAGAAGAAGGATAGTGAAGGTTAAGAACTTAGAGAAACAACAAGTATGAGAAGACAGAGGAGTATAATGAGGCAGAGGATACAGGGATACAAAAAGGTGTGCAATTGATAGAGGATGGTAGGGTGGCACGGTGGCACAGTGGTTAGCACTGTTGCCTTACAGCGCCAGGGACCCAGGCTCAATTCCGGCCTTGGGTGACTGTAATGAGTTTGCACGGTCTCCTCTTGTCTCCATGGGTTTCCTCTGGGTGCTCCTTGCACAGTCCGGACATGTGCAGGTTAGGTGAATTGGCCACGCTAAATTGGCCCTTAGTATCCCAGGATGTGCAGGTTAGGTGGATTACACATGATTAATGAGTGGGATCACGGGGATAGGGCGGGGGAGTGGGCCTAGGTAGAGTACTCTTTCAGAAGGTCAGTGTAGACTCGATGGGCCTAATGGTCTCTTTCTGCACTGTAGGGATTCTGTAGATATGAAAAGATAGCAGGTAAGTGGTGAAACAGGGGAGCGAGCAGCAGCACACCAGGGAATCAGAAAAAGGAAGGGAGAGCAACATTTAATGATTGCTATAATGCTACAAGTTTATGTGTGCATGTCTATTGGCATCCGATGAGATAAAGAGAAGTACAGTTATGCTTCCTCCCATAGAAGATTGATCCAATGGTACTTAACGATTTGTTTTCTGGAGACCACTCAGATGAGCACAGCTTCTGTTCATGAAACCACATCTCAGAAATGATTACACACTGAGGCACGGAGTTGTGGGAAGAGAATCTGGTGGAAAAGGTGCAAAGTTTCCTGGAAAACTGGAGGAAGAGAGATGTCTTAATGCCAGAGCTTATCTCCTGCAACAATTATGCTTTATAAGTCTGCAGCTCGTCCTTTTAGTGATTGAAACAGCACTACAAGAGTCTTGCTACTTATGACAGAACTCCATGTTTTTCCGTACAACACAACTTTTCTATTTTTATAACCGCAAAGACCCCAGTGGTCTGGACTTGGATTGATTTTTCCTCTCTTCTCAGTCACTAAGCCAAAATATAGGATCCCTTGCACAAAGGTAGCCAATAGGGAAGGGCAACACATCATTTGTCTTGCTTTCCCAGATGGTATAATGACTTGGAATTCTGTCCTTTATCTGTAAGAATCCAGATGCAAGTGTAGTTGCCATGTTCTGTACATGCAAAGCAGCGGCTTGCTTATTATCATCTCACCAAACGTACTCAGGGTACCCACAAATGCTAATTCCATGACATCGACATTTCTTATTTTTGATTCCAGCTGCACCTCCTCTTTAGACCAGTTAAAATGAAGTGAAATGCAAACAAAAAAGCTGTCAATTATTCAGCATTCTCCACGTCCTCAAGTGTGCAACTACAAATTTCCAAAAACAGTAATGGGATACATAATCAAAAAGTCAGATTTAGTGATACAGTTTACGAGGTCAATATTGGTCAGGAAACGATGGACTCTTGCTCTTCATTGATTTTTTAAAATTAAACTCATTCATGAGATGCAGACATTGCTGGCTAGGCCAATATTTATTGCCCAATTCCTAATTGCCATTGGGAAAGCCGTGGTGAGCCACCTCTTGAACTGCTGCAGCCCACATGGTGTAGGTACATCCACAGTGCTGTTAGAGAGGAAGCTTCTGGATTTTGATCCAAGGACAGTGAAGGAACATATAGTTCTAAGTTAGGATGGTGAGTGGCTTGGGGGGGTGGTGGAACTCGCAGGTGGCAATGTTCCCATGTACCTGCTCCCCTTATTCTTCTAGGTTGTAGAGCTTACAAACTTGGAAGGTGATGCCGAAAGAACCTTGGTGAGTTGGTGTGGTACGTTTTGCAGATGGTACATATTGCTGTGACTGTGTCATGGTGGTTGAGTAAATAAATGCTTAAGATGATGGATGGGCTGCTTTCTCTTGGGCGTCGTCAAGTTTCTTCAGTGTTGTTGGATTTGCACTCATTCAGGCAAGTGGAGAGCATTTTGTCACACTTGTAGACTGTGACTAGGCTCTAAGAAGACTGGAAGAGTTCCCCACCGCAGAATTCGCAGCCTCTAACCTGCTCTTGTAGCCACATCATTTTAGTAAACTTTGGGTCAATCGTCAACCCCCCCCCCCTAATATAGAGGATTCAGCGATGGTAATAATTTGAATATCTTGATTTTTAAGTTCATTGTATGGCATTAGTGAGGCATGAATATACTTGCCACTTTTCAGCCAAGGTCTGAATACTGTCTCAGCCTTGCTGCGTGGACTGCTTCAGTGTCTAATGAGTTGTAAATGGTACTGAACATTGTATAATCCTCACCAAAACTCTCCACTTCTGGGCCGGAATTCTCTGTCCGTTGGGATTCTTTTTTCCCACTGGCACTGCACCCTCGCCTATGTGTTTCATGGCGGCGTGGGGTGACGTCAATGGGGAATCCCATTGACAAGCAGCGAGAAGAGAGACTCCCACTGCCAGCTAACGGCGTGTCATCGGGAAACGTGACGGTGGTGTGGAGAATCCTACCCCTGACATTATCATGGAAGAAAGGTCATTGATGAAGCAGTTGAGATTGTTATGTCAAGGACATGACCATCAGGAGCTTCAGCAGCAATGTCCTGTGACTGAGATGATTGGCTCCCAATAACCACAAACATCTTTCTTTGTGCCAGGTATGACGACAACCAGCGAAAGAATAGTACCATGGAATCTTTTACACCTATCTCCAGGGGCAGAATGGGTGTCAGTTTTATGTGTTATCTGAAAGAATTTACCACAGTGTGTCAGCTAGCTTATGTAGTTCAGCTATTGAGCTATACAGACTGAAAGAATTCAATATTTTGAGTCCCAGATGTACTAGATTTGGTAATCTCAGAAACACAGAAACAGAGAATTCCTACAGTGCAAAAGGAGGCCATTCGATCCAACAAGTCTGCACCGACCCACCACAAGAGCACCCAATCTAAGCCCACTCCCCCACACCCAACCCTATCCCCACCTAACCTGCACATCCTTGGGCACTAAGAGGCAGTTTTCCATGGCCAATTCACCCAACGTGGACATCTTTGGGAGGAAACCGGAGCACCTGGAGGACACAAGGAGAATGTGCAAACTCCACACAGGCAAGTCACCCAAGTCCAGAATTGAACCCAGATCTCTGGCACTGTGAGGCAGTAGTGCTAACCACTGCACCACCATGCTGCCCCAATACCTCACACGCAATATCACAATTGAGGTATTAGTTGAGAAGTAATAATATATCATATTGTCTTTGAAGGGGAAGAAGAAATTCAAGTCAAACGGAATTGCTGCTCCAGTGACCCATGTTGGAAGTTCATGCATGGCCGTCTAAAGAATGAGATCAAATCTGATTCGTCATGCATCTGAACAGCTTTGCAATGCTCTTGGACAATGGTCAGATGACGATAGAACTATACTCCAGCATGGAGTTACTATCTACAGAAAAATACTGAAATGGTGAAAGTTGGCAGAAAAAAACGTGTTTTTATTAGAAAGAGGAAATTGAACACCACCACATGACAGTTCAATTTCTAGAAGGGGCATGTAATAGAGTTTATCGATCAGACATCTCTCGCTTTGCTGCCCAGTCTGTACTAGATTGGGGAAACAGTGGGAGTGTGAACACATCCTTGACGGGAATGGAAAATTTGTCCCTGTTTCTTACTGCTGATTCCTGTCCAGTAAGGAGAAAAACTTTCATCTATGAAGATTTTTAGATTAATGCCAGATTTCAAATAAGTCCTCACATTTCAGACTTGGCTTTTTGTCTTATATGGTCATGGTTCATAATGAGTGATTTCTAGAGTCTCATTGTACAGTGTGAGGTGAAGACTCTGAGCATCATTTTAACATGTTTTACAATTTGAAAAAGGACTGATAGTCATTATGTTGTTTGTGTGGTTTGGAAGCCGCTACATTATACAATCTTAAACTGCGACCCTAGTTAAGATAAAAACCCATATGTGTCATTGGATACGGTTAGCTCTTATTTTAAATACTTATCTTACATGGGGTTGAGATAAGATACTTTGCATACATTCTTTCATGGTTGTTTGAGATTTAGAGGGTAATGATTGGATCAGTGATCCTGTAAAGATGTACTGAAATCACATCAGGATAACATTCTGCTTGTTGAAAATTTCAACAGAAAAAGCCGGCAATAACAAGGGAAGAGCAAGAAAACGTTCAGACCATTCATATTTCGAGATTTTCGAAATTGGAACTAGTTGCACTCATTTTACAAGCATAGAACAACACAAAGATGAGCACTTTGAGGGGCCAACAGTCTGCTCCAAGGGGATCAGAAAAGCATCTAACCCGATATTAGGTTAGTCCATTCTTCAGCGCAATGGGGGCCGAATGCCTGCTTTTGGATTCCTCTGAGGAAGTGAGTTGGTATAAACAGATCAGGTGCCGGGCTTGCTGGGATAGATAGATAGTTCACAGGTGGGCCAAAGCGACTTAGGCTGCCATGGGCAAATTATGTATTCAGGATTGACATCAGCAAAAATCTTTTCCTATAAAGGGCAGTTATCACTTGGAAAAGTTTTCCAAGTGAGGCAGTGGACCTAAACCTTTGATTGATTTAACAATCACTTAGATAGGAATATTGGGCATAGTTTTTTTTTCCAAAGTGGACTCAAATCCCTCCTTCAACTTCATTGATCATATGGTAAACAAATTTGAACTGATCAGTTAAAAACTGAATGTCAATGATTGATTTTGCAGTATTATCTAAGCAAGTGCGTTAAATTTTAATGCTGATATTCAGTAGCCTGGTGAAGTAACATGTTGGCAGACATGTCACAGAAGAGTCAGTGGAGACCCAATGGTTAACTTGTAGTCACAATAATGATTAGAAATGTGATGACATCATCACATCACTGATTCTCTTATAGCATCTCCCTTTGTATACAAACTTGATAAAGTCGTCTCATCAGATTTTATTATAAAAAGGAAATACTTTACTATATCAATTTTATTTCCATAAAATAAGAAAGTCTATGAATGTGTGCACATCAATTATAATCAGCTTAGTTTCAAGTGGTTTAATTATATACTGATTCAAATTCAAGGCACTTGCCCCCAATGCAATCAAACACATATTTGTGGAGTTTAAGTCAATCAATTGTATTGTATACGCGAGCATGGAACCTGTTCATTTTTGAATTGATGAAAAGATAGTTATGTTTTACATAAGCTATTTAATGTTTGTCAGTGTGGTACAATCAAACTGACTGGAAACAGTGAAAGGGTTAATGATGAGTTGATTTGGTGAATACCCTGTAAATGTCTCATTAAAGCTATGAGGAACATGGTAGCATTCTGTAAATACCTTGTCAAAGAGTATGCAGTTCATGGAGATTACAGCTGTCCTTAAAGTGCCTCGTTAAGGTCAGATACAAATACCAGCTAATATGATAGTTGCTCGGGGTTTGTTGAAAGAGGAATATTGGCTCTGCTTGAATGATTGTTGTTCATGCAGAGCAAGCTTTGGTGAAGTTATATGCATTTAATAATTATTATAAGATGGCTATTATAACATGTAAGTCTATGTAATTGGATCAGTGTTCAGTTCTTTAACCTTGTTTTACTGCAGTCATGGAAGTACATGCCATTACTTAAATAGCATCTCTGGCAGAACTTCAAAACATTTCTCGCACTGCTGACTAGCGTCTGATCCATCAGTTCTGTGTTCCACCCTACTTAAAACTGTGCTGAGAACTAACCTTCTCACTGGGTTTTTGGAACTCAATGATTAAAATTGTGTTCACTGATTGACGCAGGAAAAATTGAATTTGCCCAGTCCAGTCGGAGATGGTTCCCTTACACTGAAATAAGTCTAATGTAGTTCTAAGTTTGAAGGAGATTAAGGCAGAAAAAGCCTACTACAGGCCCTTTACCTCACAATTAATAATCAGCAAGATGCTCGAAGGAATTATAAAAGATGGGATATTTTTCTACTCAGACAGAAAAAGTCATGTCAGAAATACCTAACACTACTTTTGAGAAAGTATCTCAACAATTTGATTCAATTGCTTGAAGAAACCACTGCATTTAATAGTGAGGTTGACCTGGTAGGCACTGTTTGTCTGGATTTTCAGAAATCTTTTGATACAATGCCTTGTCAGAGATTTCCTTACAAGAAAGAATCTTATGGAATTAGTGGTAATCTGCTGAGGTGGATTGAAAATTGTCTAAATACCTGTGGGCAGAAAGTGGTCGACAACAGATTGGAAATCAGGGGTGAAATTCTCCCGAAACGGCGCGATGTCCGCTGACTGGCGCCCAAAACGGTGCCAATCAGACGGGCATCGCGCCGCCCCAAAGGTGCGGAATGCTCCGCATCTTTGGGGGCCGAGCCCCAACATTGAGGGGCTAGGCCGACGCCGGAGGAATTTCCGCCCCGCCAGCTGGCGGAAACGGCCTTTGTTGCCCCGCCAGCTGGCACGGAAATGACATCTCGGAACGGCACATGCGCGGGAGCGTCAGCGGCCGCTGACAGTTTCCCACGCATGCGCAGTGGAGGGAGTCTCTTCCACCTCCGCCATGGTGGAGACCGTGGCGGAGGCGGAAGGGAAAGAGTGCCCCCACGGCACAGGCCCGCCCGCGGATCGGTGGGCCCCGATCGCGGGCCAGGCCACCGTGGGGGCACCCCCTGGGGTCAGATCACCCCGCGCCCCCCCCAGTACCCCGGTGCCCGCCCACGCCACCTTGTCCCGCCGTTCAAAAGATGGTTTAATCCACGCCGGCGGGACAGGCAATTTATCGGCGGGACTTCGGCCCATCCGGGCCGGATAATCCAGCGGGGGGGCCCGCCAACCGGCGCGGCCCGATTCCCGCCCCCGCCGAATATCCGGTACCGGAGACTTCAGCCACCGGCGGGGGCGGGATTCACGGCAGCCCCCGACGATTCTCCAACCCGGCGGGGGGTCAGAGAATGATGCCCCAGGTACGAGTGGTGCTTTTTTGGTGTGTTTTTTTTCAATTTTTTTTCATGTATGGAATGATTTGTCTGGACTATATGCAGAACAATACTTTTCACTGAACCTCGGTACTCGTGACAATAAAATAAATCCAATCCAAGTCCTGCAGAAATCAGATTTGGCATCTGTGATCTTTACTATTGATGTTAATGATCTAGATGTTGGTGTCACCCTGATTTATGTATAATATCAAGACTAGTCGCACTGGTTTATGTATAATACCAAGATTTGGGTGAGAATTAGGACTGTGGAGGACTACTAAATCACAGAGTCATACAGTTCAGAAGAGGCACTTCGGCTCATCAAGTCTGCACCAATGCATGAATGACACCTGACCTGCCTATCTAATCCCATTTACCAGCATTTGGCCCACACCCATGAAATGTTATGATGTACCAAGTGCTCATCCAGGTAGTTTTTAAAGGATGTGAGGCAACCCGCCTCTACCACCCTCCCAAGCAGTGCATTCCAGACCGTCACCCCACCCTCTCGGTAAAAAAAGTCTTTCCTCACATATCCCCAAAACCTCTTGCCCCTTACCTTGAACTTGTGTCCCCTCATGACTAACCTTTCAACGAAGGGAACAGATTCTCCCTATCCATCCTGTCCATCAAAAGCCAATCTAGATATGTTGGACCCATGTTTAGCAAATGAGTAAGTCAAATACAAAACATACATCACCTTACAGAGGGAAAAGAAGTGGAGAAGGATAGAGCTCAGGCCATTTTATTTTAAATAAATTTAGAGTACCCTATTCATTTTTTCCAATTAAGAGGCACTTAACGTGGCCAATCCACCTACCCTGCACATCTTTGGGTTGTGGGCCAGGATCGAACCTGAGATCTCGGCGCCATGAGGCAGCAGTGCTAACCCCTGTGCCACCGTTCTGCCCTATGTTTTAATGCATCCATGAGCAATATTATGAAACTATGGGCTTGGTGTCGGGGCAAAGCCGTTGAATCTCGCAAGAGGCCTCTTGCGAGGTTTGCGACGCCTCGAATGATTTAACAAAATCTAGCCAGACGTTGTGATCTGTATCTCACCCAAACTGCCCATGATCCATCTTTAAAAGAGCCAACTAGCTGCCGTGCCTGGGAGATCGCGCCAGGGTGCTGTTTATTACTGGTTTCCACAAATGTGGACCTGTTGTAAGGACACCTGGGGAGGTCTCCCAAGCCATTACAGACTCCTGGGTGGTCAGGAACAGGGCAGGGTGGCACCCTGGCACTCCCTCTCGCACCAGAACATCTTGACACTGCCAGCCTGGTTGTGACACTTGGATACCCTGACAATGCAACCCAGGCTGGCAGTGCCAGGGTGCCCATGTACCAAGTTAGCACTGCCAGGGATCAGGTGGTGGGGGAGTGAGGAGGTCTTTCCAGGGGCCTCCCCGAAGTTTAGGGGGGGGGAGGGCGCAAAAATAACAGGGGGGGGAGATCGGGGCAGTCAGACAAAATGGCTCCCCGATCTGCGAGAAGTCTTTCCTGCTGGGCTCGCCAAGAGAAAATGACTTAAGTGTGACCTCGGCGGAGGGAAACTCCCCAAGCTAAAAAAAAGACAAAGGGCATGATTCTCCAGCCTCGTTGCACTCTCGCTCGAGTGAAACGAGGCCGGTGAATAATAGGGTGGGGGAGGCGGAAAATGAGAACTGCGCTGGGTGCCAAACTGTTTGCGATTCAACTGGCCCACTCCCCTACGCGAAATTGGGATCGCACCATAACGTGGCGAGAAACCAATTATCACCACTTAAGCCCTATTTCGATATAGGTAATAGGAGCCACCCCATTTCCAATGGTCTTCCGTGATTCAGCGGCCTCCCCAGAACCAATGGCGCCGATTAGTACTCGTTTTGAAAAACATGAAGCTGGCGGATGGGCATCTGTGGGGAGCTGAGCAGATGAGCAGCTACCTTTGCTCACAAGCAATGATCCCGGGGGACCCTGGGCATACTGCCCCTGTGCTCAGGAGGAGAGGTTGGGTGGCAACCGAGGGTTGCAACCCTGGTTTTGGGTAGGTCTCTATGGGAGACTGGAGGGCCCCTGTGTGTGTGTGGGGGAGGGGGGGTGCGCGTGGGTCCGCCATGCCAACTCCTGGATCATATACCTCGTACCGGGGTCAACCCTAACTCCTGCCCAGCTGCCCCACTGAACACTCACAGCACCCACTGACAGCGGAGGCCTCTGACCATGCAGCTGCAGGCTATTGCTAATAGGGAATTGGCATTCATGGTTAAGTGAGCACTTCATACATCCCAAGTGGATCCCCGTGCGTGGGCGAGGCATGTGGGGCTCATTGCCTAGCGTCCCAATCACACCTTGATGCATGGGCACTCTGTTGTACACCAAGGGAGGCAACACCACCCAGACGCAGAAGTCAACAACCGAACACCCAGGGAATTGGCCCCAACCCCTGCGGCTGGGCGTGCGTGGGCAGGGCGTGTCAGATGGGGGCATGTCTGGAGGGAATGGGATATGGGATTGATAGTCAGCCCGCACTACGGAACAAGGAGCCAGAGATGTCATACTGGTTGTGGTGATGGTATTTTAATGTTTCTCGTCCAAGTGTACACCACTGCCCCACTATCTCGATGCTGCCGCCCCACTAACCCCAGAGCCCCTCCCTCCCCACAAAGTCCCCACAACACCCCTTCTCCTTCCCCCAACGTACACTCTAATCCCTACCCCCCATGCACCCTTCCCCCTCACCCCCAGTGCCCACTGTGATCCTCAATGTTCTTGGCCTTCCTTGCTCTGCCGCCCTGTCTAGGTGGGTCCCCAGGATGAACATCAGAGGTGGAGACAGCAAGCTCGTTACCACATCCCGTGGCCTCGATGCCCCTGGCTGGTGTCCTCTGGGAGCTGTGGAGCTGGAGGACCTCCTCGCAATTGTCGGCGGCACCTGCACAGCCGTGCCACTCTGTTCCTGGTGCTGGCTGAGAGATGTGGTTTCATGGGAGGACTGGAACTCGGGAGAGCTGGTGGCCATGATCACCAATCCACAGGATGGGTTCAGGTTGCCAACCAGCACACCCTCCTCCTGCTCGGTGCCCATAGGGCCTTTGGGTTCATTTCAGGACAGAGCTGGTCCGAGCCCTGGCTGCCTCTGCGTCATCTAGCTCTGCCAGCCCGGCTTCCCCCCAATGTCTGAACCATCGTGTTGATGCCCTCAGTGATGCTCCTCAGTGATTGCAGTGCTCTGCAGTGATTCGGCAATGCCCACCTACAACTGGGACAAGCTCCGCATTGCCTTGGCCATTCCCATCTGAGAGCAGGACATGTCCCGCAGCACCTCGTCAAGGTCAGCGTGGTACTGGGTCGCGTCCCCCATCGAGAAAAACATTCTTCCGAGGTCCTCAGCCATGGACATCACCGACTGCGCGATGCCTTGGACATCTTCACTCATGTTGCCAAAGTTGTGTACCAGGCTCTCCACTGCGAGCACCACTGTTGGCTTTGGTGCCACACATTGCCGGCAGCATCTTCTGCGCCCGTAGCTTCTGGGACTCCTCCAATCAGCTATGGACCTGCTAGAGTGTCGCTGATGTCTCCCAGCTGCTCCCTAAATCTCCATCAGCTCTGGGGAAACATGTTCCAGAGGCTCAGCATCTGACTGGGACCAAGCTGGTTCCTGGAAAGCAGCAGCCCTCCGACTGCTGATTCATCCAGGGTTCCTGCCTCCACCTGATGTGCCTCAGTGACTGGGTGGTGCTTACTAGATTGTGCCCCGAAGCCTGACCACTAATGTTTCCCATCGAGATGCATGTGTCTGTGCTGGTGAAAGGTGGGAATGACAGCTGTGATGCATCAACTGTGGCATCCTCAGATCTCTTCTCCGAGGTGGTCTCATGGGAGACAGGGGAGGGGCCACCCCGGATGGGCCGGCGCCATCGGCTGGAGAACCCGCGGGAGAATGAACACGTGGTCAGTGTGAGGTATGGGTCAGTTTGTATGGCATTAACAACTCATGTGTGATAGTCCATCTGGCTGGAGCCCAGTGGATCATCATCTCTGTGGCGTGCACCAACCTTCGCATTGGTGACCGTTCTGTCCTCGGCCACCCTCGTAATCTCGAGGGCTCGGTCCTCGAAGGTCATGAGGATCCTTATGTGCGGGATCCTCAGGGGAACAGGACATCTCTGCTGGCCTCTGTCGCAACGAAGAGCCACCCCAGCTCCGAATCTCCAAATCTTGGGGCTGGTCGTCTCGGCTCCATGGCTGTGAGCTGTGTAGGGTTGGTTGTGTTAGTGCTGTTTAAGTGCGCTGCTCCAGCCAGTTAGCAGGGGGCTGGTGAGAGCAGTCCCAGCAAATCGGCTGGTGAGCCGTCATTTGGGAGTGAAGTCCATGAGGCCTCGTTCAGTGGACCAATTAACGTTGAATAGCGTTGCCGGCCTTGTTGGACCGAACGCTGGGAAGCTTGCGGCAGTTCCTGTCAGCTACCATGTTTAGAAATCTTTCTGGAGAATCCCGCCCATTGTGTCTTGCAGCTGTCGCAAAATGCCTCACAAAACCTGTACTTTTTCCAATGAATCGTACCCTATACCAAAAATGAACAGAGTTTTTGTGTGCTATAAAAGAAAGAATACTACTTTCCCCTTGTACAAAACCTTGCATAGGCCTCAGTTAGAATACTATGCCTAGTGGTCTCTCCATATGATGAAAAGGGCGCAAAACAATATGACCGTTTAATTCCCAACCTGTAATCACCCATAAAATTCGATGAGTTAGATCTCTAACTTTAGAGAAGCATATGCTGAGAGGCGATTTAATTGAGGTTTATAAAATAATAAAGGGACGAGATTCTGTTTATGCAGACCAATTATTTGAATTGAATAGGTTAGAAAGGACTTGGGGTCATGCTGACAAGTTATGTAAGGGCAGATCTAATTGGATTTGAGGCAGTTTTTCTTTTCCTGGAGAAGAGAGGACCCACGGAACAGGTTGCTGATTTGTGAGATAAATGTTGATCCTTTGTATTCCTTCAGGCAAAGACTGGACTTTTTTCTAGCCGGGGCAGAGATTATCACATACAGAAGGTAAATATCCAATCACGTAAATTGGGGCGATGTGATCACATGGATTAGTTTTGATTCCTTAAAGCTTTCAGAGTGAATTTCAAATGTTTTTGTTTCGAACTGGCCTGTTTTTCTTTCAATCTGCACAATGTGCTGATATCAATTGGCAAAATCAACAAAATGAGCTTGGTCCAGTTTTTCTTTTAATTTCTTATCCTCGTGTTCAAATTTTCTTGATTCCTATTTCTTTAAAAAAAAAAAAAATTTAGAGTACCCAATTCATTTTTTCCAATTAAGGGGCAATTTAGTGTGGCCAGTCCACCTACTCTGCACATCTTTGGGTTGTGGGGCGAAACCCACGCAACACGGGGAGAATGTGCAAACTCAACACGGACAGTTATCCAGAGCAGGGATCGAACCTGGGACATTGGCGCCGTGAGGCAGCAGGGCTAACCCACTGCGCCACCGTGCTGCCCACTTGATCCCTATTTCTGTAACTTTTTCCAGTGTTACAACTAACATTCGAAGGTCACAAAACACTGGCTCAGTGGACCACAGGTACCAGTGCTGGAGAAGCCTAGAGCTCAGAAATGGGCATCCAGCTGCTTGTCCCAACTCTGGTGTGGCCCACGTGGTGCTCAGTGATGTGAGGTCTGCTTTGTGTGCACTGAAAGCAGTCAGAGTGGGCAGATTGTGGTATCAAACAGATTTGGTGCACAACCTGATATTATGGATCTCTAAGGTCCAGTTATCACTATTAGGTGAACATGTGCTAAGTTGCATGAGGGGCACACCACCAAGGCTATTTAAAAGGATCACCATTGGACTCACTTTGCTCCTCCAGGGTGAGTGGGTATATTGAGTTCAGTGTTGTCGGAGAAGTTCGGAAAAAAAATGTTTGACAAAGGTATATAACTGGACTTTGAAACGCAGACCAGGAGAGTTTGAAGGCCAGTTGGCTGAAAGCCTGCTTTCACTGATGGAGGCTTTAGTTGCAGTTCCTCTTGGGCTGCAACATGCCAGGGAGATAGAACTCAGGCAGCAGAAGGGGCAAGCAGTCCCCAGAAGGGGGCTGTACCGATCAAGAATCTTCAAGAACTATTTCTCCTCCCTTCAACTTCAAACAGGAGCAGTGCCCAAGGCAGCTAGGTTTCACTGAACTGAGCATGGACACAATGGTGTGACCTCCAACAACGGGACGTACAGCTGCACAGCAGACTGCCAGTGACTATGAAGTCTTGTGATTCACAATTTCTACACCAATAAAACCTTCAGGACAGGAGTGATGGCATTGCAAACCCGCAAGATTCCGACCCATGTGCCAAGTTGGATCCAGAATCCTCCATGCTCCTTGATAGTGAAGACAGGCTTAGCTGTTGGCCTGCCAATGCAGCAAGCAATCCTTTGAGCATGCCCATCAGCATTCACTTGGATGTCACCCCATAATAATCCTAATCTGAGTCATCTACAGGAGAACGGATCGATGACCTTGACCTCCCATGAGCTGGTACATGAACTATCCTTTTCCCTAGTCGATCTCCAGCCAGTGGCTCACCACTCAGATCCTTACTCTATACTACTCTCTTGAGAAATTCACTATGCCTATGTCTGAACTGGTAGCTGCAAGTATTAAATCAAATTACAGTTCATCTTCATCAGTTATCTGCTCTTGCTCGTACCCTCCCTGATAAGGCTGCGTTGGCTGGTCAAGCACCAGTTCTTGACAATACAAATGCAGGAGGGACTATAGGGATGAGATTAATGGGGTGGTGTTTGGGTGGGTTGGAAAGCAAGAGGTTCATGATCACACCATCTGCACCTTGTATTTCATACCAGATAATTGGATGAGGATGAATTAAGATATAAGAAGGGGCATAAGGCAGAAACCTATCATCAGCCGGTCTGGTCATTGCAACATCTCCTCCAAATGGTTTAGGAGATGAAGGAGTGCCTGTTCTCCACTGGTTTTCTATTGTTCTCTTCTGGCTGGTGGAATCTTAATGCATTTAAAGATGCATTCACAGACCTTGACCTCCCATGCCAGGTCATTGACCTTCCAGCACTATTGTTCTGAAAGATGTGATTGTTAGGATAATTGGACATTCTGAATTCTCCCTCTGTGTACCCCAACAGGTGCCCGGGTGTGGCAACTAGGGGATTTTCACAGCAACTTCATTGCAGTGTTAATTTAAGCCTATTTGTGACAATAAGAAAGATTATTGATCATTATTGCACTACTACCACAGTCACATTTCAGGAATTGATCGCCCTAGCTATCAACTCTCTTTCTCCTCTAAAAATACTTTGAAGGACTCGTTTGAAGAACCATGACCTCTCTCCTCCTGGGACTCCATTGGTACAACAGAGAAACTGGGAGCCCTCTCTCTGGCCGTTTTCTCATCTTTCCCTCTAAAACCTCCAGACACAATTTCCCTTTAACATGTGCAAGCCAGTTATATGATCTGTTTTCCATAAATATACCTGGGCTCCCTGCTGAGCATGCAGCTAGCCAACAATGCCTTTCACTCTGGGCTACACACAGCAATTGTTTTGATTTGCAGCTTGACTGGACATGGGGTAATCACGCCATGGGACTCCTGTGCCTACTAACGGGCTTAATCAGATTGTGCTGGTTGATATACATTGGCACCCAATTAAGCAATGTTTTGATTTTAAAATTCTCATCCCTGTTTTCAAATCGCTCCGTGGTCCTGCCTTTCCCTGTCTCTGTAATCTCCCTCAACCGCACAACCCTCCGGGATATCCAAACTCATTTTATTCTGGCCTCATGTGCATTCACCATTATAATTATTCCACCATTAATCGTTTTACCTTCAGTTAACGAGGCCCCAAGCTCTGGAATCTCTTCCTTACAGCTCTCTGTCTCTCTACCTTGCTTTTTTCCTTTAAGATACCTCATAAAATATGCCTCCTGGGACAAGCCTTTGGTTATCTGGCCAGTGGCTTCTTATATGCTTGAGAATCATATGCTGTATAATACTCCTGGGAGAGGCCTTTGGACATGTTGTTACATTAAAAGCAGCATATAAATATAAGTTGTTGTTGTTCCTCTGTGTTCCTTCAGTTTGGATCTCTGCTGTACCCCACTCCCTTCACCTTACTATTGGCAGCTGTGTTTTCAGTCATCTAGGCCCTTAAACCCATCACTTCCCTGCCTTCCTTTAAGACCCTTTATGAAGCCATTAGTTACTCCTCTTAACATATCTCCTATCTTGGTTGCAAATTCTGGTTGGTTGCATTTCTGAGTTGTGCCTTGGGTCACCTTTCTACATTAAGAGTCCTGTAAATGGAAGTATTTGTTGCTTATGTAAAGCTACTTTGACTTCTGCACAGAAACAGAGGTGTGGGAGGGAGAATCTTGAGTTGTGACATAATTGTGAATTATCATAAGCTTTCCTATCTTCCAACAACTTCAGATCTGCTGAATTCCCATGGCACTGGTCAATGTAAATTGAATTTCTATTGGGAAAATATGTCATCCACATCAGCCAAACTATATATTCAGGGCTTAAAACAAGCCATCAATTTGATAAACCCCCAAACAATTTATTTTAAAAAGGAGATGAAAGCATCAAAGAGTCCATAGTTTGAGCAGCATTTCTTTTTTTATTTTAATAATGTATCTACTTTTTTTCCAAAATGCTTTCTTCAGCAAATATCCAGTTTCTATAAGAATAAAATGTAATATATTGCTGCAAAACCTGAAAGCAGTATTACTTTGTCACACTTTCTTTTCACACAGTCTATAATAGTGTTGCCTTTAGCTTTCAGTTCAGAATTTGATGTAGGAGTAAAGCACATTCAGTAACAAAATGACTGTGAATGACTGTATTTTTAGCTTATATGCTTTTAGCTTTTAGCAAGATGATGTCAGCCTGTTTATGAATCAACTTCATCCTACAATAACACCTCTGACTTTAACTTTCACCTATTTCATCGTGTCTTCTCCTTATTCTATTGTTCTAAGGAGAGACACGTTGCCAAAGTTTTCACTTTGCACTCATCAGGACAAGTACAAGAATGCCAAATTTCAAACGATCATGGCAATATTTACTATCGAGAAAAGGGAGCTGCTGTGTTAGGAAATTGACTCTAATTAGCCAAGGCAATGCCATGGAGAAATCAATGGGCAACTAAAGGCTCCCCAAGCTCCCTAGAAATTCAAAACAGGCTCAAAGCATGAACAGATTCCCTTTGTTTGCAGAGAATAGGTCCCTGTTTGTGAATGTCACTTCTAGCAAGCATAAGTGAGCCATGCTATGAGCTTGACAGTTTATCTTAAGTTTTTTTTGTGTAGCTATTAGCACACTCAGGATTGTTTAACAACTGCTACCCAATTGCGGATTCACATTTAACTATAGACGGTTTGGTTTGGGTTTTGCAGTTGTGGGGTGGTTGACTCCAGTCTATATTCTGCCTATTTTGAACAACTGAAAGAACATGCTGATTGATATGATCAGCCAATCACTGGGCGAGACAGCCTGGCATCACACTGGCTTTATTCTCCTCATTTTCTGTATACAACTGGGACAGAGAGATCCTAATATTTACCTTGCTTGAATACTCTGTGTCAGCTCACATGCACTTTTTGTCTGCTGCTGTGGATCTGAGCCAATTATTTCAATCTCTGTTTTAACTGTTGCCATCCCTGGTTTGACTCCCCCTGCTTCCCTGAACAGCATTCTCAGTATCCTTTAGGGCTCAGTGAGGCACTGGTCGCAGCCTCTTTACAAGCAGTCACCCGCTCTATCGTCCTCCTGCTTACCAGTTTGCCCACTGGAGTCTAATCTCCCCAACACCCTTCCCCCCCCTGCTCATTTCACTCACTTTTGGCCCCTTGGATTCTGCAACTGGATGACCAATTCTTGCCCCTCTGCACAATTTCCTCAGAATGTTTATTCACCTGCAAACACAACCCTTACCATTCATTATTTTATGGTAGGTTATTGTGTTTGCATCATGACTTTCGGCACCTGCCCCACTCAGATTGCTTTGGTGATGCTCTGGCTCTGATCACCAAATCGCAACTTGGTCTCTCTCCCTAATTCTCTGGGATCTTTTCCTCCTTTAAGCACCTAATTGTTTCCCCTTCTAACCTTTGCTTTAAATTTCCATCCTCTACTATCCCCAGCCTGACTATTTCACCAACTAAATCATACCTTTTCTCCATCTGTGCCTGCAGAATTACATCCTCATGCTCAGATTATTTCAATTTCCATCTCACTTACTTTGCTCTCTGTCATCTGATTTTGCTGTCCTCTTGCTCTCCCTTAAGCTTTCCGTCAATGTCTCCTCTCCTACGCATGTTCGCAGCAACCTCATGTGAACTTGTCAACACGCATGGCCTTTGTACCTTCATGGTTTCAATTATAGAAAATTCCACCTTTGACCACTTTCCCATTTCCTTCATCATCAGCACCTCCCTGACTCTTTACAATCCTGCTTCATTCTGAACCTTCCACTACAAAATTCACAGCCCAATTCCCATCCAGTTGCGTTTTCAAACCCCCCTCAAGCCTTTAGCCCTCTTACCACAATAGCTCTGCTCAATCAATTTTTCACCTCCTCCACTGGCGCCATTGTTCCCCAGAAAAGACCTTACCTTCTCCTACCTTGTCAGCCTCCTGGCATGGCCCTCACTTTTATTTTCTCTTGCAAAGGGGAAGCAAGCTGTCACAGTGGTTAGCACTGCTGCCTCAAAGTACCAGGGACCCAGGTTCAATTCTGGCCTTGGGCAACAGTGTGGAGTTTGCAATTTCTCCCCGTGTCTGCGTGTGTTTCTTCTGGGTGCTCCAGTGTCCTCCCATAGTCCAAAGAAGTGTGGGTTAGGTGGATTGGCTATGCTAAATTTCCCCTTCGTGTCCAATGATGTGCAGGTTGGGGGGTTATGGGTTATGGGGATAGGGCGGGGAGTGGGCCTAGATAGGGTGGGCCAGACTCGATGGCCTCCTTCTGCACTGCATGAATTCTATGGTTCTATGGTTCTAAATCCAAGAGCCACAGGCTTGAGCATATATCCACCAAACACCATTTTCCAGGTATAACTAGACCACATCAAACAGTATCAGGCTTTGCTTCCCTCTGACAAACTGTTAACTCCTTTAGGGTCAACCTGGAACAACAGGAAGATATGCCCATCAATTGCTTCCTACATTACAAACTATGGGCGAAATTCTCCCCCAATGGCGGGATGCCCGCCGACTGGCGCCAAAGTCGGCGTCAATCAGACGGGCATCGCGCCGGCAAAAAGGTGCGGAAGTCTCCGCATCTTTGGCGGCCTAGCCCCAACATTGAGGGGCTAGGCCGACGCCGGAGGGATTTCCGCCCCGCCAGCTGGCGGAAATGGCGCTTGTTGCCCCGCCAGCTGGCGCGGAAATGCGGCGCATGCGCGGGAGCGTCAGCGGCCGCTGTCAGTTTCCCAGCGCATGCGCGGGAGCGTCAGCGGCCGCTGTCAGTTTCCCGCGCATGCGCAGTGGGGAGAGTCTCTTCCGCCTCCGCCATGGTGGAGACCGTGGCGGAGGCGGAAGGGAAAGAGTGCCCCCACGGCACAGGCCCGCCCGCGGATCGGTGGGCCCCGATCGCGGGCCAGGCCACCGTGGGGGCACCCCCCGAGGTCAGATCGCCCCGCGCCCCCCCCCAGGACCCCGGAGCCCGCCCACGCCGCCTGGTCCCGCCGGTAAATACCAGGTTTGATTTACATCGGCGGGACAGGCAATTCCTGGGCGGGACTTCGGCCCATCCGGGCCGGAGAATCCAGCGGGGGGTCCCGCCAACCGTCGCGGCCGGATTCCTGCCCCAGCCCAATTTCCGGGAGCGGAGACTTCGGCGGGGGCGGGGGCGGGATTCACGGCGGCCAACGGCCATTCTCCGACCCGGCGGGGGGTCGGAGAATGACGCCCTATATTCTTAAACTCATGACCACTGCTTCCATCAACCTCACCTACAACAAGGAACTCATGCATTTCTTTGTCAATAAGATTCAGCCCACTGTTCCACTGCCTCTGCTGCAGACCGACTTTTCTCCTGCCCACGAAGCCAAAAATCCCCCAAAGTTTCCATTTTCCCTTCACCTTGACCCTCAGCTTTTTCCAACTGGTTTATTTTTGGTCATGTCTTCTCAAAGCCTCTCATGTCCAGGTATCTGCCGCCTGATCCCATTGCTGACCACTGAACTTCCTGGCGCCCATGCGAGCTAAAATTCAGAATAGGGCTTAATCTGAGATTTTGAAAGCTTATGTCCTAGATTGCTGAAGGCACAATCACCAATCCTGGGATGCAGGTTATTAGGAATGCACAAGGTGTCAGAGTCGAGATTGAGTTCCCAGAAGGTTGTCGGACTGGAGGAGATTACAGAGGGGTGACGGCATAGAGAGGCATTGAAGCACAAGGCTGAGAATTTTAAACTGGAAACATTGAAACATTGGGAACCAAAGTAAGCCAGGGGCACAGGAACATTGTGAAACAGGATTTGGTTTGGATTAGGATTCAGTGGGCAGAATTTTCCGGTTCTCCTACTGACATGTTTGCCAGCAGGGCAGGAGCTGTAAAACTGTTTGAGTGATTTTTCGTTGCCTCCTGCTTGCCACCAACCTCTCCACAATTTTATGTGGGGTAGGAGAGGCCTTGGGTGGCCTTGTCTCAGTTGAGGCTCTAAAGTTGTTTATAAGATAGGCTGGTAGCTCTAAGAGGCAGGCTTCCAGCTGAGTGAGGGCAGACGTCCCACCTCCACCATTTAACACTCCTCAGAGCATTAAATGGCTGTAGGGCTCCTGTGATCGGCGAGGATACATAACTCTTTGGGTGACAGGGAAAAGTCCTTCCCAGAGTTTTAAATTCCAACTTCCTTTTCCAGTCCAAATTCCTTGAACATGTTATTATTTCCAAAAACTTTGTCCATCTTTCCCACAGCATTTTGACTCGCTTCAATTGGACTTCAATCCCTGCCACAACAATAAAAACCTGTGTCAGATTTACAAATGGTCGTAACAGCGTGACATTAACCCGGGTCACTCTCCGTCCTTATTCTTCTCAAAATTTCTGCTGCCTTTGAAATGGTTAATCACACCATCCTCCTTCAATGCATATCCTTCATCGTTCAGAAAAGCACTGCTCTCATTTGCTTCGATTCCTATTCCTCGAATCATAGCCAGAACATCTCCAGTAATGTCTTTTCTGCTTACATTTATATTATTATCCTGAAGTCTCCTATTGCTCTGATCCTTCAATTCCACATCTTGAGGATACCATTTAGTGACATCATTCAAATGCACAGCTTCAAGTTCAAGCTGCATCTTGCTGACACTCAGTTCTACCTCTCCACCACTGTGCCCCAATTCCTTCTAATTAATCATTGGAACAACCAAAATCATTGAGCGGGATTCTCCCCTATCTGGTGAGGTGGGGGGTCCCGGCGCCAAGGAGTGGCGTGAGCCACTCCAGCGTCGGGCCGCTTCAAAAGTGCGGAATCCTCTGCACCTTCAGGGGATAGGCCAGCGTCGGAGTGGTTTGCGCCCTGCCAGCTGGCAGGGAAGGGGCTTGGCGCCACGCCAACCGGTGCCGAAGAGCCTCCATCAGCCAGCGCGAGTTGGCGCATTCGCGGGAGCGCCAGCATGTGCTGACGTCATCCCAGCGCATGAGCGGGAGGGTTCATCTCCGCATCGGCCATCGCGGAGGACCACAGCGGCCGGTGCGGCGGAATAGAGTGCCCCTACAGCACTGGCGCGCCCACGGATCAGTGGGCTCTGATCACAGGCCAGGCCACCGTGGGTGCACCTTCCGGGGCCAGATCCCCTCGCGCCCCCCCCGAGAACCCCGGAGGCCACCCGCGCCACCGGGTCCCGCCGGTAAGGACCTACTCCAATTTACGCCGGCGGGACTTGCAAAAAACGGACGGGACTTCGGCCCACCGCGGGCCGGAGAATTCGGGCGGCCCCGGGTCCCATTGAGTTGCGCTGGTCCCCGCCATTCTCCGAGGCGGGCGGCGCGATTCACCCGTGGGCAATTTTTGGGGGTCCGGAGAATTCGGAGGACGGCGGGGGCGGGATTCACGCCGACCCCCGGCGATTCTCCGACCTGTCGGGGTGTCAGCGAATCCCACCCCTGGTCTTCAACTCCTGCCACAAATTCCAAATCATCTGCCATCAAGCTATAGAACTTTACAGCACAAAAAGAGGCACTTTGGCCCATCTTGTCTGTGCCTGCCATCAAATACCTATCGATTCTTTTTGTACCAATTTTTTGTATCAATTCCATCTCTTGAGTCCAGGTTAGAGCCAACTGTTCACAGTATTGGACATCCTATTTGGCCTGCATTGAGTTTATACACCTCGCCATCACGTGTATATATCTACCTCTGCTATCTGTTATCTGTTTCCAACCCTGCCTCTGGTCATCTGCTGTAAAACCTCACAATCATGCTGTTCTAGCCTCTGGGCATGATGCTTCCAAAGCTCTCCTGACATCTACTCCCTCCAGAAGCTTCAGGTTATCCGAAACACTGCAGCCTGTATGCTTAACCATTGCTCACGGGCTTCCTGATCTATATTTCTTTCCAACCGCTCAATGTTTCCAATTTAAATTTCTCAGCATTGTGCTCTAATCCCTTTATTGCATCATCCCTCTGTGGCCTCCTCTTGTTTTTACAACTCTCTGAGACCTCCAGCACGCCATGTATTCTCCACTTCCTTCACCGCACCTTCAGCAGTCTAGGACTTAACTGTGAAATTCTCCAATTGAACCCTAGTCTCACCCTCTCTTTCCTCCTGTACAATTCCTCCATTAAAAACTACTTTTTGACCAAGTATTTAGTCACCCCTCCTATTGGCCCTGCATTGGCTTGGTGCCAATGCTTGTTTGATGATGATTCTTGCCAAGAGCCCTGCATGCTTTTCCACACAAGTGGTATTCTTTTTATGAAAGCTGTTGTAAGTTGTTGTTTGTTGAGGCTAATTTACCTTCTATATGGAAATGAGATTGGAATGGGGAGAGGAGGGAGAGATCTGAGTTGTGACATTGATGCGAATTGTCGCAAGCCATTTTAAATATTTCAGGCATGCTGAATCCAATACTGACTTCAATGTTAAATGGAATATTAATAGTAAGACTTTCAGGAAAATATGGCATCCATGTCACCCAGACTACGTGCAAGGGTCCTAAAAGAAGTTGTCATCTTGAAAAAATGCAAACTAATTTGGTTTAAAATGGGTCTGAGACAAGAAATGGAAAAAATCATCGAGCACACCATTTCCTTCGAATTTGCTTAAAGCACAGACAATTCATCAACGTTCTCCGTGTCAACACAGGATTGGCATAAAAGTTAAATGCCACAAAGCATACGTCTGTAGTGCCTCAACGTTTGAAGAAAACATCACTTTGTTGCAGTTCTTCCTGCACTGTCTGGAACAGAATGACCTTGAGCTTTGAGAATTTAATGTAGGAGTAAGTACATTACAAAACCACTCAGCAACAAAATGCCTGAAAATGATCTTAGGAGAATGATTTGAAGGGATTTCAAGTTTTTTTCCCACCTTCCTTACCAGTCGTTCAGGTTGTTTTGCCTGCTTCCCTTTACAGCTGAAGATGCTGACTCTGTTGAGATATGGTTCCACAGGTGTCGGTCATAGAATCATAGAACTTACATTTATCATGGCCAATCCACCTAACCTGCACATCTTTGGACTGTGGGAGGAAACCGGAACACCCAGAGGAAACCCACGCACACACAGGGAGAACGTGCAGACTCCGGACAGACAGTGACCCAAGCCGGGAATTGAACCTGGGACCCTGGAACTGTGAAGCAACTGTGCTAACCACTGTGTTACCATGCTGCATTCTGCACTTCATTGTTCAAGACAGCAGTACACATGTATTATGAATATTGGCAAGATAATTGGCAAAGGGGGCAGGAGTGGGTGGATATCATAGTCCTGACCTCATGCAATACATGCACATGGAGCAAATGTCAATGAATGTTGAAACTAATTATGGACCTCCTACGAGCACACTGGGTGTTATCAGCTAACTCAGCATAGTCCAGGGTTCAAGGCTGGGGCCTTCCTGTCTGTGTGAGTTAGATACTATCTAAACAAATTTACTGAGTTTAACAAGAACTGCCTAATAGTATTATGATTAGTATTACTTTTAAAAACTACCCTAAATGCCTGCTGCCATTTTATTAAGTGATGTGCGCAATGCAATTGACAATGAATGGACAATAGATCTTGTGTCACATGAAGGATTTAAGCTGTTTTCTTAAAATCTCGCATTTGGAGATTGGGACCACTGCTTTCATAACTTTCTGATGTTTCTTGTGCCTCCTACGAACTCTGAAATGATATTTAAAATGCTCTTATACACTTATGAGTGATTGGTGAAAAATATGAAAATAAAGCAATATACAATCTTTCTGATATTATAAAGGTTGAATATCAGGACAGCTGCAAAATTTGAAATCCTCAATGGAAAGATTTATTATTTTAATACCGTTTCAGTAGAGAGAAATTCCAGGAAACATCAATTAATCTCTTTTATGTGCAATCTTTAT
Source organism: Scyliorhinus torazame (assembly GCF_047496885.1). NCBI lineage: Eukaryota > Metazoa > Chordata > Chondrichthyes > Carcharhiniformes > Scyliorhinidae > Scyliorhinus > Scyliorhinus torazame. Next base: position 66,953,437 of record NC_092721.1, on the reverse strand, counting down.
CTATCTCTCATATCTGTACACATTACTTAATAAGATCTTTTTAACCATCAAGATCACCAGCAATGATTTAGATAAATAAGATTTTATCTTATTGCCAGTCCAATGTCTTTTTTAACAGGTTTATGTGTTTTATGGGTAATGCACGCATAACAGAAGGTTATTTGGACCATCATTCCTGTACTACTGAACAACTGTTAGAGTGACGTTGATTGCATGCGTTCCTGAATTTGTTGAGATACTCTTATCCAAACGTTGCTTTATTGGCTGAGAGCAGTAATTTTGCATTGAATTCCTTAAAAAAATCATTTGCTAAAATAAATTGCACATCTAATTTCATTTATCTGTTGGAAGAGAGAAAATGAGAATTAGAAAAAATAGAATTGTTATTATCTACCAATTTTAAGTTTTATACAGGGCATCGGGCCATGGGAACAAAGGAGGCCATTTAGTCCTTCAAGCCTCTACGATCATTCAGTGAGATAATGGCTTACCTGTAACCTAATTTTGTATATCTGTCTTTACACTTACAGGCTGAATTTTGAGCAGACAGTGGCGAACCTCCTTGCGCTTTGTCGGCTTGTCCCACATCCCTTTAACTGAGACAGGATTTCATAGAAAATATGAGCAGGAGTAGCCCATTTGGCCCATTGAGCCTCCTCCACCATTCATTTTGATCATGGTTGATCATCCAACTCAATAAACTGTAACCACTTCTCCCCACATCCTTTGACCCCTTTAACCCCAACAGCTATATCTAACTCCATCTTGAAAACATATACAATGTTTTGGTTTTATCTGCTTTCTGTGGCAGATAATACCACAGGCTCAACATTCTCTGGGTGAAGAAATGTCTCCTTATCTCAGCCCTAAATGTTTATCCCTACATCCTCATACTGTGACCCCTGGTGACCACTGGTTCTGCACCCTTTCCCCTGCCATCAGGAACATCTTTCCTGCATCTACCCTGTCTGGGCCTGTTAGAGTTTTAGAGGTTTCTATAAGATCCCCTCTCATTCTTCTAAACTCCAGCAAATATAATCCCTCCCAACACAATCTCTCCTCATACGTCAGTCCCACCATCCCAGCAAGAGGTTTGGTGAACCTTTGCTGCACTCCCTCTTGATCAAGAATATTCTTCTTCAGATAAGGAGACCAGAACTGCATACAATATTCCAGTAAATCTACACTGCACTACCTCAATATATTCTTCCTGATGTGTGGTCTACCCAGAACTGTTCACAGTACAGTATCTAGATATAGAACCAGGGTTTTGGTGTAGCTGTAGCTTTACTTCTACCCCCTTGTATGATATGTCAGATATGTAGACCAGATTTTGTTAGCCTTTTTGATTATTTTCTGTACCTGCCCATGGCATTTTAGTCCCCATGTTGCTTTGAACCTCCACTGCAACTTTTCACCATTTAGAAAGTATTCTGTTTTATCATTTTTACGTCCAAATGGATGACTTCACATTTTTTTACATTGAAATCCATTTGCCAGTTTTTCCATTCACTTAATCTATTTATGTCTTTTAATTTTCAGCATCCACCTCCACTATTTACAATGATGCTTCTCTTGATGTAATTGGCAAACTTAGATATGTGATTATCTATTCCACCATTGAAGTCAGTCGTGAATGTGGCCAATTGTTGAGCCCCCACACTTGCAGGACAACACTGGTCACATCCTGCCTAATGGATGACCGACCAATTATCCTCACTCTTTGTATCCTTCCGTTTCACCAACGTCTTAACCACACCAATGATTTACTTTCAATTCCATGTGCTTTAACTTTAGCTATCAGGAACTGTATCAAATGTCTTTTTGATGTCCATATTAATAACATTTATAGATATTTCCCCTGAAAATGGCTTCATTGAACTCTTCAAGAATTTAAAAAATATATATATTTTATTCAATATTTAATTTTTTTTATAATTAAACCCAACAAATCATAATTATCAATGCAAAAGGGTACAGTACACACCAAGAATTATAGCAAATATAGGAATAAGCAAGACAGCTGGCACAATGGAACAGTGGTTAGCACGCTGCCTCACAGTGCCAGGGATTGGGTTCAATTCCGGCCTTGAGGCACGGTCTGTGTGGAGTTTGTATGTCTCCCCATGTCTGCATGGGTCTCCTCCAGGTTCTCTGGTTTACACTCACAGTCTAAAGATGTACCGGTTCGGTGGACTGGCCTTAGTGTCCATGGATATGTAGGTTAGATTATGGGGTTACGGGTTAGAGCTGTGTAGATGGGTAAGTAGACATGGGTAGAGTCGGTGCCGACTCGATAGACCGAATGGCCTTCTTCTGCACAATAGTGATTCTATGAACTTCGATGAAGAGGATGAATTTAGAATAACATACTTCAGGAACTAATGCCTACAGTATTGGATCAATTAAAAAACAGACGAGGGGAGAAAAGAGGATAAAGCCATATAAGTCGGAAAGGATAACAACTGAGGTCGCACACCTTTATGTATTGCAAGATCAAGAATTAAAATATGGCTCGCGGGAAACCTAACAGGATAAAATCAGGTAAGGAGGAGTCTACACATTTGGGATAAAGTTCCCATACTTTGCAGAATGCATCAGACTTACAATGGGTCACAGATGTCAGCAATTCTATAAGAATACATTCCATCACTACTTTGTGCCAGTTTTGAATTGAAAGATACTTGTTGGTGATCCAGGAGCATAGATTATTCTTATGAGCTGCAAAAGGTAGGATATTGTACAGACGTTTTTTCATTAGCACCAGTAATACTCCCATCTGGAAGACCCAGAAATAGGAACATGGGATTAAGCTCTAAGGCTCTGCCAAATACCTTATCCAGCTCCCTGACTACACCAGACCAATAGGATTGAATCTTAATACATGTCCTTACGCAATGGATATAATCATCCTCAACTACCAGGCACTTTAAGCACATGGGGGATACAGCAGGATCAAGCCTCTGTCTAAGACGAGGCATGATTTGCAAATGGTGCAGTATATTAAACTGAGTCTCCTTCGTTCTATTGCAAACAGAACCTTTGTTGGCATAATCCCGTATATTAGCCCAAGACTGCTCATCAATGTTAGTTATTAGGGGTGCGATTCTCCGACAACCCACCGGGTCGGAGAATCGGCGGGGGCTGGCACGAATCCCGCCCTCACCGTGTCCTGAATTCTCCGCCACAGAGATTTGGCAAGATTCGCACAGCGCTGGTCGGCGGGAATCGCGTCGGTCGGCAGGCCCACCCCCGGCGATTCTCCGACCCGCGATGGGCCGAAGTACAGCCGCTGTCAACCCTCTCCAGCTGGCGTGGATTAAACCACCTTGTGAACGGCGGGACATGGTGGCACGGGTGGGGACCGGGGTCCTGGGGGAGGGGGGGGGGGCGCGGGGCGATCTGGCCCCCATGGTGGCCTGGCCCGCGATCGGGGCTCACAGATCGGCTGGCGGGCCTGTGCCGTGGGGGCACTCTTTTTCTTGCGCCTTCACCATGGTCTTCACTACGGCGGAGGCGGAAGAGACCCCCTCCCCTGCGCATGCGCGGGGATGATGACAGCAGCCGCTGACGCTCCCGCACATGCGTCGCCCGCCAAAATCCTTTCGGCGCCAGCTGTCCTGGTGCCAAAGGCCTTTCCTGCCAGCCAGTGGATCGGAAACCACTCTGGCGCGGGCCTAGCCCCTCAAGGTAAGGGCTTGGCCCCTAAAAGTGCGGAGACTTACTTTACGCACCTTTGGGGCGGCCCGACGCCAGAGTGATCCGCGCCGTTTTTGGCGCCGGGTAGCGGACATCGCGCCAGTTTGCGGAGAATCCCGCCCCAGGTCTTTTTCTCAAGTGTGCAAAATATCCAATGGAGATGATCTAAAGGGGAAATTAACAAGGGGGAGGGGAGGTTTATCCCTCAGTTCTACCTCTGGCATAGCATCCAACTTTGCAAAATTGATCTTGTAACCGGAGAAGACATTAAATCTGTCCACCGCGTTAATGATAGCGGGAACCAAGACATCCGGCTTTGACACATATAGCTGCAAATAAAGCATGATCTTGTGCTGCTTCTCCCCCCAGCCCAGCCCTGATATGAGGGTGGCCCGCCTAACAGCCTCTGCCAATGGCTCTGTGGTTAACAACAAGGGGAAAAGGAACAGCCTTGTCTAGTCCCTCGCAGCAGTCCAGAATTCTCAGTACTGAAACCATTTGTGAGCACTAGTACCATATGCCTCTGGTAAAAAACCTGAATCCATTTATATTTTCCCCAGCCCAAGACTCTGCAACATATCCACCAGATAATTCTATTCCACCCAACCAACAGCTTTCTCTGTAGTCAAGGAGATCACCAGTCCATCCAGCGCCTGTTTCCGGAAAGCCTGGATCACATTCATCAATCTTTTAACATTATAACTGGAGAACATGTCTTTTATAAATCCAGTTTAGTCTTCCCAAACAATCTCCAGCTATTTAGCCAATACCATAGACAGTTTCAAAACATCGTCCCGAAGAGAGATAGGCCTGTATGAGGCACACTCCTCTGGATCCTTGTCCATCGAAAAATCAGGGAGCCTGTCGATGGCAATACAACTGCCTCAAAAGAATGACAGTACATACCCAGCAATGGCTCCATTAACAAATGTTTAAACTCCCTGCAAAACTCACACCCAAACCCATCTCGCCTGGTGTTTTACCCAGTTGAAGTTCCTTAATGGCTGTAGCCACCTCGCCTTTATAGATAGGAGCATTGAGGACCAAATGCTAATCATCCAAAGTCCTAGGGAGCCTGAAGGAAGAGAGGAAATGCTCCACGCCTGACACCACATCACCAGACTGCTCTGACTCACATATCTCTACATAAAAATCCCCAAATGCTCCATTGATATCCTCAGTCTTCATTAATCTCCCAGTCCATTAATCTCTTCGACGCAGAGAGGAAATAGCTCCAGAGTTCAATTCCCAAACGCATACAGTTTTTGCCTCATAAACATTAGGCTTCTTCGGCCTGCTGCATCAGTTAGGAATCAAGAGCCACCCTAGCGGCATTAGCCTCCTTCAACAATTGCTTGTTAAGGACCTTCCTATACCTCTCCTCAGTATCAGCCAAACAACCCTCCAACCGTTGCTGACTCCAGCATTCTTGTTGGCTGTGTAATAGATAACCAGCCCCCAAGCATAGACCTTTCAGGTCTTCCACAGAGTGGAAGGAGTAAAACCAAAAAGAGAATTAACTTCTAAAAGCATGTGGTGAAGGAGTTATCCTTAAGTACGGAGGCGTCGAACCACCATGAACCCTGGGAGGGTGAGCCCTCAAACAAAACCTCCAGGAAAACGGGATCATACAATCTATAGAACAAGGTGTAGGATAGCCATAGGTACAACGAAATAGTCGATTCTAGTGTGATACTGATGAGGAGCTCAAAAAAGAATGAAATCCTCGTTCGTAGGATGCAGCATTCTCCACACATCCAAGTATAGAATCATAGAATTTACAGTGCAGAAGGAGGCCATTCGGCCCATCGATTCTGCACTGGCTCTTGGAAAGAGCACCCTACCCAAGGTACACACCTCCACCCTATCCCCATAACCCAGTAACCCCACCCAACACTAAGGGCAATTTTGGACACTAAGGGCAATTTATCATGGCCAATCCACCTAACCTGCACATCTTTGGACTGTGGGAGGAAACCGGAGCACCCGGAGGAAACCCACGGACAGACAGGGAGAACATGCAGACTCCGCACAGACAGTGACCCAAGCTGGAATCGAACCTGGGACCCTGGAGCTGTGAAGCAATTGCGCTATCCACAAGGCTGCCGTGCTGCTCCCAAGTATCCTACTTGGTCACACACCGAAACTGGTGGGGGGATTTCTGTTAACCAGGAGCTTGTCGAACCAGGGGTTCGGCTCACAATTAAAGTCACTGCCACGAAACAGTTCACTGAGGCAAACTCTGTAAAGTTCAAAAGAACCTTAGTGACAAACTCCGGTAAGTAACTCGGTTGGCCATAAACATTTATACATTCTCCGTGCACTAGCCCCTTAACAATCGCACATCTGCCACCCCTATCCCGAACACAGTTCTCCACCTTCAAGGGGACATTCTTGTTGACCGGATTTGCCATGCCCCTACTGCTCATCGAAAAAGAGGCAAAAAAAGACCTACCGCACCCAATCCCGCCTTACCTTTAAGTGTTCCTTGTCATCCAAGTGAGTCTCATGTAACAAGACGATGTCCACTTTCTTCTTCTTAGAATAGAGGATCTTTTTCCTTCAAAAAGGATGATGAATTCCATGAGCAAAGATTAAAATTAGTTACTACCATTGCATTGACTACTGGAAAAAATGTTTGACAGGAATTTTGCGCCACATTCGGACATGCGCCCTAACCCTACCCCATCTCAATTTACACTAGAGGCGCCAGAATATCCCTAATACATTCCTCTCTTGTATGAAAGGCCTGTCTGGACCAGTGCAGGATATAGTCAACAATATAGAGACCTCAACAAAGCAAAAATGCAAAAGATTCACAAATACAATAGTTCTAAAGGGACATTCCTCAGCAAGAGTGAGGACTCATAGGTTTAACCCTACGGCCAAATTGTTATTACCATCAGGATACAAGCAATAATGAAGCGAGAAAAAAGCCAACAAGAGAATGGGAATCAAATGCCCCTCCCACATTTTAAGCCCACCCATGAAGATCCAAATCCAGCAATGGCACCACTTGGTTCTTTTAAAAAAAATTTAGAGTACCCAATTATTTTGTCCAATTAAGGGGCAAATTATCGTGGCCAAACCACCTACCCTGCACATCTTTAGGTTCTGGGGATGAAATCCATGCAGACACGGGGAGAATGTGCAAACTCCACACAGACAGTGACCCAGGGACGGGATTCGAACCCGGGTCATTAGCGCCACAGTTCCAGTGCTAACCACTGTGCCACATGTCACCCCTTGCACCACTTGGTTCTACCATGATTAAGACACGAATAACAAGAAAAAAAACTATGGATAATCAGCATGTGGAACAGCTATCATGAATAATGATAATAAAAATCCCCTAAGGACAAGAAGCAGACATTTATTGCAGTGCTCAAATGTTAACACCTCCTGTTAAAAAGGATATGTAAAAATAAAGTCATACAAACATCAACATGATAGGGAGAAATTTCGGATTTAAATTAAAAAATTTCCAATCTGCAGATTCACAGTCCAACTCCTTACACTCCATGGAGTTAACTTCAAATTTAAACCAAGCCCCAACACCTCACCTACATCACTGCCGGAAAGCCCTGGAGAAAGAAAATCCTTGCCCCTTTGTAGAGCCAAACTTTGCCATGCTTTGCTGTCTCCAAGACCTGCTGGTGATCGTTAAAATTCTGGAAGTGAATGATTATAGGCCTGAACCATTGATTGACCATTAGCCTCAAAGATGGGATACAATGCACCATTTCCAATTTGAAAAGCCCAGCCTTCACTTGCAGCTTAAGAAAATGTGGCCTCCAGTTGTCATTGAAAGTAAATAGGAGCCTTGCCCACCACTGCTTCTGGGAGACCGTCAATGCGGATATTCGGGGCGAATTCTCCAATAAAACGCTGGCGAATCACTCTGGAATTTCCTGATGAAAGTCCTGAGTGATTCTCCTACCTGCAGGGGGCTAGCAGGGCCCCGGTGTGCTTCTCACAACTCTGGCTGCGGATACGGGGCCCCGCACTTTCGGTCGGGAGTCTGCGCATGCGCACGGCGGCGGCCTGCTGCGGCCGCCCTGTGGGACATGGTGGACTCAGTCCGCGGAGTGGCACCAGAAATGTAGGGCCCCCCCCCCCAAGATCGTGCACGCACGCGCGTCCGTGACGCCCGATCGCCCCCTGGCCATCCATGAACTGCCCAGCCCCCCCCCCACCAGTGATCGATTCCCCTGCCCCCGATCAGGGTGGCTGTGGACTGAGTCCGCAAAAGCCACCGGCTGTTCCCACACCGTCGGGAACTCGGCCAGTTTTCCTCGGAGAATCGCAAGGGCGGCATTTGTCAATGACCCCCTACCTGCGCCACGTAATTCGCGCGCGCGTAATTCGCGCGCACGTAATTCGCGAGCAATTCTCCAGGGACCGGAGAATCGCGGGAGCGGCGTTGGACCGGATTTCGGCGTAAACGCTCAATCTCTGCCCCGCGCCAATCACGATTTCGGCGCGGAGGCTCGGAGAATCCAGTCCTCTGCCTCCGACCTTGGTTCTCCAAATTTTCCAGGATTTCTGACATGCCACATAGCTGGCATTCCAAGGATTAAATCCGAGGTTCTGCTGAAGAAGCAACATTTTTGATGTTCAGGATTCTTTCCTCTGTTTTGTCAAGCCTTTTATTAATATTCTGCAGCTTGTCCTCATGGGCTCTTAGATTCTGTGACAGAAAATCTATTACTCAGGTAATGTTTGCTGCCATCGTTTTCAACACCTCAGAGAGCGCTGCGTGGAGAGGCTGCTGGAGGATCAAGTCGCCATATTGAAAAGGCAGCTCCATCCTCGCCGAATCAGACTGCACCCTTTTATCACCGGGTTTCTTCATATTTTTTGGCATTTTCTCACCAATACTAATCCAGAGGTTTTCCAGGGACATACTACCAAATATTAACTTTCGGATTCGGCAAACATGTGCCGGGCAAACAGGATAAAAGATGGATTATAAAGAAAGAGGTGCAGTACGCACGGAAAAGCTGCTATTCCTGTGCCCACATCACTTGGTCCCTCCTCTTCAACAAATTTAATCAGCTTCATCAGGCACAACCACCCCTTTCCAAATCCGTGTTGGTTATTTCTGATCAGATGGAGATTTTCCAAAGGACACGGCCTTTAGATCTCAATACGGGCAGGCGTAGAAGTGAGTGAGTGCTAAAAATTGCACTGCCACTTATGTGCCAGTTTTCTGCACCTGGTGGCATTCTTCTGAAGGGAAAGCTGGGACCCAAAAGCATGCCTGGTTTGGGAATGAGACCAATTCATGTCATTAGCGAGTTTATTGTCAGCTCATGAAGGAGCAGTGTAGGATTCTGATGGGGCATTCGGGATGGACGTTCATCAGGAACAGACCAGATGGACAGAAGCAGTAACACAGTGAGGAGTCAGTCATGGCCGCACCACACTATTAGGTGGGCTCATAAAAGGGAGCACAACTGAGAGAGATACTCAGCTATGAGCAGGCAAATGACATTGGGTGTGTAGAGGTTGCGGGGAGGGAGAACCTTGGTGGCATCTCACAAACAACTGTGCATCACTGCATTACACCAGTGACTGATGTTCTATTTGTGAAAGGTGGGCAGTACCTTCAATTTATGTAAGACGATAGTGGGTTTTCCACCATTGCTGAATTCCCTCAGGTAAAGAACATCATTGATTACTCAAGAGTGGCCATCAAGGTACCCAGTGATAGGCTAGTGTTGCTCTCTTTAGTTGGCTCTGAATATGGCGGTCAATATGGTCACCTTCCTTAATCCTACTTATGTTTGCTCTAGAGTTGCCAGGTATCTTTCGATACCGCCACAAGGTTCAAACCCGAATACTGATCAAAGAGCCAATACACCAGTTAGTTAGTTCAAAGTCAATACTATTTATTTACACACACAGTAATATCTACTCAAGCACAAAATACTACAGACTAAACTATCACTACTGCTAATGCCTATACTTAGCTTCGGGCGCCCACTTAGTCAGAGGAACAATGGCCTTTGTTCGGTTCTGAGGCTGCTGAGGTCGAAGTGGTAGAGGGGAAACAGCTAAGGTCGTCCGTCTGGTAGTGAGCGTTGACCTTGGACTTACTTGCTTCTGGTGTAGCTGGTGGAAGGATCTCTCCGCTGTGAGAGCCGATTCCAAGAGAGCGATTCTCTCTTAGGGCCTTCTTCTTATACCTGAAGGGGGCTTCGCATGCTTTTGGGCGGGCCTTGAATTTGGCCCCAATTAATTGGACCGCATCTTGATCATCCGCATTGATCCTGACCAATAAAGGGGTGGGTGCCCTGATGGCCGGGCCTGTTCTAGGTGGCCGTTGGCCTGCTTTGTTTTCTGCTTTCGGTTTGGGGAACTGGCGCCGCACGATCTGGGGCCAGATCGCTTACTTAAGTATCTTCCTTTGTTCCCGGAGATGGGCCATCCATATGCTAATGTGCTTACAGTTTCAGTCTTGTCTGGGAGCTGTGGCTCCAATATTCAGACAGGCTCTGTGCCTACCTGCTTTCTTAGCATTGTCCATTTTTCCCTGCAATCTTTGCAAATGTCCATTTTGTATTCTGGAAGTGGCCATCCCAGATGGCTCCAAACCCTCCTTGTGATCCTCAATGCGAAGCGTGAAGGATCAAATAACCGCGGCATCTTCGTTCTCCTCCCAATTGGGCACCCATAAGCACTTCATAGGCTCTACACTGCTCTGTCCTCTGAATTGCAACTTTTACCTAAATTATTTATGTACATTCATCATTATAAAATTCTACGGGGCGCTATGACATTCAGGCATGCATTACAAAATAAAAAAACTGGAACCTCTAACTATCCTTAACTAAACTATCCTTACTCAAACAATCAAAATAATTTATAACATTTTAAACTGTACAATAGCAGCAACACAGGTCTCTCTGGCTTGGCAGTCAAGCACAGAGTTTTACATTTCTTTTTATTGGAACAAACAAAATCCACACAAAAACGGGTGCACTTTAATTCAATTGAAGGCGTTGGGGGATTTGTTGAAGTCTGAAAATAGGGGATTTGAGGGTGTATATCGGAGTGCGAGTGCGGGAGGATTTCCTCTGCCATTTCCTCAGTCTTAGAGTCTGAACGACACTGCAGAGTATCGCAAGTACTAATAGTGATTCCACAACGTAGGATAGGGAATACCAGGTGATGAACCGGTCACACCAGGTCGGTGTACTGGTAACTATCTTGGGGTTTAGTGTATGGCAGTGGTGGGAAACATTCACGGCCTGCGTGGTAGGGGTCAGGGGGGTAACATCCGCGTGCAACTGGAGGGATCCCGCTAAGATCCAACTGTAGAGCATGATGGTAGTCTTCATCTTTCCTTCTTTCTGTCTTCTTTTCTTCTTCTGAGGTTCTTGAGGGTCCCAAGTTCTATGGACACAAGCATAATTTCTGTTATTATCTTGTTTAAGATCTCGTCTGTCTGTCTGACTATCTGTCCTTTATTGCCAATTACCCATTATAATTGGTCACCATCTGTGACTCCCTCATTTTTAAAAAAAACAAATATTTTGGACAAGACATCTGAGAAAAAACTGACACAGTGTGAGCCATCTCGCAGTCTGTGCAATCTACCATCCCAGTGATCGAGGATTTAAATAGCATTTGGAAGCAGCCTAAGGGTTGCCATAAAGAAAGAAAAGAGTTTTGAACTTAGAGAGCCAAAATGGGGTGCGTATGGGCCGCGGCGGGTAAGAATGGGTGGAATCCCCGGGTAGGATGGTGATCAGTGCCGTATGTGCTCCCCTATGGGCTAAAAGGGGCCATGAAATATCTTTGGCTAACAGGGTTAAGGAAAATCCCAAAGCCTTTTATTCGGATACAAGAAAGAGCAAGAGGGTAACTAGAGAAAGGATTGGCCCACTCAAAGACAAAAGAGAGAATTTATGAGTGGAGTCAGAGGAAATGGGTGAGATTTTTAATGAGTACTTTGCATCGGTATTCACCAAGGAGAGGGACATGACGGATGTTGAGGCTAGGGATGGATGTTTAAATACTCTAGGTCAAGTCGGCATAAGGAAGGGGGTAGCTTTGGGTATTCTAAAAGGCATTGAGGTGGACAAGTCCCCAAGTCCGGATGGGATCTATCCCAGGTTACTGAGGGAAGCGAGGGATGAAATAGCTGGGGCCTTAACAGATATCTTTGCAGCATCCTTGAGCACGCGTGAGGTCCCGGAGGACTGGAGAATTGCTAATGTTGTCCCTTTGTTTAAGAAGGGTAGCAGGGATAATCCATGAAATTATAGACCTGTGAGCTTGACGTCAGTGGTAGGCAAACTGTTGGAGAAGATACTGAGGGATAGGATCTATTCACATTTGGAAGAAAATAGACTTATCAGTGATAGGCAGCATGGTTTTGTGCAGGGAAGGTCATGTCTTACAAACCGAATAGAATTCTTTGAGGAAGTGACAAAATTAATTGATGAGGGAAGGGCTGTAGATGTCATATACATAGACTTCAGTAAGGCGTTTGATAAAGTTTCCCATGGCAGTTTGATGGAAAAAGCTAAGTCGTATGAGGTTCAGGGAATACTAGCTAGATGGATAAAGAACTGGTTGGGCAACAGGAGACAGAGAGTGGTGGTGGAAGGGAGTGTCTCAAAATGGAGAAAGGTGACGAGTGGTGTTCCACAGGGATCCGTGCTCGGACCACTGTGGTTTGTGATATACGTAAATGATCTGGACGAAAGTATAGGTGGTCTGATTAGCAAGTTTGCAGATGATACTAAGATTGGTGGAGTTGCAGATAGCAAGGAGGACTGTCAGAGAATACAGCAAATTATAGATAGATTGGAGAGTTGGGCAGAGAAATGACAGATGGTGTTCAATCCAGGCAAATGCGAGGTGAAGCATTTTGGAAGATCTAATTCAAGAGCGGACTATACGGTCAATGGAAGAGTCCTGGGGAAGATTGATGTACAGAGAGATCTGGGAGTTCAGGTCCATTGTACCCTGAAGGTGGCAACGCAGGTCGATAGAGTGGTCAAGAAGGCATACAGCATGCTTGCCTTCATCGGACGGGGTATTGAGTACAAGAGTCGGCAGGTCATGTTACAGTTGTATAGGACTTTGGTTAGGCCACATTTGGAATACTGCGTGCAGTTCTGGTCGCCACATTACCAGAAGGATGCGGATGCTTCAGAGAGGGTGCAGACGAGGTTCACCAGGATGTTGCCTGGTATGGAGTGTGCAAGCTATGAAGAAAGGTTGACTAGATTAGGATTGTTTTCATTGGAAAGACGGAGGTTGAGGGGGGACCTGATTGAGGTCTACAAAATTATGAGAGGTATGGACAGGGTGGATAGCAACAAGCTTTTTCCAAGAGTGGGGGTGTCAATTACAAGGGGTCACGATTTCAAGGTGAGAGGAGGAAAGTTTAAGGGAGATGTGCGTGGAAAGTTTTTTACGCAGAGGGTGGTGGGTGCCTGGACCACTTTGCCAGCGGAGGTGGTAGAGGCGGGCCCGATAGCATCATTTAAGATGCATCTAGACAGATATATGAACGGGCGGGGAACAGAGGGAAGTACATCCTTGGAAAATAGAAGACAGGTTTAGATAAACGATCTGGATCGGCGCCTGCTGGGAGGGCCGAAGGGCCTGTTCCTGTGCTATAATTTTCTTTGTTCTTTGTTCTTTGTATTATGTCTAGTGGAGATGATCTCACACTCATGTGGGGTACCTGCATATTGTAAATTATCGGCTAGGAAAGTGTGGGTCTTGGTTCTCTTAACTGTTATGTCCTGTCCCTGTAAAAGAAGGGTCCAACGGGATGCGCGGATTTGGCTGACTGTGCCATCCTTAAGTCGACCATCTAGTAGTAGCTGTGTTGGGGTGTGTTCAGTGTGATGGGGTTGAGTCCTGTAATGTAGGCCAAGTACTGTACTGCCCAAAAAGCTGCGAGCAGGTGCTTTCACAGGCAGAAAATCCTTGCTCGACTGGATCAAACACGCCTGAGGCATATGCCACGGGGCCTAATCGATCATGTTGTTCCTGGAGGAGCACGGCCGAAAGGGTTCAGTCGGTACTTGCAACTTCAATTGCGTATGGGGAAAGTGGATCTGGGACCTGTAATGTGGGGGCTGTGCTGAGGGCTCTTTTCAAAGCATCCACGGCATCCACGTGCTGTGGAAGCCATTCCCAAGGTGCTTGTTTCTTGAGAGGTTCTGCTAAGGGCGCTGCTTTTGTGGCGAAACCGTCGATATGGTTTCGGCAGTAGCCAACCAGTCTTAGAAATGACCGGAGGGCTGTTACGTTATGGGGAAGGGGCAATTTGACGATCGAGTCAATTCTCTTTTGCTCGATCTTGCACTTACCATGCGTGATTACTGTACCCAAGTAAATCACTTTTTCCTGCAAAATCTGGGCCTTCTTGGGGTTCACTTTACATCCAATCTGTTGTAGGAGTCCTATAAGTTCGGCGAGAAGCGAAATGTGCTCTCCCTTTGTGTCCGTCTGTAGTAGCAGATCATCTACATATTGGACCAGACAATCGGGTCGGGAAAATTTAGCTAATCCATTTGCCAGCTGTCGGTGGAAAATGTAGAGGGAGTTGTGGAAGCCTTGTGGAAGGCATGTCCACGTATATTGTTGTCCCTAGAATGTGAATGCAAATTTATATTGGCACACTTTATCCAATGGAATGGACCGAAAGCTGTTGCTAATGTCCAAAACCAAAATTTTTTTTGACTGGAGTCCCTGTTTGAGCATGGTCTCGGGACTCGTGGCTATGGTGGGGGCTGCTGCTGGGGTTACTTTGTTCAGTTCCCGGGAATTAATGGTCAGTCGCCTTGATCCATCGGGTTTACTAACGGGCCAAATTGGTGCATTATTCGTGGGGCTACTGATCGGAGTACGCCTTGATCAAGCAGACTCTGTATCACTTTGGAGATTTATCCCTCTGCTTCTTGGGGAAAACCGTACTGCTTTTGGGGTCTGGGGTCGGGACCTGTAATATTCACTAAGCCAGCGATCTTGCCACAGTCATGCTTGTGCTGTGCAAATGCTGCTTTGTGTTGCTGCAGGACTTCCCTAACTTGTTTGTCCTGACTAATGGCTCGAGGGTCGAACCAGAAGTCTCCTACTGTGCTGATTCTATTTTGATACTCTCCAACTGTGAGCGTGGCGGAGGCTTGTGCTGCCTTTGCCATTCTCCACACACATTTATTTACCGGGTCAACTGATAGATTGTGGGAGCTCATAAAGTCCATTCCTAAGATGTGTTCGGCTGTCTGGAGTTGATCGACCAGAACTACGGGGTGTTTAGTTTTAATATTCCCTATCTGGATTGCTATAGGGGCTGTGATGTGTCCCTGCTGTAAATGACCTGTAAAACCGTTGAGTGTAATGGTGTCGGTTGTGGGCCACGTGTCTTGCTGAAACATCGTGGAGGAATTGGGCGTGGTGCGGGACCCTCCTGTCTCCCAAAGGAATTCTACGGGGTGTCCCCGTACTGTGCCTGCCACTACCGGTCTACCGGACTTGTCCCAAAGGGTGTCGCAGACCCAAGTTGGGAAGTCCGAACACCATCAGTCGGTGCCGTTCATATCTGTGTTCTAAGAACGTGCGCTAACTCTTTGCCCTATTCTCATTTAGGGTGCCTGTCTGTTGGTTTCTCTGCTGCTTCTGGGGTGCATTGTACTCTTGTGAGTAGTGTCCTAATTGTCCACAATTGTAACATTCCTGGGATTTGGGTTGCTGTGGGCTGTTCCTGCCCTCATTTACCCATGCGGGGTTCTGGTGCACCCTAACTGGATGCATGTCTGCCTGTTCTTCCTCTGCTCTACCAAATGCGGTTTTGCCTTTGATGGACTGTTCCCAAGAGCGGGACAATCTTTTCAAAACCCATTTCACATTGTGGGCCTCGTCTGAGGGGTCGTAATTTGTCCTGCCTCTGTCGCCATATTATCTGGGGACAAATGGGCACGGGCTAACTCTCCAAATACCACTGTAAAATGAATCCACAAGCATCCAGCAAACGCTGTGGGATGCTCTGTCTTTTTCTGCCTACATTTGTTTCGGCCTTCTACGGGCTCTCCTTTGTTATAGCCGATCGCATCTAGGATTCCTGTGTACATTTCTTGGAATGTGCCTCCTCCTACATTCTGTGAGTCGGGAAGGGCTGCCACGACTGAAGGGTCGAGGCTTAAAACTGTGAGCTTCACTTGCTCCTTTTCATCTAGGCCATACATGGTCGCCTGCTGTTTTACTCCAGCAAAGAATTGGTGGGGGTCCGATGTAGGTAGGAACGGTGTAATTTTATCACACGCGTCCCGTAATTGGGTTACGGTTAACGGGATCGTGTACAGGAAATCTGGGTCTCCTTCTGTTGTGGCCCTGCGCCAGGTTACAGGGTTCATAGGGGTGTGTTCTGCCTGTGCAATCGGGGGTTGGGGTGCCTTTCGTTTCTGGGGTTTTTCCTGTGTACATGTCCCATGTACATATCTGTGGGCAGTCTCATTTAACTCCTGCCAATTGGAGCCATTTTCCTGGTCTAACTAAAATGAAATGAAAATCGCTTATTGTCACGAGTAGGCTTCAATGAAGTTACTGTGAAAAGCCCCTTGTCGCCACATTCTGGCGCCTGTTCGGGGTCCAAACGTGCTCTGAAACCCATTCTGAACGGAAAGCAGAGATTGCAATTCTGCAATGTCCTTCCGGCACTTTGCGTGATCTACCGAGCTCTGCCTTTGTTCCATTGTAGAAGTGTGGAGTGCTCGTAGGGCTGCTTTTAAGTTCCAATGTTTCTGCAACTGATCAAACTGTTGTTCGGTTTCCTGTCTTACCAAGATCGCGTGTTGCGTGTCTTGTAAGACCTTATCATATTGGGTCTGAAAACTACTCAAATGGGCGAGACAAGACTGGTGTGCCAGCTTGGCATCAGCCATCTCCTTGTCCCTCGCCGCTAACTGCTCTCTCAATTCCCTGTTCTCCTTCCCAAATTCACTCACATCTCCTTCACTATTCCTGTCTCTCTACTCAATCTCTCTACGGAGCGTCCTAACGACCTCCTCTGTGCCTCGCAATTGTGCCAAGCAGAACACGATTGCCATCGGCTTGCAAACTTTCCCTGAGCTCTTCTTATGGATCTCTGTCAGGTTCTCCCACCAAGTATGCCCTATACTTCCGGGACCTGTTTCATCATTGTCGCAGAATTCACTCTAAAGGGGCCATCCTTTCCCTTTGAGATATTTTCTGATCTCTTCTTCCCATACGGGACACTGTCCTACTCTACTGGTCGCTGCAACCTCAAATTCCTGGGGGTTCATAAGGCCATTGCCTTCATTGCCATTTTTCTCTATCTCTGGGTTTTCTACCGAATTTGGAACAGGGGGTGGTAAAGTGGTGATGTAAACACGGGTACGGCTTACGCTAGTTTCCGACCTACAAAACTCCCGACAGTTTTACGCAACAAAATCTCTCAGGTTTACCTTATATCCCTGTTAGTACGCATGCATTAACACACTTCCGAATCTTGGAGGTTTGGTCAGTATTGTTCTTACACTTGTGGTTTTTCTGTTTCCAATTGGATTCCAATTCAAATTTGGGTTCTCTCGGAGTGACTAGGCCACTTCTAGGTCATGTCCCGGCGGAGTCGCCAGTAAATGGTGCTCTCTTTGGTTGGCTCTGAATATGGTCGCCTTCCTTAAATCCTAATTATGTTTGCGCTAGAGTTGCCAGGTATCTTTCGATACCGCCACAAGGTTCAAACCCGAATACCGATCAAAGAGCCAATACACCAGTTAGTTAGTTCAGAGTCAATACTATTTATTTACACACACAGTAATATCTACTCATGCACAAAATACTACAGACTAAAGTATCACTTCTGCTAAAGCCTCTACTTAGCTTTGGGTGCCAACCCAGTCAGAGGAACAATGGCCATTGTTCGGTTCTGAGGCTGCTGGGATCGAAGTGGTAGAGGGGAAACAGCTAAAGTCATCCATCTGGTAGCGAGCGTTGACCTTGGACTTACTTGCTTCTGGTGCAGCTGGTGGACGGGTCTCTCCGCTGTGAGAGCCGATTCCAAGAGAGCGATTCTCTCTCGGGGCCTTCTTCTTATACCCAGAGGGGCTTCACACGCTTTTGGGTGGGCCTTGAACTTGGCCCCAATCAATTGGACCGCATCTTGATCATCCGCATTGATCCTGACCAATAAAGGGGTGGGTACCCTGATGGCCGGGCCTGTCCTAGGTGGCCGTTGACCTGCTTTGTTTTCTGCTTTCGGTTTGGGGAACTGGCGCCGCGAGGTCTGAGGCCTGATCGGTTACTCAAGTATCTTCTTTTGTTCCTGGATTTGGGCCATCCATATGCTAATGTGCCTACAGTTACAGTCTTGTCTGGGAGCTGCGGGTCCAATATGCAGACAGGCTCTGTGCCTGCTTGCTTTCTTAACATTGTCCATTTTTCCCTGCAATCTTTGCAACTGTCCATTTTGTATTCTGGAAGTGGCCATCCCAGATGGCTACACTAGTGGGATCCATCAAGAGATTCTACTCCCTCAATGTTCAACTGGGCTGTGACCAGAACAAGAGCTTTTTGCATGTGTGCACTTGATTTCTGAGTAGCTGCCATGACTTCTTCATCCTCCGGTGCCGCAGCTCTTCATCCACCATCCAAACAAAGGGACAAATGCTATGTTCCGAAGAGACGGCTGATCATCCCTTCCAAAGACAGAGGCACAGAGGGGCGACACCTGAAGGTATCTGCTCACAAGGCCCACGACTGAGCAGACCATTGGGTTTCTGAAGATCTGGTTCTGGTAGCTGGACAAGTTGAATGGTACCCAGCAGTACACTACTGCAACAGTCTTGAACATTGTAGTATTCGGCTGCACTCTCCATAATATGGCTCTCCAGAGAGACCTGGACCTTGAAGAGGCTGAGGCCGTGGAATGTCACAGCTCAGAAAGAGGAGAATCAGGTGATGGAAGAGGAGGAAGATGCAGAACATAGAGGTGTCCCAGCCACCCAGAGAGGTGCCCAGGTCCAATACAGAACTGGTGGGTTGCGTCTGGATGATGCCAATCCAAGGGCATCTGATCCAGGCATGTTTCATCTGAGCCTTCTAACACAGGAGGGCAGCATGTGCTGTGACTGATTTTGGGCTGGCTGTAAAAACCCTTTCCTCCTCTGAGCTGCTTCAGCCTCACTCACCTCCTCCCAAACACTTAGAACCTGCGCTCTTCATCCATTGCCTATCTAATCCTATGTAATCATGTTTTTATGACATGATAGTGCTTGTTCGGTGATTTCAGTTTTTCTCGAGTGCCCCGTGTGCTGCTCCACATCTGAACCTATGAGAGGCACAAGAAGAGAGCATGTGAACAAGCACTTGAGAACCAAAATCTCTGCAATGCTGAGGCTCCCTGCTGCAGCTGAGTCCTTTAACATGCTGTCGGACAGGGAGGAGTGCCCTTCAGCTACAGATTGAAATATAATTTCTCCCTTTTTCTCTAGGAATGCCTTTCACTCCTTCTTCACATGCAGGACCACCTTTGCGATCTCCATGGCTTCTCCCTCCATGAGAGTTACAACCTGGAGACTGGGCATTGCTCTTCCTCTCCGAGCCTTTTCTCTGGCATTGTCACAGAATTACACAATTGTTACAGCATGAAAGGAGGCCATTCGGCCCAGCGTGTCTGTACTGGCTCTTCGAATGAGCATCTGCACTGGCTCTTCGAATGAGCAATCTGCCAAATGCCATTAACGAGCCTTCTTTCTGTGACCATATTCTTTCTTTGTAGATAATAATCCAATTCCTTCTTTGATGCCTTGATTGAATTTCCCTCACCACATTCTCAGGCAGAGCATTCCAGACCTTAAACACGAGCTGCGCAAAAACGTTTCTTCTCATGTCTCCATTGGCTTCTTTTGCCAATTACCTTAAATCTGCTTCCTCTCATTCTCAACCTTTCCACCAGTGAGAACGGTTTCTCCCTAACTTCTCTGTCCAGCTCCCACCTGCTTTTGAATACCTCAGTCAAACCTCTCAGTCTTTCCGTCGCCAAGGAAAAGAATTCCAACTTCTCCAATCTATGGGACCGAGGTTCCTCATCCCTGACTTCTTTCTGTGACCATATTCTCCTGACTTTTTTCCGCACTCTTTCTGATGCCTTCATATCTTCACTGAAGTATGGCACCAGAACTGTGTGGAGATCAAACCAGTGTTTTCATAGAATCATGGAATCCCTGCAGTGTAGAAGGAGGCCATTCGGCCCATTGAGTCTGCACCGACCCTCTGAAAGAGCACCCTACCCAAGTCCAGGCCCACTCCCTGCCCTATTCCTGTAATCCCTCCTAACCTGTGCACCACTGGACACAAAGGAGCAATCTTATCATGGCCAATACACCTAATCTTTTTTTCCTAAATTTAGAGTACCCAATTACTCTTTCCAATTAAGGGGCAATTTGATGTGGCCAATCCACCTATCCTGCAGATCTTTGGGTTGTGGGGGTGAAACCCACGCAGACGCGGGGAGAATGTGCAAACTCCTCACGGACAGTGACTCAGGGCCGGGATTCGAACCCGGGTCCTCAGCGCCGTAGGCAGCAATGCTAACCACTGTGCCATTGTGCTGCCCCAATACACCTAATCTGCCCATCTTTGGACTGTGGGAGGAAAACGGAGCACCTGGAGGAAACCCACGCAGACACGGTGAAAAAGTGCAAGTTTCACACAGCCAGTAACCCAACGCCAGAATTGAACCCGGGTACCTTGCGCTGTGAGCAGCAGTGCTAACTACTGTGTAACTGTGCTGCCCTAACACACTTTTCTACAAGTTTAGCATAATGTCTTTGTTCCTACTTTCCTATTTGTTCTGAGATGATCCTTCTATCCTGGTCCCCAACCATGGGCCTTGGTTCTGAAAGAAACTGGAGACCTGCTCTTGTATCTGCTTAACACTTATAAGGAGTATTACACTTAAACAGGTACAGAGTAATCATTTTACTCCCAGACATAGGGCGCGATTCTCCGGCCTCGTTACGCACTGGCTGCCTTATGGCTGACTCTCTGAGATCCTCGGGGGAACAGGACATCCTTGCTGGCCTCCACGCCATCTCGCAGCCTCCCTCGGTCAGCACCCCCGAATCGTAGGACCGGTCTCCTCGGTGCCATTATTGTGAGAAGGCTGGAGGTGGCTGAGCAAGTGCAGCTTAAGTACTGCTCAACTTTGTTAGCGGGGAGCTGGCGAGCGCAGCCCCAGGGAATAAGCTGGCTCGCCTTTATTTGCGACAAGAAGCCCGTGAGGCCTCGGTAAGTGGATTAATTAACTTTCAATTGTGTTGCCGGCCTCACTGGGCCGAGCACCAGGAAGCTGTCACCAATTCCCACTCGCTACCACACTTAGAAATTCTTCCGGAGAATTGCGCCCATAGTCTTCCAACCTCTGTCTTTCGACAGACTAACACATGACTGACTGAAAACAGTGCCATATCATCATCTATGTCAAATTTGTGTAACCCTTTCGCATGGGGGGGGACCACATTTCAACTTTTTAATCACTCAAGTGGCCGATGAGCAAATTTCAGCAAGATTTGGCACATTATGGCTGCTATTCTCCCCCCCCCCCCCCCCCCCAACGCCGGGTGGGAGAATATGCGGGGCGCCGTGCGAATCGCGCCACGCCGCCCTGAGCCCCGCACGCAATTCTCCCACCCCCCCGGAAACCAGCGGCACGCAATTCGCACCGGGCCGCTCGGAGAACCGGCGAGCGGCGATTCTCCGGCCCGGATGGACCGAATGGCCACAGGTTCCCGCCGGCGCCGTCCACCCCTGGTCATTGCCGGTGGGAACGCTGCGGGAATGCTGGGGGGGCGGCCTGTGGGGGAGGGAGGCGGGCTCCTTCACCGGGGTGGCCTCCGATGGGGTCTGGCCCGCGATCGGGGCCCACCGCTCATCGGGCCGGCCTCTTCCCCCCCGGGCCTACCTCCTTCCGCGCGCGGCACCAGACCACCGGCGCCATGGTGGTGAGGGGCCGGCATGCGTAAGACGTTCCCCACGCATGCACAGGATGGTGCGGCCCAACTGCGCATGCGCAGGATTGGGCTGCCCCAACTGCGCATGCGTGGGTTAGCGCGGCGCCCATGTGGTGCCGCGTAAGGACGCTGGTGCGGCATGAACCGCTCCAGCGCCATGCTGGCCCCCTGTGGGGACCAGAATAGGTCATGCCCGGGCCCTGTTTGCGCCATTGTGAAACGCAACGGCGTTCACGATGGCGCGAACACTTGGCCTCCATATTGGAGAATCACCCCCTATATCTGCATGTTTTTTCAAAAAAGCTGACGTATGAAACAAAACAACATGCTGAGCAATAAAATGGGCTGGTTTAGCTCAATGGGCTGGCTTAGCTCAGTGGACTAGACAGCTGGTTTGTAATGCAGAACAAGGCCAGCAGCGCGGGTTCAATTCCCGTACCAGCCTACCTGAACAGACGCCGAAATGTGGTGACTAGTGGCATTTCGCGGTAACTTCATACTTGTGACAATAAAAGGTTAATATTATTATTAGGAGGTAGCAGTCAGAAGGCATCCTCAACCTCTGCTGTAAATGCCGGGCATACCCTCAGGCAGAGTAAAAAAGGTGACAAGTGTGAGAATGCAGGACTGAGGGTATTGTACCTTAATGCACGCCGTATACGGAATGCGCGCAGTGCATGGAACAAAATAAATGAGCTTGTTGCGCACATTGAAATTGGCCAGTACGTTGTTGTGGGCATCACAGAGACGTGGCTGCAAGGGGATCTAAATATGCAAAGACATGTGTCCTATCGAAAGGACAAGCAGATGGGCAAAGGGGGCGGGATTGAATTGTTAGTAAGGAATGAAGTTAAATCGATAGCAAGGAGCGATATAGAATCAGAAGGCATAGAATCTCTGTGGGTAGAGTTGAGGAATCACAAAGATAAAAAGACTCTGATGGGAGTTATGTCCAGGCCCCCTAGCAGTAGTCAGGATGTGGGGCAGAAAATAAATCAGGAGACAGATAAAGCATGTAAAAAAGGCAATATCACAATAATTATGGGGGACTTCAATATGCTCGTGGACTGGGAAAATCAGGTTGGGAATGGATCCCAAGAAAAGGAATTTGTGGAATGTTTAAGAGATGGTTTTTTGGAGCAGCTTGTGACAGAGCCTACGAGAGAACAGGCAATTCTGGATTTGGTGATGTATAATGAGGAAGACTTGATTAGGGCTCTTAATGTGAAGGAACCCTTAGGGAGCAGTGACCACAATATGATAGAATTTACCCTGCAGTTTGAGAGGGAGAAGCTGCAATCAGATGTAACAGTATTGCAATCAAATAAGGGTAACTACAAATACATGAAGGAGGAGCTGGCCAGAGTTGATTGGAAAAAGAGCCTAGCAGGGAAGACAGTGCAACAGCAATGGCAGGAGTTTTGGGGGGTTATTCGGGAGGCACAGTAGAAATTCATCCCAAGGAGGAGGAAACATGCTAAGGGCAGGACAAGGCATCCATGGTTGACGAGGGAAGTCAAGGACACCATAAAAGCAAAAGAAAAAGCATACAAAGTGGCAAGAATTAGTGGGAAGCCAGAGGATTGGGAATCCTTTAAAAGCAAGCAGAGGACAACTAAAAAAGCAATAAGAGGAGAAAAGATGAAATATGAGTGCAAGCTAGCAATATAAAAGAAGATAGGAAGAGGTTCTTTCAATATATAAAAGGTGAGAGGCAAAAATAGACATTGGACCACTGGAAAACTTGGCTGGAGAAGTAATAATAGGAAACAAAGAAATGGCAGACAAACTGAATAGTTACTTTGCATCAGTCTTCACGGTGGAAGACACCAGTGGGACGTCAGAGCTCCAGGAGAATCAGGGGGCAGAAGTGAGTGCAGTGGCCATCACTAAGGACAAGTTTCTGGGGAAACTGAAAGGTCTGAACGTGGATAAGTCAACTGGACCGGATGGACTACAGCCTAGGGTCCTAAAAGAGATATCGGAGGAGATTTTGGAGGCATTGGTGGTGATCTTTCAGGAATCACTGGAGGCAGGAAGGGTCCCAGAGAACTGGAAAGTGGCTAATGTAACACCACTGTTTAAGAAGGCAGAGAGGCAGAAGACGGGAAATTATAGGCCGGTTAGCCTGACTTCGGTCATTGGTAAGATTTTAGAGTCCATTATTAAAGATAAGATCGCGGAGTACTTGGAAGTACATGGTAAAATAGGACTGAGTCAGCATGACTTTGTCAAAGGGAGGTCATGTCTGACAAATCTGTTAGAGTTCTTTGAGGAGGTAACATGGATGTTAAACAAAGGAGATGTGATTTATTTAGATTTCCAGAAGGCCTTTGACAAGGTGCCATATAGGAGATTGTTAAATAAGTTAAAAGCAGATGGTGTAAAGGGTAAGATCCTGGCATGGAAAGAGGATTGGCTGACTGGCAGAAGGCAGAGAGTGCAGATAAAGGGGTCTTTATCAAGATGGCAGCCAATGACTAGTGGTGTGCCTCAGGGGTTTGTGCTGGGACCACAACTTTTCACAATATATATTAATGATCTGGAGGAAGGAACTGAAGGCACTGTTGCTAAATTTGCAGATGATACAAAAATCTGTAGAGGGACAGGTCGTATTGAGGAAGCAGAAGGATTTGGACAGGCTAGGAGAGTGGGCAAATGAAATACAATGTGGAATAGTGTGAGGTTGTGCACTTTACAAGGAATAATTTAGGCATAGACTATTTTCTAAATGGGGAAATGCTTAGGAAATCAGAAGCACAAAGGGACTTGGGATTCCTTGTTCATGATTCTCTTAAGATTAACTTGCAGGTTCAGTCGGCAGTTAAGAAGGCAAATGCAATGTTAGCATTCATGTCAAGTGGACTTGAATACAAGACCAGCGATGTACTTCTGCAGCTGTATAAGACTCAGGTCAGACCCCATTTAGGAGTATTGTGAGCAGTTCTGGGCCCAGTATCTAAGGAAGGATGTGCTGGCCTTGGAAAGGGTCCAGAGGAGATTCACAAGAATGATTCCTGGAACGAAAGGATTGTCGTATAAGGAACGGTTGCGGACTCTGGGTCTTTATTTGTTATAGTTTGGAAGGATGAGGGGGGATGGTTTTGAAACTTACAGGATACTGCGAGGCCTGGGGAGAGTGGACGTGGAGAGGATGTTTCCACTTGTAGGAAAAACTAGAACCAGAGGACACCATCTCAGACTAAATGGACGATCCTTTAAAACAGAGATGAGGAGGAGTTTCTTCAGCCAGAGGGTGGTGAATCTGTGAAACACTTTGCCGCAGAAGCCTGTGGAGGCTTTAAGACAGAGGTAGACAGGTTCTTAATTAATAAGTGGACCAGGAGTTATGAGGAGAAGGCAGGAGAATGGGTATGAGAAAAGTATCAGCCATGATTGTTTGGCGGAGCAGACTTGATGGGCCGAGTGGACTAATTCTGCTCCAATGTCTTATGGTCCTAAGGGTGCACCAATGTGTAGCGGAAGGGTTAGGAAATGTCAACATTTTTTTGTCACTTCTGGTTCGTGGCTGTACTATAAATAAATTGTACTCTAAATAAATTGCAAATCATTTGATGGGAGTGTGAATTTTCTGTTCAACTGAAGGCACTGTGAATTTTGTTCTGCGCCAGGGTTTAGAGAATCCCAAAGTGTATCATGGAGTTCACCTAACCCACAACCTTTAATAGATTGTGGTATGGGGAGCACAAGGCCCACTCCACAGGTGTGGTACAGCAGAAATGGAAAAGTATTTTTAAAAATCAAAACAATGTTTATTCTATGAACTCAAGTGAACCTTTTTAAAACATACAGTGAACATCTTAGCAACCATTAATTCAAATACAACCCCCAAAGAATACAACACTAAGTAATGCTTAATAACTTCCCAAACAACATCCAGAAGACAAAAGAAACACCTGTGAACAGAAACACATTATGTTTACATTCACTACTGAGAACATTTATAATTCTGAAATGCCAAATGATCAAGAGGTAGTCTTTTCATGGCAGAGAGATCAACAGTGCACCTGCTCTGTCTGGCGTCAGCTCCAACACTGACAACGAATCAAGAACACACCCTGCAGCCTGCTCAAAAACGAAAGTAAAAAGCTGACAGACAGCCCAGCTCCACCCACTCTCTGACATCATTGCAGTAGTAAACACCCATTTTTTAAAGGTACTCTCACTACAGATACTTATATACACACCCATTTATAAACACCCATTTCTTAAAGTTACTCTCACATGGCACCTCCCCCAAGAAAACGAAATAAACCATCAACTTCAAGATGTTTTCATTTTTCACCTTTTCACTATCCTTTAAGAAATGCACACAGTAAATATACATTCTTGTTTCAAAAAACAACACACGCAAAGAGGTCCATAATATAGTCCATCTTTTTTTTGTTTTTCTTCCTCCAACTGGAATCCTTCTCGATTGACATTCTCTTTGAACAAGAAGGTCTCTGCACGATCCATTCATTTCTCTTCGCCTCGGCATGTCTCTTTAAAGTCAGATACTTTAGTTCAATCTGGTCACAGAGTCCCTTGTAATTCTCCAACACAGGAGCATTGGTTATAACAGCTTTCAGGCAGTCAAATGCCTGTTGAAACTCTGCTGTCCACTGAACCTTTTGACGTTTCTACAGCAAGTCCATCAGTGGAGAAGACACGCTACAAAACCTTTGCACAAATGTTAGATCAAATCCACTCATGCCAAGAAATTGCATTATTTCCTGTCGTGTCGTGGGTATCGGAAACTCCCCAATAACTTTTGTTTTCACATCCCTTGGGATCATTCGACCCTGTCCGATGGTATGGCCAAGGAAAGTGACTTGGGCCTTTCCAAATTCACTTTTGGCTAGGTTTATCACCAAACCCGCCTCATGAAGTTGATCGAATAACTCCATCAGATGTTTTAAATGTTCTGTCCATGTCTGGCTGAAAATTATCAGATCGTCGATGTATACCGCACAACTGGGTAATCGTGAAACAACTTTGTTAGTTAACCGTTGAAATGTGGCTGGGGCATTTTTCATGCCAAATGGCATAACTTTGAATTGGTATATACCATCTGGAGTCACAAAAGCTGAAATCTCCTTCACCCTTTCGAATAAAGGTACCTGTTAGTATCCTTTAACTAAATCCAATTTGGAAATAAAAGCTGATTGTTCCACTTTCTCAATGCAATCCTCCAAACGTGGGATAGGATAAGAGTCCGTTCTTGTAACTGCATTAACCTTTCCATAGCCCACACACAACCGTTGGGTACCGTCTGGTTTTGGTACCATCACTATGGGTGAGCTCCATTGGCTGCAACCCACTCCAATTATGCTATTTTTAAGCATACTCTCAATCTCTTTGTTAACCTGTGTCAATTTTAAAGGGTTAAGCCTAAATGGATGTTGTTTGATTGGAACAGCATTTTCCACATCTACATCATGTCTAGCCATTTTAGTACTTCCCAATTTATCTCCACAAACTTGCCCATGTGATATCAATAACTCTTTCAGGTCAGTCCATTTTTCCTCTGGAAGGTAACTCAACAATTTATCCCAGTTTTTAAGAACATCCTCATTTTCCAATTTAATTTGAGGTATGTCAAATTCACAATCATCTGGATTTGGTTCGTCACTTTGAGTTAGAATCATTAAAACCGCCTCCCTTTTCTCTCCTTACCTTTCAAAGTACCTTTTAAGCATATTCACATGACACACTCGGTGAGTTTTCTTTCTATCTGGCGTTTTTACCACATAATTCACCTCACTTAATTTCCTTTCAATCTGATAAGGCCCACAAAACCTTGCTTTTAAAGGTTCACGTGCCACTGGTAACAATACAGCTGGTAACAATTCGGGCATCACGGTTGCACAAGTGGATAGCACTTCACAGCGCCAGGGTCCCAGGTTCGATTCCCCGCTGGGTCAATGTCTGTGCAGAGTCTGCACCTTCTCCCCGTGTCTGCGTAGGTTTCCTCCAGGTGCTCCGGTTCCTCCCACAGTCCAAAGACGTGCAGGTTAGGTGGATTGGCCATGCTAAATTGCCCTTAGTGGTTAAGAGGGGTTATTGGGTTATGGGGATAGGGTGGAAGTGAGGGCTTAAGTGGGTCAGTGCAGACTCGATGGGCCGAATGTCCTCCTTCTGCACTGTATGTTCTATGTCTAATATCCACTTTATCTCCACTGGAAAAACTACAAACTTTGGATTTCTTGTCCGCTACCCGTTTCATGACATTTTGTGCAACTTTTAAATGTTGTCTAGCCAATTCACCTGCTCTATTTAATCGTTCCCTAAAATTTGACACGTAATCCAATAATGTATTTTCCGATTTCTCATTCACCAATTTTTCCTTAATCAATTTAAGTGGTCCTCTTACCTCATGACCAAAAATTAGTTCAAAAGGACTAAGTCTGGTTGACTCACTAAGTGCATCCCTAATCGCAAACAGTACGAATGGAATTCCTTTATCCCAATCCTCTGGATAATCATGACAATGAGCCCTCAACATTGTCTTTAATGTCTGATGCCACCTTTCAAATGCTCCCTGTGATTTTGGATGGTACGCAGTTGATTTAAATTGTCTTATTCCTAAGCTATCCATAACTTCTTTCAATAACATTGAGGTAAAATTTGATCCTTGATCCGATTGTATTTCTGTGGGTAGTCCATATCTAGTAAAGAATTTAAGTAACTCCTCCCCAATCTTTTTACCTGTAATAAGTAACTCCTCCCCAATCTTTTTAGCTGTAATATTACATACTGGATTGGTCTCTGGAAACCTCGTAGACACATCCATTATCGTCAAAAGATATTGATTCCCAATTTTTTTTAGGAAACGGTCCTACTCAATTAATTAGGATCCTTGTAAAAGGTTCCTCAAATGCTGGAATGGGTATTAAGGGCGCTGGTTTTATCACTGCTTGAGGTTTCCCTATCACTTGACATGTGTGACATGATTGACAAAATTTAACTACATCTTTATGTAATTCAGGCCAATAAAAATGTTTCTGCATTTTAGCTTGAGTTTTCCTTATTCCCAAATGACCTACCACTGATACCTCATGTGCAACTCGCAACACCTCCTTTCTATACCCTACCAGCAATATTACTTGATGAACTTCTGCCCACTTCTGCCCATTTTTCATCCGCCTGCATATGTAAAGGTCTCCATTTTCTCATCAAGACATCACTTTTATGGTATGCTTTCTGATACATCCGTTTTATTTCTATATCTTTTTGTTGTAACTCCACCAATTTTCCTGAACTAAAAATATCCGCCTCATCCTCCACCTGTTCTTGTTATTTTTCAACCATCTGATCAAAAATCGTTTCTGATAATTGCACTTCAACTTCATCTTCGCTCTTTGATTTCTCCTCTTGTCTTAACCTTTGACTTTGCGACCTTGTTACTACACAATCCGGACAAATCCCAGGATATTCGTCCTTCAACACTTCAGTTGTCTGATTTTCCACTGGCTTATCCACCACAGTAGGCATCACTCCCATCTGCGATCCAGCTTTATCATTACCCAAGATAAACTGTATTCCTGGGCAAGATAGTTTCTCTATTACTCCTACTACCACCTCACCACTCTTCACTGGACCTTCCAACCTTACCTTATATAATTGAACACTACTCCCACCCTGAATTCCATATATTACCACCTTTTCTGGCACCATTCTTCCCTAACTACATAACTCCTCATCTCTTACCATTAAAGATTGACTAGCTCCCGTATCTCTTAAAATTGTGACTTCTTTACCTTCTCCTCCTGATGCACATGAGTAAACTTTACCCACACAAGTAAATTATTTAAAGAGATCTGGCACCTTCTTATCAATCACCTCTTGATCAGGCTGTACAATCTTTTGCACCTCCTTCGCTTCACTTGGGTTTTCCTTTACCACTTTAACAAACCCCACTGTCTTATCCTCCTGTTTTACCACATCAGCCTTCCCAGTGCTTTTCTTCAACCACCAACACTGTGACTTTACATGGCTGAGTTTATTACAGTGAAAACATATGAAACTTTTCATCTCTTTTCCACCCTCCTGGATTTCTTTTTTAATCTGAGGTACACTCTCCTTAATATCTCCCATCAGATCACCTTTACCTTTACCACTTGAGTATTTCTCATGTCCCCAGTTTCTATCCCTCACAGGCTGAAACTGATGCCGGAAACCAGGCTTTGATTTATGAAATAATTCATAATCATCTGCCATTTCTGCTGCGGATCTCGCAGTTTTAACCCTCTGTTCTTCCACATGAGTTCTCACTACATCAGGAATTTAATTTTTAAACTCCTCCAAAAGTATAATTTCTCTGAGAACTTCATAGGTTTGGTCTATTTTCAAAGCCCTTATCCACCTCGCAAAATTACTTTGTTTGAGCCTTACAAACTCCATGTATGTTTGACCAAATTCTTTTTTTTAATTTCTAAACCTGTCATAGATTATCATAGATTATCATAGAATTTACAGTGCAGAAGGAGGCCATTCGGCCCATCGAGTCTGCACCGGCTCTTGGAAAGAGCACCCTACCCAAGGTCAACACCTACACCCTATCCCAGTAACCCCACCCAACACTAAGGGCAATTTTGGACACTAAGGGCAATTTATCATGGCCAATCCACCTAACCTGCACATCTTTGGACTGTGGGAGGAAACCGGAGCACCCAGAGGAAACCCACGCACACACGGGGAGGATGTGCAGACTCCGCACAGACAGTGACCCAAACCGGAATCGAACCTGGGACCCTGGAGCTGTGAAGCAATTGTGCTATCCACAATGCTACCGTGCTGCCTTTGTCTGTAGGCTTCAGGCACTAGTTCATATGCACCAGGATGGATTTTTTCAGCTCCTCATACATCTCAGATACCTCCTCCGGTAGTGATGCAAACTCTTCACTCGCCCTACCTACCAGCTTTATTTGAATCAGTAATACCCACATGTCCTGTGGCGATTTAATTTGTTTAGCTACCTTCTCAAATGAAATGAAAAAGGCTTCTACCTCCTTCTCGTCAAACCTTGGCAATGCTTGGACATATTTAAATAGATTCGACTTTGATGCTCTTTCTCACTATCCTCATCACTATCATCCAACTGTAAGTTTCCCTTTACGTCTAATCATTTTAACTGACTGTCATGTTTCATGGCCATTTTCTGAAGTTCAAACTCTCTCTCTTTATCTTTTTCCCTGATCTGTATCTCCCTTTCTCTTTCTTTTTGTTCTGCTAGGGCTATTCTTTCTTTTCTCCTTTCTTCTCTCTCCTTTTCTTTTTCCTCTCTCTCTCTTTCTTTTTCCTCTCTATCTCTTTTTCTCTCTCTTTCTTTTTTCTCTCTATCTCTTTCGTATTCAAGCTGCTTTAATTCTTTCTCATGTTCCATTTGTTTACGTTGTAACTTAATTTTTGCCATTTCCAATGAGTCAAACTGTATCTCAGGCAAGTTTAAATGCTTAGCCATCGACATAATTACCTCATCTTTTTGCATTTTGTCAGGTAATGTTAACTGCAATGTTTTTGCCAAATCTGACAGTCTGCTTTTAGTCTCTGTCCGTAAGGTACTGCGTGTGACCGTCTCCACCCTAAATAACTTCTGAGCCTCTGAAAAAGCCATTGTCAACTACAAACTCCCTACTTAAACTAGAATACCACACCTGAAAAGCAACCACAATATGCTCAACGCTCACTGCCTTTAAGTTCACAAAACAAGTCCAATGGATAGACTTTTATCCCCCTTGAGCCCCCAATTTGTTATGGGCCAGGGTTTAGAGAACACCAAAGTGTATCATGGAGTTCACCTGAACCACAACTTTTAATAGATTGTGGTATGTGGAGCACATGGCCCACTCTACAGGTGTGGTACAGCAGAAATGGAAAAGTATTTTTTAAAAGCAAAACAATGTTTATTCAATGAACTCAAGTTAACCTTTTTAAAACATACAGTGAACATCTTAGCAACCATTAATTCAAATACAACCCCCAAAGATTGTAATGCTTAATAACTTCCCAAACAACATCCAGAAAACAAAAGAAACACCTGGGGCGGGATTCTCCGCAATCGGCGCGATGTCCGCCGACCGGCGCCAAAAACGGCACGAATTAGACCGGCATCGCACCGCCCCAAAGGTGCGGAATCCTCCGCCCCTTGAGCGGCCGAGCCCTAACCTTGAGGGGCTAGGCCCGCGCCGGACTGATTTCCGCCCCGCCAGCTGGCGGGAAAGGCCTTTGGTGCCCCGCCAGCTGGCGCGGAAATGACATTGCCGGGCGGCGCATGCGCGGGAGTGTCAGCGGCCGCTCACGGCATTCCCTTGCATGCGCAGTGGAGGGAGTCTCTTCCGCCTCCGCCATGGTGGAGACCATGGCGAAGACGGAAGGAAAAGAGTGCCCCCACGGCACAGGCCTGCCCGCGGATCGGTGGGCCCCGATCGCGGGCCAGGCCACCGTGGGGGGCACCCCCCGGGGCCAGATCACCCTCCAGGACACTGGAGCCCGCCCGCGCCGCCTTGTCCCACCGGTAAGAGAGGTGGTTTAATCCACGCCGGCGGGACAGGCATTCTAGCAGCGGCACTTCGGCCCATCCGGGCCGGAGAATCGCCGGGGGTGGGGGGGGCCGCCAACCGGTGCAGGGCGATTCCCGCCCCCGCCGAATATCCGGTGCCGGAGAATTCGGCAACCGGCAGGGGCGGGATTCACGCCAGCCCCCAGCGATTGCCGACCCGGTGGGGGGTCGGAGAATCGCGCCCCTGTTAACAGAAGCACATTAGGTTTACATTCACTACTGAGAACATTTATAATTCTGAATTCATCAAATGATCAAGACTTAGTCTTTTCATGCCAGAGAGATCAACAGTGCCCCTGCTCTGTCTGGCTTCAGCTCCAACACTGAAAACAAAACTAAAACACACCCTGCAGCCTGCTCAAAAATGAAAGTTAGAAGCTCACAGACAGCCCAGACCACCCACTCTCTGACATCACTGCATTAATTAACACCCATTTCTTAAAGGTACTCTCAGTGCAGATATTGATATACACACCCATTTATAAACACCCATTTCTTAAAGTTACTCGCACGTGACAATTTGTACTTCTTATGTACAGGTTCAGGCATCCTCCCACTTTGTGATGGTGTCCCACTCTGACATTAACATTCACATAGAGTTCATAGAATCTACAGTGCAGAAGGAGGCCATTCGGCCCATCGAGTCTGCACCGGCTCTTGGAAAGAGCACCCTACCCAAGCCCACACCCCCACCCTATCCCTCACCCCCACCCTATCCCCATAACCCAGTAACCCCACCCAACACTAAGGCCAATTTTGGACACTAAGGCCAATTTATCATGGCCAATCCACCTGACCTGCACATCTTTGGACGGTGGGAGGAAACCGGAGCACCCGGAGGAAACCCACGCACACACGGGAAGAACGTGTCGACTCCGCACAGGCAGTGACCCAAGCCGGGAATCGAACCTGGGACCCTGGAGCTGTGAAGCAATTGTGCTGACCACTATGCTACCATGATGTGAATCACGGTGCAACTGTTGTCAAGCAGATGTGTTTAAATCTTAAAAGAGTACATGATTGAAATGTTTGTAACCCTTATTCCTCAAGGGACACCAGTGAGTGGGGACAGCTCATCAACACTGATACTTTAATGGCTTCTAGGTTTCCTCAGTGGTAATTTCTGAACCCAAAACGTGAACCTTTTGATGAGATTCCCTCGGTTCGCCTGCACTTGATGAATGGCATTTATTGTCAATCCGTGACTGCCCTTTGTTGATGGGATGCCAGATGTGAGACAACTGTGCTCCATCACTATTGCCTGCATTCATCAAGTCTGCTTTCCTACCTTATACTCTGTCGATGTGACTTTGATGCGAAATTATTGAGTAGGTCTATCCGTTGAAGAGTGCTGAAGAAAAAGATTAGCTCTCAGTTGCTTCCTGGGCAACGAGGTTTCTTTCCTTTGTAACTGACCTGGATCTTGTCCACTGACAGTGTGCCCCAAGAGGGGCTCTACAGCACATCATAGATCATACCAAACCTTCATTTTTGCTGGATGCTGTTTGGAATGCCAAAATAGTGCTGCGGGCACCTCACAATGCGAAGGTAGAACTACTTCCTGTTATTCCCCAGCCTATCTCAATGATACTAGATCCCTTGTGGAGGGCATTCTGACCCCTGCGCCTCCAAGTCCTGCCCCCCCCCCTCCCCCCCCACCTCCATCAAAAGCACCTAAGTGGTATATGCTATGAAAAAGAGGAAGTGAATCCACTTAGCTGTTTTTAATGTGGTAAGGATCTGCCAATCATAGCAAGAATGTTTCTCAGCATTGTGGTGAGCATTAAAGCAGGGTAATTGAGATGCATTCCAGCTAAGGGAAAGATAAAGAAACAATCCCCGAAAGCAACTGTTCCTGAACTATTAAACTGTCAATCACTGGCCAGTGAAATGTATTGCCGTGTGAAATTGAATGGAAGATTTGCATTTCAAAGGCCATCAAGGAATTTGAAGCCCTTTCAAGTGTTCTCACCTTTCTAAATTGCCTCTGACACTTATAACAGCTGCTGTTTTAAAGAATTTTGTTTGAGGCAGCAAATGTTGGGGAAGGGTAAGTGAAAGTGCAGTGATTTTCCTCTGTACTGCCTGGACTGCTCATCAGCTTTCTGGCAGGGGTGACTGATGAGGGGTCTGCTGGGGAACTCTGATGGAGGGCTCTGATGGTGGTGACTGATGGGTGTGACTCATTGGTAGGCTCAGGTGGGGACACCCTCCCAGGGGACCACCATCTGCAGTCTGGAAGTGGCAGAGGGGCACTTCATCAGCATCCTGACCTCCTTGACCCCCCTCAGGCTGCACAGAGCTGCTATTGGCCAACCGAGCACCAAAGCCCACTCAACAGAGTTCCTGATGAAGGGTTCAGATCATCATGGTGGCGGTGGGGTGCGGGGGCGGGGGGGGGGGGGGGGCGGACAGAGAGACTCTGCCTTTAAGCCCACTAATTCCCGGCTTGGGTCACTGTCTGTGCGGAGTCTGCACATTCTTCCCGTGTGTGGACTGTTAGGTGGACTGGCCATGCTAAATTGCCCTTAGTGTCCAAAATTGCCCTTAGTGTTGGGTGGGGAAACTGGGTTATGGGGATAGTGTGGAGGTGTGCAGTTGGGAAGGGTGCTCTTTCCAAGAGCCGGTGCAGACTCGATGGGCCGTATGGCCTCCTTCTGCACTGTAAATTCTATGAGACCTCTCAGTATCAATTCCATTGTAACATTCAAAGTAAGAGAAGGAGAGTTCTCCCTAATTTATTGGCCAATATTTATCCATCAACCAGCAGTACCAATAAACAGATTCTCTGGTCATTGTTTAATTGGTGTTTCTTGGGCTTTATTGTGTGCAAGATTGGCTGCACATTTCCATCACAACTATGGTGATAGTACACTTTAAAAATACTTCATTAGCGGTAAAGTGTTCTCTGACAACCTGAAACTATGAAAGGGTCTCGCCAAATTCAGTGCCTCTTCTTTGACAAACCAACAGCCAGTTTACGTCAAATCATTTAATTGTGGAGCACGTTGTGAATCTTCAGAGAGATGGGATAAAGCTCTATGTGTATGCCAGTCTTGCTTTTCCTTCCATTATATTGTCGAAAGTCCCTTTGGTATATTCTCATCAGTAAACATATTTCTTTCTCTTTCACAATGCAGTGATTATACTTCATCCCCGCATTGGTCCATTGAAACCGTTCTGAGTTATTCAGTGAATAGCTGAACCAAGGTTAAACGGAGAGTCCCATCAAATGCTGCTCTTGTTCACAAGTTTTCACTTTATCAACCGTCAGCATCTATGATTTGTGATGCACTCTATACTAATGACAGTTTGATTGACTAGCTACTTAAAGCATTCTTTTGTCCCAAATAGAATCTATGCTGTAAATGTAAATTCTGGCTGCAAACATGTGTGTGAGTTCGATTAGAAATGTTTTGCCTGTTGTTGCCTGAGGACAATGTGTTCTCCCCCATCCAGGAAGTGAGCTGCCTGACTTGGTTTGTTGATAGCCTATGTGGCTCGAATCCGGCAGTCCAAAAACTGCAGTTGTCTGAAACCTAAACATTTTTAGAATGTGACATGCATCAAATTTAATTCAGTAAATTTTTAAAACAAACTAGTTTGGCTGGTCACTGCATTGGTGTGGTGTGGTGTCAGGCTAGTCTATTCCCGTGATCTGAGCAACCTTTGACCAAATCACCAACTGCCTGACCTGAAATAAGGCAAGATCCGAAATCCAGGATGGCTGTGGTCCTAAGGTTTCTGCTTTTCAACCTGACCATTCTTTCTTACACTGACTTAAATGGCCATTAAAATAAAGGCGCTTGTCAGTCCATCAAGTTGAACTCAAAGAGATGATTGTGAGAGTCATATTTGTTAACTATGAGTCTTGACAGCCAACAGCACAAGTCGGAAATTGAGGCATACCGCATAAATGCATTTGTAAATCATGTATTAAAATATTCATATGCATAAACAGTCAGTGAATCAATTCTTAGCAACAGTGCTGAATTGTGAAACTGAAGTAAAAAACAGAAAATGTCGGATAAACTCAGCAGGTCTGGCAGCATCTGTGGAGAGGGAAACAGAGTTAATGCTTTGAGTTTGCATGCCTCTTCTTCAGAGCTGAAGAGAGGTAGAAGTG
This sequence comes from Scyliorhinus torazame, assembly GCF_047496885.1. Lineage (NCBI taxonomy): Eukaryota > Metazoa > Chordata > Chondrichthyes > Carcharhiniformes > Scyliorhinidae > Scyliorhinus > Scyliorhinus torazame. The sequence continues at coordinate 66,917,043 of NC_092721.1, read as the reverse complement.
TGATGGATTTCATACTGCGGAAGAAGTAGAGCAAAATAGAAAGTCAGAGATAGGTGAGACCTCAAGGGAGATTTGACAAAGGTGTCACAGTCAAACCAGACAAAGGGAGTGTCAGTGATAGGGAAAAATCTAAGGAAGGTGCTCACCGTGGCTTAAAGGTACGATGGCAGAAAGTGTTGATAGCAGAACAGGGGTCAGTGATCACTAAAAACAAAACACTGGCCCTGTGGGGGGGAAGGGGGTTGGGAAAACAAAACAAAAAAGAGAGAAAAAAGTTATGAAATGGAGGACAGTGTTCGTGGTCTGAAGTTGTTGAACTCAGTGTTAAGTCCAGAAGGCTAAAGTGCCTAATCAAAAGATGAGGTGCTGTTTCTCGAGTTTGTGTGGGACTTCACTTAAACTTTGTAGCAGGGCAAGGACAGAACTATAAGAATGAGAGTAATATGGTACATTGAAATGGCAAGTGACAGGAAGCTTGCGACTGAATAAAGATATTCTGCAAAGCAATCACCCAGTCTGGCTCTCTTATCTTTTTGAAAATGGCCACTTTTAACTTTCTTGTTGGACTTTAATCGAGAACAAAATGATTGTCACTTGTAAAAATATGAGTTAACAAGGGACAAGCAGCATAGATTTATGAAAGGCAAATCTTGCCTGATAAACTTAATTGAGTTCTTAGAGGGAGGTTTGGACTGGTGTCTCTTGCTGGCTGGTGCCAGGACCACAGGTCTTTTTGATAGATAAATTCATGGAATAGGTTTAGAGCTTAATTTCACAGTTCCAAATAACACAAAACTCAGAAATAGTAAGGAGGACAGTAGCAAACATTTTGGAGGAGAAAGATAGATGAGTAAAATGGGATGATGTACTGCAGATGAAATTTAATGCTGAAAAAAATGAAGTGATGCCTTTTGGAAAGAGGAATGAGGAGTTACAGTTCAAACAAAATATATGCTAGTGTTTATGCCCCACATGAGCCTTCTACCATTCAATTTTCTTCATCTCAACATATCCTTCTATTAATTTCTATCTCTTGTATATCTTGTATTTACTGAGATGAAGGGGAGGCAGTGGCGTAGTGGTATTATCGCTGGACTATTAATCCAGATATCCAGAGTAATAATGTGGGGAATCTCTCATCATATGTTTGAATCCCACCATGGAAGGTGCTCCGGGGTTTCCCTTTGTCCAGGGGCACAAACATGGCCGCCAATCATGTGCACGCCATGTGGCTGAGTCCCTGCACTCCAGGGTCTCCCTTTGTTTGGGGTGCAGCCAAATTGCCTGCCTGCGGTGCCCTTTTCATTCTTGTTGCCATGTGTGGCCTGTAATACCCAGCCTGGAGCCCTTCCCCCACCCTTGGCCCTTTGCTCCCCCTCTAGTTTTGCTCCTCCCCTTTCCTCCACCCCCCCTCCCTACTGTTGTCCTTCCCGCCAGTTCTCCCCCCTCACATTTACCCCACTAACTATCCCCCCATTGGTGGTGTATAATCCCTTGTCGCCAGGCGCTTTCTCCCCAGTGGGAGATACACCCTCCCCACCTCCTCATTCGTACCTCCTGGTGCTAGATTTCCTGTTAGTATGGTGGCTCCCCTCCTGGGGTCAGGTTAAGCCTATCCTCTGCTCGCTACTTTTCTTACCCCTCTTCGTCCTGTTCACCCTCTCCTGCGCTCTGCTGCCCTCAGTCCCTCCTTTCTGTGTTTTAGCTCTCAGGTTCAGAGTGAAGTGGTACAGTCCTGCGCAAGTTGTCTTTTGGAATTTCAGTCTTTCCGGCTAACCGTTTCACCATTGCTCCTGTTGCTGCCTTCCCAGCCCGTTCTCTCGGACAAATTAATCCGTGTCTGAAGGGGCCGTGAAGTAGTGTTCTAATTTGGCTGGGTAGAGCATCTCGAAGTTCTCCCACAATTGAGAGCCTTTGCTCTGTTAAACTTTGTCCGGCGCTTGGTCAGGTTTGCCCCAATGTCTTGGTATTTCCAAATCTGGTGTCCCTCCCAGTTGCAGGCCTTTGTCTGCCTCGCCCAGCACAGGATTCTTTCTCGGTCCTGGTACCAGTGCATCTTGGTGATTATTGCCCTCTGCTGTACCCCGGCCCTGGGTTTCAGCCGGAGTGACTTGTGGGCCCTGCCTATCTCTGGTGGGTTGGAGAAGCTGTCCCTTCGCACTAGGTTTCCCAGCATCTGGCCCACATAGCCTGTGGGAATCCTGCCTTTGGTTCTCTCCAGCAGGCTCACTATCCTTAGACCTTGGTGCCGCAACCGATTCTCCTCATCATCTATCTTCCCCTTTAGGTTCCCCAGTGTCGTCACCAACCTTGTTATCTCCGTCTCCAGGGCGATGATCCAGCGCTCTGATCTGTTAAGGCTTTTCCGGCTCTCAAGGGCCACCTACATGGCGGCCAGTGCATCCGTGACTGCCACCTTGATCACTGTCTTGATGTCTTCCTTGAGCTCCCTTAGGTCCCTGGTGAGGAAAGCCTTCCATCCACTCTCCGGCGAGTGGGGGCTCCCTACGCGGCTTGCTAGTCCCTCTCTTTTGGGTGTGGCTGGAGTTTCTTCATCTCGTAAGATCATCATCCTGTCCATTCGCTTCCCCTGGCTTTTGTTGCGTTTTGCTTCTTTTTGGCCTCTGGAACTGGCATTGTTCCGCATCGCTCTTTGTATTTCGATTGGAAAGGGTGAAGGGATGCTTTTTTCCCAGATCTGGTGGGCAACTTTTGACTAAAAGTGCCCAATATCTAATTCTTAAGAGGAGAGCTACCTTTTGTGCATCCGCTCAGTATATCCCTGCCACCGGATGTCCGTCTGTGAAAAAGGCAGGGCTGAAGTATTCGCAACAATCTTCAGCCAGAAGTGCCGGGTGGATGATCCATTTCGTTCTTCTCTGGAGGTCCCCAGCATCACAAATGTCAGCGTTCAGCCAATATGATTTACTCCACATGATAGCAAGAAATGGCTGAAGGCACTGGATACTGAAAAGTCTACGGGCCTTGACAATATTCCGGCAATAGTACTGAAGACTTGTGCTCTAGAACTTGCCACACCCCTAGCCAAGCTGTTCCAGTGCAGCTACAACACTGGCATCTATTCGGCAATATGGAAGAAACAGGACAAATCCAACCCAGCCAATTACCACCCTATCGTCTGCTCTCCGTTATCAGCAAAGTGATGGAAGGAGCCTTCAACAGTGCTATCAACTGGTACTTGCTCAGCAATAACCTGCTCACGGACGCACAGCTTGGGTTCTGCCAGGGTCACTCAGCTCCTGACCTCATTACAGCCTTGGTTCAAACATGGACTAAAGAGCTGAATGCCAGAGGTGAGGTGAGAATAACTGCCCTTGATGTCAAGGCAACATTTGACCGAATATGACATCAAGGAGCCCCAGCAAAACTGGAGTCAATGGAATTAGAGAGGAAACCCTCCGTTGGTTGGAGGCGTACCTAACACAAAGGAAGAAGGCTGTGGTCGTTGGAGGTCAATCATCTCAGTTCCAAGATATCACTGCAGCAATTTATCAAGGTAGTGTCTGAGGCACAACCATATTCAGCTGCTTTATCAACCTCCCTTCCATCATAAGGTCAGAGGTAGAGAATTTTGCAGATGACTGCACAATGTTCAGCACCAGTCACGACTACTTCAGATAATGAAGCAGTTCATGTCCAAATGCAACATGACCTGGACAATATCCAGGTTTGGGCTGACAAGTGGAAAGTTACACTCACGCCACACAAGTACCGGGCAATGACCAATTCCTATAAGAGAGGATCTCACCATCGACTCTTGACATTCAATGGCATTACCTCGCTGAATCTCCCCTATCAATATCCTGGGGGTTACCATTGATCAGAAACTGAACTGGACTAGCCATATTAATACTGTGGCTACCAGGGCAGGTCAAAGGCTCGGAATCCTACGAGTTGCTCACCTCCTGAGCCCTCAAAGCCTATCCACCATCTACACGGCATAAGTCAGGAGTGTAACGGAATACTCTCCACTGCCTGGATTAGTGCAGCTCCAACAACATTCAAGAAGCTCAACATCATCCAGTGCAAAGCAGCCCGCATGATTGCTACCCCTTCCACAAACATTCAGTCCTTGCACCACTGACAAACAGTAGCAGCTATGTGTACCATCTACAAGATGCACTGCAGTAACTCACCAAGGTTCTTTAGGCAGCACCTTCCAAATCGACGATCATTACCATCTAGGACAAGAGTAGCAGATACCTGGGAACACCACCAGCTGCAGGTTCGCCATGTCATTCACCACCTCTACTTAGACATACATCACCGTTCCTTCAATGTCGCTGGATCAAAATCATGGAACCCCCCCTAACAGCACAGAGGGTGTACCTGCATTTCAGGGACTGCTGAGGTCCAAGAAGGCAGCTCACCACCATCTTCTGAAGGACAACAAGTGTGGGACAATGATGCTGGCCTAACCAGTGAACATCACATCCTGTAAATCATAGATCATCATAGAATTTACAGTGCAGAAGGAGGCCATTCGATCCATCGAGTCTGCACCAGCCCTTGGAATGAGCATCCTACCTAAGCCCATACCTCCATCCTATGCCCACACCTCCACCCTATTCCTGTAACCCCACCTAACCTTTTTTGGACACTAAGCATAACCAATCCACCTAACCTGTATATCTTTGGACTGTGGGAGGAAACCAGAGCACCTGGAGGAAACACAGGCAAAAACATGGGAGAATGTGCAGATTCCACACAGACAGTGACCCAAGCCGGGAATCAAACCTGGGACCCTGCAGCTGTGAAGCAACAGTGCTAACCACTGTGCTACCATGCTTCCCTGAATATATATTTTTTAATAATTGACAAAATAATGAATGTAGATAAGGAAATCTTTTATTTTACCTACTACATTGCTATGATCTGGAATATACTGCCTGAAAGGGTGTGGGAAGCAGATTCAAGAAGAACCTTCATAAGGGAATTGGATGTATCTAGAAAAGAAAAATGCTTTGCAGGGCTAGAATGTGCTGGTGACACTTTCAATGAGTTCATAGAATTCATAGAATTTACAGTGCAGAAGGAGGCCATTCGGCCCGTTGAGTCTGCACCGGCTCTTGGAAAGAGCACCCTACCCAAGGTCAACACCTCCACCCTATCCCCATAACCCAGTAACCCCACCCAACACCAAGAGCAATTTTGGACACTATGGGCAATTTATCATGGCCAATCCACCTAACCTGCACATCTTTGGACTGTGGGAGTTGGCCCAGTCATGATGAATCCAATGGTCTACTTTGTGCTGGAAGACATTGGTGGCTGGTATTGGTAGATTCCAAGCTATTTGCTAAAATCTATGATTCTGGACTGCTTTGGCCACACACAGTTTCTACTCTTCAGTTTTACACAATGTAGCTTCTTTTCTTCATTGACTATTTTCAGTTATCTTCTGTTTGCATTTTAAGCCACTTAAACTGTAAATTTGTCCCTTGAACGCCCTTTTTTTCGCTATTGATACTTTCCATTTTTCTTAATACTGAGCTTCATCTGAAAAAAACGAGATGTGATTTTTGAATGTTTCACACTCAGGATCCACTGAAGCTTGTGAAGCATTCACCAATATTGAATCCATTGGCACTGGCCCAACCCTTGTGTTCTTTTCTATTAATTCTGAATACACTATTATTTTGGGATATCAAATAGAAAATATTTGCTTTTTCTTGGATTGGTAAACATGCATGTCTCACGCATGATGAAGCTAAAAGTTTAAAATTCCTTTGGGCTGTGATCATTTGCTGCTGAATTTCAAGACAAAATAATTTTAAAGGTTCACAAGTTTATTGGCCGTTTTAATTTGTTGTAAAATCCTGCTCAGAGCAACTGATGGCATTGAACAGACTTGAGTTGAAACCCAGTTCTTTATTGTTTATGCACTCCGATTCCAGTGCTGTTTGAACAAAAAATACATATGTGAACAGAATTATAATGAACGTAAGTGTCTCAAGAGTCTACCAGTTTGAATCATTTCTGTTCCAGTCAATTCTGGTCACATGCGTGTTGTTTTAAAACTGCATTGCGATGGGAGAATGTATTAGTATTGTGTACAATGTTCCTGATCCAAGGCTCAGTGGTGTTGATAATTAGATGCAGGGGCACATGCAACAGCTTGACAGTGAAAGTTCCCAGGTGCAAGGTCTTTGTAGATTGTCAACTGCCACCCTCTGACCAGCAGCTCCTTGATTGTGATAATGGTGATCCTGTCACTATAAACGCCCCACTTTAATGATAACTAGCTACCAGTTGTGTCCCAGGGGCAGCAATCTGGAAAACATATGTCTAATGAGTGGGAAAAGTGAGAATCTGGCAGTAGCCAGTGGCTAAAGGAGCACATGTTCAGTCATTCATCCCTCTTCAAAATAGCTGTGTCCAGTTTTCCCTGAGGAGTGGTGTTTATGGTGATTGATCAGTACGCTTACTGCGGGACTCATTCATTAGTCCTGCTTTTTCTCCTGTCTGTATATAGATATTTTTTTTTTTAAATCAGTGCCTCTCAGATGTAAAGGAGCTTGCTCATCCCATGAGGAGATTTTTGAAAAAGATCTCGCACAGTTTGTGCACCGGAAATAAAATGCATTAAAAATGTATTCCTCTTGAGAGCGTGATTTGAAAAGTTGCTGATTATAATGGAGCACAATACTTGTGCAGTCTGCATGGAAATGTTGATTATTATGGATTCATAGATTTTTTTTACAGCTGTTTTGGCCTAAGTCATGGGGTGTTTGGAAACAGTACTTAAATGTATTAATTAGTCTCTTGTGCAAGTCTCATTTACTTGACAATATTTTCTCCTGAGGGAATGCTGTATGGGTTTAATTTTAGCATAAACCCTGCACCTGTGTCTCAATAATGCAAAACCTCACATCCTTGTGATATCACCACTCCAGCTCAAGGAGCTGAGCTCCAAGGTTTGAGGTTTGCGAGGTTTGGTCTTTCTAGCTGAAGGGATAAGTACCGGACACTCTTCGTTCAAGTGTAAATGGCCATTAAGCATTGGTTATCAGTTCCACTTCAATGACCAAATACCCCGACCATTAAATAATGCTTAAAAGTTCCATTTCAGTGACTCCAGGATAGGGTCATTGTAACGGCAACTAATAGGCAAACTAAGCTCAGGCAAATGCTGTGTTGACCCAATCTTGACCCAAATGTACCTGTCGTGTGCCTTCTATTTTGAGTTTAGCTGGGAAAGCAATGATCAGCACTGAGAGAACTGCCTAAGTCGCTGTATTTCTCTTAAAGGTGGTGTCGCCTATAAAAGTTAATGGTCTGAATCTTCTGAGCAGCAGCAACAATAATTATAGGATTGCTGCTGCTCCAGAAAGTTGCCCGACTCAATGCTGCTGCACATTTTGACTGGGGCCTTCAAATCCTGGCTTTCACAGAAATGCTCAGCATAATGTTCCCTCGGGAACTCCGTTGGAGTGGTGAAGACGGGGGAAGACCAAACACCCCCATTTTTATGGCATGAGCTGGCGTATGGTAAGTTTATGGTTCCTGTTTGAATGTTATTGAATGGGTGAATGGCTAAGTGGGTGAATAGGGAGGTGGGTAAGGAGCTGAGGTGGGGTAAATAGATGCAGTGTATAGGTGGGTGAGGCGGGTAAGTGGATAATGTGGGTAGGTGGCTAAGCCAGTAGGTGGGTGAGAAGGTGAGTGAGATGGGTAATTGGTGGGTGAGGTGGATAAGTGGGTGAGGTAGTGAGTGGGTGAGGTGGTGAATGGGCAGATCGACCAGCAGGTAGTCGAATTAGAGGAGTAGTTAGATGGTCTGCGATGGTGACATTCAGGTCCGGTCAGGGTGGACTGTTGGATTGGAGGTAGTCATGTCAGGAGTCTAGTTGTGTGGTTGTGGGTAGTCACGTGGTTATGGGGTGGTCAGGAGGGGTAGTTGGGTTGGGTCATGAGAAATTAGGTGGTTATGGGTTAGTTGGGGGGTTGAGCCAGCTTAGTCAATTTGGGTTAGGGGATAGTCAGATCAGCTCAGTGGTGTCAGTTGTATAGTTTCCCAGATGTTGGTCTAGGTTTTAATCTGTCTAATAGTTCCTGGGTAACTGATTAAGTCCAAAGTCTCCAACTTTAACTCAGAGTTGGAGATATTCATGGAGGGTCCCCAGGAGCAAGGACTTGACCATCGGAAGTGAAAACTTCCCAGAAAGCTCCCATGAAGGTCAGCACATCAGAGCTTCCACGGGGTCCTGACGTGCACCTGAGGTCATATGTCCGGTCTCCGATGATACAGAGAGTTGAAGGTTTGGTCGAAGAAATAGCTGATCTGGATGTATTCGATCCATAGATGCAAGACAATGGATATATTTCTATGAGATGGCATGATGGAATTTGAATCCATGAGCTTAATTTAATAGAAAAATAAAAAGTAATTCTAATCTAATAAAGTTATGCATATTGATATAATCCCTATGTAGGAATCATAAACCAAAATAACCAAATTATCTGAATGATGCCAAATGAACAAATTATGCCTAAAATCTTTCTTGTGTGCTCATGTACACACATTGTGCCTGTTTCAACAAAACAAAATAGGTGACATCCATTTGCTGACCCTTTCCTCAGGGCAAAGCCTTGATTAGCCAGGGTCAATCTGCCTGGTTTAAATTTCAAACAATGGTAGTTAACTTTCAGTCAACATCGCTGGTGCATTCTCAATGGCAAAGCCTCTACCGGTCAGAGTCCACATATCACCTAATCAATCAATCTATATTGTTGTTTTCCCCTTATATTGGTATTCTTGTGAAGTGTCCAGATAAGTGCAAGACATAAAGCTTCGACTTGACTCTTTTTTTCTGCAATACACAGGATTTTACTTTTTGTAACTTCTACATCATCATCAAAACAAATTAACAGGCAAATATTATTTCAAATTAGCAAGGGTCACTTTAAATAGTCAATAAAACTGAACAATTGCATCACTCCCCATACATAATGAATCATCGTCCTTCCAACTTGGCCAATGGTTACATAGGATCTCTGACTTTCCCACACAATTAATTTTGCCCTTGAGTCACATTCCATTGAGTCAGTTGTATTCCATTCAAGATCACCGGATATTGTTAATATCAGCAAGGCACTCCTGTACAAACCCTCTCTCACTCAGTTCATGTCAGTTCTGATAGAATAGTTTTCCAGAGTTTCTTATCAACTGAGCTACCAACATCTCCCAGTTCAGAATCTAGTCCTCTGATACAGACTCTCAGCTCTTTTGCAAGCTACAACTATTCACAGCACAAAACTGACTAATTTTGTAGAGAGCTCAGGTACACACCCAGAGTTTGATATCTGAATCCTGCTGCAGCACTTCTTTTTGTTTGCATCCGTCTTGTAGCCACCTAAATTGGCCAACTCCCGATTTAAAATGGCGAAAGGCAAAGGCTGATGGGAAAGTCAGCCAACACAGGCAGATACCAGCAGGTGCAGGTTTGCTGTGTATTTAACTCTGCAAAAGCCCAGACAGCATCAATACTAGCGACCATCAGCATAACAATGTAGCAGCCACCTACATACTGATGAGCAATCCCCGGGAACAATAGCAACATTTGGGACACTCAAAACTAAGCCAGACTCCCCGGCGCCAGTAGTAGCCAACACAAAAGAGGTTAACAAACACCTCAAGATCGCCCATCGATCAGGGAACCGCTCCGGTATTTAGAGAAATCGAACCAAGCGATTGGAACGAAGACCAATCACCTAGAACCAGGTACAGGGTCCGCCCCGAAAGGGAAGAAGCCATTGGGGACTATAAGAGTTAAGCCCCAAGTTCAAATCGCTCTCTTCGTCTCTTCGTCCTGCCCGGGTCACCCAGCAACGCGAACCAACCTTGACCGTGACTGGTGCAGTGACCACCGAAAGAAGTAAGTCTTAATTCAATGCTCGCTACAAGATAGGCTCTCCTAGCTACCAATCCGTACCAACTTCGAATCCCGCAGACTCAGAACCAGAATGAAAGGCCATTTGTTCCCCTGACCTGGTGGACCAGTCCGAAGTCCAGGCCTGTTAGTTGTAGAAGTAGCTTAGAAGTAGAATTTGTCTGAATACGAATATACGGAGGCTGCTAGGGGTAATGATGATGCCCCCACCAGAGGGGGAAGCGGAGATAGTGGTGGCGATGGATGCCGAGAAAGCATTTGATAGAGTGGAGTGGGATTATCTGTGGGAGGTGCTGAGGAGATTTGGTTTTGGAGATGAGTATGTTGGATGGGTGCAGCTGTTGTATAGGGCCCCAGTGGATCTGCATACTTTCGGCTCCATAGAGGGACAAGGCAGGGATGCCCTCTGTCCCCATTATTGTTTGCACTGGCGATTGAGCCCCTGGCAATAGCATTGAGGGGTTCCAAGAAGGGAAGGGGAGTACTTAGAGGAGGAGAAGAACACCGGGTATCTCTGTATGCGGATGATTTGTTGTTATATGTAGCGGACCCGGCGGAGGGGATGCCAGAGATAATGCGGACACTTCGGGAGTTTAGAGAATTCTCAGGATATAAACTGAACATGGGGAAAAGTGAGTTGTTTGTGGTGCATCCAGGGGAGTAGAGCAGAGAAATAGAGGACTTTCCGCTGAGGAAGGTAACAAGGGACTTTCGTTACTTGGGGATCCAGATAGCCAAGAATTGGGGTACATTGCATAGGTTAAATTTAACGTGATTGGTGGAACAAATGGAGGAGGACTTCAAGAGATGGGACATGGTATCCCTGTCACTGGCAGGGAGGGTGCAGGCGGTTAAAATGGTAGTCCTCCCGAGATTCCTCTTTGTGTTTCAGTGCCTCCCGGTGGTGATCACGAAGGCTTTTTTCAAAAGGATCGAAAAGAGTATCATGAGTTTTGTGTGGGCCGGGAAGACCCCGAGAGTGAGGAAGGGATTCTTACAGCGTAGTAGGGATAGGGGGGGGGGCGCTGGCACTACCGAGCCTAAGTGAGTACTACTGGGCTGCCAATATCTCAATGGTGAGTAAGTGGATGGGAGAAGAGGAAGGAGCGGCGTGGAAGAGATTGGAGAGGGCGTCCTGTAGGGGGACTAGCCTACAAGCTATGGTGACGGCCCCATTGCCGTTCTCACCGAAGAAATACACCACAAGCCCGGTGGTGGTGGCGACTTTGAAAATATGGGGACAGTGGAGACGGCATAGGGGAAAGACGGGAGCCTTGGTGGGGTCCCCGATAAGAAATAACCATAGGTTTGCCCCGGGGAGAATGGATGGGGGATTTGGAATATGGCAAAGAGCAGGAGTAATGCAACTGAAAGATCTGTTTGTGGATGGGAAGTTCGCAAGTCTGGGAGCGCTGACCGAGAAATATGGGTTGCCCCAAGGGAATGCATTCCGGTATATGCAACTGAGGGCTTTTGCGAGGCAACAGGTGAGGGAATTCCCGCAGCTCCCGACGCATGAGGTGCAGGACAGAGTGATCTCAAAGACATGGGTTGGGGACGGTAAGGTGTCAGATATATATAGGGAAATGAGGGACGAGGGGGAGATTATGGTAGATGAGCTGAAAGGGAAATGGGAAGAAGAGCTGGGGGAGGAGATTGAGGAGGGGCTGTGGGCGGATGCCCTAAGTAGGGTAAACTCATCGTCCTCGTGTGCCAGGCTAAGCCTGATTCAATTTAAGGTGTTACACAGGGCGCATATGACTGGAGCACGGCTCAGAAAATTTTTTGGGGTAGAGGATAGGTGTGCGAGATGCTCGAGAAGCCCAGCGAATCACACCCACATGTTCTGGTCATGTCCGGCACTACAGGGGTTCTGGGTGGGGTGACAAAGGTGCTTTCGAAAGTAGTGGGGGTCCAGGTCGAACCAAGCTGGGGGTTGGCTATATTTGGGTTTGCACAAGAGCCGGGAGTGCAGGAGGCGAGAGAGGCCGATGTTTTGGCCTTTGCGTCCCTAGTAGCCCGGCGCAGGATACTGTTGATGTGGAAGGAAGCCAAGCCCTCGGGGGTGGAGACCTGGATAAATGACATGGCAGGGTTTATAAAGCTGGAACGGATTAAGTTCGTCCTAAGCGGATCGGCTCAAGGGTTCACCAGGCGGTGGCAACCGTTCGTCGAATACCTCACAGAAAGATAGAGGGAATGGAAAAGAAGAAGGTAGCAGCAGCAGCCCGGGGTGGGGGGGGGGGGGGGGGACCAGAAGGACTCTCAGAGTTGTTAATATATATGTATAATATGTATAGGTCATTGCTATAAATAATTGTATATTGGACTGTTAAATCATATTTTTGGAGAGTGTTTATCTGAGACAAGGCAGTTGCCATTTAGTTTTAGTCTTCGTTTTTGTTATATATTATTTATTCTTTGTTTATAAAACAGGTCATTGTTATTTATACTGTTATATTATTGTGTAAAGGATACACAATGTACTGTGATGGTTGACCAAAAATTTTCAATAAAATATTTTTTTTAAAAAAGAAGTAGAATTTGTGCATGAGTAGCGATTACTGTGTATAATAAATGTGCTTTGATTTGAATCTTACTAATCGGTGTATTGAGTTATTGATCATTACTTGGACTTGAACCTCGTGGTGGTATCATAAAGATACCTGGCGACTCGAGAGCAAAGGTAATAAAACAGAGCAATTGAACCAACCGGAAAGTTAGCAACAGTCTGCTGATTGCCTTCTGCATCCAGCTTGCCTTTGTATTTTCTGCCTTCCTTTGTATTTGTCAACCAGACAGCTTCTCGTCTCAGTTTCCTACCTTACTCTGGGTGAACTTCAATGTCCATCACCAAGTGTGGCTCAGTAGTGTGGTGATATGCCTATGGGCGATATCACAGTTAGGAGGTGGGTGACCTCCAACCAGCAGCTGGCAGTAGAGACACTCTGGGTGTGTACCTGAGCTCTCTAGTCCAAGGTTGTGTGACCTGTGACTCCGATATAAGGGGAAACACATCCGGCCATCTTCAGAAGAAGATTGCGAGTTAATAAGACATACATGTGAATGGTCAGTGTTAGGTGCAAGTCCCAGAGTTAGCAGACTCCATGATAACGTGCTCTGTATCAGATTGCCATCTTACCACACTAGACTCAATAAAAGATTCTGGTTTTGACAAATCGCAGTGTTTGGTGGATTCCTTCATAAAGTACAAAGGACCAAACACAACAGGTAGCAACACCACAATCCGTTCTGGCTGGGTCCTAAAGAACATAGTTGCTAAACTGGGTCTGTGGCAAGTGATGAGGGAACCAACAAGAGGGAAAAACATAGTTGACCTCACATCACCAACCTGCCTGCCACAAATGCTGTCCATGACTGTATCTGTATGATTGTCAACTGCACAGTCCTTATGGAATGAAATACACTCTTCATATTGAGGATCCCCTCCATTGTGTTGTGTGACATTACCACCATGCTAAATGAGATAGAGTTCAAACAGATTTAGCAACTTGGACTTGGCATCCTTTAGGTACTGTGGGTGATTAGTAGCAGCAGAATGGTACTCAATCACAATCTGTAACCTCATGGCCTGGCATATCCCCCACTCTACTATTCCCACCAAGCCAGGAACCAACCCTAGTTCAATGATGAATGCAGGAAGACATGCCAGAAACAATGACAGGCAAAAATCAGGTGTCAGCCTGGTAAAGCTAAATCACAGGGCAACTTATGTGCCAGACAGGATAAGCAGCAAGTAATAGATGGATGAGATCTGAGCTCAGCAAGTCCTTCCACATCAATTCATGAATGGTGGTGGAAAATTAAACAACTCACTGGAGGAGGAGGCTCCACAAATATCCTCATCCTCAATTATGGAAGAGCCCATCATTTCAGTGCAAAATATATGGCTGAAGCATTTGCAACAACCTTCAGCCAGAAGTGCTGAGTGGATGATCTATCTCGGTCTCCTCGGGAGCAAGACCTGGACATTAGTGCCGGGCAATGACCACTTACAAAAAGAGAGAATCTGACCACCGCCCCTTGATATTCATTGGCATTTCCATCGCTGAATCTCTCACTATCAACATCCAGCGGATTACCATTGACCAGAAACTGACCTGGACTAGCCATATAAATACCTGTGGCTACAAGAGCAGGTCAGAGGCTAGGAATCCTGTGGTGAATAACTCACCTCCTGACTCCCCAAAGCCTGCCCACCATTTACATGGCACAAGTCAGGGGTGTAATGGAATACTCTCCACTTGCCTGGATGAGTGCAGCTCCAACAACACTCAAGAAGCTAAACGCCATCCAGGACAAAACACCCACTTGATTGGCACCCCTTCCACAAATATTCACTCCCTCCACCACTGGCTAACAGTGGGAGCCATGTGCACCATATACACGATGCTCTGTAGGAACTCACCAGCAGATTCATGAGAACACCAGCACCTGGAAGTTACGCTCCAAGCCATTCACCATCCTGACTTGAAAATATATCACCGTTCCTTCACTGTCACTGGGTCAAAATCCGAGAACTCCCTCCCTAACAGCACTGTGGGTGTCCCTACATCATATGGACTGCAGCTGTTCAAGAAGGCAACTCACCACCACCTTCTCAAGGAGACCAGGTTAAAATCCAACAGGTTTGTTTCAAACACTAGCTTTCGGAGCACTGCTCCTTCCTCAGGTGAAGGAGCAGTGCTCCGAAAGCTAGTGTTTGAAACAAACCTGTTGGAATTTAACCTGGTGTTGTAAGACTTCTTACTGTGCTCACCCCAGTCCAACGCCAGCATCTCCATATCATTCTCAAGGAGAATTAGTGATGGGCAATGAATGTTAGTCTAAGCAGTGAAGCCCATAACCCTTGAATAAATTATTAAAAACCTGTTGGTACTGTATCCAGGTCAAAGGTCACCAGGCCATATGGACCAATATTTCTCATTACCAAAAATTATAGTCAATCTCTTTGCCAACTCTTCAAGTCCTTGTCAAACATTCTTAAAGACAGTTATAAACTCAACAAGGGAGGTGGATTTTGGGAGGGGGGGGGGGAGGTGGATTTTGGGAGAATTGCGCCCTATATCTTGCCATTATCACATGCTGCTTGTGGAGGCTTAGCATGCACAAATTGCACTTCCTATATCACAACAGTGAATAAACTTCAAAAGTACTTCATTGGCTATGAATGACTTTGTCATGTCCTGAGTTCAGGAAACACACTATTTAAATGCAAATATTGTTCTATTTATTGCAAAAAGTGTAAAGTGATGAATGCAGCACAATATAACTGCACAAAGATACTCTGATGTTATATGAAACACTGATATAATGTTTATGTATGTAATATGCTGAGATACAATTTAACTTTTGACCAAACTTTAATTATACTTTTAAGTCTTCCTATTGATTCAGCTCATTACCTGTAAATGTCAAGTACAATACAAGTTATTTTGATTTAATTTTGTAGCCATGAGAAGCTGAAGTTCATGAGTATTGACTTTACAATTTTAATTGTCTTCCTGCACCTAGTGGGGCACTAAGGCAGACTTTTGTCTGTTTCCATAGCTAGTTATTCCTAGGATATAGATTACATAGAACATACAGTGCAGAAGGAGGCCGTTTGGCCGATCGAATCTGCACCGACCCACTTAAGCCCTCACTTCCACCCTAACCCTGTAACCCAATAACCCCTCCTAACCTTTTTGGACACTAAGGCCAATTTAGTATGGCCAATCCACCTAACCTGCACGTCTTTGGACTGTGGGAGGAAACCGGAGCACCCGGAGGAAACCCACGCAGACACGGGGAGAACGTGCTTGACTCCGCACAGATAGTGACCCAGCGGGGAATTGAACCTGGGACCCTGGCGCTGTGAAGCCACAATGCTATCCACTTGTGCGACCATGCTGCTAGTCTGGTTGCTAGTTTGTCGCCAGAGGCTTATTGCTTGAGGTGCATCACTACACATCAGGCATAACTGATAAGGAGTTTCTCCCGCTCTTACCGCCCGGCATTGGCGTGTTGGAAGCATTTGTAGGTTGATGGTCCTGAGATAAGACTCAACCCCAGATCTTCTGGCTCAGACTCTATCCACATTTAATCATGTCTGCCTCATTTTTCAAATGAGTAAAGTTGGACTGACCTCTATTTTAATTACATTGACACATCATTCACTTTGAACATCTCTGATCCTTCTTGGGGTATTAACTTGGAAGGTAATTTGTTCCTTTGATGGTTGGGTTTATAGCTGTGTTAGCACTTGTCCTGATGACCTTGTCATGTAACTAAGTGGAGCATGATTCCCATTATGTTGGAAGGCCTTCCAGCTGATGCTGAAAATCAAAATGGTTCTGTATACTCATTTAAGCAACAATATGTTGTGGCATACAATTCCAGGGAAATCAACCACATCCTTGCTGAAGGCATTTCAGTTCAATTTCCTTTTGTGTGACCAGGGCAAACACTGCCTCATTGTGTTCGCAACCACATTTTAACAGACCAATATTTTTGCATCTACATATGTTGTGATATGTCATGCATGTCAATGCAGACAATGACATGAACCTTTAAGAAGCTGCATTATGACATCCCTATGATATCACTGTGTGTGAGGTTAGAGGATAATAGGTACAGCCTCTGTGTTAGATGTTCACTACTGCCTGTGAAACGTCTTGTATATCTTATGAGTCAAGTAATCAACCTATGTAACTGTTAGGACCCAGGCTAAATTGAGGCCTGTGCAGAATTATATGTATTTGTTACTAGAATTCAACTTTGTGTAATTGTGTTCAACCAGAACCCTTGACATTCTCAATATCTTGCTTAGTCTTGATACCATAAGGCAGAGCCCTGGAGATCTACACCGAGGCCCTCCACATAAATGCTGGCAGACCACAAGTGGGCAGGTCAACATAATTGCAGTCATCAGGCAATTTCCAGTGGATATTTAGAGGGGATGTGCAGCTACAGTTAGGCGTGTGGGGGGGGAGAGGGCGGGGGGGGGGGGGGGGGGGGGTTATATTTTGCACCTAATTTTGATGTCTTCCTCTTCTTGGTCCAAACAGGTATGATCTTCTTCAAACATTTATGTTTCTTGGCTCTTCTGTACGAATAGAGCCATATTGATAAGTCTTGTGCCTGGTACAAATCATTGTTAATTGTCAAAGTCTTATCTTAAAAATAATTGAGGGGTCAGATATTATTTTTGATGGAGAGCCAGCATCAGCACAATGGGCCAAATGGCCTTTTTCTGTGCTGTAAATGTCTCACTTTTCTATAATCTTTTCAACTAACTATGTTGATTTGGATGAATATTCAATGATCATTGGACAGGTTAGGAAGTGTAGCATTGTCACCCTGGAAACGAAAACATTTTCAAATCAACCAATCAAATAGTTCATTTCTTCCCTAAATTGCCAATCTATTTATAATAAAGCTGTCCACTTGATTGCCTGAAGAACAAAGCAAGTAATTTTTGTGGTCATCATGCTCCTACTCTATATATTCAGTCACTAAATGCTCATGCTAAGCAATTATAAAAAAATCTGGCAATAAAATAACCATTGCCTGTTTTGGATGTGTTGAGGATGTTTCTCCGCAAGGGCTAGCACCAATCTATTGGGCAGAGGACTTGGCTTCTGTTGTATCCCCCAAGTTATGTAATATACTTGGAGGCATTCCTGAATCGAATGACAGACTGCCATTAATGTCACTATTTGTGTCATTCTAATGTCCTGCAACACCCAGAATGTAGTTTAAGCCTGCTTCTTTCTGAGACTGATGTTGTACTGGGTGAAGTGGTTTGTAAACAGGGCATTGTGGCATTATCTTTGAATTATGTCTTCCTATCAATCACATGAAAATAATATTTTATTTAAAAATCTTTTTTTTAAATTGTCCTCCAGACCCTGGGCTACCAGCAAGTCATGTCTTAGGTGAGTAGCTGGAAGCTTCTATCCAGGTTTCAATTTCCATCCAAATCTAAGCTTTGGCAAAATGAATTTTAATTCCATAAATTTAGAAAAAAAGATCTCCTCATGTCTTGATGGGTCAATGTAGCTCATGTGTAAACAGAGAAAGAGGTGACCAGGTTGCAGTCTTAAGTTGGAACACTGATTTGGCTCATGTTGGAAGTCAGCTCCAGAAACGGCTTGTTAAACAGCTGACTGTTACTTAAAACACCTGCTAGTGCTCAATAAAGATAACACGCAGCAGGCTAGCACTTCGACAAAAGCCCTCACCTATGAGCAACCAGATGTTTAGAAATAGGCATCATCGATGTTGACTTCAAGCACAAAGGAATACTGATCTGTAAAAGGGATTCTCAATTTTACTGCTGGAGCTGTGAAGAGAAATTATGAAAAGTATCATGATTGTGCCTGGAGAACTTTGTCAGCACCTTACTAATACTCAAACAACATTTTTCTGTATAGATTCTGAGGATTTGACCCAAAAAGAACAAATGGTGGGCTACTCTATCCCATGGAGATCTTTTAGGAGTCGCAAGGAGAAGGGGAGTTCTTAGTCATAGGAATCTTGCCAGGAGTTCCCTTTGATCTGGACATGAAATGAGGGGAAGGCACAATTTAAATCGTTAACTTCAGATTGTTCCACCAGCGTAACGCTAATAGGTACTCTAAAAATGTTCAAAGAATTTAAATCCCTTCTAACATTTGGGTAACTATTTTAAACCCACAAACCAATCCCCACACCCATGGTCCTTGTAGGGGATCCCCAATCCTCAAACTAACCATCACCCTATGGCATTCCCCACCCACCAACCCCTCACCCCCGCATGGGACACCGCCCCTGCCACCCACAGGCCCAGATTTCATCCCCAACGTGACCGCTTCAACCAGGGTGGAGCTCCCTGACCCAGAGAGACCCTCCCCTGACCCATCAACCCCTCCACAACATCGCAGGACCCCACCCGTGACACAGTTGCACCTCCCGGACCTGACCACCCGAGCTGGAAAACTCCCCGATAGTCCACAGACTTACTCCCCAGTATTCAACCCTGCAACCACTCCTTCGATGTCTGACTCCCCACCCCTGATGTCTGAAACCACACCCTCCAGTGTCCAAACACCCCCACTCCCCGAAAATAACCCACCAACCCAACCCCCTTCTGAATGTTCCCACCCCCTGACTTCCAATCCCTCCCACTTCCCAACCCCTAAATCCTTTCTACTTACCTCCGACACTGACCTTCTCCTTGATCTGTCAACTTTAATATACCTTTACACTTACCTGCTTTATGGCAGCTAGTGCCAAAAAGAGGGGGATGGTCTCCTTCATTCCGATTCACTGCCGGGCTTTGGAGACTGCTGCATTGCCTGAATCTTTCCTGGCCTGAGTCGGAAGGTGGCGAGAAGCAAGCCCAGAAGAAATCTGATGCAGGTAAGTGGGCACTAAGTGGTAATCCATCGATGATTATCACTGCAAAGAACTTATGGCCCATGGTTTCCAAGCAATGCCATTTAGTGCACCGACAATGGAATATATCATGGTACCAATAGTAAGATCCATCAAGCATCTCTAGTTATGGTTCCAACAATGTTTGTACCCCTTCCCTTCATCCCTGAGCCACCCTGCAATGTGACATCATGTGCAACCAGAATACTCGACATTTCAAGGATGGAATTGTGAGTAGCCCACATATACTGCTGAACAAAAATTGTGTCTAATCAGCACTTGATTGCTGAACTGCAAGTTTCTGCTTCAACACTTTCAGACAAGTTCAAGGGTAATCAGTAATTAGGGCCAAAGTTCTGTGATAAATTCAGACTTTAAAACAGGCTAGTCTTATTAGCATTCATCCATTTAGCACCTGTTATTTGCTCATCGGCCCTCCATCTCATCATTAAACTTTAGTTTTAATGTGGCTTCACTACTGAAATAATAACTGCAAATATTTCATCAATGCGGAAAACACTTGAACTGACAATGAACCTGCTGATTTCTGATCATTAAACATAAAGGCAGCAATAGCTTGCAACTCCTGATGTAGTCTGATATTGTGCATTTGTCAAAGAATAATGCCATCATTCCTTACTATTAATTATACATTTAAACCTCTGCTATGAAGTATTTTTTCTTGGAATGTGGGTATCGCTTACAAGGCCAAAATTTGTTGCCCAAACATAATAGCCCTTGACTAGTTGTCAGTGATTCGCTTTCTTGAACTGTTATAGTCCATCTGGTGCAAGCATACCTACAGGGATGCTGGAAGGGAGTTCCAGGATTTTGATTCATCGACTGTAAAACAGTGGCGATATATTTCCAAGTCAGGATGTTGTATGGTTTGGAGGAGAACCTTCAGGCAGTGGTGGCCCCATGCAACTGTTGCCCTTGTCCTTTTAAGTGGTAAAGATCACAGGCGAGATTCTCCGTCCCGCCTCATGTGTTTTCTGGTGCAGCTGGAGTGAGATTTGTCCCACCAGGCGGCCAATGGGGGTTCCCATTATGGGCAACCCCACGCCGTCGGGAAATCCCCGGGCGTGGGTGCGTTAACAGCGTAACAGAGAATCCTGACAGCTGAGAATCCAGCCCCACGGGTTTGTAAGGTGCTGTTAAAGAAACATTACTGCAGTGAATAATGGGAAATAAATTGAGAGTAGGTGGAAATTTTAAATGCTCCAAACATGTGAAGGGTGGTCCATGAGGTTTGAAAACATTCATACGAATTGTTCACTTTAGCGCAGAAAGAATTTGCCATCACATTGTTCTTCTTAAGATGACGACAATATTGTCAAAACATAACTGTAGAAAGGGTTCTGAACAAATTGCCGACATCAGAAGTAAGCTCACTCAGACAGTGGTTTACTAATAGGCTCCCAAAAGTGGACCCATCTTGCAAGTAAAATAAGTATCAACAAAACAATAGCAAAATAATATTGCTATAACTAATTCAGTCATTGCAATTTATCATCTCATTCTCACTAACAAGTAATTTTAAATCTGATTAGCTGAGGAGTTGTATTGAGGTAAATACATTTTATTGCATTATTAGTTGTAAAGTGGACTTGCCTTGACATTCTGAAGCACAACAGTCGACCTATGGTTTTTCCACTTGTTTAAGAAATGTTGTGAGATTGTTTGATTTTTCTGTGACTTATGTATTGCAGGGGTCTCCTGAGCAATCGCACTACTGTGCTACCATTTTTCATGTGATTAATATCATCTGTCACCAGCCAACTGTTGTATCACATGATGAAATATCACACTGCGGTTTGCTCTGCTGGAGACCAGAATTAATGGTAAAATTGCATTCAAGCAACAAGAACAAAATTAAATGCAAAAGATCCCAAAAACTGTGATCAAATGAAGCAAAGACCCTTTTATGTTCTGATAATGACTCCCAATCCAAGAAAAGTCATTTGGACTGGCCTCCGCCAAACAGCGGCATCTATGTGCTTGCTTCCTGCACTTAAGCTGTGGAAAAATGGATGGATCCATTAGCTTCATTCATGCTTCACACACACATCTGTCAACATCTCTGGCTAGAGAGAGCTTACTGTTTAACTCAAGCTGCATGTGACCTGAGATGCTGTTCCAGGGTCTTCCTGAGGTCAACACCAGGTTGATGACAAGTAACATTAATGCTAACATAACTGGGGATTCAGGGTTGCCAAGTATTGCGCATTTCGGCAAAAAGATTCAAAGAATCTGGACCAACAGAAGCAGAGCTATGTCATCTCTATAAGGACACCTGCTGCAAACTTGCACTATAGAGCTGAGACTGCAAGTGTCAGAACTGTCCAGCTGCAGTCTCAAGCACTTGCAGGAGGCCTCCGTACCCTTTATTTTGTCTGTCACTTCTGAATGCCCTGCATATCCAGCCATAGAAAGTCAATCGCTTGGACCATCAGTAGCTTCAGGGAATTCCAGCTTCTCTGGGCCAGCATTTCTTTGTAGTTTTCAGTTTGCACAAGGTTAATCATAAGTAAAGATTTAACATTAGCTCAATGCATTAAACCTAACTTCAGGGATGTACCTATTTTGTCCTACAGCAACCAACCAGTTCCAAAAAAGTACAGAGCCTTTGTCATTTTCAACCACAGGACGGCCATGGAAAAGGTTCCTGCGAACTCTTGAATGACCCCCAATGAGGGCACACAAGTCAGAAACCATTTGCTTAGAGAGGCACAGCTTCTGCAGCACTGATGCTCCAACATATCCAGGTAGTTTCTGGTTTGGATACCCTCTGCTGAAACCTGGCTGTCTTCCTCCACTTGCACCTCACCCCTGTGCCCAAGTTATCCTGAGGTCTGCCTCTACTTCTGAAGATGCTGCTCCTCATCTCTAGGCGAACCCATCTCGGGTTTTCTAATCCTATTTCCTGTTACGTCCAGCGTTCCTTTCTCTTGAAATGTGCAGTCTTTCTGAACCGCCTCTCATGAACCTGCAAGGCCCATTAATCGAGGGGCCCGTCCCCCCTCAACCCCAGCAAAACCGCCTCCCACCCACCAAAACGCTTTTGTCAAGTGTCAAGAGAAGTGACCGATGAGTCTCCTGATTTGTGCAACCAGTTGCCTGGGTATAAGCGCCTTTTCCAATCCTTCCTTCTTTGATGGAGCCTCTACTGATGTCTTGCTGACTTGAGTGGTCTGTCACTTTGTGCTTCCTTCCTGTTGAGGTTTGGCGTCAGTGTGTGGATCCCATGCTTCCAAAAGGAAATTCTAAACTTAGCACTTAATGAAAATTAAACCTGACAGCAAACTGGTTAAGTGAATTAACTGGCCATTTTGTAATTTTGGACAGGTTGTCTCCTTCAGTTCTGAGGAAAGTCTTCTGAAATTCCAGAGTGTGGGTTTTGCATTGGGAAACTAGCATAATGACTGCTGGATTGGTTTAAGTAACTTCTCATTCCCTTTCCATCCTTGCGTACCAATATAAATCCTGTCCACTATCTCAAAATAAATTTATACACACTCCAAAAAGAGAGCAGAGCAATGTGTATTAATGCAAGATCTGCAACTTCTAATGCTCAGTTTTGTATGTCAGCCCAGTCTTCCCCAGAACATAATGCAGGAGAGGTTGTTAATTCACATCTGCAGCATTTACATGGCATTTAAAGGTGCCTGACAACTTCAGACAGGAGCAACGTGACAGATGCATTTCAAGTCTGGAAATGCATGGGCTGGATTTGGGGTTTTGGGTTGGGGCCCTCATGTCAGGGTCCAATGAGACTACAATGCTGCGCTTTGTGGGAAACTGCCATGTTGCAGTCATATTCCCCAAATCAGCCAATTGGTGGTCAAAGGGTGGGCTCACCATCTAATTAAAGAGGGCAGGCAGGTCGGTAGGCTCTCAAAGCAGTTGAGCCAATAGGAGATCCACCAGCTCGGAAGCGCAGCAGACTGCACTAGAGAGAGAGAGAGGAAGGACACCTCCATCTTGAGCTGCCATCTCTCCAACATGTTGTGTTCCGTGATCTTGTCCAGCAATGATTCTACAGAACAGCTGGTGACTTAGCCAGAAGGGTGATTTATTAATGTACACGTGGTAAGGTAACAATCAGAATCTTCCACAGACCAAGTTATTACAGAGTCACATTAGACTCTCCTGGAACTACCCTCGTATAGGCCATACAACCTTCTGCCAGTAGCCAGATGTCACCAGACTGATGTCTGAAGCCACCTGCTGGTGGGAGGTCACACTGCTGAGTACATGTAATATTATCTAAAGACATATTACCACACAACTATTTGAAATTTTAAACTAAAAACTAACATCAAATGCACATGATGCTGATATAATGATGATGTGATACCACATGATTGAGGAACAGAGATCTGGAGGAAGCAGAAGTTTCAACCTTGTGCAGAGGTCCCAATATATTCATCGTAGCTGTTGTTTTGTTATGCACTTGTCGTAGCATAAGCTGCTTCCTTGATGTGCACTCTGACAAAGGAAGGTTCAGACTTGGAGATAGCTTCAACCCGTTTATTGAACTATTAACAATTCTCCTACTTGGATTCAATGCTACTATTAATCCTGCTATAGCTACTCAGGTTGACTAACCAGTCTGCTACAATCCATGTGGTGGGAGTGATGTTCAATCAACCCTGTGTCTGTACTCACTGAGAGTCTCCACTGGAATGAGACTGAGCATGTGTGATGTGTCCTTTTATATGGGTTGGTGTAATGCCCTCCTGTTGTAGTGTCACCTCTGTGTGTATCGTGATTGCCCATTGGTCGTGTACCATCTTACTGACCTATTGGTTGACTGCCTGTGTGTCATATCTCTGGTGTTCCCTCTAGTGTCTAGCTAGGTGTAGTGTATGTACCTTAACCCTTTGTGTACTTTCAGTGATGTATATCACCACAGCTGTTATAAAGAGTCATGGTTTTAACAAACTACAGTCTCGAGCAGTTTACTTTGGGAGAGCAGACAAACTTCAAAGAATCCCTTCTGGACCCTGAACACACAAGAAAACAAGCCATTAGTGGGAGGGGGGGGAGAGGGGGGACCTTCCACAGGTTACCGTACTTCCCACGATCATGCCTCCGGGAGAATGTCCCTGAAAATGCCCCCATATGAGGATGAAAATCCTGCCCCAATTCATGTGCAAACAGGACAAGTCAAGCATTACTGGTCTTTGCACCTTCTTTGTCTCCTTAACACTTGGGAGCTGATGCACACTGGGTATTACTTGAGGTTAGATATATCATTGGAAGTGGTAACGAGGTTTTATGGTTTTATGGTCAATGCAAATGAGCCACTAGGCAGCCTTGCATGAAAAGTTTAAAAAAGCAAAATGATTCCTTTTGAAGAACCACAATAGCAAGGTCTACAAATCTTCATCAAAACATTTGGTTATATTGTCTCGCAAACTAATTCACAGTGTACTCGGTCAAGCCCTCAGCAGGTTACGAAAAGGGTCAACAAAAGCGTGCAAGAAATATTCAATTTCAATCCTATTTCATTCTTTAAAATGGCTGCGCGTTGTGACAACCCAAAATTAGCTAATCACTCAATGTATTTCACTGAACATTGCCCTCGCTTTGCACTTGAGTTCCAGCGATGTCTGATATAAATTCTCAATCTTTTTCAGATAACTTTTTTTACTTCAATCCTTTGTATGGGATATGACCCAGATTTTAGCTCTGACATTTAGATAAAAATTGCACCTCATCACACACACGCTACAACATAGGGTGCGATTCAGTGGCATCGCTATGCTTGAGCGAGAGTGCGAAGAGGCCGGTGAATAGAGGGAGAGGCCAAAAGCAAGAACCGCGCTGAGCTCCAAACCGTTCGCAATACAAACGGCCCACTTCTGTATGCAAAATCTGGATCCTGTTGTATGTGGCGAGAAACCAATATTCACCACTTAAGCCCAACTTCCATATAATTAACGGGAGCCGCCTCATATCCTATGGCCTCTCGTGAACTAGCGACCTTCCCTGAATTGGTCACGTGGGCACCGATTAGTACTCCATTTTAAAAACGTGAACCTGGTGGAAGGGCTGCTGTGGGAACCCAAGGAGGTGAGTAGCCATCTTCGCTTGCAGGTAAATAATAATCTTTATTCGTGCCACAAGTAGGCTCACATTAACACTGCAATCAAGTTACTGTGAAAATCCCCTCGTTGCCACACTCCGGCACCTGTTACGGTATACTGAGGGACAATTCAGAATGTCCAATTCGCCTAACAAGCACGTCTTTCGGGACTTGTGGGAGGAAACGGGAGCATCCGGAGAAAACCCATGCAGTCACGGGGAGAACGTTCAGCCTCTGCACAGACAGTGACCCAAGCCAGTAATCGAACACGGGTCCCAGGTGCTGTGAAGCAATGGTGCTAACCACTGTGCTACTGTACCGCCCCTGTTTTATCACAGGCAGCTGATCCATTTGACCAAGGGCAGCATGGTGCCGCAGTGGTTAGCACTGCTGCCTCACGGTGCAGAGGAACTGAGTTCAATCCCGGCCCCAGGTCACTGTCCATGTGGAGTTGCACATTCTCCCCGTGCTCCATGGGGCTCACCCCCACAACCCAAAAGAATGGGTGAATTGGCCATGCTAATTTGCCCTTAATTGGAAAAAAAAGAATTGAGTACTCTAAATTTATTTAAAATAATCAATTTGACCAGATTACTACCCATGAAGTTAAATTCGCAAATTACTCCCATTCTCATCTGAGTACCCCTTGCACAAATACGAAAGATCTAATTTCGTCTTGACCACTGCTGATGGTGGATTCCGCCTACCGAGTTGCATTGTTTAGTCCCTTGAACAGCATAATCTAAAACATCGCTCTTGGCTCATTGACACTTTTAAAGCTGAAACAAAACAGAACAGAATTCCGTCAATATTCATGGTACAATTGATGGTATTCTTATACTGATAATGATTGCGATAACAGATGCCATAAATAATGCTGCGATCACCGCAGTGCACTTTTGAATTATCTGCACTGCGTTAAGTTGCCTGCATTTGTGAGAGAGTCACCTGTAATTTTTAAGGATAAAAATTGCACAGAGGAATTTGAAAAGGGTAGACATTTAGATCTGTCTGTTTAGGTATTCCTGGCTAATGTAGCAGTCTAATGAATGTTGACTTTATGAGTCAATGAGCTCAAATCTGAATCATTAACAAGGAGGGACTGAAATCCGGTTTCTCTGCATGATCTCAGGTAATGTCAATTTAGCTAATACTTGCCTAAAGATGGTTGCAAATTATTCAGAATGTTTGGACTTCAGATTATCCTTTCAAGGGCCACTGTTCTTAAATGCAGAAGCTCTGCCATTGCTATTGCGTGATTATCATGATATATTTCGGCAAAGCTGAACTCCCATCCATTTCAATTGAAAAAGTGTTTGCCTATCATCTTTACTTCCTCATCAAAACATTTCTCACTATTTCCCAATTATTTGGAAGCATTATTCATCAAAGCAACAACAGTGGGCAGTATTTTGATGAGATAGTTAGATTTTTTGTTAACTTCAGATTTATTTGATCCAGATATGGGTTGTTGCATTTGTCAGCAATTATCACAGAATCATGCTTTATATCAAGTAATCATTTTTTTAAATCCCCCGACTTGAAACATAAATTGAACTTTCCAAACAGAGGCTAAAGTGTGACTTGAGTTTGCTGCCAAAGTAGCTGTATCTCTGTGTCTTCCACTTTCCAACCCACTCAGATGGAGACCCCATATCTGAAACAAAACCATCAAAGACAATGACCTCAGGGGAATATGAGTAAACTACATATCCTGTCCCCATTAACAAAGCGTCAAGACGAGGTGGAAAAGGAAGAAGATCTGAATGGGGTCCCCTCCTTCTTCACTCTCTTTCTCTCTCTCCACCCAGCTTACAAGTTTATGAACCCTGTTTGCTGATTGAACTGCCTATGTGGTGCAGACAGGGACATTTTAAAGGAATTCAACCCTGAACTATTGTTTCCAGAAGAACTGAGGTATTACCTGTCTACATCTTTAAAATGGAGGGAAAGCAGCAGGATCAGTGAGTTCAGCCTGAAGCCAGCCAAGTCACAAACCTCCATAGACTAACTCTAACACTCAAACTCCGAGTATGTGTGTGTATGAACACACTAGAGCCAGAGCATATTTGATTATTTTTACTCGGGTTAAGCACAATAAAAGCTATCTTCTTTGCCAAAACTCAAGAAAACCTGTCTGGGTGTGTCTTTTATGACCACAGTCAAACAATGAATTAGCAAGTAGATCCTTTCCAAAAAGCATATTGCGGTCAAATAAGTGGGTGAATGGGAAAGAGAGGTGCTACTTGATTCCCCTCGCCCTCCCACCCTCCGCCCTCCCTTACCTAAGTGTAACAACCTGTTGAAGCTATCATATACCGTTATTAAAATCCCAGGCTGGAGTAAATTGATTAATGGACACTTGTCAAAGAAGTAGATTTGGTTGACAAAAAAGATTTTAGAACTGCTTTAACTACATTTTGGTTAAGTCAACAAGATACTGACTTTGGGCTTGTTCTCCAACATAAATATAAGGAAAATATGGAAATAATCTGTAAACCTTTGTAAGTCTACTTGAAGAATTCAAAGTTTCATATATTGATTGACCTTGTATCGAGACATGTAGAAAGCATTGGTCCGCATTTCCAAGCCCCGATGTGGTGGGACCTGCCATGGGGAATGCTGCAAGTCAGCCTAAAGTTCATCGACTGTTGGAGGAACAGGACGATCCTGGCAGTGGGATAAGTCACAATACATTTGTCAATGGTGAGAGCATTTGGGAAAGATGTGGCCCAATAAGATTTGACACAGCAGTCAATGACAACTTATACCCTTCATAACTGCTGCTGAGTACTCAGGAGATGTGCCTGAGCATTGCCTCATATCATTACAGACCTCAATATTGTCCATCTCACAAAAGCCAATCCTTTCTAGGTACCCTAAGACAATCAGTGAACAGTCATGCAATAAAATCCATATTGATTTGGTGCCTGTGACTTCACAGAGGGATTCCATGAAGGACCATTGGTCAGGCATTCAAAAGCAAATTAAGATCCTCACAGCTAAGTGAACGGATTTGTCAGGATAAGCACTCTGATATCACACACCCATGCATGCCCCTCGAGCAGACATTTCCAGTGTCATTGATTGGAACCAATTCCCATCATTCAACATCATTCATTGGGAGAGTGAGAAGGAATAAAGGAGCTTTAAACACAGAGATGAAAAACTGCATGTAACTGAGGTATGATAGATTATGGTGAGTGACAATTAAATCTACTTTTTCCAAAACTTTAGTCATAAAATAAGTGTCATTGCAATGTACATTTGAGTGAAAAGACTCCAACATTGGTGGTGACAAATACTTATAATATGCATAAGCTATACCTTAGAATTCCTACAGTGCTGAAAGAGGCCATTCAGCCCATCAAGTCTGCACTGACACTTTGGAAAAACCCCTACCTAGGCCCAATCCCCCTGCCTGTAACCCCACCCTAAGGGGCAAATTAGCATGGCCAATCCACCTAACCTGCACATCTTTGGACTGAGGGGGGTAACCGGAGCTCCTGGAGGAAACCGATGCAGCAACGGGAAGAACGTGCAAATTCCACACAGACAGTTACCCGTGGTTGGAATCCGGGTCCCTGGCATTTTGAGGCAGCAGTGCTAACCAATGTGCCACCGTGCCATCCACACTTCAGTGTGACAGCATCAGAATAATCACGAACCTTGATCAACATTTCCCATGAGGTCACATAATGTCTGGCTAATATACAAGAGTTACATGTATCTTGTCCGACCAACATTTTCACATAGCAAGTGCCTTTGTTCACATTGCAGATGTTGATCTAAAGGCGATTGACTGGTGAGTTTGAGTGAAACTTGATGGAATGGAGGGACAAGATGGAAGTTAGTTGTCAGGGGGTGGGGTACATTTTGTACAGTTGAACGAACATCGAACCTTGCATCACATTGATTAGCCATTCAATACCTGAGATTTGGAGAGGGATAAATGCAAAGTATATTTCAAAAAGTGCAGAATATGTACAGTGAATGAACACCCATGCCACCATTGTGTATTGAAAACTTCTTAATTTTCTTTACTCCACTTTATCTCGGTGCAGCCCCAATATCCACAGCAGATGCTGAGGGAGCCTCATTCATAGAGGAATTTTGCGGGTATCCTCTGGAGTCCCAAGGCTTTGGTGGCGTCGGCCTAATAAAGGTCTCCTGTTCTGGGGCAAGTGCACCCTCAGCGGCTGGTTTAGCACACTGGGCTAAATCGCTGGCTTTTAAAGCAGACCAAGGCAGGCCAGCAGCACGGTTCAATTCCCGTACCAGCCTCCCCGAACAGGCGCCGGAATGTGACGACTAGGGGCTTTTCACAGTAACTTCATTTGAAGCCTACTTGTGACAATAAGCGATTTTCATTTTTCATTTTTTCCTCCGTCTGAATTTCTGGAGTTGATTGGTCACAGACGGTGGGAGTTTGGAGTGGCAGGGTGGCTGTGGATACAGTGGAGCGTCCACAAGGTGGAGAGTATTGTCGACAGAGAGGTGGTCACACCGCACGCTATGACTCCACAAGAATATAGGGAGTTAGGAAGTAAGTTGAAAAGTAGGACATCAAAGGCGATGATCTCAGGATTATCAACAGTGTCACACACTACTCAGAGCCAAAACAGGAGGACATATCAGATGATTAAGTGGCTGAAGAGATAGCGGGAGGGGATGTGTTTCAGATTCCTGGGACACTGGGACTGGTTCTGCGGGAGTTAGAACATAGAACATAGAACATTACAGCGCAGTACAGGCCCTTCAGCCCTCGATGTTGCGCCGACCTGTGAAACCACTCTAAAGCCCATCTACACTATTCCCATATCGTCCATATGTCTATCCAATAACCATTTGAATGCCCTTAGTGTTGGCGAGTCCACTATTGTTGCAGGCAGGGTATTCCACGCCCTTACTACTCTCTGAGTAAAGAACCTACCTCTGACATCTGTCCTATATCTATTTCCCCTCAATTTAAAGCTATGTCCCCTCGTGCTAGACATCACCATCCGAGGAAAAAGGCTCTCACTGTCCACCCTATCTAATCCTCTGATCATCTTGTATGCCTCAATTAAATCACCTCTTAACCTTCTTCTCTCTAACGAAAACAGCCTCAAGTCCCTCAGCCTTTCCTCATAAGATCTTCCCTCCATATCAGGCAACATTCTGGTAAATCTCCTCTGCAGCCTTTCCAATGCTTCCACATCCTTCCTATAATGTGGCGACCAGAATTGCACGCAATACTCCAAATGCGGCCGCACCAGAGTTTTGTACAGCTACAAAATGACCTCATGGCTCCGAAACTCAATCCCTCCACCAATAAAAGCTAACACACCGTACGCCTTCTTAACAACCCTCTCAACCTGGGTGGCAACTTTCAGAGATCTATGTACATGGACACCGAGATCTCTCTGCTCATCCACACTGCCAAGAGTCTTACCATTAGCCCAGTACTCTGTCTTCCTGTTATTCCTTCCAAAATGAATCACCTCACACTTTTCTGCATTGAACTCCATTTGCCACCTCTCAGCCCAGCGCTGCAGCTTATCTATGTCCCTCTGTAACTTGTAACATCCTTCCGCACTGTCCACAACTCCACCGACTTTAGTGTCATCTGCAAATTTACTCACCCATCCTTCTACGCCCTCCTCCAGGTCATTTATAAAAATGACAAACAGCAGTGGCCCCAAAACAGATCCTTGTGGTACACCACTAGTAACTGGACTCCAGTCTGAACATTTCCCATCAACCACCACCCTCTGTCTTCTTCCAGCTAGCCAATTTCTGATCTAAACTGCTAAATCACCCTGAATCCCATGCCTCCGTATTTTCTGCAGTAGCCTACCATGGGGAACCTTATCAAATGCCTTACTGAAATCCATATACACCACATCAACTGCTTTACCCTCATCCACCTGTTTGGTCACCTTCTCAAAGAACTCAATAAGGTTTGTGAGGCACGACCTACCCTTCACAAAACCGTGTTGACTGTCTCTAATCAAATTATTCCTTTCCAGATGATTATACATCCTGGGCGAGATTCTCCGAACCCCCGCCAGGTCGGAGAATGGCCGGGGGCTGGCGTGAATCCCGCCCCCGCCGGTTGCCAAATTCTCCGGCACCGGATATTCGGCGGGGGCGGGAATCGCGCCGCGCCGGTTGGCGGGCCCCCACCCGCGATTCTCCGGCCCGGATGGACCGAAGTCCCGCCGCTAAAATGCCTGTCCCGCCGGCGTAGATTAAACCGGCCAACTGGCCGGTAAGGCTCACTGGTCTATAGTTACCGGGGTTGTCTCTACTCCCCTTCTTGAACAAGGGGAAACATTTGCTATTCTCCAGTCTTCTGGCACTTTACCGGCGGGACAAGGCGGCACGGACGGGCTCCGGGGGTCCTGGGGGGGGGCGCGGGGCGATCTGGCCCCGGGGAGTGCCCCCACGGTGGCCTGGCCCGCGATCGGGGCTCACCGATCCGCGGGCGGGCCTGTGCCGTGGGGGCAGTCTTTCCCTTCCGCCTTCGCCACGGTCTCCACCATGGCGGAGGCGGAAGAGACTCCCTCCACTGCGCATGCGTGCGCTCCCACGCGTGCGCCGCCCGGCGATGTCATTTCCGCGCCAGCTGGCTGTGCATCAAAGGCTTTTTCCGCCAGTTGTCGGGGCGGAAATTCGTCCGCCGCGGGCCTAGCCCCTTAAGTTTGGGGCTCGGCCCCCAAAGATGCGGAGCATTCCGCACCTTTGGGGCGGCGCGATGCCTGACTGATTTGCGCTGTTTTGGGCGCCAGTCTGCGGATATCGCGCCGATACCGGAGAATTTTGCCCCCTATCTCTTGTAAACCTTTCCAAGATTTTGCCCACAACAGAAGTAAGGCTCACTGGCCTATAGTTACCGAGGTTGTCTCTATTCCCCTTCTTGAACAAGGGGACAACATTTGCTATTCTCCAGTCTTCTGGCACTATTCCTGTAGACAAAGATGACTTAAAGATCAAAGCCAAAGGCTCAGCAATCTCCTCCCTAAGCTTCCCAGAGAATCCTAGGATAAATCCCATCCGGCCCAGGGGACCTATCTATTTTCACACTTTCCAGAATTGCTAACACCTCCTCCTTATGAACCTCAAGCCCTTCTAGTCCAGTAGCCTGAATCTCAGTATTCTCCTCGACAACAGTGTCTTTTTCCTGTGTAAATACTGATGAAAAATATTCATTTCGCACCTCTCCTATCTCCTCGGACTCCAAGCGCAACTTCCTACTACTGTCCTTGACTGGCCCTATTCTTACCCTAGTCATTCGTTTATTCCTGACATATCTATAGAAAGCTTTAGGGTTATCCTTGATCCTACCTGCCAAAGACTTCTCATGTCCCCTCCTGGCTCTTCTTAGTTCTCTCTTTAGGTCCTTCCTAGTTAACTTGTAACTCTCGAGTGCCCTTCCTCAACCTTCATGTCTCATCTTTACGTACGCCTCCTTCTTCCTCTTGACAAATTGAGACTAGTATTTGCTCGAGTGGTTGGGAAGGGTTCAAACTATAATGGCAGGGGGATGGGAATGTATGCAAGGAGTTGGAAAGAGGGTGGGGGGGGGTTGGGGGGGCAGAAACATAGAGAGAACAAAAGGCAGAAAGAAGAATAAGAAAAGTGATAGGAGGAGGAATCAAGAGCCAGGATCAAACAGCGCCACAGTGAAAAATAATGGAAACGGGACAAGGAATGTTAGAAGGAGAAGCCTTCGGCTTTGTGCCTTAATGCGCAGAACATTCACAATAAAATGAATGAATTAATCGTGCACACAGATGTAAATGGGTGTGGTATAATTGGGATTACGGAGACATGGCTGCAGGGTGACCAGGGATGGGAATTGAAACATCTAGAGGTATTCAGTACTTAAGAAGAACAGACAAAAAGTAAAAGGGAATGTATGCAAGGAGTTGGAAGAGGGTGGGAATGAGTAAATTAACACAAAAGTGAGGAAGGATATTAACTCCCACAATGTAGAATCTGTATGTGTAGAGCTGAGAAACACCAAAAAACATTCATGAACGTAGTATATAGATCCCCAAGCTGTAGTGGTGATGTTGAGAATGACATTAAACAGGAAATTAGAGATGGATGCAATAAAGGAATATCTGTAATTATGGGTGACTTTAATGTGCATTTGAATTGGACGAATCAAATTAATAATAATACCATAGAGGAGGGATTCTTGGAGTGTATGCGGGATGGACCAATACATTGAGGATCGAACTAGAGAAACGGACATCCTAGACTGGGCATTGTGTAATTAGAAAGATATAATTGACCATGTAGTTGTCCAAGGCACCTTGGGGGTGAATGACCATAATAAGATAGAATTATTCATCAAGATGGAAAGTGGCATAGTTGATTCTGAGACTAGGGGCGAAATTCTCCGTAATTGGCGCGATGTCCGCCGACCGGCGCCAAAAACAGCGCAAATCAGTCCGGCATCGCGCCTCATAGAAACCTCCGCATCTTGAGTGGCCGAGTCCTAACCTTGAGGGGCTAGGCCCGTGCCGGACTGATTTCCGCCCCGCCAGCTGGCGGGAAAGGCCTTTGGTGCCCCGCCAGCTGGCGCGGAAATGACATTGGCGGGCGGCGCATGTGCGGGAGCATCAGCGGCCGCTCACGGCATCCCCGCGCATGCACAGTGGAGGGGGTCTCTTCCACTTCCGCCATGGAATTCGGCAACCGGCGGGGGCGGGATTCACGCCAGCGGGGGGTCGGAGAATCCCGCCTTAGGGTCCTGAATCTAAATATGCGAGTCACCTATGATAGATTGGAGAATGCTACTTAAAAGGATGATGGTGGATAGACAATGGTAAACTTTCAAAGAGCTCATCGGTGAACTGTAACAATTGTCATTCCTGTCTGGCACTGTCTGTGTTGAGTTTGCACATTCTTCCTGTGTCTGCGTGGTTTTCTACAGGTGCTCCGGTTCCTTCCCACAGTCTAAAAGATGTGCGGGTTAGGTAGACTTGCAATGCTAAATTGCCCTCGGTGGGGTGAGGGGGTAGGGTGGGGAATTGGGCCGAGGTAGTGTGCTCTTTCAGAGGGTCAGTGCAGACTCGATGAGCCGAATGGCCTCCTTCTGCACTGTAGAGTTTCTATGATTCTATATCTCCTTCCACCTTCCTTGCATGGGCATAGCCACCTCGGGACCTGACCTTTGGCAGTGCCATGCTGTCACCAGGGCACCCTTGCACTGTCACCCTGACATCCTGGCAGTGCTTCTGCTGGCTTGGCAGTAACACCTGGGCATCTTCGCAGTGTCATGGTGGCAGTGCCAAGGTGCCATCCTGGCAGTGCCAAGATATCTGCCTTCCATGGGAGGACCAGGGGGCCACCCTGCACTATCCCTGGTCAGCTAGGGGTCTCCGATGGCTTCAGAGACCACCCTCCCTGTGCTGTTCCGCCCGGTCCTTGTTTGTGTGGACCAGTTCTGATTGGTACCCACCTGCAACCTCCCTGGGGAGGGCAGTAGATATCAGGTAAGTAGGCCTTAAGTAGGTTTGGCCCCGCCCACTGCGGGCAAGTTCCTGATCCTGGTGCCTCACAGGACTTGGGTAGATCCCACGAGGCGTCGTGGCTGTTGGGATGCCCACGGGAGGCTTTATCATGGATTTCCGTCCACGACGCACTCCCATTGGTGCACAAAATGACAGATTGATTGCGCCCTGGTATGTTTTCATGAAGGAGTTAGATATGGCTCTTGTGGCTGAAGGGATCAAAGGATATGGGGGTAGGCGGGAACAAGTTACTGAGTTGGATGATCTGCCATGTGCATAATGAATGGTGGAGCAGGCTCAAAGGGCTGAATGGCCTCCTCCTGCTCCTATTTTCAATGTTCTATATTTCTATGTTTCTGTGTAAACTGCTGGACCAGGGTCTCTAAGCTGGCCATATTGGGACATCAATACACTTCCACACTAGAGCCACAACATCGAGCAGAAGATGGATTAGCTCTTCCATCCTTTCTCCCAGTCTGGTGATGGCCTCTGACAACTCTGCCTCCCTTTGCATCGGGGGAAAGGGCGGGAAGATGAAGGGTAGAAGAGGGGGAAAGAGGCAACAGGGAGGGTGAGGGAGTGAGGGAAGGAGAGAGGGGGTAGAGAATTGTGGGACTGAGGAGGAAGACGCGGAGAGTTGGAGAGAGTGAGGGTGTAAAGTGTTGGAGGGAGAGGGTACAAAGAGTTGGAAGGAGGGAGCGGTGAGGTAGTGGAGCCTGGAGGGAGCAAGCTGTGAGGGAACGGAGCCTGGAGAAGTGAGAGGTGAGGGCGCGGATCCTGGAGGGCGTGACAGGGGAGGGCATTGAGTCTGGAGGAGTAAGGGGAAACTGTAAGCCTGGAGGAAGTGAGGGGGTGAGCGCACAGCCTGGAGGGAACTCAGGGATCGTCTGGGGCCTGGAGGGAGTGAGAAGAAACTGTGCAGATTCTGTTAGGAGTGAGGGGGGAGCACCCAGCCGGGAGCGAACTCGGGAGGATCATTTGGGGCCTGGAGTGAGTGAGGGGGGAGACTGAAGGAAACAAGGAGGTTGATACCTGGAGACTAAAATGAATTAACTGATCCGATGCTGCCCTCAAGCATGTATAGCAGAACAGTTTTTTGGACTCAATTAAAAATTGAATAAATTGTATTCTCTTGTTAAGTAACTTTCTTGTATTTTTCAGTGCAGGT
This sequence comes from Scyliorhinus torazame, assembly GCF_047496885.1. NCBI lineage: Eukaryota > Metazoa > Chordata > Chondrichthyes > Carcharhiniformes > Scyliorhinidae > Scyliorhinus > Scyliorhinus torazame. The sequence goes on along the minus strand of NC_092721.1, from coordinate 66,880,938 downwards.
TGTTGAGCTGTTGTTGGTTAGCTTTGAGAGTATTTGATAGCTTTGAGCTTGTATGGATTGCTTTGAGCACATGTGTTAGATTTGAGTACTATATCAAATTTGAAATCAAATGTATTCCAAATGAGAACCACCAATGTCCAATTGTAATTGAGAGCATTGAGCACTCATGAAAGGGAATTCATGTTTAGAGGGAATTCTCTAAACCCCTCAACCTCTCTCCTGCTTTACTTACACTGCCCTTAAAAATCTAATTTTGTCATCAAATAGGTCACTCAGAGTCACACTTTCTTGAATAACACTCCTATGAAGCTACTTGGGATGTTTCACTTTGGTAAAGGTGCTCTATAAAGGCAAATTATCGTTCCTTAGCTATAACATACTTAAAAATTAAACATGTCTTCTTCTCAAGTGTGTCAGTGTTTCAATAGGAAAGGGTGACCCCGCCAGTTCCTGGCCACGCTTGTACCCTGTACATGATATTGGCCTGCAACAAGCAGAATGATTGGAGTTAGTTCATGTTGTGATGCTCTGGTTAGATTTGCAGTTGTTTTGATCCACTGTCTATTGCTTGTCCTCATTATCTTGAAGTTGCACACATACCTCCTCACAAGTATGCACGTGAATAAAAAGGTTAGCCAACTAAATTTAAGATTACATTGCCTTTGCACATATTCACAAATTGCTCAGTTATGTCACAAGGCTTCCAGAAGATTTATTGGTTTATTAATAAATACTGCACTAGTCTTTTTATCTGTAGGCTTCAGGTTATGTTCTACATTTTCCTTCAGGCACACCGTAATTGTCAGCTGTGATTGTAGCAAAAGGTAACTCTATTTTGAACTCTCTTTGTTGATTTACATTGCAGGGTATAGATTGCAGTCTTTAACCTTGATGCCAATTCTTTCGTTATTGCCACCACTGAGCTTCTTTTGCACCTTGTTTGACAGTTCTTTCATTTCAAGCACAATATTTTTTCTGTCATCTAATGCTGGATCATCATGTACACAGGAGGGACTTTAACCCCTACAAACCAGACGAGTGGAAACGTTGGCAAATAAGCAGCAGTTACAATGGAATGGGGCATGTATACTCAGGCTTCCCATTCTGATCTAGTTAATTAAAATTTGACATTGCAGATGGCATTGGCACCTGCCTGAAACCTTTCTTCTGAAGCTCTCGTTCCACTGACACAAGGAGGTTTGACTGAACTGTACTATTCAGGTCTGAGTGAGCGAACAGTTGTAGCCAATCTGTCAAGCCAAAGCTGTTGAATAGAGAACCCAGGATAAGAAAAGGCCTAGAAAGGTAAGTAGGCAGCATGGTAGCACAATGGTTAGCATTGTTGCTTCACAGCTCCAGGGCCCCAGGTTCGATTCCCAGCTTGGGTCACTGTCTGTGTGGAGTCTGCATGTTCTCCCTGTGTCTGCGTGGATTTCCTTCCGGTACTCCAGTTTCCTCCCACAACTCCCGAAAGACATGCTGTTAGGTAATTTGGACGTTCTGAATTCTCCCTCCGTGTACCCGAACAGGTGCCGGAGTGTGGCGACTAGGGGCTTTTCACAGTAACTTCATTGCATTGTTAATGTAAGCCTACTTGTGAGAATAAAGATTATTATTTCCTGAGTTTCTTTTTGTTCTACTGGTTAGGGAGAATATCACAGCTGTACCGTACGGGAGGACACCTCAGAGGGCAGCGAGGCGATATGGGTAGAGATCAGGAATAAGAAGGGTGCAGTCACAATGTTGAGGGTTTACTACAGACCTCCCAACAGACAGCGGGAGATAGAGGAGCAGATAGGTAGACAGATTTTGGAAACAAGTAAAAACAACAGGGTTGTTGTGACGGGAGACTTCAACTTCCCCAATATTGATTGGGACTCACTTAGTGCTAGGGGCTTAGATGGGGCAGAGTTTGTAAGGAGCATCCAGGAGGGCTTCTTAAAACAATCTGTTGACAGTCCAACTAGGGAAGAGGCTATACTGGACCTGGTATTGGGGTATGAGCCTGTCGAGGTGGTAGAAGTTTCAGTAGGGGAGCATTTCGGGAACGGTGACCACAATTCAGTAAGTTTTAAAGTGCTGGTGGACAAGGATAAGAGTGGTCCTAGGGTAAATGTGCTAAATTGGGGGACCGCTAATTATAACAATATTAGGCAGGAACTGAAGAACATAGATTGGGGGCGGATGTTTGAGGGTAAATCAACATCTGACATGTGGGCGGCTTTCAAATGTCAGTTGAAAGGAATTCAGGACCGGCATGTTCCTGTGCGGAAGAAGGATAAATGCGGCAAATTCTGGGAACCTTGGACAAGAGAGATATTGTAGGCTTCATCAAAAAGAAAAAGGAGGCATTTGTCAGGGCAAGATGCCTGGGAACAGACGAAGCCTGTGTGGAATATAAGGAAAGTAGGAAGGAACTTAAGCAAGGAGTCAGGAGGGCTAGAAGGGGTCACAAAAAGTCATTGGCAAATAGGGTTAAGGAAAATCCAAAGGCGTTTTACACGTACATAAAAAGCAAGAGGATAGCCAGGGAAAGGATTGGCCCACTGAAGGATCGGCAAGGGAATCTATTTGTGGAGCCAGAGGAAATGGGCGAAGCACTAAATGAATACTTTACATCAGTATTCACCAAAGAGAAGGAATTGGTGAATGTTGAGTCTGGAGAAGGGTGGGTCACATTGAGATCCAAAAAGACGAGGTGTTGGGCGTCTTGAAAAATATTAAGATAGATAAGTCCCCAGGGCCTGATGGGATCCACCCCAGAATACTGAAGGAGGCTAGAGAGGAAATTGCTGAGGCCTTGACAGAAATCTTTGGATCCTCACTGTCTTCAGGTGATGTCCCGGAGGACTGGAGAATAGCCAATGTTGTTCCTCTGTTTAAGAAGGGTAGCAAGGATAATCCAGGGAACTACAGGCCAGTGAGCCTTACATCAGTGGTAGGGAAATTACTGGAGAGAATTCTTCGAGACAGGATCTACTCCCATTTGAAAGCAAATGGACCTATTTGTGAGAGGCAGCATGGTTTTGTAAAGGGGAGGTCACAAAGGTGATTGATGCAGGTAGGGCAGTGGATGTTGTCTGTATGGAATTCAGTAAGGCCTTTGATAAGGTCCCTCATAGTAGACTGGTACAAAAGGTGAAGTCACACGGGATCAGAGGTGAGCTGGCAAGATGGATACAGAACTGGCTAGGTCATAGAAGGCAGAGAGTAGCAATGGAAGGATGCTTTTCTAATTGGAGGGCTGTGACTAGTGGTGTTCCGCAGGGATCAGTGCTGGGACCTTTGCTGTTCGTAGTATATATCAATGATTTGGAGGAAAATGTAACTGGTCTGATTAGTAAGTTTGCAGATGACACAATGGTTAGTGGAATTGCGGATCGCGATGAGGACTGTCAGAGGATACAGCAGGATTTAGATAATTTGGAGACTTGGGCGGAGAGATGGCAGATGGAATTTAATCAGGACAAATGTGAGGTCATGCATTTTGGAAGGTCTAATGCAGGTAGGGAATATATAGTGAATGGTAGAACCCTCAAGAGTATTGAAAGTCAGAGAGATCAAGGTGTAAGGGTCCACAGATCACTGAAAGGGGCAACACAGATGGAGAAGGTAGTCAAGAAGGCATACGGCATGCTTGCCTTCATTGGCCTGGGCATTGAGTATAAGAATTGGCAAGTCATGTTGCAGCTGTATAGAACCTTAGTTAGGCCACACTTGGAGTATAGTGTTCAATTCTGGTCGCCACACTACCAGAAGGATGTGAAGGCTTTAGAGAGGGTTCAGAAGAGATTTACCAGGATGTTGCCTGGTATGGAGGGCATTAGCTATGAGGAGCGGTTGAATAAACTCGGTTTGTTGTCACTGGAATGACAGAGGTTGAGGGGCAACCTGATAGAGGTCTACAAAATTATGAGGGGCATAGAGTGGATAGTCAGATGATTTTCCCCAGGCTAGAGGGGTCAATTGCTAGGGGGCATAGGTTTAAGGTGCGAAGGGCAAGGTTTAGAGGAGACGTGCGAGGCAAGTTTTTTACACAGAGGGTAGTGGGTGCCTAGGAACTCGCAGCCGGAGGAGGTGGTGGAAGCAGGGATGATAGTGATATTTAAGGGGCATCTTGACAAATACATGAATAGGATGGGGATAGAGGGATACGGACCCAGGAAGTGTAGAAGATTTTAGTTTAGTTGGGCAGCATGGTCGGCACGGGCTTGGAGGGCCGAAGAGCCTGTTCCTGTGCTGTACTTTTCTTTGTTTTTGTACCCAATTTCCTTCTTGAATACGTCCCACTGTTCTGTCACACATTTACTTCAAAAGGTTTGCCCCCAGTGTCCATCCTGAAGACTTTATCAGTGCTGGAGATTGTTACTACTGGTCCCTGGTGACAGCCTTTTCATAGAATTCCTACAGTACAGAAGGAGGCCATTCAGCATATCGACTTTGCACCAACCCTCTGAATGAGCACCTGACCTAGATCCGAGGCCCACTCCCCTGCCCTATCCCTTTAACCCCACCAAATCTTTGGACGCTAAGGGCAATTTATCATGGCCAATCCATCTACCTTGCACACTTTGGACTGGGGAAGAAACCGGAGCACCCAGAGGAAATCCATGCAGGCATAGGGAAAACGTACAAACTCCACGCAGACAGTCACCCAAGGTCAGAATTGAACCCGGGCCCCGAGCGCTGTGAGGCAGCAGTGCTAATCACCATGCCCCCATGCCGACCTTTTATCATCTGATAGTAACAGGGAGACAGCCAATCACTTTTAATTGCCTGATCGTATTGATCAGAAAGTTAGTTGGCAGTAAGTTAATGCCCGGTCATTAAATTGACCAGGCATCCTGTTGCAGCTCCCCGTAGAGCCTGCTGTTTGTTGGGCTGCATTCTTGCCTGGGACTTAAACCCCATAAAGTCAGCAGATCAGAATTGTTATGTACCCTATCAAGCTGAATATTTGCTCCTTTTGTGCCAGATCTTTATTCGCAAGCACAGATAATACCTGGGGCGGGATTCTCCGACCACCCGCAAGGTCGGAGAATCGCTGGGGGCTGGCGTGAATCCCGACCCGCAGGTTGCCGAATTCTCCGGCACCGGATATTCAGCGGGGGTTGGAATCGCGCTGCGCCGGTTGGCGGGCCCCCCCCCCGGCGATTCTCCGGCCCGCCATGGGCCGAACTCCCGCTGCCGGAATGCCTGTCCCGCCGGCGAGAATCAAACCACCTCCCTTACCGGCTAGACAAGGCGGCGCGGGCGGGCTCTGGGGTCCTGGTTGGGCGCGGGGCGACCTGGCCCCGGGGGGTGTCCCCACGGTGGCCGGGCCCGTGATCGGGGCCCACCGATCCGCGGGCGGGCCTATGCCGTGGGGGTACTCTTTTCCTTCCGCCTTCGCCATGGTCTCTACAATGGCGGAGGCGGAAGAGACCCCCTCCACAGCGAATGCGCGGGGATGCCGTGAGCGGCCGCTGACGCTCCCGCGCATGCGCCGCACGGCAAGTCATTTCTGCACCAGCTGGTGAGGCACCAAAGGCCTTTCCCGCCAGCTGGTGGGGCGGAAATCAGTCCAGCGCGGGCCTAGTCCCTCAAGGTGAGGGCTCGGCCCCTCAAGATGCGGAGAATTTCGCACCTTTGGGGCGGCGCGATGCCGGACTGATTCGCGCTGTTTTTGGCGCCAGTCAGCGGACATCGCGCCGATTGTGGAGAATCCCGCCCCTGGTCGGTGAACCATGCAGCGCAATTCTCCCATTGGGAGTAAAGTGCCGACGCCGGAGTGAAAACCGGAGTGTTTCACTCCGGCATTGGAGCCCGCTCCCAGACCCCTATTCTCCCGCCCCCTGCGGGATAGGAGCAGTGTCGCATCATTTACGCGTGCCGGGCCTTGGCGCCGCATAAAAGCGGCGCCGCGTAAATTACATCACCCGCGCATGCCTGGTTGCCGTCCTCCCCGAGGCCGCCCCGCAAGAAGATGTCGGATGGATCTTGCAGGGCGGTGGAGGAAAGGAGGTCCTCCTTCAGAGAGGCCGGCCCGCCGATCGGTGGGCACCGATCGTGGGCCAGACCCCATTTGAGGACCCCTCCGGTGCAGGAACCCCCCCCCCCCCACAGGCCACCCCCCCAGCGTTCCCGCGCTTCTCCCGTCGGCAGCGACCAGGCGTGGACGGCGCCAGCAGGAACCCGCCGTATTGGGCAGGCCGCTCGGCCCATACTGGCCGGAGAATCGCCACTCGCCCGTTGCAAACGGTGAACGCCGATTCTCCCAGCGGCCAGCTGTGATTCTCGCCGCGCCAGTTTGGGGGGAGTGGGAGAATCGCGTGCGGGCGTCGGGACAGCGTGGCGGGACACGCGCGGCGCCCCGGCGATTCTCCCACCCAGTGTGGGGGGGAGAATTCCGCCCATGGTTTCTTAAAACTGTTATTGGTACATAGTTCCTTCACTCTTCACAGCTGTTTCAGTTGCCAGAGCTACTTTATCACAATTATTATGGCTGTCAAGCATTTAGTTGCTGCCAAACAGCTCCTGCATGAAATATATTCAAATCTGAGTGACACAGGGAGGTAAATATGTGTTATTAAGAGGGCCCAGTTTGTGTATGCGCATGCTGATTATTTTCTTGTTAGCAATAACTCTGCAACAAACTTAAGGAGTGGATGATTCACCTCAGATTTCATTCCAGTTTGTTTTCTTTTGCAAAGTGAAGTTGGTAGAATGCAGCACCTCGTGATTATACCATCAATAAAATACTCTTAAAATGGCAAAGCAGCCATTGTATTTACAGCAAGGTTCCAAAAGTACCAACAAAACACCTGTCATGGTGGCCAAGAAAGGACTTGGTGATTGTCAGTAGATCTTTCCGTGGGCTTTGTGGAATATAGATTCCCCTATTAAGTGGGCTATAGCTTGCCCAATAGGAAAATGTATGCCGGGAGCTTAAAACCCACTGTTCCAACCCAAGAACGTGAGTTCTGTAGATCTCCGGGCTTGCTCGCATGTATTGTAAGCCGCGGCAGTGGTTCTTTTCATTACTTTGGTGAAGGGATGTAATGTTGGATGATTAGTCTTGGCGAAGTTATTACATGTTTTTTTTCGTGCTGTTGGATGAGGAATATGTAGTTTACTGGACACCAAGAGAACTGGAATGGGATGCAAAGGCAACCTTAAATTAATTAACACTGGCTTTCAGTTTTATTGGCAATGGACTTGGAGGTGACATAGTTAGTGATGGGGACACAAAGAACATCATTCTCTATTCTAAAAACACAAGGGTGGCTCTTGAAGATGACTTTGTGTTGATTATCCAACAGTCCATAGAGTAACCGCTTTCTTCTCTGAAATCTCGCCCTGTATAACCACTGAGCAGAATCGCACCAAATGAATTAACTGGCCATCTCAGAGACTCCCCTTGTGTGGTAAACAAATGCCTTGTGACCCTTCAGCTCACCCTAGTCGAGAGCCAGTCCACTATAGACCTCCCCAACATTGGAAGCTGCAGACGAGTTCAAAGGAGAATTTCGCTCCAGCCTTGAACAATCCTTGGCCCGAGCCCCAGCAAGTGACAAGCTGATCGTCCTTGGTGAATTCAACATCACAATTGCACTTAATTGGCAGAGAGGGGTAGGCAATCCAAATGGTACCCTGCGTTTGACAAGATGCACAGAACAAGACCTTGTCATAATCAAAAAATTGTTCTATCAGCAAGATGAGTATAAGGCCAAATGGCAACACCCTCAACCCAAGCACTGTCACTGCTTGACTACATTACAATCCGAGCGATGGACCACAAGGACATGTGTATCATCCTTGCCATGACAGGATGTTGGACAGAACACCGTCTAGTCGACTCTATGATCAACGTCAGTGTAGCCCCAAAGTAGAGTAGGAAACAGAAACAATACCACAGGAAATTTAACACTGAGGAATTCAAATACCATGATAGGAGAGCCGTATTCAGCCAATATCTTCCTGCCAACCTGATGACACCCAGTGACCCAGAGACACAGAATATCCACAGTGCTTGCTGTGTCCACAAGGCCTCCATAAGCAGCACCTGCAAAGAGACCTTGATCACTCAACTAGGAAATACCAAGAGTAGTTCAGTGAGAATGATCAGAAGATCTGGGGCGGGATTCTCAGATATCGGCGCGATGTCCACCGACCGGCGCCAAAAACGGCGCGAATCAGTCCGGCATCGCGCCGCCCCAAAGGTGCGGAAGTCTCCGCATCTTATGGGGCCGAGCCCTCACCTTGAGGGGCTAGGTCCACGCCGGACTGATTTCCGCCCCGCCAGCTGGCGCGAAACTGACTTTGCCGGGCAGCGCATGCGCGGGAGCGTCAGCGGCCGCTCACGGCATCCCCGCACATGCGCAGTGGAGGGGGTCTCTTCCACTTCCGCCATAGTGGAGACCATGGCGAAGGCGGAAGGAAAAGAGTGCCCCCACGGCACAGGCCCGCCCGCGGATCGGTGGGCCCCGATCATGGGCCAGGCCACCATGGGGGCACCCCCCGGGGCCAGATCGCCCCGCAGCCCCCCCCAGGACCCCGGAGCCCGCCCGCCCGCGCCGCCGTGTCCCGCCACCCCAGAGGTGGTTCAATCCACGCCGGCTGGCGTGGGTTGACAGCGGCGGGACTTCAGCCCATCATGGGCCGGAGAATCGCCGGGGGGGGGGGGGCCCGCCAACCGGCGCGGCCCGATTCCCGCCCCCGCCGAATATCCGGTGCCGGAGAATTCAGCAACCGGCGGGGGCGGGATTCACGCCAGCCCCCGGCGATTCTCTGACCCGGCAGGGGGTCGGAGAATCCCGCCCCAGGGGTTGATAAGTCGCAAGCACAAGGATTTTCTGAACTTGAAACAGCAAACCAACTCGGGAGCAAGAAAGCAGCTCTATAAATGGGTGAAGGCTGAGGGCCAGCAAAAAACACCAAAAGGACAGATGGTGGGCAGAGAAAGCACAGGAGATCCAGCAGTCAACCGACAACAATGACATGTGAGGTTCCTTGAGCACAGTCAAAACCATCTAGGCCTAAACACTCAAGGCCCCACCCCTCTGTTGTCCAAGAATAGAGAGGTGCTCATCAAGAACAAAGAGGCAGTTAGCGGCCGCTGGAAGGAACGCTAACTTTATGGAGTTTTTCGATGATGCAGGTAGGGCAGTGGATGTTGTCTACATGTACTTCAGTAAGGCCTTTGACAAGGTCCCTCATGGCAGACTGGTAAAAAAGGTGAAGTCACACGGGTTCAGAGGTGAGCTGGCAAGATGGATACAGAACTGGTTAGGTCATAGAAGGCAGAGAGTAGCAATGGAAGGGTGCTTTTCTGATTGGAGGGCTGTGACCAGTGGTGTTCCGCAGGGATCAGTGCTGGGACCTTTGCTGTTCATAGTATATATCAATGATTTGGAGGAAAATGTAACTGGTCTGATTAGTAAGTTTGCGGACGACACAAAGGTTGGTGGAATTGTAGATAGCGGTGAGGACTGTCAGAGGATACAGCAGGATTTAGATCGTTTGGAGACTTGGGCGGCGAGATGGCAGATGGAGTTTAATCCGGACAAATGTGAAGTAATACATTTTGGAAGGTCTAATACAGGTAGGGAATATACAGTGAATGGTAGAACCCTCAAGAGTATTGACAGAGAGATCTTGGTGTACAGGTCCACAGGTCACTGAAAGGGGCAACACAAGTGGAGAAGGTAGTCAAGAAGGCATACGGCATGCTTTCCTTCATTGGCCGGGGCATTGAGTATAAAAATTGGCAAGTCATGTTGCAGTTGTATAGAACCTTAGTTAGGCCCACTTGGAGTATAGTGTTCAATTCTGGTCGCCACACTACCAGAAGGATATGGAGGCTTGAGAGAGGGTGCAGAAGAGATTTACCAGGATGTTACCTGGTATGGAGGGGATTAGCTATGAAGAGTGGTTGAATAAACTTGGTTTGTTCTCATAGGAATGACGGAGGTTGATGGGCGACCTGATAGAGGTATACAAAATTATGAGGGGCATAGACAGAGTGGATTGTCAGAGGCTTTTTCCCAGGGTAGAGGGGAAATTACTAGTGGGCATAGGTTTAAGGTGCGAGGGGCAAGGTTTAGAGGAGATGTACGAGGCAAGTGTTTTACACAGAGGGTAATGGGTGCCTGGAACTCACTGCCGGAGGAGGTGGTGGAAGCAGGGACGATAGTGACATTTAAGGGGCATCTTGACAAATACATGAATAGGATGGGAATAGAGGGATACGGACCCCGGAAGTATAGAAGATTTTAGTTTAGACGGGCAGCATTGTCGGCGCAGGCTTGGAGGGCCGAAGGGCCTGTTCCTGTGCTGTATTTTACTTTGTTCTTTGTTATTTGAACACTTTGAAGACCTTGGGCGTCATTCTCCGACCCCCCGCCGGGTCGGAGAATGGCCGTTGGCCGCCGGGAATCCCGCCCCTGCCCCCGCCGAAGTCTCCGAAGGGAGAAAAGTCGGAGGGGCGTTAATGGCGCCGCTGCCGCGGAGAATGTCACTGGTCTGCGCAAGGCAGCCGATTTTCGGCCTGCCGATATTCTCCCTTCCGGATGGGCCGAATTCCCGTCGACGTGATGACCGTTCACGTCGACGTCAATCAAACCTCCTTTTCATCGGCGTGACCCGGTGCTCCAGGCTCACGCCGACCAGCGAGGAGGTGAGTGACGGCCTGGGGGGTTGGCTCTGGGCAGGAAATGGCGTGGCCGCAGACTGATTGCGTGAGGAGAGGTGTGTCTCGGCTTGTGTGTGTGTGCGGCGGGGGGGGGGGGTGGTTAGAGTAGGCTGGGCTCCGGGGGAGTGCCGGGAGGGGGTCCGTGCCGGGGTGGAGGTTGGGGGTTGGGGGAGGTCCGTGCTGGGGTGGAGGTTGGGGGGGGTCCGTGCTGGGGTGGAGGTTGGGGAGGGGGTCCGTGCCGGGGTGGAGGTTGGGGGGGGGTCCGTGCCGGGGTGGAGGTTGGGGGGGGGTCCGTGCCGGGGTGGAGGTTGGGGGGGGGGTCCGTGCTGGGGTGGAGGTTGGGGGGGGGTCCGTGCTGGGGTGGAGGTTGGGAGGGGGGTCCGTGCTGGGGTGGAGGTTGGGGGGGGGTCCGTGCTGGGGTGGAGGTTGGGGGGGGGGTCCGTGCTGGGGTGGAAGTTGGGGGTTGGGGGGGTCCGTGCTGGGGTGGAGGTTGGGGAGGGGGTCCATGCCGGGGTGGAGGTTGGGGGGGGGGGTCCTTGCTGGGGTGGAGGTTGGGGGGGGGTCCGTGCTGGGGTGGAGGTTGGGAGGGGGGTCCGTGCTGGGGTGGAGGTTGGGGGTTGGGGGGGTCCGTGCTGGGGTGGAGGTTGGGGGGGGGGTCCGTGCCGGGGTGGAGGTTGGGGGGGGGGTCCGTGCTGGGGTGGAGGTTGGGGGGGTCCGTGCTGGGGTGGAGGTTGGGAGGGGGGGTCCGTGCTGGGGTGGAGGTTGGGGGTTGGGGGGGGTCCGTGCTGGGGTGGAGGTTGGGGAGGGGGTCCGTGCCGGGGTGGAGGTTGGGGGGGGGTCCGTGCTGGGGTGGAGGTTGGGAGGGGGTCCGTGCTGGGGTGGAGGTTGGGGGTTGGGGGGGGTCCGTGCTGGGGTGGAGGTTGGGGGGGGGGTCCGTGCCGGGGTGGAGGTTGGGGGGGGGGGGTCCGTGCTGGGGTGGAGGTTGGGGGTTGGGGGGGGTCCGTGCTGGGGTGGAGGTTGGGGAGGGGGTCCGTGCCGGGGTGGAGGTTGGGGGGGGGGGTCCGTGCTGGGGTGGAATTTGGGGGGGGGGGTCCGTGCTGGGGTGGAGGTTGGGGGTTGAGGGGGGGGCCGTGCTGGGGTGGAGGTTGGAGAGGGGGTCCGTGCCGGGGTGGAGGTTGGGGGGGGGGTCCGTGCTGGGGTGGAGGTTGGGGGGGGGTCCGTGCTGGGGTGGAGGTTGGGGGTTGGGGAGGGGGTCCGTGCTGGGGTGGGTGATGGGAGGGCAAATGAGTTGGTCCACCTGGCCAGGTGCCAGCCTCCAACAGTTGGACCCATGCGGTCCATGCCACCTGGCTGGGGGCAGGAGGGGATATGGGCAATGATGACATGTCGTCGTTCCCCTCCCCCCCACCAGGCCGTCATGTTTTCAGACCATCCAGCGATGTTGGCCGCCGTGGTGGCAGCCGCTCATGTCTATGTTGCCCTGGATGAGGAGGAGGAGGAGGAGGAGGAGGAGCGTGCCAGAGAGGCGGCGCAGGCTGCCGCAGAGGGACAGGCGGCAGCCGCCCAGGCTGGAGGGACACCTGACCGACAGGACGAGGAGGGGGAGGAGGACGTCGCGGCCCCATGGCAACGGAGGCACCCGAGGGCGCCCCGTGTGTACCGGCCCCGGCAGTCATACCAGGACCTCACGGACCGGGAATGCAGGAGGAGACTCCGGATGAGCCGGGAAACCGTGGCACACATCTGCCACCTGCTGGCACACCTGTCACCGCGTGGCACTGGCGATGGACACCCTCTCCCCGTGTCCGTCAAGGTTACGGTGGCCCTGAACTTTTATGCAACGGGGTCAGTCCAGGCACCGAGTGGGGACCTGTCCGGCATATCGCAGACATCGGTGCATCGGTGCATCCGGGCAGTGACGGATGCCCTTTATGCCATGGAACACCGCTACATCCGCTTCCCCGTGGACCGGGCCAGCCAAGATGCCCGGGCCGTGGGCTTCTCTGCCGTTGCCGGGTTCCCCATGGTCCAGGGCGCGATCGATGGGATGCACGTCGCCGTGCGGCCACCTGCAGATAACAGGGCCGTGTTCACTAATAGGAAGGGGACCTATTCAATGAACGTACAGGTGGTCTGCGACCACCGCATGATGATCCTGCACGTCTGCGCCCGTCACCCAGGCAGTGTACACGACTCATTCGTGTTGTCGCGGTCATCCATCCCCGGCATGTACGAGGGACGCCATCCCCGGCTGAGGGTCTGGTTGCCGGGCGACAGGGGCTACCCATTGCGATCGTGGCTGATGACGCCTGTACGGAGGCCACGCAATGAGGCGGAGAACCGCTACAATGATGCCCATGTAGCGACAAGGGGAGTGATCGAGAGGTGCTTTGGCGTGCTGAAGATGCGTTTCAGGTGCCTGGACCTCTCTGGGGGCGCCCTCCAGTATCGGTCAGATAGGGTCGGCCGCATCATTGTGGTGTGCTGCGTCCTGCACAACATAGCCCGGCAGAGGGGCGATGTGCCGCAGGCAAAGGAGGGCGGAGTGGAGGAGCAGCAGGAAGAGGCCCAGTCCTCCCCAGATGAGGGGGATGGGGGCAATGGTCAGGGCAGACGGGGTAGACACAGGCGGGTGGCTGTCCACCGTTACCGGCTGGCCCAGCGGGCACGGGACAGACTGATGGACGCCCGTTTCACTGACTAGATGGGCGTGGGAATCGGGTAGTATGGCCACAGACCGCACACCATGACAACAGCCGACCACCCACACCCCCCACCCATCCACCCACCCAGCACCCTCACCCCCCTCCCCAACCCCACACACCCCACCCGCATGCACACCACCCCCCCCCCCCAATTGCCGATCCACCGGCGGCACAACGGGCCGGGCTCACCCAGTTGCGGGTGGACGCGTGTCTATCGCAGGCCATGGAGGATGATGACAACCCGCCTCCGATGAGCTCCTGGCTCTACATCGTTGGACTATGTCTGACCCATGGCCACATTACCACCATCCACCCGGACCATCCCTGCATGCGGCTGTGACACTGCAGCGCACGGTCCCGTCCTCTGCCCGGGGGATGTTGATGGCGGCCCAGGGGGAAGGGGGCAGACTCACCTGGGGCTGAGGTAAGACCACCCGTCACACACACACTTGCGCTCAACGTACATGACACGCCCGCACACTTTGGACAGAGCACAAAGGCAGCTTCGGTAGGTGTAACATTGACTTTAATAACCAAAGGAGTTCATGCACGTGCCCTAGCCCCTAAAACTCATCTGTGCCCTGCACCCGTGCCAACTTACTCAGTGTCTAATTGTTTGGCCTTACGGGCCCTTTGACTACGTCTACGTGGTTCCCCAGACGGTACAGCAGAACTGGAGGTGGACTCCTGTGATTCCTGCCCTCTGACACTGGATCCCTTTGGCGGCCGTTTCCTGGGGCGTCCTGGCCTAGGTAGGCCAGGCTGCGGCCCGGGCGACTGGGATGGCGAGCTGCCAGCCTGTCCTGCCCGTTGCCCACCCGATGCACCTGGGACGGAAGGGGGGGAGTCCGAGGTGTCGCGGTGTACCGGGACCTCCCCTACAGAGGGAGCCGGGACGGACCACACCACCTCCTCCTCCCTCGGGGTGCCCGATGGCCCCCAGGCCTCTACATGGGTGGGGGATGCGAACGGACTGGCCATCCGACGCGCCCCCGACATCTGGCGCTGCCAGTCCTGGAGGCCCGTGCTGGTATCGACAGGGGCCTGCAGGTTTGCAGCCATGGAGCCCAGGGTGTTGTCGAACCCTGTCTGTGACAGTGCGACGCCGGCTCGCACATGGCCACTGGCGCCGATGCCCTCAGCGATGGCCTGCTGAGACTGGGCCATGGCCTGCAAAGACTGGGCCATGGCCTGCAGAGACTGGGCTATGGCCTGCTGAGACTGGGCCATGGCCTGCTGAGACTGGGCTATGGCGTTGAGCGCCTCTGCCATCTGGCGCTGGCACTGGCTCATGGCCTCCTGTGAGAGGGCAGCCATTTCCTGGGCCACAGACGCCGCCTGCACGGAAGGCCCCAGGCCTCGCAAACCGTTCCCCATGTCTGACACCGTCGCACCCATTGCCTCCACCGCGGACGCCACCCGTGCGGTGTCAGCCTGGGTGGCACGCATGACCGGGACCACTCCCAGCTCCTGGACGCGGGTGGACTCCTCCACCTGCGACCGCAGCCGCCGCAAGCCACCCGTCACCCTATTCGCTCGTCTCCGTGTCGGTGGTTGCATCGGATCTATGTGTGGGTGTGGTAACTGCAGGAACCCGGGATCCATCTGGGCGGCAGATGTTCGCTTGGCCTGGGCTGCCCTCCGACTGCCCGGTCCCTCTGCTGCTCCTACCTCCACCTGCTGTACCGGGACGGCTGTGTTGTGCGCACCAGTGAGTGTACCAGACGCCTCATCACTAAAGTGCCCAACCGTGGTGAGTGTTTCTGCGATGGTGGAGGGTGTTGGTGACAGCAGTGGCGTTGTGTCGTGCTCTTCGTCCCACTCTGAGTCCATGGCACTTTGGGGTGGGGGTTCGTCTCCACCCATCCACTCTGAGTCACTGTCCGGTATTTCGTCTTCCCGGGTAGGGGTGTCTTGGGTAGTGCTGTCCCGGGTAGTGCTGTCCCGGGTAGTGCTGTCCCGGGTAGTGCTGTCCCGGGTAGTGCTGTCCCGGGTAGGGGTGTCCTGGGTAGTGGTGTCCCGGGTAGGGGTGTCCTGGGTAGTGGTGTCCTGGGTAGTGGTGTCCTGGCTCGGATGTGACGGGGGCCTGTGGCTGCCCCCCTCATCGCTGGGTGGTCGCTCCCGCACGTGACGGGGGTGTCGTCTCCCTGTTGCTCCAGGTCTCTCCGTCTCCCGTGGTGTGCGAGGGGCATCCTGCGGGCGTCGCATGCTGGAGGGTCCGGGTCTCTCCGTCTCCCGTGGTCTCCGAGGGGCATCCTGCGGGCGTCGCATGCTGGAGGTTCCGGGTCTCTCCGTCTCCCGTGGTCTCCGAGGGGCATCCTGCGGGCGTCGCATGCTGGATGGTGCGGGTCTCTCCATCTCCCGTGGTGTGCGAGGGGCATCCTGCGGGCGGTGTGCATCTGCGGGGATGGGTGCCTGGACGTTTGGTCCTGCGATACACAATGAAGCATGCATGGTTAGACATCAGGCAGTGATCAGGTGATACGGGGGAGGGGGATATAGGGGAGGGGGGATATGGGGACGGGCTGTTGGTGGCTCACTTGCTCGTGGGGCCCCGACCTCTGCATCAGCAACCTCCCGGTCCTCAGGTCCGCCAGCCAGTTCCAGGGCCCTTTCCTCGTGTACGGTCAGTGGCCTCTCATCAGCGGGCCCTCCTCCAGTCCTCACATGCTCCCTATTGTTGTGTGCGCGCTTCTCCTGTGGGGGGGGGGGGGTGGTGGCAGGGGTAAAAGGCAACAGTGTTAGGCAGGTATATGAATGCACGCCATCGGTTGCGCGTGCATTGCAGAGGTTAAGGTTAGGGCTGGATTCACTTGGGGATATGGGGGATATGGGGGAGGGGGGATATGGGGGAGGGGGGATATGGGGAGGGGGGATATGGGGGAGGGGGGGTATGGGGGAGGGGGGATATGGGGGATATGGGGGAGGGGGGGTATGGGGGAGGGGGGATATGGGGGAGGGGGGATATGGGGGAGGGGGGATATGGGGGAGGGGGGATATGGGGAGGGGGGTATGGGGGAGGGGGGATATGGGGGAGGGGGGATATGGGGGAGGGGGATATGGGGGAGGGGGGTATGGGGAGGAGGGATATGGGGGAGGGGGGATATGGGGGAGGGGGGATATGGGGGAGGGGGGATATGGGGGATATGGGGGAGGGGGATATGGGGAGGGGGGATATGGGGAGGGGGGATATGGGGGAGGGGGTATATGGGGGAGGGGGGATATGGGGGATATGGGGGAGGGGGGATATGGGGGAGTGGGGATATGGGGGAGGGGGGATATGGGGGAGGGGGAATATGGGGGAGGGGGGATATGGGGGATATGGGGGAGGGGGGGTATGGGGGAAGAGGGATATGGGGGAGGGGGGATATGGGGGATATGGGGAGGGGGGATATGGGGGAGGGGGGATATGGGGGAGGGGGAGATATAGGGATATGGGGAGGGGGGATATGGGGGAGGGGGGATATGGGGGATATGGGGGAGGGGGGATATGGGGAGGGGGGGATATGGGGGATATGGGGAGGCTCACCCTGCCTGCTCTGACGAGGTCGTTCACCTTCTTGTGGCACTGGGTGCCTGTCCGTGGTGTTAGGGCCACAGCGGTGACGGCCTCTGCCACTTCCCTCCACAGACGCCGGCTGTGGCGTGGGGCAACTCTGCGGCCGTGCCCGGGATACAGGGCGTCCCTCCTCTGCTCCACCGCGTCCAGGAGCGCCTCCACATCGCGTGACTCGAACCTCGGGGCTGAGCGACGGCTAGCCATCCAGTCGGGTGTTGAGGTCGGGTGTTCCGGTCGGGTGGGGGGGAGTTGCGCGGCCTTATGAGCCGTCACGCCGTGCAGCGCGTATGACGCTGCACGGCGTGAACCATTGCGCAAGCGCGGATCCCGTCACGTCGCTGCTAGCCCATTTTGGGCCGGAGACTATCGGCCCATTTTTATGACGTGACGCAAGTGGGATTTGCGCCGTTTTTTGCGCCGATCGGCGGACTTTCCGCCGATAACGGAGAATTTCGCCCCTTTTGTCCGAGGCCTTGCCTTCGACATGAATTTCCGGGATTCCATCCTGCGGCATGAATTTCCATCCACCATCCCAGCAGAACCCCAAACCGGAATGAGATAGAAAAGGAAAATCTGACAATTAAAGAACAACAAGGCATTGGGAACAGATGGAATCCTATCAAAGCACTAAACATGGCCGAGAAATACAGTTGGCATGAATATATGACCTCATTTCCTTTATCTGGAAGGAGA